>NC_072004.2:62460000-63075909 GCF_028885655.2 Pongo abelii | reverse complement strand
TGCAGTGAGCCGAGATAGTTTCGTCGCACTCCAGCCTGGGCAACACGAGCAAAACTCTGTCAAAAAAAAAAAAAAAAGAAAAAAAGAAAAAGGAGTGGTGGCATTGTCAAATACTCTGGACAAAGCAAAATGTCATGGCATAATGCAAGAACATGGATAATTGTTTGTTGGCTGAAGGCGATGGCTTATAGTGGCTTATTCTCTAGATTATTTTCAGTCTTCAGATTTAGCAATTCCCTTCATGGAATTTTGGTAGAGAGGAACTAATAAGGTTCAATAAAATTATCTTTTTGTGAGTAGATTTAAAATAACTCTGAGTATTGCTTGCATTAAAAGCAAATAAACAACTTATCCTTGTTAAAATCATACATAACAGTAGAGTTGAGGCAGGGATGTTTGATCTTGGAAGCCTGGATAAGCCTTTGCCTTAATTTTGTCTAATCTATGCTAGCATTATAACACTGTTATTTTTCAGCCTGTATTTCTGCTTGTTGGTCAGTTGAACCAATTGAACCATGTTTGTGTCTGAAAGTTAAACAGAATGACACCAGTCCCAATATCCTCTTCAGAGATGTCCTCTTTTCATTATTTCTACTAATTTCATCTCCAGATTGATTGCAAACAGTAGGTTTCTAAGGTTTCTAAGAAAAAGTAGGTTTCTAAGAAACAGTAGGTTTCTAAGACTAAATTCATCTCCAGGTTGATTTTAAACAGTAGGTTTCCTGCAAATGATTTTAAAGGCCATACAATTCTGAGAAGCAGCTGGTGTCTAGATCATTTATTTTTCTCCCTCTTTGTCTGTGAATATCTCTCCTTTCTCTATTGATCATGAAGGTTTTCTCTTCAAGTAACTTCTAGAATTCTCTCTCTTTCCAATAAGAAGGTGAAGAAGTGACATTAAAAAGAAAAGACTGTTACTGAACCAAATGAAAGGCTACATAAACATTTCATGTAAAGGGTCAGAGAAAAGATATTTTAGGCTAGGTAGGCATATGGTCTCTGTTGCAACTACTCAACTGCATTATAGAATGAAAGAAGCTGTAGACAATTTAAAAAAAAATGAGCTGTGTGTGTCCCAATATATTTACAAAACAAGGCATCAGGAAGGATTTGACCAGCAGGATATAATTTGCCCACCCTGAACTAAAGTGTACTTTATATTACTTGTGCCTATTGAGTAATTAATATTATTCATTCTTAAAGTAGAAATATGATATTTTGTGTCTTAAGACAAAACAAAAACAAAGCATATTAAATTATAATTATAGACTATTTGTAATGGGGAAAAAGTCTTTCAAAAATTACATATATATTTATTAACATATACAGTTTATATATTTATATTAATAATAATATAAAGGTTTAAAGTAACCTTTGTATTAAATTAGAAAATGTTCCTTTAAGCACCTTCATCTCACACTTGGTTTACAGAGCCTGTTTAAGTAGCAGACATTTCTGTACATGTTTCTTTGCAGAAGAGTTAGGAATAAACTGTGGCTTTAACCATTTGCATGAGCTGAACACAGGATGAATCTCAGTATTTCATTTGCAATAATCACAGACTTGTTTGTTTGCTTTGGCTGGTGCCATAGTGTTTATACCTTGTCATACACTGGCTGAATCATAGTGTATCGTCCGTCTTTCCAGACTCTAGTTTTGAGTTGATAAAGTCTGAGGTTCAATGGCAGATTTACACATGCTGTTTGTCCACCTGGTCCCTATTCAAAACCACTACTTCCTCACAGTGAACACTTGATAGCAATGTCTATGTTCATTCTCTTCTGGACAGATCCCCTGATGCTATCTTTCTAATGTCTATAAATGATTCTTTGGTATAATGGCAGTGGAAACATAAAGCAATTTTTATGTAGTAATTAGCTGCTTTGCAATCCAAAGAAGTTCTATATAACGTGAATACTATGCATGTTTCTAGCCTAGGCTAGTACAGATATTTGTTGAGTCCCTACTATATATCAATTTCTATATCTAGATATTTCCATGTATTTTCATTTAGTCATCACAAACAACCTGTGTGATAAATAATGTTAAACCCAACTAAAAGTGAAAAAATAGAATTACAGAGAGTATAATAAAGTTTCCCAAAGTTTCACGTGTAGCAAATGGGCAACACTATATCATAGTGGTGATAAGCCCAATTTCTATAGTAGACTGAGAAACACCAGAATCCTAGTGCTAACTGCACTCTTACTAGCTGGTGTGATCTTGGCAAGTTATTTACCTCTCAAAGCCTGATTCTTCAGGTAAAAGCAAAGGGATGTTGATTTGTAAACCAGATGAGATGTTGCATGTAAAACACTTAAGGTTTCTAGCTCTAGACAATATACTCAATACATGTTGTTGGCTCTTATCAAAATCACAGATCCAAAATGAGGATCCTCTTTCTCATGGCTTGATAGTCTGATCTTTCAACCACACAAAGGTTAGTACTCTTTCCATTCACATTCACACAATCTGCGTATCATAATTGAAACAAAACCTGAGAAATCCTTTAGGTTAGGGTCCAATTTCAAATTCTGGTAGGGTCAGGCAGGTAGCATTATTGGCTCAAGTGGGGTGGGAGTAGACAGTGCATTGCATATGTTTTGTGAGTGATGGGAACTGGAGTGCAGACTCCCTATCTTAGAAAAGGGAGCAGATACTTAGTTCCAACAAATTGTTGATTAATAGAAATGCAGACCTGAATTTGTTAGTTCATTCCATTTTTTCAAGACCAGGCAGATATTCACATTTTCATGTGAAATGTGCCAATTTTAAGTTGCTTGCTTTTAAAACTTTAAAAACAGGTAGACATAACAAACATATATCCCAATGGGATTTGGTGCTTGGACCATTCACCTGTGATCTTTGCTAGATTAACCTTGATGTTTGACCAATGACAAAACACATTAAGAGAGGTAGGTGACTTGTCAATGTCACACTGGATATCAGTTGAACCCCAGGGTCAGCCAGTGAGGAATATGGTGGAATTAGGACTAAAAGCCAGGCCTCTTTTTACTCCCACACACTATTACTATTAATACTTTTATATTTGAACAATTTCATTTAGGTAATTCCATCCCAGTTCACTCCAAATGCTCTTTAACTGGAAGATGTTTCTTTCTAATATTAGTGTAAAGGAGTATTCTAGAAATAACTGCTAATTTTTCCAGGTTTGATTGTTTTACCCTAGAATTTCCACATAAAATATTACAAGAATTTATGACTTTAATGTCAATATCTTTGTTTATAAATTCAGAAATTCCATATGTTTCTACAAAATGAATCATTACTTTTTTTCTATTCAAAAGATAGTTTCAAGTGAAATAATGAGGATTATACTTTCAATATTGCCATAATATTGCAGTTCTCTAAAATGAGAGCATTAGAATAAATACCTAATGCGTGCAGAGCTTAAAATCTAGATGACGGGTTGATAGGTGGAGCAAAATGTCATGGCGCATGTATACCTGCATAACAAACCTGCACGTTCTGCACATGTATCCCAGAACTTAAAGTAAAATTTAAAAAAAATGCCTGCGTTGAATTGAACATTTGTTTAAAAGAAGGGGATATACAATATACAGGTAAGTATGAGGCTCACATGACAACCCCAGTCAGGCACATTGCTAAGCACTTTATAAGCGCTGTCATATATTATTCTCTTAAAAGATCTATGGAGGTCTCTTTTATTATTTTAACAGTTCTTTTAATAATTATCTAGATTCATAATTATGTATAAGGAATTAAGTCTATGTAGTCATGCCACGTGGTGGCAAATATTCCACAGTTAGTAAGTAATACAGACAAAAGTAAAACTCAAGTGTATTGGTTATTAAGCCTTGAAGTAATAAACTTGTTCAGAAAAATTTTTGGAACTCTGGAGGAAGCCACATCATGATACAAACTTCAGATAATGAAACATCTCTAACAGGCCTGCCCAAAAGATTATGTCATATAAACATAATACCCTTGTTAATACATCTGTTAAGAACATTTAGCCTTAGGGCTTTGGTACTGACTGTTCTCTCTGTTTAAAAGACTCTTCTCCCAGCACTTCAAGTGGCTGACAGTCTCGCATCAGTAACACTTTCTCAAAGTAACTCTCAACCTGTTAACTAGGAGCAGAGACCAAAACTATGTTTTATTATATTATCCAGATTTATTCACTTACAGTCCTTATTATCTGAATATATTTTTGTGTATTTAGGTGGCTATATCTCTACATAGCTATCTTCAACCAAACCCAAGGTCCATGAAGGCAACGGATTTTCTATATTGCTCACCACTGGATCCTCAAGCCTAGAACCATACATGGCACATAATAATCCCTCAATAAATATTTGCTAAATAGATGAATGAATTAACTTTGTGTTACTCTTTACTTAGCCATTTGTTTTGGTCATAAATATCATACTGTGTTTGAAAACACAGGCTATCAAAGTACAGAAGGTATTGCATTATGTTCAATGCAGAACCAGGAACTCTCCTGTTAATAGGGAAATGTTGATTGAATCCCGATTATAAAACATAACAAAGCAAGCAAACAAATTCACAAACAAACACACATACACACACACAACAATTTTAAAAGACATTTTGGGAACAATCCAAGATATTTAATATGTACTCTATGTTACATGGTGATATGTTAAATTCATTTTCTTACTGTGATAATGGTATTCTGGTTCTACAGGAGAATGACTTTGGCTTTAGAATGTGATGCTGAATTATCCAAGGATGAAGTGTCATGCTATCTAAAACTTACTTTTAAATGACTCAGCAAAAGCAAAACTATGTAAACTATATATAAATCATATATTTATATCTAAATATTTGTGTGTGTGTGTGTGTGTGTCTGTGTGTGGAGGGAGAGACAGAATACGAATGTAATAAAACATTAATTATTAGTGAATATAGGTGAAATGCCCATGTTACAAGTCTTCATTTAACAATTCTTTTAGCTTTTCAGTAGGTTTGAGCATCCGTAAACTAAAATTTGCGAGGAAATTACCTTAAGAAAATATTCCTGATATGACATAACTGTTTAATATTTCCCTGAAATTTATTCTTCAATTTCTGTATTTACATATCTGTTTAGTGACATCAAAATGCTTAAGATGACAAGATGGAAAAGAACAAAGTTTGTAAAAAGCTGCATGTGACTCTCACTAAATTGATAACCTATTTTAGTCTCTTTCTTTAAATTTTATAGATATACTTGAATTGTAAAAAGTTCTCCCATTTAGTCTAAGGGAGAAGATGTTAGATCGACTTTATGAAAACTATTTATGTCTGAGTTATCATAACACATAAGCAAAGAGTGTCATCACCAAGGGCAGTTATTTACAGGAAAATAGATTTTACTAAAATAGATTTTGTGTCTCCAAATTTATATGCTGTACATACTCTAAAATAATTCAATTCAATGAACTTGGAAACTGGTAGACAGATATTAAATATAATAACTAAAGAGCAATAAGGTGAAAATTTATCTCACCTTTCTGTTTTTATGAGCATCTTTCAACAATAGACACAATGCAGTATTTGCCTTTGGGTCTCAATGTTCAAGTACGTGGAAATAATTTTGAAAATTGCTAGCTTTGTATGCAGGTAGCTAATTATTGATTAGTACCTTTGCTCATTACAGGGAAAACTAATTATCTACTATCGTGGCTCTATCGTGGCTCAAGACAATAAAATAAAGGGACAGTTAATGTGTAGTCATGCATTTCACGAAAAAAGTTATAGTTGGAACTGTGAAAAAGTGCATACGCTTATTTTACACCACGTAGTCATTTTTAACCAAGAAACAATTGGCACGAAAGTGTGTTTTCAATACAAATGTTTGGATGGATCCACTAATCTTTCTTGTAAATATGTGATAATTTTTCACTGGTTGTTTCACACTAGCAAACACTGGAAACAGGAGGCTTTACTACAACTGCTATTTTACTTTGTCAGTTTCACTTGACTTATCCTATGAAAGATCCAAGACTAAAAATCATAGGATCCTATCTCAGCAATCAGGTCCACAAGATAGGGGATTTTGTGCAGTATTTTATGATGAAGATTTAGAGAGTTTTTTTAAAGAATTCTGGAGTAAAATCATTATGATGCTGTTTACAAATTAAAGTTAATAGTAACAAGGGAATAGATTGTTGAGGAAGCTGTCCTACTGTGTTCTTATTGATGGCACTTCGTAATTAACCAGAAATAAAATTTTTGTCGTCACTTTTACTTTACTTTGGACCATTTTGTCCCTGTAAATATGTTACTCCTATGCGTCCTTGAGAATAAACATTTATCTCTGAACTCCTGCCTTCATGCACAAACTTCTCTTTCTTTGTCTCAACTATTACTATTCATTGCCGAAGTGTTACTCAATCATACACTTAGGAGCCATATATATTTATTCAGTAAGTTGTATTTCAGTTTATGGTGGCTAACATGTATTTCAGTAAAGATTAATTCCATGCTTTGGGTATTAGTTGTGGATAAAAATATCAACTAATTACAAAAATTAGCAGGGACGGTGGCACATACTGTAGTCTCAGCTACTCAGGAGGCTGAGGCAGGAGGATCTTTTTAACCCAGAGGTTGCAGTGAGCTGAGACTGCACCACTGCACTCCAGCCTGGGTGACAGAGGTGGACCCTGTCTTGAAAAAAAACTAATATTCATAAGACAAATTATTATATAACTTTATCCCAGTTGAGCCTCAAGACAGTCTTGGGAAATATGTAGAGGCATACCTTAGAGATATTATGAGTTCTGTTCTGGACAACAGCAGTATAGTAAATATCACAATAAAGTGAATCACATGAACTTTTTGGTTTCCTACTTCATATAAATGTTATGTTGACACTATACTGTAGTGTGCTAAATGTACAATCACATTACATCTTAAAACAATGTATGTACCTTAATTTAAAAATTTTACTTTATTGCTGATAAATGTTAACAATCACCTGAACCCTCAGCAAGTTGTTATCTTTTGTAGTGGAGGATCTTGCCTCATTGTTGATAGCTGTGGGCTGATAAGGGTGGTGGTTGCTGAAGATTGTAGCAGCTGTGGCAATTTTTTATTTTTTTTGATGGAGTCTCACTCTGTTGCCAAGCCTGGAGGGCAGTGGCACAATCTGGGCTCACTGCAACCTCCGCCTCCCGGCTCAAGTGATTTTTCTGCCTCAGCCTCCCGAGTAGCTGGGACCACAGGCGCGTGACACCATGCCCGGCTCATTTTTTGTATGTTTAGTAGAGACGGGGTTTGACCATGTTGGCCAGGATGGTCTCGAACTCCAGACCTCGTGATCCGCCTGCCTCGGCCTTCCAAAGTGCTGGGATTTAGAGGCCGGAGCCACCGTGTCAGGCTGGCAATTTCTTAAAATAAGATAACAGTGAAGTTTGATGCACAGAATGATTCTTCCTTTCACAAAAGATTTCTCTGTAGCATCCGATGCTGTTTGATTGCATTTTACCCACAGTATTTCTTCTTGCAAAATTAGTTAATCCTCACAAACCCTGCCTCTGCTTTATCAATTAAAGTTATGAAATATTTGGAATCATTTGTTTTTGTTTCAATAGTGTTCACAGCATCTTCACTAGGAGTCGTGGTACTACTCTTGCAATTTCCACCACATCTGCAGTTACTTCCTTCACTGAAGTCTTGAAATGTTTCAAACCTTTCAAAATTGATTCCAGTCTTCATGGATGGAAACCTTTCATCCATGATGATTGCAATCAACTTCTTCCAAACCTCTGTTAATGTTGATTTTTTGACATCCTTCCATGAAACAAGAATGTTCTTAATGGCATCTAGAATGGCAATTTTCTTTCAGAAGGTTTTCAATTTACTTTGCCCGAATCCATCACAGGAATAACTTGTCTATGGCTGCTATAGCTTTATAATATATACTTATTAAATAATAAGACTTGAAAGTCACAATTGTTTTTGATCCATGGGATGCAGAATGGATGTGTTAACAGGCATGAAAACCACATTAATCTCGTTACACATCTCCTTTGCAGGACAATCTGCATCAGAAAATTGGGCAACTCTGCAGAATTGTAGGGACTGAGACTTGGAAGCCTTAATGTTGCTTAAATGGAGAATAGAGGTGGAGTTACACTTCACTAGGGTCCATGTATGAGTATGTGGAAATAAAATCAAAGAAAATCAGTGGCCTCTGGTTTTGAAAAACTGAAGAAGAAGAAAAAATAAATCAAAGTCAGGTTACTGAAAGTAACAGGTGAAAGCTAGAAAAATGTGGAAAATAGAGCTAAAGGTCTCCAAAAAAAAAAAATAAAAGAAAGTAAAGAAATGCAAAAAAAAAAAAAAATGCAGGACATTGACAGAGTGGTCAATCTAAGTAGTCAATGCTAGATGTCACTTTGCTGAGTTACTCTGACAGCCGCTTGAGTTCACAGAGTAAACAGACAAAAGGGTGGTAGGAAACCAGGAAAACAAGGGCTTGGTGTCATTAGCAAAGGAGACTATGGTGCTCTTAAAATCTCCAGCACCAGACAGTGTCAAATATAAAATTATTAATGCTTAGGATGGAGGGATAATTTAAAGGGTCCATAATAGTGCCAATATTTCCATAATTCTGTATAACTTTTACAGCAAGGAACAGCTTTGAGTACACCATGTCTGGATGTTTAGGAACCCCACTTGCTCATGGTCATTCCCATGTCTTCTCCTAAAGATGAATTATGGATCCTAGTTAGCACCCAGAGACTTAGTTGAGACCCTTCTGTGCTCTTCACTTACAATTTCCAGTCTCCTTTTATTATATTTCCACTAATGAAACATTTTTTAAATTTTCAAATCAATTATTAACCGATACTATGACAAAATGAAATAAAAAGAAATGAGAAGGGAAATGATTACACACTTAGATGTGATGGTAGTGTCAGATTGCTATACAGGTTTCTATGTGCTCTCTTAATTTATGTAATGATCTAGTCCCAGCTCTATAAAGTTTGTGGATCAGTGACAATTCAGGGATCACATTTTGACAATTACTAGATGACCTGGTGCCTCTCTTTATTGTAATTCAATGTATGGATAGGACATAATTTTTACATATTTTATTAAAGTTCTAGAGGTGAAATTTGAGGTCATAACTTTGTAGTGCAAATCTCATTGTTTTCAAAACTATTTGCAAGATTTTTTTTTAATGTTTTATTTTATTATTATTATACTTTAAGTTTTAGGGTACATGTGCACAATGTGCAGGTTAGTTACATATGTATACATGTGCCATGCTGCTGTGCTGCACCCATTAACTCGTTATTTAGCATTAGGTATATCTCCTAAAGCTATCCCTCCCTCCTCCCCCCCACCCCACAACAGTCCCCAGAGTGTGATGTTCCCCTTCCTGTGTCCATGTGTTCTCATTGTTCAGTTCCCACCTATGAGTGAGAATATGCGGTGTTTGGTTTTTTGTTCTTGCGATAGTTTACTGAGAATGATGATTTCCAATTTCATCCATGTCCCTACAAAGGACATGAACTCATCCTTTTTATGGCTGCATAGTATTCCATGGTGTGTATGTGCCACATTTTCTTAATCCAGTCTATCACTGTTGGACATTTGGGTTGGTTCCAAGTCTTTGCTATTGTGAATAGTACCACAATAAACATACTTGTGTATATGTCTTTATAGCAGCATGATTTATATTCCTTTGGGTATATACCCAGTAATGGGATGGCTGGGTCAAATGGTATTTCTAGTTCTAGATCCCTGAGGAATCACCACACTGACTTCCACGATGGTTGAACTAGTTTGCAGTCCCACCAACAGTGTAAAAGTGTTCCTATTTCTCCACATCCTCTCCAGCATCTGTTGTTTCCTGACTTTTTAATGATTGCCATTCTAACTGATGTGAGATGGTATCTCATTGTGGTTTTGAACCCTAGAAGAAAACCTAGGCATTACCATTCAGGACATAGGCATGGGCAAGGACTTCATGTCTAAAACACCAAAAGCAATGGCAACAAAAGCCAAAATTGACAAATGGGATCTAATTAAACTAGAGCTTCTGCACAGCAAAAGAAACTACCATCAGAGTGAACAGGCAACCTACAAAATGGGAGAAAGTTTTCACAACCTACTCATCTGACAAAGGGCTAATATCCAGAATCTACGATGAACTCCAACAAATTTACAAGAAAAAAAAAAACAACCCCATCAAAAAGTGGGCGAAGGACATGAACAGACATTTCTCAAAAGAAGACATTTCTGCAGCCAAAAGACACATGAAAAAATGCTCACCATCACTGGTCATCAGAGAAATGCAAATCAAAAGATATTGTTAAAGTGGCTTGGGGCGCCTTTGAATTAAAGTTTCTTTTCTCTAGATGAAAAAAAAAAAAAGCAAATGTTGGCGGTGGCATTGCCTGCATCTTACTACTACTTTCTCAGTGCTCCTGGGCTTAGAAGGAGACGTTTGGAGGATAAAACATTGTTCTTCAGTTGTAAAACATTTGGAAGATAAAACTCTACAGTCTCTGTCTAGCTTCTGCATATGTTTGATCAATCAATTCAAAATATTATGAACTTATTTTTCCCTGAGCTGATATCAAGACGAGTTTGCAACAGTGTGGACGAATTGGGAAATCTCCTTGAGAAAGATGCTATAAATTAAAATGTTCTGAGTTTTTCATGCTGCCTTTGCATAATTATCCATTGTGTGGCTTTCAGAAATTTTTGAAAATAAAATCTTGGCATGTCCCATAGATTGTATACTATGCAAGATTTCTAATCAACCTACTTTCATCTGTGTTATGTTTTGCCATTATGTAAATAATGAAGTTTCTTGGATCACTTGCCTTTCCCCTTGTCCAAACACATACAGTCTTGGCAGAAATACAATAAGTTGCTAATAAGGATTTTAGGCCCATTTTTTGTATAAATATTTGAGATGCTACAATAAAATAATATTGATAGTTAATGCATATATAGCACTTACTATAGACCAGGATCTGTTCTAAATGTTTTATATGCAGCAACAAATTTAGCCCACTTAACAACCTAATGGAATTTTCACTGTTAGTCTCTCCATTGTTCATGCACTGCTATCATCGTCATTTTACCATGTTGTTAGGGTGAACCAATGTTGTTTTTGAAAATAGGTCAGGGCCTTCTCCTGAAGGTCCTATTTCCCTTGTTAAATCATTGCAAATGGAATCTACCAAATTCATAAAGAAACTTGAGCAGCTCTGGTAAATTAAGTCAATTAAATTATTTTATCACAATTAACAGAGTAATGGGCATTCCCATTATTCCAGTTCACCAGGCAGAACTTTCAGAGGCCAAGACTTCCTTTTTCTTATTACATAGCTCACTTCCCATTAACCCTATTCAAAATCGATGATTCTTGACATTAAAAAATATCTGCTCTTTTATCCAGATATTTGCAAATTTCTTGGTGTTTAAAAAATTAAACAACATCTGGGTGGTTGTCTTCTTTCATTTTAAACCCAGTGATTTTTTATGAAAACTCATGATTGTATTATCAAAATTACAATTCTCACCTCTGCCACTTCTTAGCTTGGTGTATGCTACCAGCTCGCTAGGTTAGCAGTAGGTTAGTATAATGAAGCTGGAGCCAGGATAATGACACAATGAAGAAGTATGTTTCAGTGGTGAATTACATGAGCTACAATTTCTTCATTGCGGCATTCCCCCAAAGGCTTCTTTATTCTATTGCCATTGACCATCACGGTAACAACTCATACCATGAAGTCTTTTATAGTGGCATTACCAGAAATGAAAGATGGAAATGTGAACTTTGCCCACATTTTCTTTTTTTTATTTTGTAATGAGTGTAAATTTAATAATTCTATGTATTTTCTTATTTTGGAAACCTGAGGTGGTCTAATACTCAACATTTGTCAGTGCCCACTGGAAACCATTCTGAGACTCCCTGAAGCTGAGGATCACAGGTACTACTTGGGTCCATAGTCCCTTACCCAATGTCAAAGATGAACAGTTATGCACTAAATAGAAGATAGTTGAATAAACTATCTGTCTATCATCTATCTACTATCTATCATCTGTTATCTATTATCTTTCTACCTACTATCTATTATCTATCATCTATCTATCTATCTATCTATCTATCTGTCTATCTATCTCTTATTTATTATGGAAGGCCTTCTAAGAAAAGCACACTGTACTTTATAATTAAATGTCTCTATTCTTGGCTAAGAAAACAGAAATTATGACGTACCTAAAATAAAGGGGATATAAGTATACTGTAGACCAGAACCTGTTAGAAACATCCAGTGACTTTATATTCCTGCTTGTAAAGCTTGATAGCTGGGAAACCTCCTTGTAGTATTGACTGTAGATACCCCTACTATATCACTTGAACCTTATGCATATGTAATCTCCCTGATATAGACCTCATCCTTCTTGTACAAAAATCAACTTGGATTCTTCAGCTCTTGGATTAGGACTTCTTGCCACTCTGAACCCACTACCCATCCTGGCAATTTAACTGGTACCCTACCACGTCAACTTCATTTTCTCTTCCTAAGGGGAAAATGAAGCATATAGGTGTCAACTACACTTTCAGGGTTTAAAAAAGTCAAATCACTGACAGATTCTGTATCATTCTTTAGCTCCTTTATTCCTCAGACTTCAATGACTGTGTAGTTCATGGTTGAATCCAAGACTTCATCTCAAACTGCTTTTTAGAATGTTACAGACAAAAAGTCTAAAAATAGTAAAATAAAGACCAGAAATGGGTCTGTGTGCTCCTATCTATCTCTTTGTTCTTTTCAGCTTTTCATTGTAATGATTTGAATTATTGCTGAACTGATGACCTCAAACTTCTGCAAACAACCTGGATATCAGTGACCCCATGAGAATCTGTAATATCACTGGACAGAAAAGAAGTCTGGTCCCTTCTACAACCATGACATATATTTGTATTTATGGTCCTCTGGAGAATCTTGCCTTTTCCCACCAATTTTTATTTTACTCTATCTATAGTATTGTAATTTCAGAAGAAGAAAATAAACTACATCCCATTGCCTAACGTGAAACCATATTTTTATTACATCTGTCAAGTGACTCTAGATATCACAAAGTGAGATCTGAGTGTGCCTTTCATGAATACTAAAAAATTTCCCTGCATCTCATATATATATACCCCAGATTCTATTTGTTACTTCTTCCATACAATCTGGATTTTCTTAAATAATTTATATGTAAATGGTTTAGTAAATACAATTGCTATGAATTTTCTGGTGAAAAAGAGACATTCAATCCAAAAATTATACGTACTATGAAGCAAAATTTCCTAGCTGTGAATACCTATGATGACACCATCTACATTAACCCAGGTGTGTTTCAATTATCTCATCTACAATATTGGTATAGTAGTAGCACCAAACTTAAAAGGTTACAATGACAATTAGATAATTAGTATGTATAAAGTGAACAGGCAGTGCCTGACATGTAGCATTTGCTATAGATATGATATCTATTATTACCATTTGGTAGGCATTAATTTATACTACATTTGGATCCAAGATGAAGATGTCAAACTAGATTAGCTGCTTGCATAAAATAGTGGAAACTTAAGAATGAAAAAGTATCAAGATAAATCACCTCATTTAAACAAAGTGAGATTGGTAATCTTTTCATTCATTCATTTTATTCATTCCTTTTTTTACTCTGGAAAATATAGGGTAGTTAGATGAGAGATAATATTGATATTATAGTGTAGTGATAGAAAACAGAGCAAATGGATAAATAAATGCATTTGATTGTGATATATGGATGAAATACTAGGTTGATATGACAGAGAATAACTAAACTGGAAGAAAGTTAAGCGTGATCCATGGGAATTTGCATTCGAGCTGAAACCTAAAGGAAAATGGGTGAGCTATGCTAAGAGCTGGAGGCAGAGAACTCCATATAGATGGACCTTTGGCCTTTTGTAGAAATAGGAAGTGTTATTTGGCTAAAGGATGGTAATCCAGAAAGAGAGTGGTGGGAATAGGATTGGGGAGGGGGACAGACAGTAGAATGGGTAAGGCATCATGTGCCAGAATAAGACCCTCAGTTTTTTTTGCTGAGTACAGAAGAAACTAATAGGAAGATTTTATACAAGAAAGTGATATGGCTGGATTGACATACATTAAAATCTTTCTGTCTCGTGAGGCAAATGGTTTGGTGTGGGTGATGTTCTTGACAAGAATGAAAGCAATAAACTGTTTAGGAAACAACTATCAAAGTCAAGGGCAGAATGTTCTAGTATGGTAGGAGTATAGCTAAAGAAAGTGGGCAGCTTTCTGTCATATTTCAGGAGACAAATTGATTGGAACAGCTTGTGAATTTGATATGGGTGAAGCGGGAAAGATGGTTTCAGTAACTACGTAGATGGCTTACTGTATATTTTAAACTGCAAGATCTATGTGGGAAAGTAGCTGGCTAATATTCGGTCATTTATCTAATTCTCAGTCTTATCAGCTGATGGTATAAACCCCTCTCACCTCTGGCTTTAGCCCTGTTTCAATCTCCGCTCACCTCCAAGCTGGATGGGACTGGAAATAACCTTGGACAGACTCCACCCATTGCTCCTTGTGTAAATTCTGGCTTCTACCTGTTCACCAAAAATCATTTTCCCTTAATTTCTAACAGTAGATTGCAGTAATGGATTTCATTTTCACTCATAGAATAGCAGTAGTAGTAGTATGTAGACTATAGTACTAGATTTCATTTTTACTCATAGAACAGCAGTCACATTTTTTCTCTGTCACCACCCAGGTTCATCTTCAGCCCAGGAATGAGTCTTTAAACCAAACAGTCTATCTCAAACAGTGTTTCCCATTTGGTGGTGCTGTATATCTTGAGCTATTTTGTTTTAGTCTCCTCTACACCTGATTTTTCAATCTGCTCAAAATACTCTTACCACTTGATTTGTCAGTTTGCCAGAAGTTTGTACCTTGGTTTTATCCCATGATACTCATCTCCCATTTCTTCTCTTAGCTTTGCCTATCAATTTTGACTCAAACTTATCCCTTGTTTTATAATTACTATTAACAGCTTTATGTAAATAGTCCTCCTGAGCCTGAGAAAGCTGTCTCTTCCAAAGAACTTAAATGCCACTCTCTCACTGTTTGTCTTGTAGGTGCAATAGAGACATAAGAATCCCTGACTTGATTCTTAACCTGTTAGATTTGTGCAAAACTAATTGTGGTTTTGCCATTACTTTTAATGACAAAAACCACAATTATTTGTGCACCAAACTAATACTTAAATAAAATTTGGAAACTAAAAGCTGCCTAGGTCTTGTCAATACTTGTACAACACTTGTAACAAGCCTCATCTCAATAGTAACTTGTTTGCCAGGCTACTAACCAGAGCCGAAGAGGAGGAGCCAAGTGAACAAAGATATTGCCATTGTTTTTACCTCAAGTTCCATCTCTCTGGAAGCTACAACTTCATCCAGCCAATAATATTCAATACCAATATTGGTTCCAGTAGAACTTAAGTTTGCCGTCCGGATATTTTAATTTGTGTTATTGGTCTGTGGCCATACCACCCTGGACGCTCCTGATCTCGTCTTAATTTGTGTTATTGAATTTTTTTCTTCAGCACCAAGGCCTATATAGCTAATTTTCTCTGGCCTCAGTTCTGGATCTTTCCCATTTCCGTACTAGTCAGTCCCACTAAAAGTGTTGCATATCTTTTGGTTTACCTTGATGTGACCTTCTAAATGTTCAGCTTACAGATGTACGAATGTTAAAATAGCTTTGTTGGAAATACCACAGAGTGCTACATACACCAAAATCTATCATTACATAGAGTAAAGTAAAAGTCCCAGTAAAATATTCTTAGAGACAAAGGTAGGCTCTCACGAACCACAGCACTGGCTCACACCTTACTTCTACAAGGTGCATATGTAAAAAATAACTTTAACATTGCAATACTGCAGTTTCTGTATTTCACCAAGTTGAAACCACAAAGCCTAGAAAAAGAGAGAAAATGAGTGTAATGGTTAATACTGACAACTTGATTGGATTGAAAGATGCAAAGTAGTGATCCTGGGTGTGTCTGTGAGGGTGGTGCCAAAGGAGATTAGCATTTGAACCAGTGGGCTGGGAAAGGCAGACCCACCCTTAATCTGGGTGGCCACCATAAAATCAGCTGCCAGCTCGGCTAGAATAGAAGCAGGAGGAAAATGTGAAAAGAGAGACTGGCCTAGCCTCCCAGCCTACACCTTTCTCCCATGCTGGATGCTTCCTGTCCTGGAACATCAGACTCCAAGTTCTTCAGTTTTGGAACTCAGACTGTCTCTCCTTTTCCCTCAGCTTGCAGATGGCCTCTTGTGGGACCTTGTGATCATGTGAGTTAATACTTGATAAACTCCCATATATATCAGTATTTCCAACTCTCTACACATTCTATGCATATAAAAATCAACCTGATTATTTCAGAATATCTAAATGCCAGATTTCTAGATTTTAACATTGATGGTCCCATTAACTGTTCATTTCTCTTGTGTCAAGTTGATTGGGAAGCAAATGATGATAAGTTCATAAAAATTTATATGATATATATCATATATATGATATATATCCACTCCATTTATATATATAAATATATAATATATGTATATATAATCCATTAGTTCTGCCCCTCTAGAGAACCCTAATACAATGAGCGTATTAAAACAAATTATGAAAATTATGAAAAACAAATGCAGCACGTATCAAAGATTAACAGTGTAATAAATATAGAAATCTACATTCAAAACCCAAACTAATGCAGCTGAGACACTGAATTAGGGTCTTTTTACCTTATGTTTTCATCCCACACTTTAAAACATACATTGGACCTGTTAATGGGCTGTACCTCTTTTCTATTAACATAAAAATAAAAACATCATAGGCAGTAGGTTAAATCTAGAAGGGAAAGGCATACACTTGCTTGGAAAACTAAAACAACTTTGCAAGAGTCTCTCTCCCCACAAGTAGCCAGGGCTAGTCCCATTTTTCTAAAGAACATGCAGACTACTGAGTTACTCACTGCTCTGTGGCACTGAGGTAGATTACTATCTTTGTAGTAATGTAGATTAATATTTTTCATCATATGACTTGCCCCATTGCTGTGTGGGGAATTCTCTAATCAATCATTCCTCTCCATCACTACCACCATTTTTAAAAAGAGATTTAGGCTTGGGGAGGTGGCTCATGCCTGTAATCCCAGCACTTTGGGAGGCTGAAGTGGGTAGATCACCTGAGGTCAGGAGGTTTGAGACCAGCGTGGCCAACATGGTGAAACCCTGTCTCTACCAAAAATATAAAAATTAGCTGGGTGTGGTGGTGCATGCCTGTAATCCCAGCCACTCGGGAGGCTGAGGCATGAGACCCGCTTGGACCTGGGAGGCAGATGTTGTAGTGAGCTGAGATAGTGCTGCTGCACTCCAGGCTGGGTGTCAGAGCAAGACTCCATCTAAAAAAAAAATAAAATAATAAAATAAAATAAAAAGATTTATTATCAGGGTAGATGTGGTGCTTAGTTTTGGCATTTTTATTTTGAATTTTTTGTACACGTAAGACTTGGTCTTTAAAAAGTTGCTTGATAAATTTTCTCAACTTTAAAAGAATTTCACCTTCTTTCAGGAAAATTACCACACTTACCTTAGGACATGTCAGACAGACACTATGCTTCCTGGCTTGGGTAGAAAGAACTATGTCTTTCTCACCTAGAGTTAGATTCTCAATAAATAGGTATAACTTTACAGTTCTGGGGAAGAAAAAAGAAAATTGCAATGTTGGTCCTTAGACCAAATTTATTATCAAATTCCCATTAATAAAGGGATACACAGAATCCCAGAGCAGCCTCAAAGCTAATTCTGGTAAACTACCTGGGAATGTCTGGGCATTGACTTACCTAGCCTAGCAGTGATTTCTCACAGGACAAGTTACAAGAGTTATCAAGAACAGTTAGAGAAACCAAAAGTCTATAGCAACTTAATGAAAATGGCCAAATAAATGCTCCTCAGGCTTGGCAGAATGCCATTCCTGTTCCTTACACTGATGAGGGTCTGCAGAGATCAGGGAGCTAAGATGACTACTAACAGTTTGAGTATTTTCTTTTATTTGATCATTTCAGTATAAAACAAAGGCAGAGGCAAATAATTCCAGCAGTAACAACAGAACTATCACTCATGTCTTTGAATGTAATTGTGACATTTGTCTGACAATCATTGCCATTTTGAGAGCCCAGATGCACTTATAACCTTCCTGTTAAGATGTTTACACAAATTGTATGATTAATTTCTACTTAGCAGTATTTCTAACTCTCTACAAATCAACCTGATTATTTCAGAATGTCTAAATGCCAGATTTCTAGATTTTTAACATTGATATTCCCATTAACGGTTCATTTCGCTTGTGTCAAGTTAAGGTTGGGAAGCAAATGATGATAAGTTCATAAAAATTAGGGTATTTTTTTCTCCAGATCTTGGCTATAATATTATTGATGAAATGCTTGCACATTTAATAACCTACCTGTCAAAGTCAAATTTAATTCATATGAAATATTTTTTATTCTTTTAAAATAATCTTTACTAACATTATGCCAATGTATTCTGTACGGACTTATCTCAGAATTGCTTTTTATTCCTCCTGTTCAATTGACTTTCCATAGCCTGCAAAGAATATGGCAGTGGTCTCTCTTAGAATCGGCATGACCTAAAGCAAAGGGATCTGTTTAAATTGCTTTTTTTTGGTTCCACCCAGCCTTAGCATTCTATCAACTACGCACAATCATGAGAATTTCCCATAAAAATTCCACAAAGCAGTGAAAAAATGGTTTTACATACGTTGTAACATTTTTATCAAAGACATTGTCTCTTTTTTTCAGTACACATGCCTGTATGTCATTCAAACTTTCTTTTGCAGTAGATAAAGATGAAAATATTCACCGAAAAGCTGCCACAATATGCAAGAAACAGTCTGCATCTGACCTTTGGACCTAGTTGACAGGGGTTTCTTCAAAAGGCATGTGACAGGTGCCAGAGTAGGGGAGACTGACAGGACATTTACTAGGAGGTAGTGGAGGTAGATTTAATAATGTATTATAACCTTAAAGATGTTTCAATAACTGCAGTTTTTTTCTTAAATAAGAGGTGCATCTAAGAACATCTTTAATGTCCAGTACATTTGTACAAAGCTTTAATTTATAATGAAATACAACATCAACATAACAGGTTCTGATAATTTGAGTTCCTATCCAAATGTTTTACAATAGTCTAGAGCCTTAGATTAGCCATCAGTGCAGCAGTGTATAACCTTTTTGTTTCTAAATAAGCATATTTAAGAATGAGACAGAAGTAATTCATGTTATTAAGGCTACATTACATGAAAAGAATAAGACATTCACAGTTTGAGCCTTAAGCTTATATAAAAGGTAAACTGGTTGCAGATCAAGTAAATTATACTCAATTTTTCTCAATACTCTACTAGAATCTACTTTGTAAAATTCTAAGGGAAAGAGTATTTTATTATTACGCCTTCACCCCCAACATATATTTAAGCTATATTTGATTGTATATAATACATACACCTTACTAAATTTATGGTATACAAATGATTTATATATGCATATTATGAAATGCAAATATTTGTATATAAGAATGCTAGCTAGAATATAAAACAGTGAAATGCCAATTAAAATATCCACAGCACAGCAAAAAAAATGAAAATATATTCATTATATACCACATTATACTTCGAATAAAACTAAGACTAAATTTTACTCCTGAGAGAAATTTTACCTTATATAACACTCCCAAAGTATATTAATAAATAAAACTTCTCTTGCATCTATCAAATTTTACAGAAAAGATTCCAGGTTTGGTGAACCGTTTTCTCTATTAACCCTACAATCAAGTCATAGTAACTTACTTATTCTAATAAATAAATACCACCACACATTAGTAATAGAAAACTACTCTGTGAATCATTTTTTTAGTTGCAAGTGGTTATATTTTGCCTTAAATCAGATTCCTTAAAAGCAGACACAGACATGAGGACTCATATGCAAGTGCTTA
This sequence comes from Pongo abelii, assembly GCF_028885655.2. Taxonomy (NCBI): domain Eukaryota; kingdom Metazoa; phylum Chordata; class Mammalia; order Primates; family Hominidae; genus Pongo; species Pongo abelii. Next base: position 63,055,829 of record NC_072004.2, on the reverse strand, counting down.
TTGTAGAAACACTTCCATGACAAACCACAAAGTAAATAAAGGACTGCAAGAAGGGCAAAAAAGCCAAATCAGCGTCAGGTTTCAAACTCCCAGTCTCAGTCTCTTCCCAGGGAGCAGTTTGGAGTGTAAATTGTCCCACAAGACTAGTCCTACTGGAAGCAATTTAGCTAAGCTTTCATACTTTTGAGCCTGCGACCTAAGATAAAGTAAATTTCCAAGCCCTTTTTGAAAAGAAAAAAAAAAGTTCCAGTAATCAAAGGACAGTATCATAAAGAAGAGTTGTATTTATTATAGGTCTTTAGAAGCAAATTTACATTGAAGCTGAGAGCAAGGCTCAAAGAAATAGCAAGAAAGATCCAAGAGCAACTGAGCAGAGGACCAACATTACCCACTACACATTTGCTGAGGGTGACCCTATTTTAATCAAAGACAAACTCTTCCCACCCTAGTCATACATATTTACGTCATATATAATTATCCCCCAAATTTCTAGGAACACGTATAAATTAAACATTCAAATAAAGTAGTTTTCATCTATTAAATTGAATAATTGAACTTGATTTTCTCTAAGATCCCTTTAAAAGCGTTGTCTGGACCAGCCATACTCTCAGTGTGTGGCCTGTGAACCAGTTCCAGTTCTTGAACTGTGAGCACCATTCTATGAAGAGAACGACAATTGAGAGTAAGCATTTAAAATAATTATAACAACTATTTGTTGGATAATTTTATATTTCAGTTGAATCAAGTAAAAATGGGGCTTGTATTTTCTATATATTTGTTTTTTCTTTCATTTGTTTCATAGTAATTCATTTTTTATTGTATTTTACAGAAACATTGTTCTGCAACAGATCAGAAAATTAAAAAGCTTGTCCTCAAGCTTGCTTTATAATGTGATTTGAGTAGCATTCTTTTATACTATCCAACTTTAATTTGTCTCCTCTTACTCTCTATTAAGGCTTTTTCTAGTGTGCTTTTTGTATTAGCTTCCTAGGGCTGCCATAACAAAGTATGGCTTTGTTATGCTGAGTAGCTTAAAACAACAGAAATGCATTCTTTCACAGTTCTTGAGCCTGGAGGTCTGAAATTAAAGCATTACTGGGGCCATGCTTCCTTTGAAGGCTCCAGGAGAGAATCCTTCCTTACTTCTTCCAGGTTTTTGGTGACCCCAGCTTTTACTTGACTTTTAGCATTATAACTCCAATCTCTGCCTTCATCATTATATGGTGATATGGTTTGGCTCTGTGTCACCACCCAATTCTCACCTTGAATAGTAATAATATTCACGTGTCATGGGAGAGACCCAGTGGGAAGTAATGGAATCATGAGGGTGGGTTTTTCCTGTGTTGATCTCATGATAGTGAGTGAGTCTCATGAAATCTGATGGTTTCATAAAGGGAAGTTTTCCTGCACATGCTCTCTCTCTTGCCTGCCACTATGTAAGACATGACTTGCTGCTTCTTCGCCTTCTACCATGATTGTGAGGCCTTGCCAGCCATGTGGAACTGTGAGTCAGTTAAACCTCTGTACTTTAGGCTGGGCGCAGTGGTTCACGCCTGTAATCTCAGCACTTTGGGAAGCTGAGGCGGGTGGATCACGAGGTCAGGAGTTTGAGACCAGCCTGACCAACATGGTGAAACCCTGTCTCTATTAAAAATACAAACATTAGCCAGATGCGGTGGCATACACCTGTAATCCCAGCTACTCAGGAGGCTGAGGCAGGAGAATCACTTGAACCAGGGAGGCGGAGGTTGCAGTGAGCTGAGATCACGCCACTGCACTCCAGCCTGGGCAACAGAGAGAGACTCTGTCTCAAAACAAACAAACAAAAAAAACTAAAAGACTTCCATACTTTATAAATTACTCACTCTTGGGTATGTCTTTATTAGCAGTGTGAGAATGGACTAATACAGGAAATTGGTACTGGTAGTGGGGCACTGCTATATAGATACCCGAAAATGTGGAAGCCACTTTGGAACTGGGTAGGTAACAGGCAGAGTCTGGAACAGTTTGGAGGGCTCAGAAGAAGACAAGAAAATGTGGAAAAGTTTGGAACTTCCTAGAGACTCGAATGGCTTTGACTAAATGCTGCTCATCTCAGATGGAGATGAGGAACTTGTTGGGAACTGGAATAAAAATGACTCCTGCTACATTTTAGCAAAGAGACTGATGACATTGTTCCCCTGCCCTAGAGATCTGTGGAACTTTGAACCTGAGAGAGATGATTTAGAAATTTCTGGTGGAAGAAATTTCTAAGCAGCAAAGCATTCAAGAGGTAACTTGGGTACTGTTAAAAGCATTCAGTTTTATTCATTCATGAAGATATGGTTTGGAATTGGAACTTATGTTTAAAAGAGAAGCAGAACATAAAAGTTCAGAAAATTTGCAGCTTGATAATGCAGTAGAAAATAAAAACCCGTTTTCAAGCCAGCTGCTAAAGTTTGCATAAGTAATGAGGAGCTAAAAGTTAATCATCAGGACAATGGGGAAAATGTCTCCAGGGCATATCAGAGGACTTTGTGGTAGCCCCTCCCATCCCAGGGCCAGAAGTCTAGGAGGAAAATACGGTTTCCTGGAGTGGGCCCGAGGCCTTACTGCTTTGTGCAGTCTCAGGTCTTGGTGCCCTGAGCCCCAGCTGTGACTAAAAGGGGCCATGGTACAACTTGGGCCATGGCTTCAGGGGTTGCAAGTCCCAAGCCTTGACAGCTTCCACATGGTGTTGAGCCTGTGGGTGCACAGAAGTAAAAAATTGAGGTTTGGAAACCTCCACCTAGATTTCAGAGAATGTATGGAAACTCCTGGATGTCCAGGCAGAAGTTTTCTGTAAGCACAAGGCCCTTGTAGAGAACATCTGGAGGGCAGTGCAGAAGGGAAATGTGGGGTTGGAGCCCCCACACAGAGTCCCCACTGGGGCATTGCCTAGTGGAACTGAGAAGAGGGCCATCATCCTCCAGACTTCAGAATGGTAGATCCCCTGACAACTTGCATCATGCACATAGAAAAGCTGCAAAAACTGAACCCTGGTCCTTGAAAGCAGCTGGGAGGATGGCTGTACCCAGCAAAGCCACAGGGGAAGAGCTGCCTGAAGCTACTGAAGCCCATCTCTTGCAGCTTGACCTGAATGTGAGACACAGAGTCAAAGGAGATCATTTTGGAGCTTTAAGATCTGACTGCCCTGCTGGATTTTGGACTTGCATGGGGCCTGTAGCCTCTTTGTTTTGGGCAATTTCTCCCATTTGGAATGGGTGTATTTACCCAATGCCTCTACCCTATTGTATCTAGGGAGTAACCAACTTGCTTTAGATTTTACAGGTCCATAGGTGGAAGGGACTTGTGTTGTCTCAAATGAGACTTTGGACTGTGGACTTTTGAGTTAATGCTGAAATGAGTTAAGGCTTTGGGAACTGTTGGGAAGTCATGATTGGTTTTAAAATGTGAGAACATGAGATTTGAGAGGGGCCAGGGGCAGAATGATATGGTTTGGCTCTGTGTCCCAACCCATATTTCACCTTGAATTGTAATAATACCTATGTGTTGTGGGAGGGACCTGGTGAGAGGTAATTGAATAATGGGAGCAGGTTTTTCCCATGCTGTTCTCGTGATAGTGAATAAGTTTAATGAGATCTTATGGTTTTATAAAGGGCAGTTCCCTGCACATGCTCGCTCTCTTGCCTGCCACCATGTAAGATGTGACTTTCCTCCTCCTCCTCCTTCCACCATGATTGTGAGACCTCCCAGGCCATGTGGAACTGTGAGTCAATTAAACCTCCTTCATTTATAAATTACCCAGTCTCAGGTATGTCTTTATTAGCAGTGTGAGAACAGACTAATACACATGGCTTTATTTTTTGTGTATGTCTGTGTCCTCTTCTCTTCCTATAATGACTCTCTTAGAACTTAAAGCTCACTCTAATTCAGTATAATTTTATCTGATTCTTGACAGATCATATTTTCAAAGACCCATTTCTAAATGAAGTAGACATGAATTTGGAGGCGGACGCTCTCCAACCCTCTAGACTTCCCCAGCTCTCCTAGTTGCACTTGTTTGCATTTGCACAGTAGCTTTCACATTGCTAAATTTAATGGTCAATTTTAAGTCCTCACCTAACTTAATTCATATAGATCATGGTTTCCCAAGATAGTTCTGTTTTAAAACTGTTGTCTAAGATGGGGATTGTTTTAACTTTAAAAAGTGTTTGGGTAACAAATTATATAGTCTGCTAACTTTAATTAAGACCTGACATAGCTTATAACTCCCTTCTCCATATATTATCTGACTTCACTGATTTATCCTTTTCATTCTCCTTTATTGATTTTCCCCTTTCTCCTTAGCCTCTTGAAGTTGGTTTGCCTCAGTGTTCAGTTCTTGGATATTTCTCTTCCTATGTATACACTACTTTTTGGTGACTTCATGAACCCAATGTTTCAAATATTTTTCTAGGCTCACAACTCCCAAATTTGTGCATTCTGATTACTGTCCCTTGAACTGCAGATTTGCAAACACAACTGATTACTCAAAGTCTCTACTTGATGACTAACAAAAAAATAAAATTATGTTAAAAATGCAAAGTATGAGTTCTGCTCAACCTGTGGCTCCTTTCATTTCAGTAGTACAGTGATGAGCACTTCATGTATAAAATAGGGTGGTCAGGATAGAATTTATTGATACTACATTTGAGTAAAGATTTGAAGAATGTGAGGGACTTCATTATACTTACAGCAAAAAAGTGTTTCAAACAATATCACAACTATGGCAAAGGCCTGAAGGAGAAGCATATTTGTTGTGTGCTTGGAGCAGCAATATTGCTGGGAAAAAAAGGGGAAAAAAAGAAAAGGGGGGAAATTATGTAAAATCTTTTAAATTGTGGTAAAGATTTTGGCTTTTACTCATGGCCATTGTAACATTTTTTAACTTTTTCTGGGAAAGGGGTAATTGTTTTTATTAATGTATAACACATACAGAAAATTGCAAAAGTTATAATCATAGACATTAATCAATGTTCCTATACTAAATATTCCTGTGTAACTCATACCCATATAGAAACAGAATATTATCAACATTCCATAAGCTCCACTCAGGTTTGATTCCAGTCATTACCTGTATCCCATTCCCCCAGGAGTAAAAACTATCCTGCTAACATCATAGATGAATTGATTAACAAAGATAAATGTAATAAATGGTAGATTAAATGTTGATAAATTAGATCATACAATGGGTACTTGTATTGGTTGTATTGGTTCATTTTCACGCCACTAATAAAGACATACCCGAGACTGGGTAATTTATAAAGAAAAATAAGTTTAATGAACTCACAGTTCCACATGGCTGGGGAAGCCTCACAATTATGGTGGAAGACAAAGAGGAGCAAAGGCATGTCTTACATGGCAGCAGGCAAGATAGAATGAGAGCCAAGCGAAGAGGGAAACCCCTTATCTGTTGAGAAGGACCTGTTGAGTACTCACTCTACTATTATGAGAACAGTATGGAGGAAACAGCCCCTTGATTCAGTTATTTCCACCTGGCCTGCCCTTAAGACATGGAAATTATTACAATTCAAGGTGAGATTTGGGTGGGGACACAAAGACAAACCATATCAGTACTCTTTTGGTTTTGACTTTGACTCATTTCATCCAGACTTCATGGGAATCAAGGATTCTTAGGAAGATTAATAGAGCTGGGAATTGAACAAGGAAAATTCTGGTGGTGATGGAAATATTCTATGCCCCAATTGTGATGGTGGAAATGCTATAATATACATCTGTCAAAACTCTTAGAGCTGTATGCATAAGAAGAATGAATTTTACCACATATAAGTTATACCTCAACAGGCCTGTCTTTAAAAACAACCAAATACTGCATGTTCTAACTTCCTAGTGGGAGCTAAATGGTAAGAACTTGTGAACACAAAGAAGGAAACAGTAGGCACTGGGGTCTACTTGAGTTGGGAGGGTGGGAAGAGGGAGAGGAGCAGAAAAGATAACTATTGGGTACTGGACTTAATACCCGGGTGATGAAATAATATGTACAACAAACCCCTGTGACATGTGTTTACCTATGTAACAAACTTTCTCATGTACTCCCAAACCTAAAATAAAAGTTAAAAAAATGTTGAGGCTGGACGCGGTGGCTCACGCCTGTAATCCCAGCACTTTGGGAGGCCGAGGTGGGTGGATCATGAGATCAGGAGATTGAGACCATCCTGGCTAACATGGTGAAACCCTGCCTCTACTTAAAAAAAAAAAAAAAAAAAGAAAATACAAAAAATTAGCCAGGCATGGTGGCAGGTGCTTGTGGTCCCAGCTACTCAGGAGGCTGAGGCAGGAGAATGGCCTGAACCTGGGAGGCAGAGCTTATGGTGAGCCGAAATCGCGCCACAGCACTCCAACCTGAGTGACGGCGAGACTCTGTCTCAAAAAAAAATGTTGAGACAAAAAACGTTTAAAAATAGAAAATGAAAAGTAAATGCACATTAGACTTGACAGTTTTTAATTAAAAAAAAAAACCTTAAAAAATCCAGCAGCTGCTAAATATGGGAAGAAAAAGAAATTTGTGGGCAAAGCATTTGTTTGTTTTGGGACCTTTGAGTTTGGGGGTGCTGGAGAAATATCTCTGTGGACATGTTTATCCAGTACTAGAAACTTTAAGTCTGGAAGTTCAGAAGAGAGGTAGGGAAGAGAAAACACAGAGGCAATACTTGAAGGATTTCAAGTGTATGATAGAATGGAAAATGTGATAAAATGTGTTGTGAAGAATTCTATTTGATATACAATTGTTGTACTATGTGTTTTAACTTTGTTAAATCAAAGTCGACTGTGATACAAAAAAAAAAAAAATCCAGCAGCAGGAGTTCTTTGATTTTTGTTCTTCTGTTTTACTATTAATGTGCCTCAAGGATTTCTTTTTGTCAACTATTTTCTGTGTCTTGAAGATAACTTTCAGGTTAACTTTTGACACTTACGTCAGACTCCTGATTGGTTCAGTAAATAACTGTTTTTTCCTGTTTAGATGATTTTGCTTCACAGTAGTATGTTGATGTGTTTTCTGCCCCAATCAGCTGCAATTAAATGGGGTTAAAAATACAAAACATAAATGCCCAGCACTGCTTCTTAATGAAGGGCTATGAAGAAGATCATTTTACCTGGAAACCACTATGGTCGTGGCAGGAACTAGACCGTGTATGTTCTGTACACTAATGGATTTTCAAATCGCACTATTTCCTTTAATAAAATAGATTAAGCTGCTGATTTAGCGAACTTGTTGTCATATTGTAAAACCATAGGGCTTTTTCTATTAGCATTCTTCTTCACAATTTGCAATTCCCTTCCATTGATTTTTAGGTACAGAAGTTTGATTGACAAAGCTCTTGGGTTTCTTGTAAAATGATAGAATGATAGTTAAGACCCTGAAAGTTTGAGCCTATGTGACTGAAGTATTACAGAATAACAAAACCCAGCTCAGCTACAGACATGATCTATTAATAGATAAATTTAAATTGAATTCAAATTCATTAAAGAAGTGCCATACCTACAATTACCCAAAAATCAGAAGTAGCTATCACTCGTGACTCTGATGAATTTTGATTAATGTAGAATGTAGAAAAAATATATTTTGAGACATTACTTCTTCACTTTGATTTGGGAAGAAGATTTGCTTTTGTTTGTAAGCCACAATAGCAGTGGGTTAATAAGCAAAAAAACAAACAAACAAAAATTACCAACTGCTATTTTGTCTGCAAGGCAAAAACAAATAAGTTTAAATTATATTTTTCATCTACTCAACAAACATATTTAAATTTATGCTTGGCACAAGATGCTGTGCTGGTAATGGCAGGCGCAGTTTCTGCTCTCCCATAGGATACATGTAGCTGGAGTGACTGATAAGTAAGTCACTATACGAATTGAAATCCGATATGCTGTAGGAGTATAGAAGATGGAGCAATCAATTCTGACTTAGTAGATAAAGGAAGACTTTTGAATTCGGTCTTGAAAGATAAGTGGGATCTGAAATGGATGAAATAGAGGAACAGCATTTCTGATGGTGGTAAAAGTATAGGCAAAGAAATCATTAGGCGTTTTCAGGGAAAGGTAAATCATCTATTGTAGCTCATATGAATTAAGAAGAGATGTAGAAAGAAATTTGTATCTATGAAGAATTTAGGTCATACAATGAAAGGCAGTAAGCCTCCATATTGTTAGTTACCCTTCCGCTTGTGATCGCCTATTCAATGTCTGCCTTCTCCGTTAGATTCTCTCTCAGTGAGGGAAGTGTCAGTTTTTAACTTTTAAAACACCTTATCACCAGAGTCTAGCACAGAACTTTGCACATATTAGACAATTATATTTTATAAATATAATGTAAATATTTATTAAGTGAATGAGATAATGTCATGCTAAAATCTTGTACTTACTGTACACTGCACATAAAATATACAAAAATACAGAAAGAAAGACTTAATTTTTTTGTAGTTTTTATATATTTAGGGGGTATAGGTGCATATTTCTTACATGCACACATTGCACAGGTATGAAGCTTGGGCTTCATCACCTGAACAGTGAACATTGTACCCAATAGGTAATTTTCCAACCCTCACTACCCTCCCACCTTTTGTAGTCACTAATGTCTACTATTTCACTCTGTATGTCCATATGTACCCACTGTTTAGCTGCCTCTTATAATGAGGAACGTGCTGTATTTTACTTTCTATTTCTAATTTATTTCACTCAGCATAATGGCCTCCAGTTCCATCCCTATTGCTGCAAAATACATAATTTAAATCATTTTTATAGCCGAGTAATATTCCAAGGTGTGTGTGTGTGTGTGTGTGTGTGTATCCTGTTTTTTAAACCAGTGTCCCATGATGGACATGTAAGTTGATTCTGTGTCTTTGTTATTATGACTAGTGCAGCAATAAACATATGAGTGCTGGTATCTTTTTGATAAAAATTATTTATTTTCCTTTGGGTAGAAGTAGTAGGATTGTCAGATTGCATGGTATTCTATTTTTAGTTCTTTAAGAAACCTCTGTATTTTTTTGCATGGTGGTTGTACTAATTTACATTCCCACTAAGAGGATTGGGAAACAATCTGAAAAGGGAACAGCATTCCCTTTTCTCTGCATCCTTGCCAAAATCTGTTGTTTTTTGAATTTTTAATAGTAGTCAGTCTGACTGCTATAAGGTGGTATCTCTGTGGTTTCCATTCACACTTCTCTGATGACATTTAGCATTTTGTTTATATGTTTGTCGGCTGCTCGTATATCTTCTTTTGAAAAATGTCTATGTCCTTTGCCCACTTTTTAATGGGTTTATTTGTTTTTCCTCCTGTTGAATCGAGTTTCTTGTAGATTCTGGATATTAGCCCTTTGTCAGATGTATAGTTTGTAAATATTTTCTCCCAGGATATAGGTTGTCTGTTCCTTCTTTTGATTATTCGTTTGGCCGTGCAGAAGCTTTTTAGTTTAATTTAAGCCCATCTGTGGTTTTTTTTGTTTTTGTTTTCGTTGCATTAGCTTTTTTTTTTTCTTTTTTAAATTACTATTATACTTTAAGTTCTAGGGTACATGTGCACAATGTGCAGGTTTGTTACATATGTATACATGCGCCATGTTGGTGTGCTGCACCCATTAATTAAGGACTTGGTTGTAAATTCTTTACCTAGATGTCCAGAATAATTATTCCTAGGTTTTCTCCTAGAATGTTTATAGGTTCGTATCTTACATATAGGTCTTTAATCCTTGAGTTAATTTTTGTATATGGTGAGATGTATGGGTCTACTTTCATTCTTCTACATATGACTCTCAAATATTCCCAGCACCGTGTATTGAAAATGGTGTGTCTTCTCCAGTGTATATTTTTGTTGACTTTGTCAAAGATCTGTTGGTTTTTGGTATGTGGATTTGTTTCTGGGTTCTCCATTCTATTCCATTAATCTACGTGCCTATTTTTCTACCAGTATAATGCTGTTTGGTGACTATAGCCATGTATTATTTGAAGTCAGGTAATGTGATGCCAACCACTTTGTTCGTTTTGCTAGGATTGCTTTGGCTATTCAAGCTATTTTTGTCTCCATAAGGTTTTAAAGATTTTTTTTCAATTCTGAAATTTTAAGATTGTCCCCCACTATTATTGTGTTGCTATTTATCTCCTTCTTTATGTCTAGTAAAATTTGTTTTGTGAACTTGAGTGCTCTGATGTTGGGTGCATACATATTTAAGATTGCTATTATCCTCCTGTTGACTTGATCCTTTTATCATTATATAATGACATTTTTCTCTTTTTTACCTTATTTGATTTCAATACTATTTTGTCTGATGTAAGTATAGCTACTGCTGCCCATTTTTGGTTTCCATTTGCATGGAATATTTTTTCCACCTCTTGATTTACAGTCTATATGTGTCTACGGGAAAGGCAAATTTATTGTAGGTAGTATAGAGTTGGATCATGTCTTTTTATCCATTCTTCAGTCTTTTAGATGGAATATTTAATCTATTAACATTGAGTGTTAATATTGATGTGTGAGGTTTTGTTACTGTCACGTCATTGCTTTCAAGTTGTTTTAGATATTCTTTGTTCCTTTCTCTGTTTTCTTTGTGGTTTGATGAAATTCTGTTGTGTTGACATTTGATTTCTTTCTCTTCCTCATTTGTGTGATTGATTTATAAGAATTGTTAGGATTCTATTTGTGAGTGTTTTAGTCATAGCAAATATTGACCTTCCTTTCTATTTTTTTTTTAATTTGGGTACATAAGAGGTGCATATATTTATGGGGTACATAAGAGATTTTGAAACAGGCATACAATGCATAATAATCACATCAGAGTAAATGGGGTATACATCAACCCAAATATTTATCCTTTGCTTTACACACAATTCAATTAGACTCTTGGTTATTTTAATATGTACAATAAATTAATAGTGATTATAGTCATCCTATTGTGGTGTCAAATACTAGGTCTTATTTATTCTTTCTAACTATTTTTTGGTATCCATTAATCATCTCCACTTTTACCCACCTTCCCACTAACCTTCCAAGCCTCTGGTAACCATCCTTTTATTCTCTATTTCCATGGCTTAAATTGTTTTAATTTTTAGTGCCCACAAATAAGGAAAAACATGTAAGGTTTGTTTTTCTGTGCCTGGCATATTTCACTTAACATAATGACCATCAGTTTCATCCATGTTGTTGCAAATGTCAGGATCACATTTTTTTAATGGCTAAACAGTACTCCATTGAGTATAAATACCACATTTCCACATTTCCTCATTTCCTTTATTCATTCATCTGTTGATGGACAATTAGGTTGCTTCCAAATCTTGGCTATTGGGAATAGTGCTGTAGTAAATATATTAATGCAAATATCACCTCAATATACAGATTTCCTGATTTTGGGTATATCCCTAACAGTGGGAATGCTGGGTTGCAGGTTCGCTCCATTTTTAGTTTTTTGAGGAACCGCCAATTTGTTCTCCATAGTGGTTGTACTAATTTACATTCCCACCATCAGAGTAATAGAATTCCTTTTTTTCCCATATCCTCACCAGCATTTGTTATTGCCTATCTTTGGATAAAAGAAATTTTAAGTGTGGTAAGGGAAAATTTTTTACTATACTTTTGATTGGTATTTTTCTAATGATCAAAGATGTTGACCACCTTTTCATATATCTGTTTGAAATTTGTATGTCTTCTTTTGAGAAATGACTATTGAGATAGTTAACCTATGTTTTCATCAAATTATTAGATTTTTCATATAGAGTAATTTAAGCTTCTTAGATATTTTGGTTACTAATGCCTTGTCAGATAGGTAGTTTGCAAATATTTTATATCATTCTGTAGATTGTCTCATCACTTGGTTGACGGTTTCCTTTTCTGTGCAGAAGCTTTTTGACTTAATGTGATTCTTCTGTTTGTCCATTTTTGCTTTGGTCGCCTGTGCTTGTAGAGTATTACTCAAGAAATCTTTGCCCATACCAATGTCTTGGAGAGTTACACCAGTGTTTTCTTTTAATAATTTCATACTTTGAATTCTTAGATGTAGGTCTTTAATCAATTTTTAATTAATTTTTGTGTATGGCAAGATGCGGGGATCTAGTTTCATTCTTCTACATACGGACATCGTTTTCTGAGCACCATTTGTTGAAAAGACTGTCTTTTTATTTTTATGTTTTTGCGGGGGATGTTTACCAGTTTTATTTCTAGACTTTCATGTTTGTCTTTTTGTCTTCTGCTGGAAACATGCTGGTTACATGTTGGTGCTGGGAAGCGCCCTGGTGCAACCAGAAACACACAGACCCAGCCTCCCGCTGCCCAGACCCTCAGACTTGCGCGTCACAGGACAGACTCCGCTGTGCCCCGTGCACTTGCCACCAGCCTTTGGCCTCTTGATACACACAACATTCAGGACTTGTGCCCTTGCCCCATCATGACAGACAAAGCGTACCTCAAGGCCCCCACGTGGTTCAGACAGACGCAGCAACCATGATGGTTGAGGTATGCGTGAGCCGTGTGCTGGAGGGGTGGGGCAGGATGGGCCTGTGCCCGAGATGGCCTCCAAGCACAGGATGACCCTGCCAGGGCAGGGCCCCAGCCACGCGGGCCCACAGAGGGGTGCAAATTCTTTTGGTTCAGCAGCTTGCTGGGTGACAAAGACAGAAAAGACTGTCTTTTCTCCAATATATGTTTGTGGCAACTTTGTCCAAAATGAGTTAACTGTAGATACGTGGAATTGTTTGGGGTTCTCTGTTCTGTTTCATTGCCCTACGTGTCTGTTTTTATTCCAGTACCCCGCTACTTTGGTCACTATAACTCTGTAGTTGTAATTTGAAGTCAGGTAATGTGATTTCTCCAGTTTGTTCTTTTTTGCTCAGGATAGCTTTGGCTAGTCTGGGTCTTTTGTTATTCTATATACTTTTTAAAAATTGCTTTTTCTATTTCTGTGAAGAATTACATTGATAATTTGATAGGGAAGGCATTGAATCTGTAAATTGCTTTGGATAGCATGAACATTTAAACAATATTTTTCCTTCCATTTCAATCCATGAACATGTAATATCTTTCTGTTGTTTTGTATCCTCTTCAATTTCTTGCATCAATATTTTGTAGTCTTCATTATAGAGATCTATAACTCCTTAAGTTTATTCCTAGACATATTATTTTATTTGTAGCTATTGTAAATGAAATTAGTTTTTTGGCTTGTTTTTCTGATTTCTCATTGTTGGCACATAGAAATGCTACCGATTTTTGTATGTTGATTGTATATTCTACTTTACTAAATTTATTTAGTAGTTCTAATAGTTTTTCTGGTGGAGTCTTTGAGTTTTTCCAAATGTAAAGTTATATTTTCTGCAAACAAGTATAATTTGACTTCTTCCTTTCCTGTTTGTAAGCCCTTTATATCTTTATCTTGTCTGATTTCTTTATCTAAAACTTCAAGTAGTATGTTGAATAACAGTGGTAAAAGTGGGCATCCTGGTCTTGCTCCAGATCTTAGAGAAAAGGCTTTCAGTTTTTTCTCATTCAGTATAATACTAGCTGTGGGTCTGTCATATATGGCTTTCATTATATTGTGGTATGTTCCTTCTATATACAATTTTTTAGGGTTTTTATCATAAATGAATGTTGAATTTTATCAAATGATTTTTCAGCACAAATTGAAATAATCATATGGATGTTTTCCTTCATTCTGTTGATATGATGTATCACATTGATTTGCATATGTTGAACCATCCTTACATCCCTAAGATCAATCCCACTCAGTCATGATTAATGTTCTTTTCAATGTGCTGTTGAATGTGGTTTGCTAGTATTTTGTTGAGAATTTTTTCATCAATACTCATCAGAGGTATTGGCCTATAGATTTTTTTAATGTGTCTTTGGTTTGGTATTACGATAATACTAGCTTCATAGAAATGAGCTTATGAGTCTCCTCTATTTTTAGAATGAGTCACTTGTATTTTTAGGAACAGTTTAAGTAGGATTGGTATTAGTTTCTCTTTAAATATTTGGTAAAATTCAGGTGTGAAGCCATCAAGTCCCAGGCTTTCCTTTGCTGGGAAAATTTTTCTTGTGGCTTCAATCTCATTACTTGTTAATGGTCTGTTCAGGTTTTGGATTTCTTCCTGGCAGGTTGTACATGTCTAGGAATTTATCCATTTGTTCTATAGTTACTAACTGACTGGCATACAGTTGCTCATAGTAGCAACTAAAGATACTTTGAATTTCTGTGCTATCAGTTCCAATGTCTCCTTTTTCATCCCTGATTTCATTTACTTTATTCTTCTCTATTTTTTTCTAAGTTAGTCTGGCTAAAAGTTTTATCAATTTTGTTTGTCTTGTCAAAAAAAGCAACTTTTCATTTTGTTGATATTTTATATTGTTTTCTTCATTTTAATTTCAAATATTTTTGCTCTGATTTTTTCATTTCTTCAGCTAACTTTGAGTTTAGTTTGCTCTTGCTTTTCTAGCATTTTAAGATGAATTGTTAGGTTATTTGAAGTTTTTTGTTCTTTTTCCACATAGGCATTTATAGGTAGGCATTTATAGGTATAAACTGTCTTCTTAGTACTGCTTTCACTATATTCCATAGGTTTTGGTATTAACATCATTTGTTTCAATAAATTGTTCAATGTCCTTCTTAATTTCTTCATTGACTCATTGGTCATCCATGAGCATATTGTTTAATTTTCACGAGTTTGTACCATTACCAAAATTTATCTTAATGTTTTCTAGTTTTTTTCCATTGTAGTTGAAGAAGATTCTTGATATTTTTTTCAATTTTTGTGAATGTGTTAAGACTTGTTTTGTGACCTAACATATGTTCTATTCTTTAGAATGATCCACGTACTGGGGAAAATGTTCTGGATGAAGTGTTCTGTAAATGTCAATTAGGTCCATGCAATATATAATGCAGATTAAGTTGGAAGTTTCTTTGATTTCTCTCTACTTAGGATAAGAGTAGTTTATACACTGCAGTTACAGTGTTATAATATTCTGTGTTTTTGTGTGTACTTACTACTACCAGAGTTTTGTACTTTCAGGTAATTATTTATTGCTCATTAGTGTTCTATTCTTTCTGATTGAAGTACTTCCTTCAGCATTTCTTGTAGGACAGCCCTGGTATTGATGAAATTCCTCGACTTCTGTTTGTCTTGGAAAATCTTTATTTATCCTTTATGTTTGAAGGTTATATATTGAATATACTGTCCTAGGATAAAAGCTTTTTTTCCTTCAGCACTTTAAATATGTCATGCCACTCTATCCCTGTCTGTAAGGTTACCAGTGAAATGTCTGCTGCCAGACATATTGGAGCTCTATTTTATGTTATTTTTTTCTTTTCTCTTGCTGCTTTTAGGATTCTCTTTTTATCCTGGATCTTTGGGAGTTTGATTATTACATTTTTTGAGGTATTCTTCTTTAAGAATAGTTATTCTTATCTATCCTCATAGCCTGATGAGGCCAGGTACTCTCCTAAGATGTTTATAGAAACAATTATCCTTTATTTATATATTGCTTACTTTCAAAATTTTGTATACTCATGTGAATATATGTATAAATGTGAAGACATAAATGCATATAGAGAAATACAATTTAATTTAATGCAATCAAATTCTATTGAAAGCTTGTTTTGTTTCATTATTCTGGTATGTAAATTGAGGCAAATGAAACCTTGTTGTCAACCCCTGCTATATATACATGCACACATACACATTTTGCACGATCAGTTGAAGCTGCCTTTGCAAAAATTATAACAATGAAAAAATTATGAAAATGACTGAGATCTGACCTACTGATTCCATCTTGTTTCTAACCTCTAAGCTGCCCTTCTTCATTCCTGAGCATAGGCCTCACTAACTTTGGGAGGAACTTAGTTTAGTTTAAATTTGAAACAAGATGATAACGACATTTCCCGCAACAAACCCCTTCCTTGCCAGGGGATCAGATTACCTTCGTAAGACTAACAAATTAGCCGCAAGATTAAAAAGTATGATTTAGGAGCCATGCAGCCAGAGACCACAAGATCCCTAACCTTCCAAATTGCTCCTGGGAATAACATCACTATTTTGAAACCTAAGATTGGTGCTCAAGTCATTTTTCAGATCCTGCATTCTGATGCACTAGCTGGCACCAAGCAGCCTGGTAATATGGTTCAACCCAGGAACAGAAGACAGCAAAAAGAACCCACTTTAACCCTATATGATTTCATCTCTGACCTGACCAATCAGCACTTCCCACTCCCTGCCTGCTACCTGCCAATTATCCTTAAAAACCCCCAGTCTCCTAATTTTCTGGGAGACTGATTTGAGTAATAAAACTCCAGTCTTCTGTTCAGCCAGCTCTGTGTGAATAAAATTCTTTCTCTGTCACAATTCCCCTGACTTGAGAAATCAGCTCTACCTGGGCAGCAGGCAACAGCATGTTGGGTGGTTACACAGTTACTCTATGTAGAAAAAAAACATGATTGAAATCTCCTTTTAACATCCTTCAAATAAATAAATAAACAAACCAGAAAAGGGACTTCTCATCTGTAATAGAATTTTTTTAATGTCTATTAGAGTCTTTCTATTTTGCCACTATGTTAAACATGAGTGAAATATTGGCTTCCAAATAAAATGCAGCTCCAAAGAACACAACAGATCCAATATTAGAATAGTCATATATTCAATACATTTCTACTTAGAAACAGGTAGTTGTTAGAATTTAGTACACTTGAGAAATCAGATATTTGTAGTTGTCTCATATCATATAGAATTCCAAGGAAGCAATTCTATTTTCTAGTTGGTTATGCTTGATAAATTGAAGAAAGCATCAGAGGCATTTTCTCTGAGTTACGTAGGTAACTGTCAATGCACTAAGTTTTGAGAAGTGATGTGTTCTCTACCGTATTGTTTCTTTAGCTGAATCTGCCATATCTCAGAAACTCACAAATCGATTATTCATAAAGTCCTCCCATTTAAATTAAAATAAAACATTTTGAATGTCATAGTAGATACAGGTATTAAATGATTTTGGTTAAACTGATTTATCAGACTCAGTTTTCTGACAGAATGGAGAGAAAATAGGATAGAAAAAGCAAACACATTTAGTGGTGCCAGAGAGTTCATTAGTGAATCAAAATTCTCAGTAAGAGAAACAAAGCGAATGGGAAAACCACTTATATGTTAATTCATAAACATGTATTATGTGTCAATCTACTGAGTTTTAGCCACTAGGGTTATATTAATAAAAAAGAAAGACCCAACCCCTGTTCTCTAGGAACTGAAAATAAACCATAAGCAAGAATTAGGATATGAAGAAGTAGGGTTATAATTTTATGCAGGTTGGAGATTGCTTATGGAAATACTCCCAGAGAAGAAAATGTTTTGAATAAAATGAGGGTGCACGGCTATGCAGATATCTAGGAGGTGGTGCCCTCTAGGCAAAGGAAATAGCAAGTGCAAAGGCTCTGAGACAGGGGTGTGGCTGATATGTTCAAGAAACAACAAAGATCCCTGAATGACTAGATAAGAGATGAGAAATAAAACAGTAGGAGATCAAGTTATAGGGTGATGGGGGTCTGATCATGCAGAATCTTCTGTCATAATAAGTAATTTTACTCTGACTTTGATAGATAGCTATTGGAGTGTCTTCTGCATAGGAGTATCATGATTTCATTTATATGTTAAGATGATCACTATGCTGTTGTAAGAATAGATTGCAGGTGTCAAGGGGAAAGGAGGAAGAACATTTAACAAGCTTATGACATAATCCGTGCTATAGAAGATGTTAGCAAAGTGGTCATCTTCTGACTGTTAATTTCAAGGTAGATCTAATAAGATTATTGAATAGCTACAAATGAGTGTGAGAGAGCAGTCAAAGATGACACCAAGATTTTTGCTTGAGCAATGGATAAAATGAAGAATGCAGTTGGCAATAAGTGATATGAGGAAGACTTCAGGTAGATTTTGTGGTATAATATTGATATGGTTTGGCTGTGTCCCCACCCAAATCTCATCTTGAATTCCCACGTGTTGTGGGAGGGACCAAGTGGGAAATAGTTGATTCATGGGGACAAGACTTTCTTATGCTGTTCTCATGATAGTAAATAAGTCTCATGAGATTTGATGATTTTAAAAGGGAGAGTTTTCCTGCACAAGGTCTCTCTCTTTGCCAGTCACCATCCATGTAAGATGTGACTTGCTCTTCCTTGCCTTCTGTTATGATTGTGAGGCCACCCCAGCCATGTGGAAGTGTAAGTCCATTAAACCTGTTTTTTTCCCCAGGCTTGGGTATGTCCTTATCAGCAGCATGAAAATGGACTAATATAAATATGCTGAGTTAAGTCCTGGACAAGGTAAGCTTGAGACACCTATTTGATTTCCAAATACATATGTCAAGTGAGAAGTTGGGTATATAGGTGTAAAGTTCAAGGCAGTAATCCAGTCTGGATATATAAATATGTCATGTATAACATTTAAAGCCATGGCATAGAATCGTATACAAAGAAATACCACAGATAACGAGTATACATGTAGAAAAGAAAAGAGGTTCAATATTAAAAGTCAGGGACATGAGGGAGAATCAGCATAAAAGTCAGAGGATTTACCAGAAATACTGCTAAAATCCAGGCAAGTGGTGGTTCTGGATGCACCAAGGAAAGGATATATCAAGGCAGAAAGAATAATGATCTATATCAAGTATAATGATAGCTCAGTAGAGACGACGATACGGGAGAAGAGCAGAATGATCAGCCTAACAACATTAGATATTGGAAGTTTGTTTCCAGGACAGAGGGAAGAACAACAAAAGGAACAGGGAACCTCATCTATTCAACAGTGTTCCTTAGGATTGGTTGAGGAAACCCAAAACATTATCTCTGGCTCTTCCAGTTTTATTTCCAACTAATCCCCTTAAAATGTTAATTTCTAATGAACATTGGCTTTTAAATCTCTTCCCTTTGCCTCATTGCCCTCTGTCATATGGCCCTTTCAGCCACGGCTGGAGTGGCTGGGATGCAGGACACCAAGTTCCTAGGCTGCACACAGCACAGGGACCCTGGATCTGGTCCAGGAAACCACTTTTTTCTCCTAGGACTCCAAGCCTGTTTTTGGAGAGGCTACCCTGAAGACCTCTGACATGCCCTGGAGACATTTTCCCCATTGTCTTGGGGATTAACATTCATTTTTATCTTTATCTTCTAAATACACAGTCCTATAAATGGTGTAGTTTCTCTATGGGCAAGTCAGGGACAATTAATCTATTTGGCAAAATAGTAACCATGCTTAGGATCCATGATCCTCTTAGGGCATCATGAAAATATTTTCATTTCCTTTAAAATTAGAGTTTATAAAATGATTAAGTCTGAGAAAGCATTTCCACATATACTGCTGATGTATTTTATTTTAAGTCAATGTAGTTGTAAAATATTTTTATACTTTTTTAAATAGTGGAATGCACCTTGAAGAAAAATGTGCCTGTGGCCAATTATTTCATAATTTGCCCCTGGGGCCGTACGTATATTGCCCCATAGTGAAGCAATGTTGAAACAGAGGTTTATTCAAGACATTTCCCTCCTTCAAATCCTTCCAAGGAAAAATGTCTCATATTTAGTTAGAACTAACTCTTTAGCTTTCAAATGGCCTTTCTAAATCTTTCCTCTAACTAGGATTCGAGATTTTTTTTTTTTTTTTGAGATAGAGCTTCACTGTTGTTGCCCAGGCTAGAGTGCAATGGCACAATCTCAGCTCACCGCAACCTCCACCTCCTGGGTTCAAGTGATTCTCCTGCTTCAGCCTCCCAAGTAGCTGGGATTGCAGGCATGCACCACCACATCCTGCTAATTTTGTATTTTTAGTAGAAGATGGCATTTCATCATATTGGTCAGGCTGGTCTCGAACTCCGAATCTCAGGTGATCCACCTGCCTCGGCCTCCCAAAGTGCTGGGATTACAGGCGTGAGCCACCACGCCCAGCCAAGATTTTCTAATATTGCATCCCATTCCTCCTTTCACAGTCTCTGTGCCATAACCACACAGTTGGTTTTCTTGGTGCATGCCCTACAGTTTTCCTCCTCTCTATTTCTATTAACTAGCATCAATTTCTCTTCACCTCCCCTCTGTTAACATATGTTCCTATTATACCTTTAACAGTTTAAAATGTATCCTGATACAATAAAATGTTCCATAATCATACACTAAAGAAATACTCTCTGTATCTTCTGAATATCTGTAAGTTTATCTAAAATTATATTTATGTGAATATCTAAGAATGCAGAGATGGCTAATTAATTAATTTACATTGTTCTCCTTCTTCCTTATTAAAATCTACAATATGCTTCCATAAAATATATTTTCTGCTTCCCATATAACTAATTTCTGACATATAAGATTTATGCAGACATTATTGGGTGGGACTTCTAAGAATGCACCCTAAGAAGTGAATTGTTACTTAATTGCTTCTCGGGGTTTTGGCTAAGATCATGTGTAGTATCAGCTGGTGTGAGCCTTTCGTTCTTTGTCTTCCTGAAATACCAATTCAGTGCTTCATGTGAGTCATCTCGCTTGCGACCAGGACATGATAAGCACATGTTAAGTAAGGACGACTGAGAGGTAAATCAGGAGGAGCCTTGGTCCCAGTCGACATTGTGGAATTGTTCTGGACTCCCTAACAGCTTACCTTTGGAACTTTTTATAAAAATAAATAAATAAATAAATAAATAAACAAATAAAATTCTCTTCTATTTTTAAGATACTGTGGGGTTGCCTTTGTTTTTGTTCCCAATGGAGGATAACTTTTACAGTTGATCCTTGAGCAACACAAGAGTGAGGGGTTCAAACCCACAGCACAGTTAAAAATCCACATATAACTTTTGGCTTCCACAAAACTTAATTATGAATAGCCTGCTGTTGACTGGAAGCCTTATCAATAACTTAAAGCAGTCTATGAACACACATTTTGTATGTGTATCATGTAGTGTATTTTAACAATGAAGTAAACCAGAGAAAAGACAATGTTATTTAGAAAATCATGAGACAACATATTTAAAATATATATAAATATATCTAAATTGAAATGAATCATTGTAAAGGTCTTCATCCTCATCATCTTTACATTGATTTGGCTAAGAAGGAGGAGAAAGAGGATGTGTTTGTTTTACTGTCACAAGGGTGGCAGAGGCAAAAGAAAATCAGCATATAAGTGGGCCCATGCAGTTTAAACCTGTGGTGTTCAAGGGTCAATTGCATTCATATATGTACTTGTTCCTTAAATTATAAAATAGTTTAGCCTGAGTTTCCTGGGATTCATTTATGGGGTTCACCCAGTGCTTTTTAAGAGCTCAGTAACTCTTCCTTTGATAGATGAAATTAGAAATATGTATGGGCATTTAAAAATGTTTGTATAAGAACATTCTAGCATTTATGGCATGTCAAATATGAGATATTTATGTTTCGTTTTTTAAATCGTGAGTGTACCCACTGTAGACATCGATAAATTTTTTTTTTTTTTTTTTGCTCAGCTTGGCTCTCTAGAATTACTCTCTGCTTCCTCATCAACATCTTACAGCAGACTCAGTCATTTTCCGATCCAACCCAATCCTCTGAGCACACCTGAGTAACTCGAGCGTGAACCTCTATTCCAAACTAGCCCAGTCAGGTTTCTTCCTCAGGCATTTTAGAGCTGGAATTGAGAAAGAAAATTCTAGGTCCCTTTGGATGACTGGATATAAAGCCCCAAAACAATTAAAGGGTAAATTTGATGCTAAGTCAGCTAGAAATTTGGGGAAGGAATCTTTGTAAAGAGGCCTATGAAGCAGATGAAAGAAAGGAAAAAGAGGTAGTCCTCATATCATGGGAATGCCAGTTTCCAGTTGTGCCTTTCACCTAAAAGCTTCTGTGCATTTAGATTCCACAAAACATACTACTCTTTTTACAATGTCTTCCTGTGTCTATATAATTTTAATTTAAGCTTTTTGGCTTTTGTGATCCAAAACAGCCTAACTAGAATGGAAATTGTAACCAAAAGCAGAGTGCTATGAATAATAGACCAAAAACATAAAATTGGTCAATTCAAGACATGATACTGTTGTAGGAAAAAGCAGATTCTTGTCACACAACCAGGAAAAGTTAGGCACACAGATATATTGAAGGGTGAGGGGGAATGGAATTTATTGGGAAAAAAAGGGGAAAAAAATCTCTGTAAAGCAAGAGAAGTTCCTGTTAACAGGCCCTCATCTCACAGATTGAATCCCAGGTCACCACCCAGGAACAGGAGAGGCCAGGCTTCTACCCCCTGCAGATGGCACAAACTTCCCGAGGCCTCACCCCATCCCCCCAATGCACAGGTGGGCATTATTCAGAAAGAATCTGTTGAGAGAGGGTGGGCTTCATCCAGGACTGTCAGACTGGTTTTTCAGCCTCCAGGCTGTTGTTGTTTTTTTTTTTTTTTTTTTTTTTGAGATGGAGTCTGGCTCTGTTGCCCAGGCTGGAGTGCAGTGGCACGATCTCAGCTCACTGCAAGCTCTGCCTCCCGGGTTCACACCATTCTCCTGCCTCAGCCTCCCGAGTAGCTGGGACTACAGGCGCCCGCCACCATGGCCAGCTAATTTTTTCTATTTTTTAGTAGAGACGGCGTTTCCCTGTGTTAGCCAGGATGGTCTTGATCTCCTGACCTCGTGATCCGCCCGCCTCGGCCTCCCAAAGTGCTGGGATTACAGGCATGAGCCACCGCGCCCAGCCCAGGCTGTTTTAAGACTGAAGGTGGGGTTTTGCCGGGGCACCGTTGACTGCCTCCTGTCTTTACCGTTCACCTCTTTAAAGAAGTACATCTAACTGCTGTTAGAATAAGGATAAGCATAGGCTGAAGACTGATGTTAACTGCTTATTGCTAACAGGGGATGCTCTTTTGGGAAAATGGCAGTCAGAGCTCCCTCAGAGGCCTATTTAAGGTTTCCCAGCTGAAGGGGCCATCACGAGGCTCCAGTTGTGACCATTTGGAGTTTGATGGCCTGAAGGTGAGAAGAAACAAACCATGTTATTAGAAAACTTGTATCAAAACAACACAAGGTGGGAGGAGGACAGCTCAAGAATCCTGAAAACTTTTACCAGTTAGTACAGGGAGTAGGGGCCAAAAGCCTGACTAGTAAAAAAATGTTTACCCTTTTGCCTGCATGTTAGGCTTCTGGGTTCCCTTCCCCTGAGCCAAGTCCTAAGCCAGCCAGTTTAAGGTTTGGTAAATTAACTCTTCCCAGTTTGGAGGATGCATGTGAGTGGAGCATCCCATATTACAGAGACACAATTACCTGTCAGTGAAGAAAGGACAGAGGAAGAAAAAGAAAAAAGAAGGCATTTTTACAAAGGAGTCCTAGGGGTTCAGGATGCATTCGAAAGGGGTAAGCTTGGCTTAGTCGGCGGGAATCAGTCATACTCACCTGCGTTGTGCCTTTTAACTTCCATTTATTAACTTTATTTACCTTTGGATCCCTCAAATACAGTTCATTTTCCTAGGGCTTTGACCCGAAGCTTGGAATTGAGTTTGGGAAAAAGAATGTCTGTAGGGTTGCACAGACTCCTTATCATAAGCCAGATGCTAAGATGAAGCTGTAGAATTGAGTCCTCCTCCAACAAGGGAGAGAGAAGGATGTCTTGTGTCGAAGTTCTATAGTTTATTATAAACCATCTTTTGAAAATGATTAAAACAAGACAATAATTGTCTGTGAATAATAAAATGTCCAGGGTAGTTACAGTTAGAAACACAATTGACAAGTTTGGTTATTAATGTGGTTTACAATAACTTAACATAACATCCTTAATTATGATTGATCGCATATACTCAGACATTAGAATTTTAGAAATCCCATAGAATTTTGGAACATATATAAGTTGACCAAAATATAACCTAAAGAAGATTGAACACCATTTTGGCAATCTCATGTAATTGAAGATGTCTAATAAACCTGTTTAGTTCACTTTTGGAAACTCCAAGGGCCCTCTGAAGCATCCAGCAGCCAGGTATCAGGAAAGACAATTTTGAAACTGAAGTTTGATTTTGGGAACCCTTTTAAATATTTTAGAGGCTTAAAACACTTGATATTATGAAATAGAATTCCAGATTACCATAAGTTGTTTATTTTGCCAAAATGATGACTCAGATATTTAAAATGCAAAAAAAACCCTTTATAATCCTGAGCATATTAGTGCCTTACGAGTACCTTGTTGTGCTTTTATTTTAATATTCACTTTACAGAAAAACCATATAATACTCTTTGAATGAAGTCAGTATGTTCACATACAGAATTTTTGCAAGACTAATCTTTATAATCCTTCCACCTCTTGTTTGATCTTTTAGCTGTATCTTATATAGGTTTTAAAAAAATTTTAACCCTAGGTGAGAATTTACGCCTTTTTGTAATATTTTACCAAAAACACATTTTATTATTCTTATACACCTTGCATGTAAATCTATTTCCAGTAGTTTCAATTACATGTTACAATGCTAATGCCTAGCAATTTTTAACTTTAATGTAAAACCTGTTAAGTTGTTTTAATTATGTGCTAGGTGCAGCCAAGATTTGACCCCTTTCAGCAAAATTGGGGCATGGTTAGTTCTATATGTCCCCAAGCCTTACCAGTTGTGGAGCAGGCAAGTCAAATAGTTCTCAAAACCCAGAAAGCAATATATAACCTTAAAATATTTAGCAAACGTAGCATCTGACCTGCATAATTTAGTCCACCTATTTATATTGACAACATCTGCTTTAAACCAATAATTTTTAGGCTGTTTTTATTTCTCAAAGATTAAAGTCATATGAAAGATACTGTAGCTTTTATCTTCCCTTTAAAAAATATTTGATCCAAGCACTTATCTTGCTTTAGGCCAATTAATTAGAGCTCTTTTTATAGGCATCACACACAACACATATATAAGTACACACCCACCACCACGCCCAGCTAATTTTTGTATTTTTAGTAGAGACGGGGTTTCATCATGTTAATCAGGCTGGTCTTGAACTCCTTATCTCAGGTGATCCACCAGCCTCGGCCTCCCAAAGTGCTGGGATTACAGGCTTGAGCCACTGTACCTGGACTGATTTTAGAATTGTCATCAATTTTTATGGACTAGATTAGGGGTCTGCACACTATAGCTCTCCCCATGGGCAAAATCCAACCCACTGCCTGTTACTGTGAATCAAGCTTAATGGGAACATTGTCGAATTTATTTACTTAGGTATTGTCTGTGACTTTTTCCACATTGCAGGGCAGAGTTGAGTAGCTGCTACAGAGACCCCTTGGCTAGCAAAACCCTAAATAATTACCATCTCTCTCTCAGAAACACTTTGCCAACCTCTGGACTAGATTGAGTAAAGAAAGCAGAAAGATCCAATTTAAAAAGAGGTGAGGAAAATGGGACAACTTGGCTATGGAGAGAGCAAGAAGAATGCAACTGATGTGCACAAAGTTTGAAGACAAAGTTACTCAAGTATTGAGAACTTGGTCCCATTTGCTCATTAGTCTGAACACATATCTGCCCTTATGTTCAATGAGAACACATGAATAACTAACTTAAATAAATTTCCTTTATGTGCTTAAGCTAGTTTGAAATGGATTTCTGTTGCCAAGAATTCTCACTTAGATAGTGCCAACCCAATGAGCACAGAATTGGAATGTCTGATTCAGGTTATGACTGGAATACTGATTGCTTCTATAAGACAAACTTCCTTGAGATCCTCAACTATGAAGTTCTAATAATAGGATCTGTTTTTATCATCTTGTTTTTGTGATGGTCGAAGGAGTTTACCGATTTTAAACCATTAAACATGTACAAACTGTAGTGTAGTGATTCATCCACAGACACAGCAGAGGTAGATTCATTTACCTCCACATTCTGGAGGGTAGTCTGAATTTTTGCTCTATCACTTCTTCACTGTCTGACTTTAAATAAATTGCTTAACTTCCCCAAGATACAGTCCCTTTTTGTGAAATATAGTTAACAAGGATCTTGTGAGGAATAGGGAACAACACATGTAAAGTATATAGTGCCATAAAAATGACTTACTAATTATTAGCTGCAATTGTTATCATCCTTAGAGATACTGATTGAACAGAGATAAAGATAATACCTTTTCTCACTATGAAAAAAAGCAGGTTAAAAACATGAGTGGTTCCTGCATAAAAAGAACAATGACTCAACTATTATCCTCATTTTAATATGACCTAGCAGCCTGTGGTCAAAAGTAGGTAGGTTACCTGTCTCTGCGCATAGTGAGTACTGGCCTGGTGTAAAAACATCTTTCAGTAAAACATTGTGAAATAAAATACTTTTGCTATGTACATACATTGCATTTTTGAAACACATGTGAATTTGCTGTCATATTAATTAAGTTGATCCTCTACTTTTTCCATTTATACGATGAGTTGCTAAAAGTAAGATATGTCTGAGATAAAAAAAAAAAAAGACAGCATGAAGTTTAAGGCATGGTCCCACTTGTTACATTATACTAAAGCATTTGAAGGTTTGTTTAAATAAATAGTCACTGGAGCTGAATATCACTTTGGCTTACTACATTATTTCTATCTCAATAATCTTTATGGTTCCCATACCAGGACTGTATGGATTTCATATGCAAAATAATTCATTAATGAGAAGATGTTTTATTTTTCTTCTTTATTATGAAAAGCGACTATCTCAAGCTACTTGCTCAGAAGGAGGTTTTAAAAAACAACTTGGAAATATTCAATGTCATTGTATTTACTGCTAGAATTCCAATAAAATAAATATTAATTTATGGATCCAACTTGCTGCATTTAAATTTAGAAGAGATAGCATTCAAACTAGGAGAAGCAAACAATAAAACAGAATAACATAGTGATAATAAAAATATTATGATTTACAATTGTGCATGCTTAAAATTGGAAATATGCATAGTACAGGATGTGGCTTGATTTTAGAAAACCAAGGAGATTTTAGACAACAGAATTAAACTGAGATGATGAATTTGTATTATTCTCCTTACTCTTTAAGTTTGATGGGTGTTGAAGGATATCATTATTGTCTGTTATCTGTTAGAGCCTCAGCTTAACAGATTTTTCCCTTTTTCCATTGTAACAGTTTAGATCGGGGGTCCACAACCCCCAGCCATGGACCAGTACTGATTTGTGGCCTATTAGGAACTCAGATGCAGTAGGAGGTGAATGGCAGGTGAGTGAGGAAAGCTTCAACTTTATTTAAAGTCACTCCCCATTGCTCTCATTACCTCCTGAGCTCCACTTTCCGTCACATCAGCTGCTTTAGATTCTCATAAGAATGTAAACCCTATTGTGAACTGCACTTGCAAGGGTTGCATGCTCCTTTTGAGAATCTAATGCCTAATGATCTGTCACGGTCTCCCATCATCTCCAGATGGAACTGTGCAGTTGCAGGAAAACAAGCTCAGGGCTCCCGCTGATTATACATTATGGTGAGTTGTATAATTATTCATTATATATTGCAATGTAATAATAATAGAAATAAAGTGCACAATAAATGTAATGCACTCGAATTATCCCAAAACCATTCCCCCCACTGCGCCCAGTCTGTGGAAAAATTGTCTTCCTTGAAACCAGTCCCTGGTGCCAAAAAGTCTGGGGGCTGCTGATTTAGATCACATTGGTTTCAAGTAATGGGGATTAAACTAAGTAAGCCAAAGGAGAGCATTTATTTTAAATATGCATGAATATAATATCTTATTAACCCCATAGAGAAGGGAAGACAAGAAAACAGCAACTGAAAAGTCTTCAGAATTTTGTTCTTCAATTATATATTCCTCTGAGAATTTGTTTCATTTGTCACTGTCATTGCTATCACTGTTCTCTGAAGACTGACTCTCTTGCTATTTATTTTGTAAAAATATGGCTTCCCAATATACTTCTTTTCACATTGAGATGAGAGGTTTTCCTGACTACCCCCCTTGCAGAACATGTGACAGGGATATGGTTCACCTGTTCAGCCTCCGTGTGCACACAAACCCCTTACAAGAAGGGGAGCACAGAGATGGGTAAGGTGCAGGAGCTGGGGAAAGTGCCCCAGTGCCCCTGGGTTCCAGCCCTGTGGCAGCATCCAGGAGTGGGAGCCAATGACCCCCAAAGCCCATGTGGGCATGTGTTACAGGGTGTTTTTTTAGCCTTACTTTCTGTGGACAACTTAAGTGTTAAACATCTCAGTGCCTTCTTGGTACCCAGGTCCTTGTCCAGCATCCAAGAAGAATTGGGTTACAAATGGACTTAAAGGATGAATGTGGTGGTTTTACTGAGTGGTGGAGGTGACTCTCAGCAGGATGGACGGGGAGCTGGAAGGGGGATGGAGTGGAAAGATGATCTTCACCTGGAGTTTGGCCATTGAGCTGCCAATCTCCTCTCTGATCATCCCCAGCCAAACTCCTCTTGGTGTTCAGCCACTCCTTCTCTTCTCTCCTTCTCTGCCATGCTGTTCTGCAATTCTTCTGCTTTTCTGTTCATCTCCTTATCTGCTTCTGGAGACTGGAGTCTGGGGTTTATATGGGTGCAGGATAGGGGGTGTGTTGGGTCAAAAGGCAACTTTTGGATGCAAAAACAGAAATGCCTCTTCTCACTTCAGGCCATAGGTTTTCAGGGTTGAGGGTGGTGCCTTTTCTGAGGAACTGCCCTCTTCTACACAGTATTTCCTCTTTCCTGTCCGTGTCAACATGCAGACACTGAAGAGCTATAAAATCCATGTACAAATGTCTGGGAGAGAGAATCTTGTTGGCCTATCTTGAGTCGGTATCTGTTTCCTTGGGTATTCAATGAAAACTGAGTGACAAAGTATAATTCTGGCTACCAGGAGCTAGACCTGTGAATCAGAAGTCCGTTAAAAGTGTTTAACAGAAACTGGGCGAACGCTTCCCTCCTTCACATCAAAAATAAATTGGAACCTTTGGCAGAAACCTAGTGTACTCATTAACTATCAACCACACCCTGGGCACATAGAGTAAAACACTGTTCCTTCTACAACAAAGAGAATTAATTTTCCCATATTAAAAGATGTATCCTTTTCCAGCAAGGCTCTAAAGCCTACACACTGAAAGGTCAGACACATAATGTAGTTGAGGACCTAGTTGAAGAATGCCTGATATAAATCATATGAGCAATTAGGAGGAGAGGGAGGATGGGGTAAACATGGGAGCTCGAAGGGGCCCGCAGGTAGGAGATAGCCTGTCCTGAGCTCTAGCCAACTATTGCCCTCCAGGAATGCAAACTGTGTCACCAGATCTTCCGATTTTTCTGGATACCCCTGGATTCAGATCCTTACATTAAATTTTTCTATTTAAAAATGATAGGGAATCATTCAAATAAAACTTATTAGGTATGAAAGGAAAATAAATATTAGAGCCCCCAAATACTAAGCTAAAATGAAAGTCAAGCTGGGAACTACTTAGGGCAAACCTGCCTCCTATTCTATTCAAAGTCATCCCTCTGCTCACTGAGATAAATGCATATCTGATTGCCTCCTTTGGAAAGGTTTATCAGAAACTCAAAAGCATGCAACCATTTGTCTCTTATCTACCTAGAACCTGGAGGCCCCCTTCTGAAACAAGCCAATCGTCATCTTACATATATTGATTGATGTCTCTTGTCTCCCTAAAATGTATAAAACTGGGATGTGCACAGTGCTCACACCTGTAATCCCAGCACTTTGGGAGGCCAAGGTTTGAGACCAGCCTGGCCAACATGGCGAAACCCCGTCTCTACTAAAAATACAAAAATTAGTCAGGTGTGGTGGCGGGTGCCTGTAGTCTCAGCTACTTGGGAGGCTGAGGCGGGAGAATCACTTGAACCCAGGAGGTGGAGGTTGCAGTGAGCCGAGATCACACCACTGCACTCCAGCCAAGGTGACAGAGTGAGACTCCGTCTCAAAAAAAAAAAAAAAAGTATAAAACTAAGCTGTGTGTCGACCACCTTGGGCACAAGTCATCAGGACCTGCTCAGACAGTATCGTGGGTGCACCTCCTTAACTACGGAAAAATGAACTTCCTAAATTGACTGTGACCTGTCCTAGATATTCAGGGTTCACATAGGTAAACAATAATATGTTTGGGATCTGAATGTATCTCAGTGCCACTAGTTTTTGAACTCTGATCTACATGCTTATTAAGCAAATGATTGAATGAATGAATGAATGAATTATATTGTTTTGATAGCCTTGATTGCTTATCTCCACAGAAATGCTGACCA
The DNA here is from genome assembly GCF_028885655.2 of Pongo abelii. Classification (NCBI taxonomy): domain Eukaryota; kingdom Metazoa; phylum Chordata; class Mammalia; order Primates; family Hominidae; genus Pongo; species Pongo abelii. Next base: position 63,025,638 of record NC_072004.2, on the reverse strand, counting down.
AATCCTCCTGAAATGTTCATACCTTAGGGTGAACTTTTAAAGTGTAACTAAAAGTCTCAGCAGGTGCAAAGGGGTAAATTTACCTGCCAGAGTAAGTTTATCTCTTATGTAAACATGTTTTTTTTCCTAACACTTACCTGGCTGTTCTGTGTAATTCAACATAGGTTAACCTATTGATTATGGGCCAACCGGTGCAAATCCATGGCCCATCGTAATGCTTACAGACATAGCACTGTGAAAGATATATTAAAAAAAAAAAAAGTAAGTCTTGCTAGGGAAAACAAATGGAATAGAATTGGTGCCAAATCTTTAGCAAACTGCTCCTTAGGCCATAAAGGCATGAATAGTTTCATGACTGTTCCAATAGATGTCAGCTAAGTGCCACCTGAGCTGTTCTGACAAAGCAAAATGGTATGTCACAGCTTCATGTTTCACCTACAAACTAGAACAGTGCTGAGAAAGCATCTACCTACTATATAAAAGCTAAGAAATACATCTACTTTGAGTAATAGAGGACAGTTGATATTTCAAAGGATGGCATACTTGGGATACTGTCAAATAAAATAGTTTGGGTAAATTCCTTATAAGATTCCTACTCTTGCATAGCCAAGAGGTTGACATATTGTAACAAAGCTTTTATTTTAATTACCAGCCAGATCTCACAGGACATTAGCATTTAACCCATGAACAACGTAGCTCTTAAAAAACGTTTCCCTTTGGGAATACATCCTTTAATTCCTAGCTGACACCTTCTCTGTACTTTATGATAAGAGAAATGGCATCGCTAATGAGCATACTTGTACCATGTCTTGTAGGATCTAACCACAGCTCCCTGATACTTCACACACCTCTCAACGTGATGATCCAAATGGGTGAGGTGGCTCTGGGGAGAAGCTCTATTTAAGGAATCACCATTTTTTTTCTGTCATTTTTCTGTCTTTGAGATTAAGAAATATCCATCACACAGAAATCATATTGATACCTGTGCATGTCAATAATGTCTCCTCATTATCAGCTACCTCAACTGCACATATTTTGGTGTGACTGTCAAGTTTCTTGTATTCTTTCCTAGGCTGACTGACTCAGTTTCTCAGTCCTCTCACCCCATTGTCTTTGGGAATGTTGCTCATATTTTCATCCTTACAGTATCTTCTTTCCCTAATCCAATCCAATTTCAATGCAACAAACATTTTGAATGGACGTTCTGTAAAATTTGAATATGACTTTCTCTTTGCTAATTAATAGCATATCTGTCGTTTAAGGTCCCACTCAAGTCTCATGTCTTCCATGAAGTTTCCTTCCATGGAGCTTGATTGTTTTCTAAGTAATGCCTCTGTAATTCTCCCTCTCCATTGCCAGAATCCACTGATGTGTTTTCTTCTCTGGTTCTTTTGTATGACTCTATTTAGGCTACGGGGCCTGAACTACTGTCTACTTCCTGCACTAAATATTCTCTGATTCTACCCTCACTTGATTTATTTTCTCTGATTTCTTCTCATATTTATATTTATAATATGCCTATTTACTTATCAACTATATCTGTACCTTGGTATTTCCTTGAGAGTAGGCTATATCTCATAGCTTTTCAACCTGTAAGAGGAGAAAAGAAGGTGCACAAAGCATACTAAGCAATTAAACAAGGAAGAAAAAGAAAAGAGAAAAAAGAGTACGAGGAAGAAGACAATTTTTAGAGATTCCAGAAATTAAAATATCCCTATCATCAATAATATCTGAGTCTCATTATTAGTCTAACACTTCAAACTTATGTATAAGAAAAAATGAAAATGATATTACGTGATTCTTATATAAAGCCTGAGTTAAATGTGCATTAAGGCATGTTTAAATTTACTAAGGTTTTAATTTCCAAATTGATTTGGCATTTTCACTATTGCATGTTTCCAATGTGCATATTATTCCATAGATTAATTCTTGCTGTCTTGTTTAAGTAGGTTGGCTTTCAGGATATCACTTGTAATACTTGGATAGGCTATGCAATGAAATTTATGATCCTGTTTTTCTGGGTTGAGAACATTAATATTTTTATTTTAATTTAGCTTCTGTCCCTAAAGAGTGCTCAGAAAATGAAGCACTTTTTAAAATTTTAGTTTATTGCAACTATATTCATCTCATTTTATGAGAATATTACAGGTCAGCAAATTACATTTTAGTTACACTTTTCTAGTGTCATATTATTTTCTATAATCAATAATTATATTAGAAGAGATGTATAACTAATTTTTTATTTGAGGAGGTAAAGGAATGTTTCAAATGTGTTGGATAAAAACTTAATTAGTTAGGCTGACATTTGTTAAGTTCTTGGCCTGATTAAACATAGTAGCTGTCAGTTTCACAAAAGGAGAAATCAACATTGGATATATTTGAAACTGCCTAGTTATTAACTGTGGCATTAATAACATTTTTCTTCTTTGTTTGCTTTTAAACGTTTTTTTGCTCAAAAAGCTGGAAAAGACAAGTGTTCTGATGACAGGTTTGTAGAGGGTTGATAACTGTGTGGTTGATACAGTGTGGCATTTTTTTTTTTTTTTTTTTTTTTACATTAGAACCTTACAGTCTCCTACTGAGATAATACCATCATTTAAGTCTTATTGATTGCCATATGTTTAAAGAGCTCACTATAGTTCCGGATCCTGCTTTTTCAATATTATATGAAATGAAACTGGGTCCTGGGTTACACGTTTCTACAAATTGGTAAATTTGTTAAGTCTATTTTCCACGCTACATTTATTATATCTCTTACTATTTTCATTTATGGTACTTGAATTTGACATGAAGAAATACATTTATAAAATTCTATTCTGAGGATCTGGGAGTTTGATTATATGCATTTGCTCCCAAAATTTCAATAAAGTCATCCCCATTACCTTTACACTAAAATAATTCCAAAGATAAATAAAGTATCTACTGGCTGAGAGGAGGGCCTTTTTGGTCTGTTTGATATTGCTATAACAGAATAACTGAGACTGACTAATTTATTAAAAAAAGAGGTTCATTTGCCTCACAGTTTTGGTGGCTGGAAAGTCTGAGAGCATGGCATTGGCATCTACATGGCTTCTGGTGATAGCCATGAGCTGTGTCAAGACTTGAAGCAGAAAGTCAAGAGAGAGTATGCAGAGAGATATGCAGGACAGGCTGGGATCCTTTATCGCAACATGCTCTTTTGGGAACTTAATGCACTCCCACAAGAGCAAGAACTCACTCACTTCCAAAAGAAGACATTAATTTATTCAGGAGGGATCCATCTCCATGACCCAGCACTTCCCATTAGTCCTCACTTCCCAAGTGCACTACAACGGCAATCAAATGCCACCATGAGTTTCCGATGGGACAAGCTATACTCAAATCAGTAACAGAGTCAGACTTTAACACCAGATTACAAAAGAACAAGATCCAGAAATCTAATAGATCCAGAAATCTAATACATCCAGAAATACATTGTTGCATAACAAATGACCCTAAATCTTAGTGGCTTAATGCAACAACATTTACTTTGTTTAAGAATCTGGGTGGTCTTGGTGGAACCTGCTTGTTTCACATACTTCACATTGACTTGGGTGGCTGAAAGCTAGAAGTTGAAATCATCTGAAAAGTCACTCACTCAAATACCTCATGCCTGGGCTGGAATAACTCAAACATCTGGGTGTAAGAGAGTCGTGACATCTTGGATTTCTCTATATATCTCTGTGTGATCTCCCCACATGATTTCTCCAAGACAGTGGCTTCAGAATAGCTGGGTTTCCTATATGTAGTCTCAGGGCTTCCAAGGCCCATATCTCAGAGAGAAAGAACCAGGAAGAAAGCAGAAAGTATTGCTGTTTATGGTCTAATTTCAAAAATCACTCATTGGCACTTCTGTCTCATTCTCTTTATTTAAAAAAAGGTCTCTGAAGCCTCCCATATTCAACAGAAGTAAAAAATTAAAGTTTACCTTTTGATGAGAGGTGTTCAGAGAATTTTAGACATACTTAAGACCACACAAATATCTGAATATTTTATCATTGATATGAATGTAACTGAAGCAAATACAGCAAGGTATATTATTGCAGTATTTCTGGACCCTCTACAGAAATATTCCTCAATGCTAAAACACCATTTGCAATATTCATAATGGTTTTCTAAAGGTCTAACTACTTGCATTCTTACTACTTAATGTTTTATAGTCAACAGATTTATTTTTACATGAATACAATTATTTTAACAGGGATTTGTGTTAGCTTATTTCCTTTGAAAAGTGGACACCAAAACAGAATTAACTGTCCAAGAGACATGTGTGGAAGCTTTTTCAAGGTTAAAATGGAGGGAAACAGAGAAAGCCAAGGGAGCCTTCAGACCGTGATGCAGGTCTGTCACCTGTGAAAGGGGAAAAAAGGAGAAGTTAGAGTGTCATAGTATAACACAGTTCCAGTAGAGGTTTGACCAGGTCAATCAAGTGTTGTTGAGCCAAAGTCACTGTTTTGGAAGACTCCTGCAGCTTGCAGAAATAAGCACGTATTAATACCTCAGCACACTCAGTTACTGGTTGTGAATGGCCCACTGGAAGTGTGACTTGGGTTGAACTCAGTGGTAGATCAAGGAGAGACAGGTAGCCTTGTGGGTTAATTATGCCTCTAATTATACTTTCCCATATTAAGAGATCAGAGTGGCACATTTATATTGTTCTTATAGAAACATTATACAACTATAGTAAAATAAAACTGCACTGCATGTTAATATAGACCTTGACCATGAAAACAAACATAATGAAATAAAACGATGGATGATTTTAAAAGTACAGTTTAATAAAATTAGGATTTTACTTCCTGTAAGATTAAGTAAATGTATTACTCTATGTTACCTCTGCCAGCTGGTAAATGAGACCTCCCCTAACTCATGAGACCCATGAGTAGTGTCAGTGAAGACCACATGAGAAGTCAAGATTTCCACCTTTTCCTGAAAATAACAAGGACTCCTTCCTCTCTTTCCTCACTGGGGTGGTATCAGAGTAGTTAGGAGTGTTGTGAGAGCCAGTAGTAACAAGGCTACCCCACCATGTTGTCAGTGGAGACCACATGAGAAGCTAAAACTCCCACCCCTTCCTAGCAGTAGTGATGAGCCCAAATCTCTTGGGTATCAATGGTGGCCCCATGGGGAACACAGACTCCTACTTCTCCTACTCCTAACTGGCATAATAAGACAGTGCCGCCCTCCTCCTATGATAGTAGTGTCAGAGAAAGCAGCTAAAACAGAAGATTTACATAAAATCTAGTCTCATATTGTGGTACAAAAATGTCCAGGTGGCAATAAAAATCATTCGTTATACGAAGAGCCAGAAAGCTCTCAAACTAAGTGAAAAAAGGCACTGAACAGATCCCAACACTGGAATGACAGAGATTTTAGAGTTATTTGAGAAAGATTTTAAAGCAGCCATAATAAAAAATGTTTCAATAAGCAACTCCAAAAATGCTTAAAACAAATGCAAAATTAAAAAGCCTCAGCAAATAAATGGAAGATATTTTAAAAACTAAAAAAATTTATAAATAGAAAATATAAAAGCTGTAATTCAAATGCACACACACACACACACAGAGATGGTGGATTGGCTCGATAGTAGAATGAAAGAAACAAAGGAAATAATGAGTGAAATGAAAGTTAAAATAACAGAAATTACTCAATATGTATGTGCAACGTAGAAAAAATAGAATAATGGGAAAAAAAAGAACAGAGCATCAGGGTCCTGTGGGACTAGAACCAAAGATTGTACACTCATGGCATCAGAGTCTGAGAAGGGGAAGAGAAAGAAAATGGGGTTAAAAAGTTATCCAAATAAATAATGCTTTCTAAAAACATTCCAAGTTTGGAGAACACAAAAATTTACAGATTCAAGAAGCTCAACAAACCTCAAACAAGGTAAACCAAAAGTAGCTCATGCAATAAACAAATTACACTTAAACTTTTGAGAAATAAATAAAAACTGAAGGCAGTGAGGGAGATACAGCACACTACCTAATTTGGAGAAACCGTTTGAGTAAAAGCAAAGTTCTCATCAGGAACCATGCAGGCCAGAAGGAAATGGCACAGAACTCAAAAAGTGCTGAAAAAAAGAATACTCAACCCCAAATTCTAAATCTGGAAAGACCATTTTTGAGAAATGAAGGAAAAATGAAAACATTCTTAGATAAAGAAAAACCATGAGTATTTTATTTATTTAGTTTTTTGGAGACAGAGTCTTGCTCTGTCACTGAGGCTGAAGTGCAGTGGCGTGATCTCGGCTCACTGCAACCTCTGCCTCCCGGGTTCAAGAGATTCTCCTGCCTCAGCCTCCAAGTAGCTGGGAGTACAGGCACGTGCCACCACGCTCAGCTAATTGTTGTATTTTTAGTAGAGATGGAGTTTCACCATATTGGCCAGGCTGGTCTCGAATTCCTGACCTCATGATCTACCCGCCTCGGCCTCCCAAAGTGCTGGGATTACAGGCATGAGCCACTGCGCCCGGCCCCACGAGTAGTTTTTTTTTGTCATCAGATATCTTCAAAAAGAATAACTAAAAGTTATTTCAACATTAAAAAAAGCAAAAAAGGAATCAGAATATCAAGATAGAAGAAAAAACATGGTAAACAAAAATATGCTTAAGTGAGGTGAGGTAGGATTTTCTTTTCAGCTTTCTAAATTTTTGTTGGTGGTTGAATAAAAAATGATTTAAAGTAGTTATTAATATATTTTGTATATTTATAATATTTATATTATAAAATGGAGAGGCTAAGGGAATGTAAAGGGATGTAATGCTTCCACAATTTGTTAGAACTTGTGAAATGACAATATTTTAATAAACAGTGTTATAAACATGTTATAATATATAGAATAACTACTAAGCAAGTTATGCAAAAAGACATGAAACCACATTTGCAAAAATTATAACTGGGGAAATTATGACAATGAAAGAGATTAGACCTAATTGACTCCATCTTGTGTCTAACCTTTAAGCTGTCCTTGTTCATTCCTGGGCATAGGCTGAACTAACTGGGAAGGAATTCTCTGAAACAAAATTGATAATAGCCCTTTCTCAGGAAGATCACCTTCATCCCTGGTGACTAGTCTACCTGTGAAGGACTACCAAGATTAGAAATTATGGTTTAAGGGTCAAGCAGCCTCTGGCTCCAAGAGTCTAAACCTCCCCAAATTGCTCCTGGGTATAACATCAATATTGTAAAACTTAAGATCAGTGCTTCAGATATTATGCAGACCCTGCACTTGATGGATTAGCTGACACCACCCAGGCTGCTAATCTGGTTTAACCAGTTCTGCCATACTCCCCAGGAACAGAAGACAGCAAGAAAACCTCTCTTCTACCCCCTGTGATTCCATCTCCAACCTGACCAATCAGCACTCCCCACTTCCCAAGCCTCTTCCTGCCAAATTATCTTTAAAAACTCTGATCCCCAAGGCCTGGCGTGGTGGCTTTAAGCTTGCTTAAGCATGTCTCATGACCTCCATGGTGCTACTTAGATCAAAAACAGAGAGTTACAGACACTAGTTATAGAAAACAGGAATCTATAAACACATAAAGACTTGAAGAGCAGGGTACAATCATATGGAGGGGGGAAGTATTCAAGAGGAAGCTGCTCATACCAAAGGAAAGAAAGAAAGTTTGTTTTCCTTCTTGCATCTTCTGCTTCAATATAATCAAATTCAGACTTGAAGATGGAAACCTCAACATCTCTCTATTAACCATTGACAGAATAGTCATAAAATCAGCAGATCTTAACAACCCATTAATCTACAGTGTCAAATTGACATTTATGTGCTCGCCTATAGGAAGATAGATCATAGTCTGTGACATAAAACAAACCTCAACAAATTTTTTTAAAAATTAAATTATACAGTGTTTATCTGCTCATGAGAAATCAGTCTTATAAAGATAAAAGGGAAATCTCCATATACTTAGGAGATTTCTGCATACTTTTTTTTTTTTTTTTTTGAGATGGAGTCTTGCTCTGTTGCCCAGGCTGGAGTGCAGTGGCATGATCTCGGCTCACTGCAAGCTCTGCCTCCCGGGTTCACGCCATTCTTGCGCCTCAGCCTCCTGAGTAGCTGGGGCTACAGGCACCTGCCACCATGCCCGGCTAATTTTTTGTATTTTTTTTTTTTTAGTAGGACGGGGTTTCACTATTCACAGGATGGTCTCGATCTCCTGACCTGGTGATCTGCCCGCCTCGGCCTCCCAAAGTGCTGGGATTACAGGTGTGAGCCACCGCGCCTGGCCGAAACTGCATACTTTTAAATAATTGCTGGTTCAAAGAGGAAGTCTCAAGTGAAGTCAAATAATGCATGTAACTGAAATAGGAATTTTCCTATAAGAAAATCAAATTTTTATTAAAGAATTTTCTACCCATAAAAATCTTCAAGCCCACATATTTTTGCTGGATAATTTTACCAAATGTTTAAGAAATAATTAAGACCAATACTACGTATTTTTTGAGAATATAGAAAAATTGTCACTTCCTAATTCATTTTGTGAATCTAATTTTACCCTAATTAAAATCAGAGAAGGACAGTACAAAAAAAAGTGAAACTCCAGACCAACACATATAAAGCTTATAGATATTTGCAAGCCACATGTTCAACAAAGGACCAGCATCTAGACTAAATTAAGACTATTTAAACCTCAACAGTAAAAATCAGACAAATAATCCAATTTGAAAATAATAAAAAGGCATAAGGAGACATCAAAGAAGAAAAATAAACACTTGAATGGTGTTCATCATCAATAGTTACAAGCAAAATTCAAATTATAATAGCAATGAGATATAACATAAGAATGTATCTCTATATCTTATATATACGCACATATATGAAGATTATATACATCTTTTATGCAATTGTTTTTTTAGGAAATATGGAATTATACTGTGTTTTGTAATTAGTTACATATTTACGTTTATTGGAACTCTTTGTTTTCCATGAAAATTTAAATTACTGTTATCCCGAAGAAACGTTTAGTACTTTTTATGAGGCATTTCTGCTAACAATAGAACTTCTCAATTTTTGCGTGTTTGTTTGTTTAAAATCTGGGGATTTAAAATTTACCTTTTTAAAAAAATGTTTTGCTCAATATAATACTATTGTTTAATAGTTTTTGTTTGTTTTTGCTAACTGCACTTTGAATATGTAAATTACACTACTTTTTAGCTGCTATTGTTTTTGATATGAAGCCAGCTGTCAATCTTATTGCAGTTCCCTTGAATGTAATACATCATTTTTGCCTTACTGCTTTCAGTATTTTGAATTTATCATGTCTTTCCATGTGTTGATTCTGATGTGTCTGGGTGTGAACCTCTTTTTAGTTATGAGAATTAGAGTTCACTGTGCTTTTTGAATATGTATGTTACTGTTTTTCATTAAATTTAAAATGCTATGAGTCATGATTTATTAGAATATTGCTTCTGTTTCTTTCTTTCTCCTCTGTCCTTCTTGTACTCCTGTTACACATATGTTGAAATGCTTAGTGGTGTCTCATATTTCTCTGAGGCTATGTTTATTCTTCATTTTTCTTTCTGTTTTTCAGATTCCAGAACCTCTGTTGATCTAGCTTCAAGTCCACTGATTTTTCCCTCTGTCAGCTCAAGTTTACAGTACAATTTTCCAGTCAGTATCTCATTCTGCTTATTGTACTTTTAATTTCCAGAGTTTTCACTTGGTTCTTTAGTATAATTTTTATCTCTTTGTTGATATTCAATATTTAATGAGATACTGTCATTAGACCTATCCGTAATTCTTTCAGCGTGGTTTTCTTTAGTTCTTTATATATATGGATATTTAAAAAAAAAAGCTGCTTTGAAATCTTTATGTCTACCCTCTAGAACTCTTAAATGGCAGTTTCTATTGCCTAAATTTGACCCTGCGTATGTTATGGTTTCCTGTTTCTTTCCAGGTCTCATATTTATTATTGTTGTTAAAAACTGGATATTTTAGATCATACATTATAGCAGCTTGTGATAGTGACAACCCCAACCCAGGGGCAGTTCTTGTTGTTTTTTACTTAGTTAATTTTTGTTTGTTTAGTGACTTGATTTAATTGATTCTACAGTGTGCAACCTCTGATGTTACTACTCATATTTCTTCACCTTGATTTTCTTTTTCAGCCTGGCTACCTAGTGTTTATCTTTGTGTAAGTATAAGCCAGTTATTGGTGAAATGTTTCTCTGCTCTCTTATTTTCTTACATTTTTGCCCTTTCTCATTGGATATGTCATATTTTTGTGAACCCCAAATATCTGAGACAGTTCTCAGTTAATTTAGAAAGTTTATTTTGACAAGTTAAGGACACACCCATGATGCAGCCTCAGGAAGTCCTGAGACATGTGCTCAAGAGGGTCGAGGGTACAATTTGCTTTTATACATTTTAGGGAGACATGATATGTCAATCTATATGCATAAAATGTATGTTGGTTCAGTCTAGTAGGGTGGGACAACTGAAGAAGGGGCTTCCAGGTTACAAATAGATAAGAGACAAAAGGTTGCATTCTTTTGAGTCCATGATCAGCCTGCCTTCTGAATACACAATATTGTCTGGCTCAGTGAATCTGCATTTCTACATAAACAATAGGAGAGAGGAAACAATCAGATAAGCATTTGTCTCAGGGAGCCTCAGAGGGATGACTTTGAATAGAATGGGAGGCAGGTTTGCCCTAAGGAGTTCTCAGCTTGACTTTCCCTTTAGCTTAGTGGTTTTGGGGTCCCAAGAATTATTTTCCTTTTACAGCTTAAAGGCTGCCATCAAATTTGAGTGAGTTTATGATTTTTTGCCCCATGTTGGGACTGGTAGTTTTGAGGATATCTCTCTGATATATCCTAATAATGTAGACCCTTGACCATGCACACAGATTTCCAGACTGCTAGTGACCTTATCATTAAGTCTAGCTTCATCACAGTTACCTCTGGGTCAGTGTAGTATATTGTTCAGTCAATGTTTAATAAGAGGTTGTGGCCATGAGACTTTCACCCTTTGTTGATGGGTCTGTATAGGTTTTGGGGAATGCTTTCCAGTTTACTCTGTATCCTACTCTGACTGATCCTGAGTAGATGGACCCTAGTGTATAATATGCATAGCCCTTCTGACCCCCAGAGTTGACTGTAATCTTCGAGGGTTATTGTTGGCTGGAACTTACCCTGGATCTCCATATTGAACTTCTGTTGCCGTAGCATTTTACTTAGATAGCTACCAGTCTCTTCTTAAATGCTCTCAACCAAGATCTGTCTTGTTTTTGATATCACTGTTAGACATAAGTTTCTCCATATCTTTCCAAATAAAGTCAGTGCCTTCAGATTTAGCTGTGGAACTCTGTCTTTCATGAATTGCCTTGTTCTTTGAGAAGTCTTATACCACTTCAAAACTGGGAGTGGGAATCTGCTTTCCCTGTAGTGATGACCTTACTTTTTTATTGGGTACTATTGGGTGACTGGGTTCCATTCTGGCACAGAACCTTAGCCCTACACATGATATGGACAGGAGACAGGGAAACACTGGGTAGAAGAGGGTGGTTCCTTTGCAAGCCTGGACCTGTGGCCCTAAGTGGGAACAGGCATTTCTGTTTTCACACTCAAAAAGTTGCCTTTTGCCGTGACCCCTATCCTGTACCCATGTAAACCCCAAAACACAGAAGCAGATGAGCAGACAAGGAGATGAGAAAAACAGATGAATGGCAAATGAGGCAGCAGATAAAGAGAAGAGGGGAAACGTCTGAACCCAGAGAGGAGTTTGACTGGGGGCAGTTGGAGAGGAATTTGGCAGCTGGATGGCCAGCCTCCACGGGGAGATCATCTCCCTGTTACAGGACTCCAGCACTTATCCAAAGGTAGCCAACGGGTCAGGGCTTTTGCACTATAGTCCCTTCTGTGGTCACCAGAAATATGTTACAGGAAAGGTGTCCTGATTTAGACCCCTAGGGAGGGTTCTTGGATCTTGCGCAAGAAAGAATTCAGGTCAAGTCCATGGTGCAAAGTGAAAGCAAGTTATTAAGAAAGTAAAGGAATAGAAGAACGGCTATTCCATAGACAGAGCAGCCCCGAAGGCTGCTGGTTGCCCATTTTTGTGGTTATTTATTGGCGATATGCTAAACAAGGGGTAGATTATTCATGCCTCCCCTCTTTAAACCATATAAGGTAACTTCCTGACATTGTCATGGTATTTGTAAACTGTTATGGAGGTGGTGGGAGTGTAGTAGTGAGGATGACCAGCGGTCACACTCGTGGCCATCTTGGTTTTGGTAGATTTTGGCCTGCTCCTTTACTGCAGACTGTTTTATCAGCAAGGTCTTTATGACCTGTGTTTTGTGCTGACCTCCTATCTCATCCTGTGATTTAGAATGCCTTAACCGTCCAGGAATGCACCCAGTAGGTTTCGGTCTCAGCCTCATTTTACCCAGCTCCTATTTAAGATGGAGTTGCTCTGGTTCACATGCCTTTAACATTCCCACTCCATCCCCCATTCTGGCTTCCCATCCATCCTTACGAGAGCCACCTCCACCACTCAATAAAACCTCTGTATTCATCCTTCAAGTCCCTGTGTGACTCGAGTCTTCTGGGACACTGGACAAGAGCTTGAGATACAGAAAGCTGTCACACTGGCCCTCTGCCCTTGCAGAAAGGCAAAAAAGAGTCCACTGAGATGGTTAACACTTAAGCTGTTTGTGAAAAGCAGGGCTAAGGGCACACTGGAACACACACCCCCTTGGGTCCCTGCACCTGTCCGTCTGCATGCTGTCACTCCCCTCAGAGGTTTGGGCAGTGGTGTCAACTAACCGAACAGGCAAGTCACACCCATGTCCCATGTCCTGGGAGGGGGATCAAGGAACTCTCCTGTTTCACAAGCAAGTGGGGGCAGGGACAAACAGGATCCCAGTATTCTTTGCCTGTTGTCCTTGGTCCTCTTGCGGTACCTGTCTGGAATGGAGCTTCGGCAGCATGGGGATGGGGGTTGAAAAATGTCAGTGACAGTCACGTCCTCTCAGAGTGAAACCATAGCCCTAGACTGGAATCTAGGAGGGGGGGGTAAAGGAATCTCTTTGTTTTCCATAACACCTACCCATGGTTTAGGGAGAAGTGAGTGGCTCATGTCTCGAATGACACAGATTCTCATTGTTCTTACTGAGATTTAGTAGATTTTCTTCAATGGTTGTTTTCTCATTTGTTGTATGACCTTGGAAAAATTTCCACAGTTTAAATTATTGGATTTTTTTCCTTTTAAATAATTTTTACCAGTTGAATTGTGATTTTTTTTTTTTCCTGAGAAAATGGTCTGTCATTTAATGCATAGGTTTCTGGGTTAATTTGCTCACCAACTTTTGCCCCTTACACTCATGAACCTCCATGCCTTATCTCAACTTTATTATTTGACTTAACACTAGATTTCTTTCCTCTTTTTCCTCCCTTTTTAAATGTTTCAGATTCTTTTGAATGCTGCATCAATAGTTTGGTGAAGAGTATTAAATTATGCATTAATTACATATTTTATTTAGGCTCCTTCAGCAAAGAACAAAGATGCGTTCAGAATATCTCAGGTGTTGGGAATGTGTTGCTTTGAATCAGAACCTCCATTATTGTCAGGGGAAGTCTTATGCGTAAAATCACTATTAAATGTAGTCTTGCCAGGAAAAAATATCTTTATATTCATTTTCATCATATCAACTGATATCCAAGACTTGGAATGCACAGATAATGCTATAATATTAGACTGCTGTATGCAAAAGCTCTAGGGACAGAACTTCATTTTTTATTTGAAGAGAGAAATTCTTAGCTACCTTTCAGAAATTATGTTTACATCAAATAAATTTTATACTTATCTAGTGATAGCAATTTGAATAATGGATGTCCTCTCTGTTGTTCAATTTCAAATTGGTTTCTCATGCAGTCCTAAGACTTTACAGCTGTTTGCTCATTTATGTTTTCTGAAACCAAAAGCATTTTGATCTCATTTTTCACACTGATATTTTCCAACACAGAGGACAATGTTCCAGTTATGTAGGAACTCCAGCATCCTAATCTGGCAAAGTGCACACTTTTCCCATGCCTTAAAAGAAAACAAAACAAAACAGAAAAACACACAAAAATCTCCATAAGATAACGTTCTCCAATGAGAACATTAAAAACATTAAAAATCTGTCATCTTTCTTTAAGGCTACTTACCTTTATTGAAAAGTGTCCATGTAAAAATAAACTATATCACATGTGATACCTACGAGTATAAGTGCCCATAAGTGATAAACAATCTTTTAATTTCAGCTAGTTTACAGAAAAATGTTTTAATTCTACTGGTGGCTGCAAAGCTACATCATAACAAAATTTTATTGGATGTGATACAGTTGATTTCGGCTGGTCTTATGGATCTACGAAACAGGACAAAGGTAAAGGAGTCTATATTTCTGGATGTATGTGAATGCAATTCTACTCTAATATTTTCTATCCAGAAATAAAAATATGGTAATAAGATACCATGACGGCAAGTAAAAATAGTATACAGCAACTGTATTGATACTTTCATCAATATTTAAGACAAAATTAAATAATTACCAAGAAAGATGGGAAAGTATTTTAACACTATTTGTGTAAATTCAGTTTTTGAATTTCATTGAAAACTGTCTTTATTGTTGGAGTAATGCTAGAAACATCAATTTTATGGGCTGCTTATATTACAAAGCAGTTTTTTAAGGCTATAATAATCTTTATAGTACATTGATATAATAAAGAGGTGTGACATTTTTTATTCTATCAAGGAAGGACTAAATTTCTGGAAACCTCACTGAAGTGATGTTCACCCCTCCCTCCTTGCCTGATTCCCACCCAACATTTCCGACACCAGGTTGAAAGCTTGACTTTAATATCTGAATTTCTTTTTCCTTGCCATTTATCATTTTAACTCTAGGTTCTTGACTCTGTATTACTTTCTAAATGAGTTTATATTTCTGTAAATGGTCAGAAGGAACAGGAATCATTGTTTTCTAAGAAGTTTTATTTGAGCCAAGAAAAGGGAGCAACAATATACCTTTATTTTTTTCTCTTAATGGTTTGCATTTAAAAGTGCCATTTTGATGGATAAGAACTTCCAGGGAAGACTATTAAATGCATTATTAGGTAGATCGAGAACAAAAAAGTCTACATGTACCAGTGTGTTAATGCCATTCTTGCTAATGTTTATCCTTGTTTTACATTATCACATTGATTTTTCTTCCCAATTAGAGAGATAATATGCACTTCATTGAGATTCTAGAGAACTGTATGTCCCTGATCTTTAGGCCTCAGTTTCCTCAACATTAAGTGAGGACACTTAATGTTTAACTGAATTAAACAGATTGAAATCTCCCTTTAGTGGAGTGCTTCTAGGATGAAAACAATGATTATATATCACTGAGTAAAATATTATACCCAAATTAGCTTATAACTATAGCTTATAGCTTATAATAATAATAATACTTATTTTTTTCAGCGTTTTTGTTAGTCCAGTAATTGAAAGAAGCTTATGCGAGCAGATATGGCTATATCTCATCAGATTATAGTCAAGATGTTGACCAGAACTGTAGTTGTTGAAAATTTTAACTGGGACTGGAATGCCTTGTTTAACTCAGTGAGTCAAATGCTAGTTCAAATACAATCCTACCAAAATTTCTGTTCCCTGGGGACTAGCTGAGTTTGCTCTGTTATATGATACCAAATAATCTCTAGCCTCAGCCAGGTGAGTAGGCAATGAGCAAATAGGTCAAAAATGGAACTTGTCATAGAACTTTAATAGACTGGAAAAACCCCTTGGCTCTACACGCTGTACCTATTGAAACCACCACCACTGTCAAGAAACACCAACAGTAGGTAATCTCACTGCAGTTAGATATCGTAACATTTACTTTTAAAAGTTATAGCCCAGTCTATAGCTAATGAATATGATATGACCCATTACACCATAATGCTAGGCTTCTAATGGGCACTTAAGTAGCTGATGATCATTAGATTGCTGGGCTGAGAATGATGAACCAGCTGATACGTATTTCACTTCATTGCACAATTTCTTTACCCACTTAAAACCTCTAAATAGTTTAGGGTTAAGAATAATATTTTTAGAGAGCATTACTGACCTTGTGTGGAAGCATATTTTTTACTATGTTTTCTCTGAGAAGTGATCTCTTTACTGATTTCACAGTTCAGACATTTATTTAAGTCATCATGAAAGCTGTTTGTTCCTGCTAATATCAAACTTTTATGACTAATAGAGACATAGCATCACAGGAAATATTTTAGAATTTGTTCATATTTCAGCATAATTAAATGTTGAAACTATAATGTTATCATCTCTAAGACAATTGCTGCTAATGGTGAAAGTAAAGAATGCATTTTTTTAATGTAGATCTTGTTTTTATTTCAGCCTTATATAAAGGAAAACTAATTTCATAGTTGAAATTCATTAATCACTATACTTTATTACTAAGTTTCTGTAAGTGTTCACACAGTGATCTGTCTTTACCCATTGTAATTAGTTTTCATTCACTAACAGAGTGAGCAATTTACCTGTATAACCATTCATTCACTCATTCATTCAAGAATCACATAATCTGCATTTTTTTAGGTTTCAAAATTAGAAAAGCCACACCACCTACATTATGAAAGAAGATATATTATTTTATTAAAATATTGAAAGTTCAGAGGTAGGACATACTTCAGGTTTGTTTTATACCAGTAGCTCAGGGCTGTCGCTGATGTATTTGATGGTGTTTTCTCTTTCCTTTTCCCTGTCTTCCCTGGAATTAGCAGTATCTTAACCTCTTCTTGAGGTTACAAAGATGGCTGCTTCAGCTTCAGGAGCTGAGTTCAAGTTCAATAAAATAGTATCTCATTTCTCAAACATCAAACAGACCTGCTGAATTACAAGTTGATTGAATTAATTTAGATTATTTGCCTCTCACCACAAATACGTCACTGTTGGCCCTGGAATGTGGTGCACAAGTTGGTTGGCTTTATACTGGCCAATTTCTTTAAGGGAAGATGTTTTCACTGCTGATTGATTTTGTTTAGTAATTAAGGGATTATTCAGATTTTTTACTCTGTATTGAATTTATTTTGTTAAGTTATGTTTTTCTAAGAACTTATTCAGGGGCTGGGTGCGGTGGCTCACACCTTTAATCCTAGCACTTTGGGAGGCTGAGGCGGGTGGATCATGAGGTCAGGAGATCGAGACCATCCTGGCTAACACAGTGAAATCCCATCTCTACTAAAAATACAAAAAATTAGCCGGGTATGGTGGCGGGCACTTGTAGTCCCAGCTAATCAGGAGGCTGTTAGCTGTTCGTGGTGGCGGGTGCCTGTAGTCCCAGCT
Organism: Pongo abelii; assembly: GCF_028885655.2. NCBI lineage: Eukaryota > Metazoa > Chordata > Mammalia > Primates > Hominidae > Pongo > Pongo abelii. The sequence goes on along the minus strand of NC_072004.2, from coordinate 63,008,289 downwards.
ACTCGGGAGGCTGAGGCAGAAGAATGCTGTGAACCCGGGAGGCAGAGCTTGCAGTGAGCTGAGATTGTGCCGCTGCACTCCAGCCTGGGCGACAGAGTAAGACTCTGTCTCAAAAAAAAAAAAAAAATAAAGAACTTATTCACTTAATTTACATTTTCCAAAGTTGTTTTTACTCTCCTCACTACTTTTTAAAAATTTTTAATTTTTTTTGTATTATATTTTAAGTTCTGGGATACGTGTGCTGAATGTGCAGGTTTGTTAGATAGGTATACATGTGCCATGGTGGTTTGCTGCATCCTCTCCTCACTACTTTTAATGTCTGCATCATTGGTTGTGATGTTCCCCTTTTCATTCTTTATATTACTTATTTGTTTCATTTCTCCTTTATTTTCTTCGTCAGTCTCAAAAAAGGTTTATCTTTTTTTATTAGTCTTTTCCCTGAACTAAATTTGTCGATTAACTTCATTGCTGTTACTTTGCTGATTATTTTCTATTCTTGATCATTCTCTTTCTTATATATATTATTAGTTTTCTAGTGTTGCTGTAATAAGTTACTACGAATTTAGTAGCTTAAAGTAACACAAATTTATTATCTTACAGTCTAGAGGTTAGAAGACCCATACAGGTTCCACTAGGCAAAAAGCAAGGTGTCAGCAGGGCTTTGATCCTTTTGGAAGTTCTAAGGAAAAATCTGTTTCCTTCTCCTTTGCAGCTTCTCGAAGATCTGTGGCATCCTTACTTTATTGTCAAAATCAGCAGTGGCAGGTCAAATCCTCATATTGCATGTTTGTGATTTCAGTTGCTGCCTTCCACTGGTAAAGGAACCTTGTGATTACATTCAACCTGCTCAGACAATCCCACATAATTTCCCTATTTTAAGATCAGCTTGTTAGCATCTTAACTCCATCTTCAGTCATCATTCTCTATTGCCGTGTAAATTAATGCATTCGCAGATTCTGGTGATTAAGATGGATTTCTTTGGGGAGCCATAATTCTGCCTGCCACCTACTTATTAGGGTCTTATTTTTTTCTTCTTTTACTATCTGTTTGAGATAAAGGTTTAACTCATTAGCTTTCAGTGCTTCACAGAATCTGAAAATGCCATTAAATTTATAATCTTAGTTTAAGTACTACATGAGCTGCATCCTCTTTTATTTAGAATACCAGACCAAAATAATTCAGACCAAATTTTTCTTTTTTTCCTCTAATTCATGGATTACATAGACACGTATTTCTTGATTTATAAATATGGGGCATTTTGCTAGTTTCCTTTTTGTAACTGCTATTAATTCATAGTGATAAGAAAACATGATAATGCAATCATTGGAAAGTGTTCCAAGTTGCTAGAAAATACTGGATATTTTGAACTTATTTTGTGTGGTGTTTATGTACGTCCATTGTGGAAAGCTATTTAATCATGTTGTTCAAATATTTTGAATTTTTTGTTGTTCTACCAATTACTGAAAAAGTTGTCTTTTTAAAACATTTTATTATACTTGGGTATTTGTCTATTTTAGTATCTGTCATTTTTTTACTTCATTTTTTGAAGTTATATTATTCAGTGCATACCAGTTTAAAATTGTTATGTCTTCATGAATATTTATTTTTATGAAATGATACTGTTTATCTCCATCAATAGAGAATTTTTTTCCAGTAGACTTATCTTGACTACTCCCAATGTAATCAAAAGGGTCCTTAAAAGTGGAAGAAGGAGTCAGAGTAATGTGATGTGAGGATTTTGGCTAGCTATTAGGTTGGTGCAAAAGTCATTGTGGTTTTTGCCATTAAAAGTAATAGGAAAAATCGCAATTACACTTTTGCACCAACCTAGTAATATGCTTTAAATTGCCTTAAATACTGCTTTTTCTATCATTAGTATAACAGCACCAGCTTTGTTTTTAGTTGAATTTGACTGTATATAAATTTTCCTCCTTGCCTTTTTAAACTTCACGTATCCTTACGTTTCTGCTGTATTGCCTGTAAATAGCTTACTGCTGTTACCCAGTCTGAACATCTTTGCATTTTCTTTCTTTTTGATCAGATTTCTATGCATTATCAGCTCATTCTATATAAAACACAGAACTATAATATAGGAACACAATGTCTCTCACTAAAAGGCAGGGAGATTTTAGGGTGCAAACAGACTGTGAAGGTATGAAGTTCAGAATAATATTTTACGTGATTCTCTGCAGCTCACAAGACTAGACTTTTACAGAAATCTGATTCTTAGAGGAGGGTGTCGCTCTTTTCTACTTCAACCTCTCTTCTCAATTCAGGCTACTCTTGGCTTTTTCAGTTTCTCTCTTCAAGGCTCTCAAATCAGTAGCTGCAGCCTTTTTTTTTTTTTTTTTTTAGAAAATACTTCTTTTTTCCAAAAACTTGGAGCATTACAAATTTTTAAGTGTTCCTTGGATATTCATGGAAGAGGATTCCTAGGAGCATGAAAAAATCGTAGTGCTGAGTCCACTCTTCTGAGGCTAATTGTGAATAATCCAACTCTAATTCTATCTTTCTTGTCTGTTATTAAATAAATTATCTCTTCCAATAAAGCAACCATTAATTAATTTCTCCTAGGCCAGACAGTAAAATCTCAAATTAAGAAAAATAATTCCCTTTTTACTTTGACTGAATTTACTGACTCTAGCATATAATAAACATTTGTGTTACTAATGTGCATTTGTTTCTTTTCTCCTGAGCACACTTGAAGTGAAAACCACCCAACAAACAAGAGGCTAAGCAAACTACAATAAACCAAAACATGGATAAGCAGAGACTGATTAGAAAAAAAAAAAATAAAAAAAAATAAACCAAACCAGCTCTCTCTTTCTTACCTGAATATCAACTTATTTCATTATGGGTAATGTTATCTTTTAAAATGGCATCTTCCAGGTGACTCCACTGTAAAATTACTGTTTTTTCTTTGTAATTGATAGTACGTTTATGGGAAAATACCTAAGGACTATTTAAATGTCCTGCTTTTTCTTGAACTTTTGCCCGTTTTTAGCATCTATTGATATATAAATGTTACTGTGATATTTGCCAAAGGGTGTTTTTCTGTTCTCATAATTTCTTTTATATTTAATTGGCATATTATGTAACAAAGAGCTATCCGCTCCATTTACTTATTCTACTATTTATTTATATTAGTATGGCCTAATTGATATTTCTTTTACTCAATGCACTACAATCCATTACTATAATTATTTAACTTTTTATTTAGTTTTCCCATGTTTGGTGACTTGGAATACTTTATGATGGCATATAATGCATAGCCTATTCAGCAGCAGCAATGAAGAGGAGAGAGAGTAGAATGGAGGTGGAGAATACAAAAGATCATTGTAGAAAAGCAGTGAGAGCCAAAAAGAAAGGGTACTTTACTGGGACCTTTCTGTGCATGAAAATTAGCTGTGTATAGAGTTTGCATAATAGAAAAGGACTTGATCAGGGGAAGAAATGGAGGTAAGGAAGATAGAGGTAAGAGAAAGTTATGCAAAATCAGTATTGTTGCTGCACTAAAAGTCCAGACTTCACCACTATACAATTTATCCATGCAACCAGAAACTACTTGTATCCCTAAAGCTATTGAAATAAAAACAAACAAATAAACAAACAAACAAAAATACAGCAGCAATAAAAAAGACAGTGTTGCGGAATGTTTCCCAAATAATTCCTTCAGAAATTGTGTGACGTAAATTAATTGTGGGGGAAAAGATATACAGATGATGTTCAGAATCATATATTTTTAATATTCTATCTGATTCTTAAGCCAAAATGTAATTCCTTTTAATTAATATCTTGCTAGTGAAATTTTAATTTCTGTACACGTATTCTTAAACCACCAATTGACCAATATAGGAAGAATTCTTGCAGAAATAAAGGCCAATATACTAAAATGATCACAAATAAGTCTATACTCATTTCAAAACTAGGTTATATGAATTAATCCATGTTCACTATTATTTCATTATTAGCCCCATTGCGATTTTAATTTATCTTAAAAATTTTAAATGTTAGTCTATGATGAAGATGGTGAATGTGGTGATGGATGAATATCAATCCAGTTCAAATTTCCCACCTCCACATAAATTGTGGAGTACAATTAAAGCAATAAATTGTGGAAGTACACAAAGACAATCAGGGTTTAGAAGTTAGTAACTTTTTAAGTTTATTATCTGTCAATTACTCAAAACCTGTCTTTCAAACTACAAAATAAGCTTACAAAGTAGGTTGTATATCACATATAGTGTATAAAATTATCTGTCAGAGAGAGTATTTAAAAAAAATTTCAAGGCATTTACCCACTTTTACCAAGTCTTTCTCCAAGTCCCTACTAACATTTTTTTTTTTTTTTTTTGAGGCGGAGTCTCGCTCTGTCACCCAGGCTGGAGTGCAGTGGTGCAATCTCAGCTCACTGCAAGCTCCACCTCCTGGGTTCACGCCATTCTCCTGCCTCAGCCTCCCAAGTAGCTGGGACTACAGGCGCCTGCCACTACGCCCAGCTAATTTTTTTTTTTTTTTTTTTTTTTTTAGTAGAGACACAGTTTCACTGTGTTAGCCAGGATGGTCTCGATCTCCTGACCTTGTGATCCGCCCACCTCGGCCTCCCAAAGTGCTGGGATTACAGGTGTGAGCCACTGTGCCCGGCCGTCCCTACTAACATTGAGCTAAATAGTCCCAGTTACTGATGGGATGTGGCTTATCCTTCAGCTGAATTGAGGCTGAAAAATATTAAGACCAATAGGTCTAATACTTTCTGATTTTGTTTATTGATTAATCTAGTAAAATTTCCGACAATACTAAATGCTTCTGCTTTTATCTACTTTGTAAAAAAAATGCCCTCTCTCTTTTCCAGAATTTTTATTCTTTTATCCCCAATGCATTATCAGATTTATTTTTATAGGTGGTAAAAGAAGTTTACTTTTTAAGATCAAATAACATACACCTCTCTTCAAATAGATATTCACCAATTACGGATTCTACGGAAGTGTTTACTTTTGTATTAATGATTTAGCTTCACTTAAAAAACAACAACTAATAGTCATTAGTATATTTGGATCATTGTCTATTTAACATGCAGGAGGAATTAATAGAAACTGATAAATTATGAAAGCCTATCTTGATAATCATACCTCAAAATATTATGAGCATAGCCAAGGCTGTGCAAGTAACTCTGAACGTAGTATCAGAACATTAGGGTATCAGTTTAATCTTTACTACACTAGAGTTGTGTAGTCCAACATGTATCTTAAAGTACTTAGACTTCAGTTTTCTCATCTCTGTACTGAATAGGGTTGGATTAGATAATCTCTAATATCCTTTTAATCTCCAGAGAAATATTTTATATATACATATATTTAAATATTACTGTAACAATTCTCTTTCTCTCTCCCCTTTTTCTTTCTTTCTCTTTTTCTTTCTTTCTTTCTTTCTTCCTTCCTTCTTTCCTTCCTTCCTTCCCTCCTTCTTTCCTTCCTTCCTTTCTCCTTTCCTCTCTTCTCCTCTCCTCTCCTCTCCTCTCTTTTCCTTTCCTTTCCTTCTTTCTTTCTCTCCTTTCTTTCATTTTGAGATGGAGTCTTGCTCTGTTGCCCAGGCTGAAATGCAGTGGCACAGTCTCGGCTCACTGCAACCTCTGCCTCTGTGGTTCAGGTGATTCTCCTGCCTCAGCCTCCTGAGTAGCTGGGATTACAGGCGTGCACCACCACACCCAGCTAATGTTTGTATTTGTGGTAGAGATGGGGCTTCTCCATGTTGGTGAGGCTAGCCTTGAACTCCTGACCTCATGATCCACCCGCCTCAGCCTCCCAAAGGGCTGGGATTACAGACGTGAGCACCGCGCCCAGCCTTGTAACAGTTTTCTAAATATGATATACAATTTGTAATTTCTCTTAATGGTTAAGGCTTAGCTAAGTTTCAAAGCTTCCAAATGGATTTATTTTTAGAAACACTTATGTGATGCATCAAATAAAGCATATATGAAAACCTAGAAAAGAGTTAGAAGTTTACTGGGATTATTTTCTTGGCACTGCCACAATAATAATTTACAGAAAGTTACTCTAGTTCCACTTCCTTCTTGATTCTACAAGAAAGGGATACATAATGCTATCACATTAAGTCCTTAATGCAATTTCAGAAACGTTTGCATGTATTTCTGAAAAAAGCTGTGTTTTCTTTGACGATTGTATTTAAAAACTAAAGACAAGTAGTTATTCAAAGTAAATTTTACAGAAAATATTAATTATAATTGAACAAGTAAATGACAAGTAAATGACAAATATGAAGGTCAAGTGGATACAAAAATTCAAATGGATTCCATTTCCTTTCAACCTTGCTCTTTAAATTGTGTTACTGCAAAGATATACCAGGGAAGATGTGACAGGATAATCCTTGATTTCATTTATATATTTAATAATACATTGTTTCCATGTTATATAATTTTTGGCAGTGAGATTATTTTATTTTATTTTTAAAATTAAAAAAAGTTTATTTCCATAGGTTTTGAGGGAACAGGTGGTATTTGGTTACATGAGTAAGTTCTTTAGTGGTGAGCTGCGAGATTTTGGTGCACCCATTTCCCCAGCAGGATGCAGGATGCAAAAGTGTAAGAATGACACAGTGGACTTTGGGGACTCAGAGGGAAAGGGTGGCAAGGGGTGAGGAATAAAAGACTACAAATTGGTTCAGTGTATATATTCTATACATCTTGTGTTTTGTTAACCCAGTGTCTCTCAAACTAGTCAAAAATCAGAAGATGGACCCAGAAGATTCTGTTTGCATTAGTGAGATGTCAGGAAGAGGAAAGTAAAATATCTAAGTACCTACTCTCTGCCTACCTACTATGTTAGATGCTTTATGAATTATTGCCTCGTTTGCTAGTCTTAAGATATTATTTTGTTATCATGTCTATTTTAAGAGTGAGCAAGATGAGGTCAAGAAAGCTTAATACAATTGTTCAGGCTTTAGCTAGTGGAATTTAATTTAAAACTAAGAACAACTAGATTCAGATTTGTTCATATTTAGGTTTGTGGAAAGAAATTGAGAGAAAGAATAATTCTAATGCTAAGAATTCTCTTCTCTAAAAAAACTAAGAACAGAAGACTAAGCTTGCAAGTTATAAATTCTGATTAAGTGATTATATATCCTACACAAATAGTGATGTGAACATTTCCTTCTTCCTACAATGACATAAAACTATTGAATAAAAACCTAGATGGAATTTCCAGGAGTACCTATTTCTCCTGCCCATGCTTCTCAATGACAGGCAACTGTGGCCTGTTCTTTGTCCTTGTCTTTGTTTTTACATCTCCATGCTGGAGTTTATTATGAAGAAAACATGGTGAAGAATGAGAATCCAAAAGATATCACAAGTTAATTCAAATGATGGAAGTATTTTTAACTTTTCACTGAACATGTATACATGTTAAATAAAGGGACCTGGGCTCTTTAAGGCAAAGCAACATCTTTTTCAGAGATGACCGCTTATCAGTACATTTAATTTGGGACAGTTTTTGCCCTGAGTCAAGTATTTCCCACTGTGGTGACCTCTACACTGTTGACATTTTGTAGCGTGGAACTGTTTATGCATTGTAAGATGTCTAGCAGCACCCCTAACCCTCTACTCTCCAGATGCCAGTAGTGCCCTTACAGTTGTGACAATCAAGAGTATCTTCAGAGATCATCAAATGTACCCTGCGGGACAAATTCCTGCCCTTGGAGAACCACTGCACTGCAGGGATATTTAAATATATCACAGCTGGAGTAAATTTTATGAAATTTATCAATCAAGATGTTTGATTAATTTTGTATTGGGAGAAGTTTTGAAAATGGCTTGTCTTTTAAGGTGCTGTTCATAGCTAAGAATAAAAATAAACATAAAAGTACACGTTCTCATAATTGAAATATCATTTTCATATGATATTATCATCTATGACATATATTCTCCATCCCTCTTTCTCTTCTATTAATATTAGCCCTCTAAGTGGCAGTGTTGTTCATGGTAACAATGCTAGACTTTTACACTTATATATATTCTACTATGTATATTATATATATATATAAACGATATACCTATATCTGACATTCGGCATAATTATTTCATTTCTCAGTGTTTCAGTGTTCTTATCTGCATAATTCTGAATTATAGGTGCTTGATTACATTATGGTATAGATTAATTGAGAGCATATATAAAAACACAATGTGTTGCCTAATATTTTGTATTAAGTGCCAGATACGTTTTACTTAAGTTGGACTCTTTGGTAGTCCTGTTCTTTTTTGGACAGATAGTCTATCTGCCACCTACTGTTTCCACATAAGTTGCTTCTAACTCTGCACAGAAGATTTTTTTTCTTCTGTTCCTCTGTCTCTAGGAGGAGGAATGAGCTTGCTGTCTTCTTCCTTGTGTTAGTTTCAAATCATGGTTTTTTCCCCTTCACCCAAAATTTTCAGCTTCACATTTCTTTCATCCATTCTTTAGCATATTTTAAATTATTACTTTAGAGGCTTTGTCTGATAATTCTAAATACTAGGTCATCTATAGGGCATCATTTGTTGACTATGCTTTTTCTTAATTATGACTGATATTTTTCTGCTTTGCTTGACTCATACTATTTTATTATATTACAGATATTGATAACAAAATTACAGTGGAGACAAAATTATAATAATATTTGGTTTTGTCTCTTTACAACAATGTGCAGGGCCTGTCTTTTATCTGGCATTTGTAACGGGCTAATTATTCAGATTTCTCTTGTTGTTAAGTTGAACCATGGCTTAGTCGCAATTTAATTAGATTAACTTTATCTATTTTTAGCCCTATCACCAACCATCAATATTTTAGCTACCATGTTGTTCTTGTTACATTTAAGCTAGAGGAAGTCGGCTGCAGTTTCAAGTATTTTATGGTTTATCTCTGAGCTCAGCTTCAGCAGTGGCCTAGCATCCAATTCTACAAGAATGTGCAAAACTGTACTAATTCTCTCTAGGGAACACCTCCTAGAGAGCTGAAGAACTTGGGGATAGACAGGGCTGGAATGAATGGTGTGCTCCTCCATTTAGGCCTCAACTTTGTCTAGCTTGTAAATGAAGTCAGGGAAAATGTAGACCATGTCTAAGGGTCCTTTTCCCTTACCTGTCTGAAAACACTGCCCCATGAAATGCCAGTTACCTTTTAGTTTTTTTATTATTATTTTTTGCTTTTTGCTTCTGTTCTATCAAGTTATGAGCTGTAATAACATACTTAATTCAAGTGGTGTAAATGTTCAACATAAATTGGCACACTTTTTTTTTCACTTTTAAAGACTAAAAAGTAAGGCTATTTTTAATTTATTTATATTTGACTCTGTGGAATCTGACATCCAAAGCAAAGAGAAGCTAGATATGAGTAAAACACATATCAGTTTTAATGCTGTTGTCCCCTACTGTTTCCTAGACCCAATGGGGAAAAAGAAAAAGTTCTCAAACTTAAGCAGGTTATTTCTGCTAGCAGGTTACATTGCCCACAATGTCGATGGCACTGGGTGGCAAAGTACTTGAAAGTCTGCTTGTCTCCAAGGAACACAAAGTCTAAATCTTTATGCATCCAAGGAAAGTCAGTCAGTCAGTGGATTTTGGCAGATTAAACAGTATCAGATTTTTAAAATCCTATTATTCCAGGTTAATACTGAGAAAGGCCTCAGAGGCTTCTCATTTATGACTCCCATTTATGACTCAGCCAGGTTTTCATTGTCTACACCAACTAAATAAAATTAATCCAGTGATTTTTTTCAAATAATATCACTATAGCTAATTACAATTTAAGTATAGCATTTTTCTCTAAATTCAAACTATCCTACCACATAAAAGTTTTATGATCTTATAATTTATGGTCAAGAGGTATAAACAAATCTTCAAATGATTTGGTGGCTAAAGAAAGTACTGCCACATGCTAACTTCTACTTTAAAGTCTAGACTCTAGAAATGGGTTTTTATTGAGATGCCTCCTCATCATTTCAGATTTCTGAAAGAATGTCAACATCGGCTGGGAATGGTGGCTCACACCTGTAATCCCAGCACATTGGGAGGCCAAGGTAGGTGGATCACCTGAGGTCAGGAGTTCGTGACCAGCCTGGCCAACATGGTGAAACCCTGTCTCTACTAAAAATACAAAAATTAGCTAGGCATGGTGGCAGGCACCTGTAATCTCAGCTACTTGGGAGGCTGAGGCAGGAGAATCGCTTGAACCTGGGAGGCAGAGGTTGCAGTGAGCTGAGACCACACCACTGCACTCCAGTCTGGGTAGCAGAGCAAGACTCCATCTCAAAAAAAAAAAAAAGAATGTCAACATCATTGTCCCACCTATCTTTATCTGCATGTTTCCTGCTACAATGTCGGGATATTTGGGTTAGAGTTTCTTTGTGTGGGAAAACATGTGTTGACAGTTATTGATTTATCAGTCAATATGACTGATGCTTACAGAATATCACCTTTTTCATGTCAGGCTCCGTGCCTGGAACACAGTTACAAAGAAACACCTCACATAATTCCTGTCTTTTAGTAAAAATACAAAAGTACTGCTGTTTATTCTTAAGTTAATGCACGTGGTATGTGTGCATTTGTGTCTGTGCCCAAGGTATGACCTTACATCTGACTTGAAAACAAACGCAAGAGCTAAGCTCATAGCAAAAAAAGCTCAATTACCAAATTCATGAAGTGAACTTCTCTTTTCACTTAATGCTTTTTAGTTTACTGAATGTGTTTTTATTCAAACATACATATTTGATTTTCTGGTGGTCTTGTTTTTTTAAAGCAAACTTTTTATATTGAGATAATTGTAGAATCAACTACAATTATAAGGAATAATACAGAAAGATCATGTAGATGATCTTTCATGTAGAAAGATCTCTCATGTGGCCCTTTTATAATCACATCCATTTCCCACTCACTCCCTCTTTAACCCCTGGCAACCAATTGTCTGTTCTCCATTTTTATAATTTTGTCACAAGAATATTATGTAGATGAAATAATACAGTATTTTATATTTTGATATTGCATTTTTTTCAATCGGCAAAATCCTCTGGAGATTCGTCCAGGTTGCTGTGTGTATCAATATTTAATTCCTTTATATTGATGAGTAGTATTTTTTGGTATAGGTGTATAATGGTTAATATTTTAGATGTCAATTTATGTCAACTGTGTTAAAGCATATTTAGATAGCTGATAAAAATAAACAAAGAAACAATCCATTGTTTCTGTGTAGGTCTGTAAAGGTGCTTCTGAAAAACACTAGCATTTGAATCAGTAGACTGAATAAAGATCACCCTCACCAATCCACTGGTGGCCAAATTAAAAAAAAAAGGCAGAATAAGGGTGAATTTGCTTTCTTTTCTGTAATGGAGACAACCATCTTATTCTGCCCTCTGACATCACAACTCCAGGTTTTTGGGTCTTCAGACTTTGGAACTTATACTAGTGACCCCTCACAGGTTCTTGGGCCTTCAGACTCATACTGAATTATACCACTATCTTCCCTGTTTCTCTAGCTTGCATACAGAAAACCATGGGACTTCTTCACCTCCATAATTACATAAGTCAATTCTCATAATAAATCTCCTTTTCTCTCTGTCTGTCCCAGAAACATATATGTATGTATAAAACACTCCCTTGAAGCCGTGGAGTACAATCAAACATCTTGGCTCCTCCTGAAACCTGCTTCCACCCATTTCAGTCCTGATAAGTTAAAGATCTTAAGTAGTTTAGACACACACCTTTGCTCAAGGAAATTCACAGAAACTGCCACTGCTATACATCTTATTTAATAACTCACGAGTTCTCCTTCACTGATTAATCCTTTTCCTCATCCCTTCCTACCCCTCCCATCTGCCCTAAGAACAAAGAGCTTGTAAACCAATAAATTAGGCGGGGCCAGAGAGCTCTGGGTGGTGAGCAAGCCTCCATCGCTCCAGTCCCCTGGACCCACCTTTTAAACACTTATTCTATCTCTTTCTAATTCTTTTGTCTCTGCTGGACTTGGGGTACCCACTGAGTGGTGTGGGGCTGGTTTCCCCAAGACACACATACACACACGTATATGTACATATACGTGTGTGTATATATATAAGTATATATAATATATTTTGTTGATTATAAATTACCCAGTCTAAGGTGTTTTGTTATAGCAGCCCAAACTGACTAAGACAACCATTTATTCATTGAAGAACATTGTGATCGTTTCCTACTTTTGACTTTTGTAACAAAGTTACTAAAAACATTTATGTCCAGATTCTTGTGTGAATATGTCTTTAATCATTGATAAATGTCCAATAGTGCATTTGTTTGGTTTTATGGTGGTTGCACATTACTAATGACATTGTTGCTGAACATTTTTTCATGTGCTTATTTGCCCTATATGTATCTTCTTCAGTGAAATGTCCCTTCCTGCACTTTGCTAATTTTCTTTCTTCCTTTTTTTTTATTATACTTTAAGTTCTAGGATACATGTGCAGAATGTGCAGGTTTGTTACATAGGTATACACGTGCCATGGTGGTTTGCTGCACCCATCAACCCGTCATCTACATTAGGTATTTCTCCTAATGCTATCCCTCCCCTAGTCCCCCACTCCGTGACAGGCCATGATGTGTGATATTTCCCTCCGTGTCCATGTGTTCTCATTGTTCAGCTAATAAATGGTGCGGAGAAAGCTGGCTAGCCAGATGCAGAAAACTGAAACTGGACGCTTTCCTTACACCTTATACAAAATTACTTCAAGATGGATTAAAGACTTAAACATAAAACCCCAAACCATAAAAACCCTAGAAGAAAACCTAGGCAATGCCATTCAGGACATAGACATAGGCAAAGACTTCATGACTAAAACACCAAAAGCAATGGCAACAAAAGCCAAAATTGACAAATGGGATCTAATTAAACTAAAGAGGTTCTGCACAGCAAAAGAAAATATCGTCAGAGTGAACAGACAACCTACAGAATGCGAGAAGAGTTTTGCAATCTATCCATCTGACAAAAGGCTAATATCTAGAATCTATAAGGAACTTAAACAAATTTATAAGAAAAAAAGAAAGAACCCCTTCAAAAAGTGGGCGAAGGATATGAACAGACTCTTTTCAAAAGAAGACGTTTATGTGGTCAACAAACATGAAAAAAAGCCCATTATCACTGGTCATTACAGAAATGCAAATCAAAACCACAATCAGATACCATCTCACACCAGTTAGAATGGTGATTATTAAAAAAATCAGGAAACAACAGATGCTGGAGAGGATGTGGAGAAAGAGGAATGCTTTTACACTGTTGGTGGGAGTGTAAATTAGTTCAATCATTGTGGAAAACAGTGTGGAGATTCCTCAGGGATCTAGAACCAGAAATACCATTTGACTCGGCAATCACATTACTGGGTATATACCCAAAGGATTATAAATAATTCTACTATAAAGACACATTCACACATATGTTTATTGCAGCATTATTCAAAATAGTTTCCCCATTTTCTAATTGAATTTGGTTTTGTTTTTATTGTTACATTTTGAGCAGTCTTTATATATCTTAGATACTAGTGCTTTATTGGATATATTATTTCCCAGGAAGTAACTTTGCTTTTCGTTAACTGTATCAGGGTATTTCACAGAGCGTAAGTTTTGTCTTGCTTTTTAATTTGATGAAGACCAATGTATTAAAATTTCCTTTTATGGATTATCATTTGGTGTCAAGTCTAAGATACATTTGCCCAGCTCTAGAACACAATAATTTCTGTTTTTTCCAAAAGTTTTATGTTTAACTGATAAATTTACCTGTGATCCATATTGAATTAACATTGTATAAAGTGTGAGGACTTAAGCCATTGCTGTTTCCTTTTTTCCCTGTAGCTGTCTAATTTTCTACCTTTTTTCAAAAATTAGTTAGGCACATTTTTGTGGCCTTCATTGATTCTCTCTTCTGTTTTATTGATTTGTGTGTCTATCCCTTCATTAATACAACAAAGTGTTGGTTACTCTAGCTACATAACGAGTTCTTAAATAAGTTAGACTGATTATTCTCATATTATTTGTTTTTCAAAGTTTATTTTTGCTATTCTAGTTCTTTGGCTTTTCCATATAAGTGTTATTATTATCTATATCTACAAAATATCTTGTTTTGATTTTGATAGGAATTACGTTAATCTTTAGAATGTTGAGTCATTAAATTTAAGAACATTATACAGAAGGTCCTTGAATAACATGTCTTTGAACATTGTTTTTGTATAATGTTGATGAGAAAAAAATTCAATTCTCAGCCAGGGCTATTGTCTGCATGGAGTTTGTACATTCTTCCTAAGTCTGGGTATTCTGGTTATATCTCACATTTCAAAGATGTGCACATTAAAATGCAATGTCCAAATGTCCAGTTGGAGAGAGAGAGAGAGAGAGAGAGAGAGAGAGAGAGAGAGAGTGTGTGTGTGTGTGTGTGTGTGTGTGTGTGTGTGTGCGCGTGCATCCTGTGACCAGATAGTGTCCTGTCCAGGGTTGGTTCCTACCTTGTGCCCCAAGCTGCTGGTATAGGATTCAGGGACCTGTGGCCCTGACCTGGAACAATTGAATAATAAATATTTTTTGGCTTGTTTTTGTTAATCTTTCTTAAACGTTTGTATAACTCAATTTATTTTAATGTTTAATATCAGAGGTGTTTTGGTCTTTATTTAAAAACTTGGTGATGTTTCTTGTGACCTGAAATGTGCCACAGGAACTTGTTTTGTTTGTATCAGTTAGCCTATGGGAAAATTGGTTTTATTATATGTTGGTTCATTTAAAGTCACCGTTTTCAAGAACCTGTAGACAACATTTATGAGGACATACTGTATGCATCTCTGTTTATTTAGATCTTTATTTACTTTTATCAAGGTTGTGTAGATTTCAACCTTCAGTTACTAAATATATTTTGTTTGATTTACATCTTAGTATTTAATTTTTTGAGCAATATAAGTAGCATTGTATTTTTAATTTTGTTGCTCATATGTTCATCAATAACATATATATATATAAAGGATATTTGTATATTTACCTGTATCATGCCATTTTGCTAACCTAACATTTTAGTTCTAGGGTTTTAAAAATGTATGTATTTTGTAAATATCTTGGGGTTTTCTAAGTAGATAATTTTGCCATCTGCAAAAAGGGAGCGGTTCATTTCTTCCTAACTGATCTGTAAGATTTTTATTTTCTTTTGTTTGTATACACTAGTTATAACTTCTAGCACTGTTCTGGGTAACAGTGTTTGGAGAAGACAAACTTACTTTGGCTTGGATCTTATTGGGAAAGCATTCAGTCTTAGATAATTAAGAATGATATAATCTATAGAATTTTTTAGTCTTTTTGTTGGTTCACTCATTGTAGATGATCTTTATCAAATTCAGGAAGTCTTCCTTAGTATTGTATTTCTAAGAGTTTTCATCATGAGTTTGATGTTGAGTTTTCTCAAATGGCATTTCTGTGTAGTTTGGTGTAATTATTTTTTTTTCTTGTTAGCTTGTTAATATGTAGATTGCATTAATTTTGTAAAATGTTTACCAGCTTTGTATCCCTGTAAAAAACCCACATTGTAAGGATATATAATTCTTTCTATATGTTGCTAAATTCTATTTGTTAATATTCTTTAAGGATGTTTGCATATCCATTCCTGAGATATTGGCCTGCAGCTATCTTTCTTTTTTAAAAAATCATTTTAAGTTCAATGGTACATGTGTAGGTATGTTACATAAGTAAACTTTTATCATGGGGGTTTATTGTACAGATTATTTCATTACCCAGATATTAAGCCTAGGACCCATTAGATATTTCTTCTGATTCTCTTCCTCTTCCCATCGTCCACTCTCTGATAGGCCCCAGTGTGTGTTGTTATGCTGTGTGTCCATGTGTTCTCATTATTTAGTTCCCACTTATAAGTGAGAACATGCAATACTTGGTTTTCTGTTCCTCTGTTTGCTAAAGATAATGGCCTCCAGCTTCATGTCCCTGCAAAGGAAATAATCTTGTTCTTTTTGTATGGCTGCATAGTATTCCATGGTATATATGTATTCCATTTTATTTATCCAGTCTTTCACTGATGGGCATTTAGGATGATTCCATGTCTCTGCTATTGTGAATGGCGCTGCATGTGTCTTTGTAATAGAAAAATTTATATTCCTTTGGATATACACCCAGTAATGGGATTGTTGGATTGAATGGTATTTTTGTCTTTAGGTTTTTGAGGAATTGCCACACTGTCTTCCACAATGGTTGAACTAATTTACACTCCTTCTAACAGTGTATAGATGTTCCTTTTTCTCCACAACCCTGCCAGCGTCTGTTATTTTTTGACTTTGTATTAATAGCCATTCTGACTGGTGTGAGATGGTATCTCATCGTGGTTTTCATTAGCATTTCTCTAATGATCAGTGATGGATTGAGCTTTTTTTCATGTGATTGTTGGCTGCATGTATCCCTTCTTTTGAAAAGTGTCTGTTCATGTCCTTAGCCCACTTTTTAATGGGCTTGTTTTTATCTTGTAAATTTAAGTTTCTTATAGTTGTTGGATATTAGACCTTGGTTAGATGCATAGTTTATAAAAATTTTCTCCCATTCTGTATGTTGTCTGTTTACTCTGTTGATAGTTTCTTTTGCTGTGCAGAATTTCTTTAATTAGATCTCATTTGTCAACTTTAGCATTTTTTTGCATTTGCTTTTGGTGTCTTTGCCGTGAAACCTTTGACTGTGCCTATTGCCTATGTTGTCTTCTAGGGCTTTTACAGTTTTGGGTTTTATATTTAAGTCTTTAGTCCATCTTAGTTATTGTATATGGGGTAAGGAAAGGGTCCAGTTTCAATCTTCTGCATATAGTTAGCCAGTTGTCCCAGTACCATTTTTTAATAATGTGGTACATTTTTATTTCCTAAGTACAGAAATATAAGTATATAAACAGCACCTAGTGCACCAAAACACATTTACAGCCATTCAACAAACTATGTACAAGCATTTGAACAAATATCATACCAGCATAGCATGTTTGTTCTAAAACATGCCACTTACGTTAGAATTTTAAAAAGAAGAATGATCACGTTTGGGTGCCCATTATATCATTCTTAGTAGGCATTTGCATCATCATAGCTTAACTCCCACTTATCAGTGAGAACATATGATGTTTGGTTTTCCACCCCTGAGTTACTTCACTTAGAATAATGGCCTCCAACTCCATCCAGGTTGCTGCGAATACCATTATGTATTCTATAGACACTTTACTTCTCTTTACATTTCCTTTCTCACCATATTTATAAGTGTCTTTGATAGTCCCCTACATACATTCAGACCCAAATCAGGCATTCTTCCAGTGTTTGCTTTAACCATCGAACATAAGTTAGACAACTCAAGAAGAGAAGTCTGTTGTATGAACTCCTATTTTTGCTTTCTCTGTTCTTTATTCCTTTCTGAAACTTTTAATGTTGACCGTGATTACATGGCTAAATATACAATAACTCCCCAAAAAAGAGATAGGAACTCTTATGTAAACAAGTAGCTATGTCAGAAGAAACCTCATAAGAACACTTTAGAATGTGTCAATTGTATTTCTATATACATGTAGTACTTGAAATTCAGGCTTCAGCTCAAATAATCAATAGAACCCTCATCAAAGTTTGCATTTGAAATTAAATCATGTTTTTTATAAATTTTGCATCATTCTATTGTTGATGGAGCATACCCTGTTACAACATTAAAATTCCAGTATAACTGTCACATTTTAAGGGGGGAAAAAAGTTTTAAAGTTATGTTTAGTGAAGGGGATTAAGTCAGAACTATCGCATTTCCTTTTCCAAGCACAATGCTCCCAAGAGAACTTGTTAAACTTTATTTCACAATGTAAAGTATGCATTTTAAAATACACCATGTCAATATACAGTGAGGACTTTTCATTCACACACTTCTACCTCTGGAAAAAATCTTAAATTATCTATTAATTTAGTGAAGTTGAAAGATATTTTTCTTTTTAATTTAGAAAGCTTAATTAAATGCCAATCTCTTAAATTCCTTGAATCTTTAGATTTTAATCACAAAAGGCACAATTTAATTAGGAAAAAAATACATCTTGAAAGCATCCTACTTAGAAACTATATAGGTAGATTCCAAATAAATTAATTAACAGTAATTTAGCCATATTTATTAAGATATGTAACCACGTGAGTTAAAAGTCTATATTATAAAAACCCATTTTAAAGTTATTTCTATATGCATACTCAGTAGTGTATATTGAGAACATGATATCAATCGGTAGAAAATCTTGCCCTTTAACACATAAAGATAATTATCTTTAATTAGCAGCATATATATTTTGCTTGCAATTTTTCTTATTTCAAATTTATTGAAACATGTCAAGAATAGTACAGGGAGCTCTGATATACAATATTTATTTAGATTCAGTATTAGTTTACACTTTTCCTATTTCCTTTATCATTTTTTCTGTAAACATGCATGTAAATTATGTACGAGCATTTGACAGCAAGTTGGAGATACAGTGCCCGTTTATATCAAGATACTTCAGGTCACATTTTCTATATTACAATACTGTTACTAAAATGTGAAAATTTTATATTTATACAATACTATGTAATTTATAGCCCTTATGCAGATTTTTTTAATTGTCCCAATAATATTTTTTAGAATTAGTTTTTCCTGGCCAGGATCTAATACAGATTCATGCTTTGGATTAATTTATCATGTCTCTTTAGTCTGTAAATTGAAACCTTTCTTTAGCCTTTGTTTCCTTCACTTTGACATATTTATTTCATGAATGCAGGCCAGATATTTTGTAAAATGTCTCTCAATTTGATCTTATCTGATGTTTCTTCATGATCTTATTTAAGTAATTTGTTATTGTCAGGGATGCTAACAAAAGTGATCATATGTCCTTCTTAGTGTACCATATGGAAAGAAAATTTACGTTGGTTTGACAAAATTGGTGATGTCAGTTTTGATCATTTGATTCAAGTAGTGTCTACCAGGTTTCTTCAATGTCAAGTTGCCATTTTCCTTTGTAATTAATAATTAATTTATGGGGCAATAATTTGAAACTGTAAATATCCTGTTTCTTATTAAACTTTTACTAAGTAGTTTTACCGCATATTGATACTTTTCTAAGTTCTTCATCGTTCTCTATCATTGGTATGTCACTGTAAGAAGAAATTTCTCTTCTCCAATTATTTATCAATCCATTTATTTATATAAGTATGGGCTTCTGTGAATTCTCATTTTATTAAACTACTTAAAATTTGTTACTGTAATTATTTATTTTGAGGCTCAAATTTTCCTAGAATTTACCAGTTGGAGTTTTTTCAAGCTGGCTGTTTTATTCTTTTGATTACTTTTTGTTGCAAGGAGATATTACAGTATCAGCTTAAACTTTTCTTTCTTATTTTGCTGGGATTAGTATTTTTAATCATTAATTTCTGTGTGTGCATATTTATGGTTGTATGTGCATATTAAATAGTTGTGCATATTTATGGAATAAATGTGCTGATTTGATAGAAGCATACACTATGTAGTGATCAAATCAGGGTAGTTGGGATATCTATTACCTCAAACATTTATAATTTTTGGTGTTGGAAAATTTCTAAATCTACTTCTCGAAATATTTTAAAATATACAATAAATTATTGCTAACTATACCTACCTGATTGTGCTACAGATCACTAGATCTTATTTCTACTATCTAGCTGTAGTTTTTAGAGATTAACAAATTCCGCTTTATCTTTTCTTCCTCATTATCCTTCCCGGCTTCTGACTATCATCATTCTAAACTCTACCACCATGAGATCAACTTTTAACTTTCACAAAATTGTAAGAACATGTGATATTTGCCTTTCTGTGCCTGATTTATTTCACTTAACATAATGTCCTCCAGTTCCATCCGTGTTGTTACAGTTCCATCTTTATTTCATGACCAAATAACATTTATTTCATCCAGTTCCATCCATATTTTATGGCCAAATATTTCACTCCGCATATGTACCACATTTTCTGTTTTCATTCATCCATTGATGGACACCTATGTTGATTTCATATTTTGGGTATTGTGAATAGTGCTGAAGTAAACATGGGAGAGCAGATATCTCGTCAGTATAGATTTCCTTTTCTTTGGATGTATACCAAACAGCTGGATTGCTGGACCATACAGTAGTTCTATTTATTTTTTTAAGAAACTTGCATATTGCTTTCTGTAGTGGCTGTGCTAATTTAGATATGTATCAACAGCATATGAGAGTTCCCCTTCTCTACATCTTTGTTATTTTTTCTTTTGTATAAAAGCCATCTTAACTAGGGTGAGATAATAGTTCGTTTTGATTTACATTTTTCTGATGATTCGTGATGTTGAGCAGTTTTTCATATACCTGTTGACCATATGATAAAGGCCACATATGACAAACCCACAGCTAATATTATACTGAAAAGAGAAAAACAGAAAGGCTGTTCTCTAAGATCGGGATTAAGACAAGATCTGGAATAAGCCGCCTTTCAATACTGTTACTTCACATAGTAGTGAAAGTCCTAGCCAGAGCAATTATGGAAGAGAAAGATATAAGGAACATATGAATTGAATACGAAGTCAAATTGTCATTGTTTTCAGACAATATGATCTTATATTTAGAAAAACTGAAGACTCTACCAAAAAACTATTAGAATTAATAAATGAATTCAGTAAAGTTTCAGATAGCCCACCAGCATGGCACATGTATACATATGTAACTAACCTGCTCATTGTGCACATGTACCCTAAAACTTAAAGTATAATAATAATTTTTTAAAAATCAGCATAAAAAAGTCAGTGGTATTTATATATTCCAACAGCAGACACTCTGAAATAAAGTAATCTTATTTTCAGTAACTACAAATAAAATGAAATATCTAGGAATAAACTTAATCAATGAAGTGAAAGATTTCTACAGTGAAAGCTAGGGAACATTGACTAAAGAAATAAAGGAGGACACACTAAAAATGGAAAGATATCTCATGTTCATGGACTGGAAGAATCAATATTGTTAAAATGTTCAGACATTTTAAAATAATGTATATTCAATATTTCACCCAAAGTGATCTACAGATTTAAAGCAATCCCTATCAAAATACCAATGGAATTCTTCAGAGAAATGGAAAAATTATTCTAAAATTTATATGGGTCTAAAAAAGACACTGAATAGCTATAGCCATCATAAACAAAAAGAACAAAGCTGGAGGCATCACATTACGCAACTTCAAATTATACTGCAAGGATATAGTAACCAAACAGCATGATACTGGCATAAAAATAAGATGCATAGACGAGTTAAACAGAATAGAGAACCCAGATATAAATCTCCACATTTAGAGTTAACTCATCTTTTACAAAGAAGCCAAGAACATACACTGGGAAAAGGATAGTTTCTTCAACAAATGGTGCTTGGATAAACTGGAAATACATACAAAGATAAATGAAACAGGATCCCTATCCCTCACCACATCCAACATTGAATCAAAATGGATTAACAACTTACATGTAAATCTAAAACTGTAAAACTATTGGAAGAAAATTTTGAGGAAGTGCTTCAGGATATTGGTCTGGGCAAAGACTTCCTGTGAAAGAACTCAAAAGCAGGCAACCAAAGCACATATCGACAAATAGGATTATACGCAGCTGAAAAGCTTCTGCACTGCAAAGGGAGCAATCAACAAAGGGAAGAGATGCCCCACAGAATGAAGAAAATATTTGCAACTATTCAAGTGACAAGAAATTAATAAGCAGAATATTTAAGTAACTCAAATAATAAACCAATTAATCCAATTTAAAAATGAAAAGAAATCTGAATATTTACCTGAAGTATCTGAAGAAAAACTTTATTTTCCTATCTATCCCTTATATAAATTTTTAAGACTTACTTAAAAACATTTTGGTGCAACAAGACATTCCAGGATGGAATTGTAATGGAGCCTTGGTTTCTTTTGACGGAGAATGGTGTTTAGAAAACAAAATTTGGATGTTAGGATCACTCATTGTTCCTTGTGTTTCAATGTTTCTAGGTCTGCTAAGCAAACAAAGCTAGAATCAGTTACAAATTTATTATAAAAATATTTATATGCCACAGGCTATAATTTAATTTCCTCACTTAAGTTTTTTTTTAATTCCTCTTTTCCAATGAGCTGTCATTAGCCTCAATCTTTTAAACTGAAGTCTAGAATACTGTATTCAATACTCAGAAATTACTTACAGAATTGCTAGCATACACCACTGTGAAAAGTGAAGTATGTAAATCCAGTGTTTTTAAAGATTTTTTCAATTTGAGATAAAATTTATACACAGTGCAATCCGTATATTTTAAATGTACAATTAAATGCGTTTTCAATATTGTGAATATCATTTTAAATTTAAATAAGTAAATACCCATAAGCCCCATAAGTTTTGAATAAGTTAATACTCATGTTACAGGAAAGGGGCCCTCATCCAGACCCCAAGAGAGGGTTCTTGGATCTCGTGCAAGAAATAATTCAGGATGAGTCTGCAATGTAAACTGAAAGCAAGTTTATTAAGAAAGTAAAGGAATAAAAGAATGGCTACTCCATAGACAGAGCAGCCCTGAGTGCTGCTGGTTGCCCATTTTTATGGCTATTTCTTGATGATATGCTAAACAAGGGGAGGATTATTCATGCCTCCCATTTTTAGAACATATAGGGTAACTTCCTGGTGTTGCCATGTCATTTGTAAACTATCATGTCGCTGGTGGGAGTGTAGCAGTGAGGACAACCAGAGGTCACTCTCGTCACCATTTTGGTTTTGGTGGGTTTTGGCCAGCTCCTTTACTGCAAACTGTTTTATCAGCAAGGTCTTTATGGCCTGTATTTTGTGCTGAACTCCTATCTCATCCTATGACTTAGAGTGCCTTAACCATCTGGGAATGCAGCCCAGTAAGTTTCAGCCTCATTTTACCCAGCTCCTATTTAAGATGGAGTTGCTCTGGTTCACATGCCTCTGACATTTCCCCCCTCTCTTTTATAAGAGAACCCTTAATTCTAAGGGTTACAGAGGGATAAAGATCCATCTTCTGTAACTTCTTTAGGCTGAATAAGGGTGATGATATTCCAGCCTAACTATGAAGTCTCTTGCATTCAGGGTAGAGAGAGGCTCAGTCAGAAAGCATCAGTATGGTAGTAAGGTCCAGTCATAACTCTTAAGTTTTGACAAAAGGTGATATCCTTGTTTCTCATGAGCAGCAGTCAGAGATCAGTGGTTGGTTCACAGGAATAAGCAGGGTTAGCCTAAATTGTAGAAACAAGCTTAAAAACAACTGATGAGACTAGAATTTAATAACAAATTTACCATAGTTCTTGAAAAATAATATTTCTGTCTCCAGTTTCTCATTTTTACTAAAGACTAATCATGGTAAGAGTTATTTCCTTTATTATACTTGGCCTGATTATTTGTATAAAGTGCAGCAAGAATAATTATTTTTCACAGAGGTTCTTTTTAAATTGGCTTTGATGGAACTCTCTTCCATAGAAGGAATCTTAGATAAGACTTTCTAAAGCCAAGCTCATCCATGGGTTTGTACCCTCAAATACCTGTGAATCGAGTAAATTCCTCTCCATTTGGGGTCCCAAGATAACTTGGGGCTCCTGGACCTGTCAGAAAGTGACATTCTTTACTCACCCCAGGTCAGAAACCCTGTACAGGGACTGTTGCAGACAAAGTATGAGGCCAATTCTTCGTGGAGCTTTTACTGGCTTTACAAGTCAAGTTTGATTCCTTAAAGGAAAGCACACCATTCCAGTTAAAGCCTTGGTAAAATAATCAATTTCTCCAGTTCTATCCTGTTAAAAAAGAAAACAGATTCTTATTGCACTTATGCAAATAACTATATTGCCATAAATTAAGAATACTCACAGTTTCCAATTTTGGAGAAAACAGGTAGAGAGAATCAAATATGCTCCAAATTTTGTTCACAGGAGTATACTTTACTCAATTGCTAAAAGCTGTATATAGCTCAAAAGAAAAGTGCCCTTGACGCTGAAAAATAAAGGATCAGCAGCATTTTAAACACAGTTAAAAAAATTACTTCTGTTTTCTATTGGTTCAGTTAATTCAGTTAACTCCCATTCTATTTGATATTCATGAACATTCTAGTTCTTCATGAGAAATGGCTGAATTGAGCTGATTAATACATACATTATCCCACACACTTATTTTTGTGGTGAGAATACTTAAAAGCTGTTCTTTTAGCAAGTTTCCAGAATACAATGCATTGTTATTAACTCTAGGCATTATGTTGTACAATAGATTGAATTTACTCCTCTTATCTAAATGAAGTTTTTTTCTTTTTTACCAACATCTCCCCACTCTCTATCTCCCTATCCCAGCTTTGATAACCACCGTTCTCCTTTGTACTTCCATAAGTTCGAATTTTTTACTTTTCCTGTATAAGTGAGATTATGCAGTAATTGCCTTTCTGAGCATGGCTTATTTTACTTAACATAATTCCCTCCAGGTTCATCCATGTTGTCTCAAATAAAAAGAGTTTGATTGTGTCCAAGAGTCCAAAAGCTGAAGAACTTGGAGTCTGATGTTCAAAGGCAGGAAGCATCCAGCATGGAATAAAGATGAAGGCTGGAAGATGCAGCAAGTCAGCTTCTTCTACCTTACTCTGCCTGCTTTTTCTAGCCATGCTGGCAGCCAATTGGATGGTGCCCACCCACATTGTGGGTGGGTCTTCCTGAGGGTTGGTCTTCTTCTCCAATTTCACTGACTCAAATATTAATCTCTTCTGGCAACATTCAAGAAACATGCAGATACAGCCAGAAACAATACTTTTCATCCTTCAACCCAATCTAGTTGACACTTAATATTAACCATCACATATGCAGTCATACTCCTTGGGAGATACTGGAAAGTGGACATTTTGACCTGCTTACTCTGCACTGAGCTAGGGAAAATCGTGCCTGTTTGAAACCACCCCTTTCTTTCATTTGGTCACGGGGGACTTGTAAATTCTGAACCTAGTTGTCTCTCAAAAGTAGCTGATTTAAGAACCAGTCCATTGGTGGCAACTATAAAACTTGGAGTGCTCAATGTGGGGACAAACTCTTCCAAGGAAGAGGCTGGAGATTTCGTTTTATCACTAGTGTAAGCAGTGGGAAAAAGGCCCAGGAAGTGCCTCATGCATGTTCAGGCTCCAGGCAGTGGAGAGTAGGAGAGTTCTTACTAATTACCTGTGACGTCCATTCTCAGATGCCAGCTAGTAAGAAGACATATTCTGAGACATCCGTTGAGTAAATGTACAGTCAGATTCCTTCCAGGGAGAAACTAGGATGTGGGCGTTGTTGCCTGCTTGTTCTACACTGAGCCCAGAGGAATTTAGTAGAGAGTGCTTACATACCTGTTTAAGGCAACCACTTTGTTCTCCTTGTTCTAGAAAAAACTCATGGATGCTGAGCCACATGCACTCCTAGGGTGATTTAGGAGTCTTTCTCTTAAGTGAGAGCTGTAAAAGTCAGGGTGCTATATGTGTGGTCTAAACCCTTCTCTCCTCAGGGAGAAGCTTGGAGTTTGGGATTCTCTTCAATTTTAAGGTGCCGTGACCAGGGTAGATTTTGTGACATAAGCATGTCTCAGCTTTTCTTACCCATTTTGATGTGAATACTTTTTTAGTTGCAGTGTGTAGGAGTCACTGAACTAGCTCTTGAATTTTTCTTAGAGGAAATGGACCTGTGTGCAGCTCTTTACTTGTGCATCTCTGGGAGGAGGTCAAGTGGGGAGCTTCCTATTCTGCCATCTTGCTGACCTCTTCTCTGCTCATTTCTTTTTAGTGTTGAATAATATTCCATTATCTGGATGAACCACACTGCATCTATTCACATATTGAAAAGCATTTTAGTTGCTTCTAAGATTTTGTAATTGAATAAATAAAACTGCTATGAACATCCATGTGCAGGTTCTTGTGTGGACATAAATTTTCAATTCCTTTGGGTAAATATAAAGGAACGTGATTGCTGGATCATATAGTAAGAGTATGTTTAGTTTTGCAAGACACCAAAATACCTTCTAACTGGCCGTGGCATTTTGCATTCTCATCAGCAATAAATGAGAGTTCCTACTGCTCCACATCTTCACTGACACCTTGTGTGGTCAGTCCAGGGTCCCATGTTTTGGCCATTCTCATAGGTAGACAGCAGTAACTCATTGTTTTAACTTGCAATTACCTGATGCTGTATCAGCGGAGCATCTTTTCATATGCATATTTCCTATCTATGTAGCATTTTTTAGTGAGCTGTCTGTTAAAGTCTTTGGACCATTTTTAAATTGAATTATATATTATCTTATTGTTGAGCTTCAAGAGTTACCTGTCCATTTTAGGTAACAGATTTTTATCAGATGTATCTTTAGCAAATATGTTTTTCCTGCCTATGGCTTGTCTTCTCATTCTCTTAATATATTTTGTAGAGCTGAAGTTTTTAACTTTTATGAAATTCTGTTTAACAATTAATTTTTTCATGGGTTTTGCCTTTGAGATGTACCTAAAAATCATCACCATATTTAAGGTTATCTAAGTTTTCATCTATGTTATCTTCCAGTGGTTTTATAGTTTTACATTTTACATTTAGATCTATGGTTCATTTTGAGCTAATTTTTCTAAGAGATGTAATATCTATGTCTTCATTCATTCTTTTTGCATGTAGATGCCCAGTTGTTCTGGCACTATTCATTGACAATACTGCCTTTGCACCTTTATCACAGGTTAGTTGATTATATTCACGTGAGTCTATTTCTGAACTCTCTGTTCTGTTCTTTTGGTCTGTTTGTCTAATCTTTCACCAATACGACATTGTCTTGTTTACTGTAGCTTTATAGTAAGTCTTGTAGTCCAGTAGTGTTATTCCTCCATTTTGTTTGTCTTTCAATATTGTGATGGCTATTCTGAGTCTTTTATTTCTCCACATAAACTTTGGATTCGGTTCACAAATATCCACAAAATAACTTGCTGGGATTTTAATTGAGATTGCATTGAATCTATAGATAAAATGAGGAAGAACTGACATCTTGACAGTATCAGGATTGTCTTTCCATGAACCTGGAGTATTTTTCCATTTATTTGGTTATTCTTTTATATCTTCAATCAGATTTTTATAGTTTCCTTATATAGATCTTGTATTTTTTAAGACTGTATCTAAGTATTTAATTTTAGGAGGTGCTAATGTAAATGGAATTTTGTTTTTAATAAAATTATACTTTTTTATTGCTAATATAGAGGAAAGCAGTTTACTTTATTAATCTTCAATTCTGTAACCTTGCTGTACCTGCTTATTAGCTACAGAAGATTTTTCTTAAATTTTTAAAAAATTTTCTGCATAGACAATTGTGCCAACTATGAACAAAGACCACTGTATTTCTTCCTTTCCATCTGTATATATTTTATCCCATTTTTGTCTTATTGCATCAGCTAGTGCTTGTTGTGTGATGTTGAAAAGAAATAATATGAGACACCCTTGCCTTGTTCCTAATCTTAGTGAGAAAGCTTCACATTTATCACCATTACTTTTTATGTTAGCTATAGGATTTTTGTAAATATTCTTTATCACGTTGAAGATGATCCCCTCTATTCCTAGTTTACTGAGATATTTTATCATGAATGGGTGTTCAATTTTGTCAAATGCTTTTTCTGTGTGTATTGATAAGATCGTGTAATTTTTCTTTTTCAGCCCATTGATGTGATGAATTGCATTAGTGGATTTTTAAATGTTGGTCAGTCTTGCATATTTGTGATAAATCTCACTTGGTAGTGGTATATACTGTTTTATATACATTGTTGGATTAATTTTCTAATGTTTTGTTGAGGATTTTTGCATTTATGTTCATGAGAGTTATTGGCCTGCAGTTTTCTTTTAGTGTCTTTGGTGTTTTAATTCAATTATCAAATTTCTATTGCTGATATTCTCCTATATGGTTTCATTTTAATTGTGTTTTGAAGTTCTTGAATACATTTAAAATAGCTGTATTAAAGATCTATGTACAAATCCCACTCTCTGAATTCTGACTATTTTTCATTTCCTGTCTATTTAAATGTCTAATTATATATAGTTGTTTTCTGTACATTGCAGATAAAGGATATATAGGGTGTTGATTGTGATGTTATTAAATTATTAACATTATTTTGTTTCTATCAAAATTGGTTTAATTTTCAATTTAAGTCTCTTTTATTTGTGAACAGAGTTCTAAGACATGTTCTTCCTCCACTGCATTGTTTTTATTCCTCAGTTGTGAACTTTCTGCTGACTTAACTGAGTTTGTGATGTCTTCAGTGAGGTCTCGACACCTTAACTGAGATGAAACGTTAACATATCGTATTACTACTAAGTCAGTGATAATACTATTCAGCTGTCAGTTCTTTGGCAGGGGTTATCTGCTAGGTCTTTTATAATCTCACTATGTGAATGCCCATACATATTTGTGGAGTTGCCTTCTTACACAGATTCCAACTTTTCGGATACTGTGTCACGAATTCTAGCTGCTTTGCCTCAGTAGCCTGGAACTCTTGCTTCAGCCACCTTAGCTCACAAAAACTCCTCCACTTTAGTCAACTTTTCTGCTTGACTTTAGAAAACGGGTTCAAAGAAAAAGCCAAGGCAATTTTAATATGATTGATAGGCTCTCCTTACTTTTCTTTCTTCTTTCAAGGGTCATAGACCTGTGTTACTTTTTCAAGGTATCCGCATACTGTTGCTTTATATATTTTGTTCAATTTTATAGCTGCTTTTAGTAGGAAACCAAGTTCAGTATCAGTTACTCTGTTTTGGCCAATACCTGAAGTCAGCAGCCTCTGTTTTCACATAAAAATTAGGATATGACTTCATAAAACTTACTTTCTTGAGTAGATTAAAGCAGACTTGAACAGTATGAGTGAATTTTCGTGGTGTGTATATGTGCATTATTTAAATTGTCTAGATATCATGCCGAACACTCTAGCTCTATCTTCTCATTTAGTGCTTTATTTTTCATTTTGTAAAATTGTATCAATGACCACCAACTTTCTAAAGCTGTTTAAGAAATAAAGAAGATAATCCACATAAAATTTCTTTGTAAGCTATAAAGTGCTAAAAAATGAAAGTTATTATTATAGGGCAAAAATAAACATTTGTTCAGTGTTTGATTGTAAGTTCCAACAGAAAGAAGCTAGAATTGGTTGTTCCTAATGGCATTTTTCCCCTTTAAATTTTTACAATAGCATTAAACTGGAGAAAATAAAAGACTTTTATTTTTACTGAGCAAGGGAAGATGATCTAACTATTCTAAGTTAAAAAGGATTTGGAAGAATAACAACGGTCCTGAAGTGTATATCAATTCCTTAAATGTATGCAGCTCTAAAATTGTAAGCAATTCCATAGACTAGTGCTGATTATTTTACAAAATATTCTAGCACCTTCAAATCCAGGTTTTTGCCTGGTGACTTTCTCACTCTATTTTTTACCTACTATATAACGTCGGAGTACCTAATTCTTGAAGTCATTAGAAGACATTTAATAATGGCACCAATACTTTTCCTTTCAATATTTAAACCTCCTTCTAACTTATTCTTTTTGTTGATAATGAGTTATTTTATTTACAAGTTGAATATAGTGGCATCATTTTTTAAAACAATGTAGTGAGACATTTAAGAAATGAATTATTTTATTTACCAGAATATTTTCCCCAAGGTTCTCCTTTGGGAGGAAATTAATTTCTTAAAAATACAAGCCAAATAGGTTAGTCATAATTTTACGATAAAAATAACAGTCACACAAAAATTTTGGCATGGAACACAAAATCCTATTAGTAGCAAACATCTGTGACAGTCTAAGAGTGGCACATACCACGGGAACCTACTGCAGTGCTAATCATTCTTCTAAGTTATTTTTGGGGATATGGAGGGAGAAATTCTGTTGTCTCAAATAGGGACATTAACTTCTCAATTTAGCAAAATTAATTTAAATTGGCTGGCAGCTTATCATACCATATGTAGGGGGTATTCCTAAGAAGGAAAAAGATGCAAGAAAAAAAAAAACCCTTTAAAGAGGTAAAAACTCCATTGTAGAAGAAAAGAGAAGCATGGTAGTCATTACGCAATCTAAGAATCTAAGATCATCTTTTTTCCCAGAGCTCTAAGAGATATTGTTGTTCTCCATTTTCTCATGCTTATCTCTATTGGCAAAGTGGTCTGAACAGCAGAGGAAAACAATTGCAAAAGGTATAGTAATTAATTTTGAATCTTACAGAGAGAGACAGAGTAAATAAATACCACAGGTGCTGTCTCTTAAATGAGACAAGAAGAGTCAAAATAATCATTAGTCCGTATAACAGGTAAAGGCACAAGAAAGAAGTGGAAAGAGAAGACAGAGTGAAGAAATAATATAAATTTGATATTAAGTATCTCTTGATTAGAAATCCTTATGTGGAGACAGCATGAAAATTCTCTTTGTAATGGGATATTCCAGTTGTGCATGCAAAGAGAAAACAAATACATAAAGGTTTTCAGTGCATGATCCTCATTACCATACCATTACCCAAGCATAATCAATTCCAGTTAGTTGGTCTCAATTAATCAACAATCCCAAGTAAGCTAACAAAACCTCATGATATCTATTTAATGTATCCAGCAAAATCTATTAGGAAAGAGAAGGTATAAGAAATGGGTTGGAATATGTTTCTCTATTTGTTTTCTTTGTAAAAAGAAGGAGGAACACTAATACTTTTTATCTTATCAGTGATTTACATTGACTGAAAAGATGATAGAGTTGCCTGATGCATTCTGAGACCCATGCAGGTAAATGTCTACACATGTGGATGGGAATTCAAAAGTCCGTTGAGCCCCAATTTTTTTTTTTGACAGTTAAGTTTTGTTAGTATTTTTCCTTCCATTTACCCTGCATTTCAGAGCAGAGCTAGATCTATTAAGTGTCATTTACGACAATGTACAACTTGTGCTGGTGAACATTATTCAAGTTTATATTTGGTAATTTATATTTGGTCAGAGGAATATATGCTGCTAAATTTTATTTTTTATCAGTACTATATGTGTCATTTCTGATATAGTTTAGATTGAACTAAATTGAATAGAATGATATGAGAATATTAGCATTATTTCTCTTTCTGTACTTCTCTCCTTCCTTTCTTTCATATTTCTTTACTTCTTTAAGAAATACTTTTCAAAAACTACATAAATCATTTACAAAATAACTATTAAAATAAAGTTTATTTAGAATTACTCTTATTTCCCTGGCATTTATCTTAAATGTCAACACTGCATGCTACCTATGCCCAGACTTATCATAAGGTATCCAGTAGTTAAAATATGTAAATATTTCATTGAAAATTTGTGTATCTTTTGTTAAATGCCTTTTAACCATATTTTGTGTTTAAAGAACAACATCTACCTTTTTATATTTAGGTTCAAAAAATTGGGGGGGTTAAAAAATACGTATTTTTCATAGACCTCTAAAATCATGAATGTTTCTTCTTTCATTTATCAAATATCTACTGAATAATGTTCACATACTCAGCTTTTGACTAGCATTTAGGAGTGGATAGATACGCAAAACAGCCTCTGAAGATATACACAAATATTTGTAGTAAAATATATCACATGGGATACTAGATATCTAAACAGAATATATTGGGAGCAAAAAAAGTTCTTGTAAATGTTTATCGAAAAGGTGGAGAAATTCCACATAAATTATTAATATTTAAATCTGGGATTTCAGGGTGAGCTGGATATCTCAGGGAGCACAGGGTGGTGGGTAGGAGTAGGGCATGTCAGAAACATTCAACAACATGAGCGAGGAAGAGAGGAGGAAAGGTAAGGGTAAATATATTTATTCATGTAGCAAATCGCTATTGAGCATGAGACTCTGTGCTATGTGCTAGACACTGTTCCTAGACAGTGGAAATACAGCAGTGAACAAAACAGAAAATACGCAGCCTCATTGAACAGAGAGTCTAGGAGCCTTACACTGACTTTTGTCTGTGAAGGAGCTTGAATGCTATTCTAAGGAGTTTTACATTCATTGGATTGAACATTATATACAATTGAGGTTTTATTAAGTTGGGTAGTGGCATGATCAGATGCACAATCAGAACAAAAACCCTGTGGCATTTTAACAGATAGACCGTGAAGAATGATGAAAGGTGAACTGATATTAAAGCAGCCTGGAACCAAATTAAAGAAGGCATGGAAGGTGTAGAAAGAAGATAATAAAACAAAGGTGTTTAGAAGATAGTTTTTTTTTAATACACAGGGTCTAATAGAATTGGACTACATTAAACAAATATGAATTTTACATTTCTAGCTTAAGTGCCTGAATCTTTCTAATTGTGGTGGGGTGCTAAATTAACTCCTATTTATTGAATTTTTTATAGAGAATAAAGCAAATGCAGATTTGGGTGTGAACATAAAGGAGGAAGATGAGATGAGCGATAATGCTGAAATGCTGATGTACGTGCAATGTAGAATTCAGGAAAAAAGCCTGAGCTGGAGCCATCTACTCTGTGGAAGTTGAAATTATGGAGCTAGAGATCCTGATTAAAAAGAAGCAAAGATATTAGAGATTTTTAAAAGCAGGATACTTAGATGAAGTCATCAGTCTCCTTCCTCCTCCTCCTCCTCCTCTTCTTCTTCTTCTCCTTCTTCTCCTTCTCCTTCTCCTCTTCCTCCTCCTCCTTCTCCTTCTCCTCCTCTTCCTCTTCCCCTTCCTCCTCTTCCTCCTCCCCCTCCTCCTTCTCCTCCCTTTTCTTCTCCTTCTCCTCCTCCCCCTCCTCCTTCTCCTCCCCATTCTTCTCCTTCTCCTCCTCCTCCCCTTCCTCCTCCTTCTTCTCCCCCCCTCCTTCTCCTCCCCTTTCTTCTCCTTCTCCTCCTCCTCCCCTTCCTCCTCCTTCTTCTCCCCCCCTCCTTCTCCTCCCCTTTCTCCTCTTTCCCCTCCTCCTCTTCCTTCTTCTTCCTTCTTCCTTCTTCCTCTTCCTGTTCCTCTTCCTTTTCCTCCTCCTCCTCCTCTCCTTCTTCTTCTTCCTCTTCCTGTTCCTCTTCCTTTTCCTCCTCCTCCTCCTCTCCTTCTTCTTCTTCCTCTTCTTCTCTTTCTTCTGCTTCTTCTTCCTCTTCTTCTCTTTTTAGTGAAGCCCCTTATGAGCTGTCAACCCCACAAGGTAGAGCTAGTTATTGGTCTGATTATTAGACTAAAAATTTATGGTTGGAATGGATTCTATTTCTAAACATAAACAGCACTAGAGTTTATTATAAATTATTTTTTCATACACATTACATAGAAAAAGATTCTCCTAAAGGTTGTTTTTGCTCAGGAAACTTTTGTTGCACAAATTGGTATATTCTGTATTAACTGTGATATCCCACTGGTTAAATGCTTGAATAATAAATATTAAAATTGTTTATCATGTTCCCAATACAAAGCTAGATGCTGGGGTACACCTCCACCTCACCTATTCATCCCACCTCAGAACTGCTTGGAAACCAGCATTGAAATTGATGGTTAAGATGCCTGAAAATATCTGTTTCTATGTTAAATGAACCTTTGAAATAGTTTACAATTTCATCTCCAGGTTGTACTCTGTATGGCATGGAGAATTTAGCGTCTAGCTTTTTGAAGGAATAAGTTATAAGCCAGTCTGGCAGTCGAGTAGAGGACAATATTATGGTTAGGATTTTCGGTAGTTTCCTCAGAAAACAGGATTGATATATCCATTAGGACACAATGCTATAAATACAGCTATTTACTGCTGCCTGCTATGTTCTCTTTCCCTTATTCTTCGTCTATCTCTGCAAATTTTCTAGGGCTAGACATTCAATGGTGATCTGAGGGCCTGTAATTTTGAGAGTGATGGAGGGGCTCCCTCTCAGGGTATAAACATTTCATTCACTTGTGTGTCAGTAGACCAGCCTGTTGTAATTGCAGAGAGAACAACTTATTCCTTTCCCTTTTTTGTGTGTGAAAACACCCAGTGTGCTTTGAAACCTACTTTAAGGAATCCCTTTACTAAGACAATATCCAAAGGAGGGGACTGCTATACCTAGTTTTAGAAAAAAAAATAATGAAGAGCAATAGCCTACACAGACTTCTATTTTGTATTGTAAGGTATTCAGGCGTCGAATCTATTGGAAATGCCACAGATCACTAGCATACAAACTTGGGGAATTTTAAACTTTTGTCATGAATGTTATTTTGGTCATCTTCTTTATTTTCACAACTTATTTTCTCAGTGTTTCTGATTCAAACACTGAACGGAAATTGGCTTATGTGTTTATCCTGAGAAAGCAAAATTAAAGGAGACTCCAGGAAAGACAAGAGTTTCTAATCAGTTTCATTTTTGGTGGGGATGGTGAGTGAGAAGCCCCAAGGAATAGGCCGATGGTGACAGAACCAATTGAAACCTTTACTAATTTAAACCACAGTCATGAGCAAGGTATGTATGTTCTCTTAGCACCCCTACTTAATTTAAAAACAACAATAAACCATAACGGATCCCAGGGTGGCAAAATCAATGGCTTAGGTAGTGTCCCTCCATACTATCTGCAAACATTTTAATTTATTTTTCTTCTTACAAACTGTGTTATCATCATAGTGCCAATATAAAATATACTTTATTCTTGCCTTGATTACCCTGTTTATTAATTAATGATTTAAATGTATGTCTCTTTATATCTGGACTTTCTGCTTTATCTAAAATGATCATATTGTTATAACTAGAGTAAAGCTTTTAGCTTGTCTTCCAATTTGTCATCTATTTTTCTCTCCTAAGCTTCAATGAAGTAATGATAATATTTCTTTCATTAGGGTCAGCATCCTCAATATCAAAAGGTCATGGACAGGGCTGCAGATCATAAGAAGGTGGAGATTAAAAATGTAGGGGCATATTGATTGTACAAAAATAGTAGTGTGTTTCTATAATT
Organism: Pongo abelii; assembly: GCF_028885655.2. Taxonomy (NCBI): domain Eukaryota; kingdom Metazoa; phylum Chordata; class Mammalia; order Primates; family Hominidae; genus Pongo; species Pongo abelii. The sequence goes on along the minus strand of NC_072004.2, from coordinate 62,973,351 downwards.
GGAATGTTTTCCAGTTTTCTCTTAAAAAAACGTAATAATTGCTTTTTGTTCCCTTCCCCTTACTTCTCTTCCTCATTCTTCTGTTTAGAATCAGAATGCCTGGAATGATGGAACAAATGAAACTTATTAATCATCATGGGAAACTAAAAAGGAATGTTACTGATTAATTTTTTCAATAGGTATTTATTGAGTCCTTATTATGTGCCAGGCACTGTACATAACACATATACAGTACACTGTACTCCAACAAATCTCGGAATCATCTTGCTTTTGGCAGTGAGTAGGGTAAACATTGTCTACAAGGCTAACATTCCAAATGTGCTTGTCCTTAAAGGAGGAGAAGGATTATGGGGCAGGAGAATTCACTAGACTTATCTTAATTGATGAAGATAATATTTAAACATAGATTGGAAGGTATAATATCAATTTATATTTGAAAAAAATCCCAATCTTTTTAAAATGCAAATTGTAGAGAGTAAAACACTGTGGATTTTGAACTGGGTTGACATGAATGTAAAAGATTGAGGGGCTTTGTGTTAATAAATCTTACCTTCTACCTCCCCAGCCCAACACATACCTTATCAATCAGATATGGCTTAAAGATATTAAAACCAAAACTAACTTGAAATTCAAATCCATAAACATGGTCATAAAATCACCAGCCATACTCTGTTTTTGTTTTCCACCTTTAGTCCCTCACTCCAGCCAAACTGTGCCACACCAAGCTTCTTCCCTACCCTGCTTCTCCACCATAGCCACTGCCATTTTATCTTTCCCAGAGTTCCTGGAGCCTTCACTGTCTTCGTGATTAGATCCCTCCATACTCTCCATCACTAATGCCTTGGCCGGAGATTACCATTCAGAGACCATGTACTGAGCAGATAAATGCCAAGCATCACAGCATTGTCTCAAGTATCATCATTGACTCTGGGATTAAGAACCAATATGTCACTATCCTAAAAGTTAACCAAGTTATAACTCAGAGATAGTATGATCTGTTCTAAACCACACGTGTCAACATCTGTTACAATTAATGTTAATTTGGTTTCAAAGGACAAAAAATATATAAGCTAAAGTTAAAAACAAGGGTCTTTAGAAGAATATGAGAAATGTCTTAAGATACTTCACAAGAAATACAACAATGTCTCATGTTAGTCAGTCATTAGTCACTTTTCTCTCTTCCCTCCCTGCCTTCTGCCCCCTCTGACCCTTTGTTTTATTCCCTCTCAGTCGTCACATATTTTTGCTTCTCTCTGCATATTTGCTATATTCATTTCTGTGTACACTGGCTTTCTCTACAATAATTTTATTTTTTGTTCTTCTCAATCTTAGCTTTCCATTAGCTTTGCTTCAGCATAGCAGATTCTGGTGCTAAATCTAACATTCTAAAGCCTAACATTCTAAGCTTATAATTTATTTATTTATTATTTTGAGATAGATTTTCTCTCTCATCCAGGCTGGAGTGCAGTGGCACAATCATAGCTCACTGCAGCCTTGAACTCCTAGGCTCAAGCAGTCTTCCTGCCTCAGCCTCCCAAAATGCATGGATTAAAGGCATTAGTCACCAAGCCAAGCCTAAATTTATAGTATAGAGATGGAATATGGCCACTCTTGCCCAACCTCATCCTTGAGCTGAGAACCTGTGTTGTTGGATCAGTGAATATGGCAGTATCACAGAATAAAAGTCTGTTCATATGAGCCCCTCATGCCGCCCTGGACTGCTAGTTGGGCCGTATTCTAAGAAAAGGTAATTTAGAGGGAAAACAGTCATAATTATAGCAGCAGAGTCAGGTCAACTCTCCTATGATTTCAGTCTTTGCTGTTTCCACTACCCCTGGTTGAGCAAATGTCTGTGTTTTTATCATCTTTGTATTCCCACAACACTTTACAAAACATCTAGAAATTGCAGATGCTGATAAAATGTTGGTTGATGTGATGACCTTGAAGTGAATCAAACTAACATTTGCAGGTCTTTGATATTTCCTAGCCTTTCCATCTAGGAGAGTCAACTTTCAGTTGACTGGTAGCCAAGGTTTCCTTGAGCCAAATCCCTAGGCAGTAGCGAGAGGGAGAAATGAGAGCGACAAGGAGGGTTTTTAAGATCTATGATTAGGTTTCACGAGCAGCATTTTGAACTTGGAATAAAGGAGAACACAGAAATGAAAACTCATTCTGCCATATGGTTCCTGGACATTCTTGTGCAACTGCCAGAAAAAAAAATGATTAAAAAAAACCCCCACAAAACAACAAGGCAGCAATTATGACAGAATAGTGGAAGTCCAAATTACAGAGGCAAGGTTCTTCTTCTGTCCTCCCTCCAGGCCTAAATGAATAAAGGCATGACACTGAGATTGAAGGCTAGTTCTACTTCAGAATCACAGAGACATGAGCACCAGCAAGTTTGAGGTTGGATAAGGATCTTCAGAACTCCTCAGCTTCAGATAGTCTAGCACTGTTTCATCCCTTCTTCAACGGCATCTCTAGCATGTATACTTCCCTTAAATCCACCTTCGTAGCATTTGCTGATGGTAATTCAGGGACTAGAAAAGCAAACTTTTAGAGATTTAATTTTTTTCTTTCTTTCCCTTGAAACTCAGGTCTTATTCTTTCCCCATTTCCCTTCTTTCACACCCTGGGAAGGCCCCAGAGAAATTCACCCGTCTGGTCTGCACTGTAATTTGGGTTGGCAGATGCTGCAGAGTTGTAAGAACCATCTATTTTTTTTCCTCTTTTGCACCATTCCCTCTTCTGTTTACTTATCATCTCAAATGTTTACAATCCAGTGAGAGGCCATATAAATTTATTAAACCTCCCTGTTGTTTTTCTTTTCCTTTAAAAGAGATGTTATTTTAAGTTTTTCTTTCGGTTTCCTCTGATTTTCAGAATAGTTCCTCGGGGCTCTCATTATTTGGATCTCCTACTGACTTAATCTGCTCTGGAGCAAGGAGCTTGGAATTTCTTTGACTTTAAGCTGCAGCATTAATCTTTCGCCCAGCCTTAAAGGGTTTAGGGTGGAGACTCTTCCAAAGGAGTTGCTGCCTGTGTAGCTACCATAGCAGCAAAGAAACCATATCTGGTCTCTGTGGAAAGCAATCTGCCCCCTGCCAGCAGCTCAGCTTTGCAGCCACAGCAGAGCAAGCCCTGTGTTAGCTGGGGGACATTTCCAGCGAGAGGGACAGCAGGGGAAATGATGTGGACTCCATCGAGGGGAGAACTGCTCATCCATATCATCTAATTCCAGGAAGAGGCACGACAGAGTCCATGCCTTTGCCTCCTCTGGCCAACTCTAATCGTGAATCTCCTGTGAATCAGCTGGGAAACATGCAGAGTAATTGCTTCCCTCATGTTTTTCTTAGATTTTTAAAATAAGGATTTTAATTTCCACCCCACTGTTTTCTGACCTCCTCTCCATTCTTTCCTTTTGTCTTTCTTGTGCACAGTTATGAGATTGGGGCCCTCATTCATACTAACTGGAATTTTCCTTGGCAATGGTAGAACAGAAGCTTCTCCATTCTTTAGAGTTGAATTTGCTTTAAGTAAGATCTTCCCAGAGTACAAAATAAATTTATTCTGGAAATTTCAAACTAATGTGAGTGTGTCTCTTTTATAAACTTTGATAATTTCTACTTCAAAGGCAGAGTTTTGTTAGATTGATAATTAATTCTCCACAGCTCTCAGAAAAATGTCTTGCATGTATTATGCATTTGATGAATAATTATTGAATACATGAATATAGACATATGTATAGAGTAACCTGGTCAATTTTTATGGATGACATCATATGCTTTGCCATACAGAGCTCCATTATGCTGTATCTACACAACAAACAGCACTGCATTCATGTTGAGTGCAAGTATGACTTCACCATTGAATATTTTTATCTGAATTGATCTTTTTAACCCTCTCTTCTCTGTGATACCATCATGACTAGAATCCTCTCAGCTCATTCTCCTCTTTCATTTTGTCCTTTTCCCTTTATTCTTGCTGTTTAATGTGGTTCTCACAGTGATGACATGGGCTCCCCTCAATTATGACTCTATCATTTTCCATGACAGATGGCCTCCTTACTGGAACTGGATCCACCATCCTTTTTTCTCAGTGTCTTCTTGTTTATGTTTTAGATCTTTTGCAAGGTGAGCTACACCTCTGAGAGGAGCTCCTGGAAATTACCAGAGATACTTAATTTTGCCAGCTGTACAGATGGAGATGATGCACCTTGATGATGAATAAGTACTGAGCCTGAATCCTACAAATGGGAAAAGGTGCTCATATCAGACTTATGCATTAGATATCAAACTACAAAATACAAGTGCAGTTGATACCTGTTTAGATGATGTAGAGCAAGGTAACAGAGTATGTATTAAAAGCAAAAATTCCCATGAAGCTGAACTGTTACTCTCTGCGAAAACCTCCCACTCTCAAGTTTTAAGAGTCAGTAAACCTTGTATCTGTACGTTCGGCTTTGTCTTTTTTTTTTTTTTTCCCCAGGACTGTAAACCTCTGTCAGGGTTTACCATGTTTCATTGATTTTATTTTTCCTAGCACCAACATAATGGTCATATAGTAATGAGGATGAAATAATTTATTTTTTTCCTTCTCATCATGTCACTGTGAATGTTCTGCTATCATACAAAAAAACCCACACTTTAAATTATTTAAAAATATTTGCTGAGCAAATATAAACCACTATGCATTTTTCTGAGCACCAGTGAGACAGCCAAGTATAAAGGGGTCCCCAAAGAAACTCTGACCAGCCTGCACACTTGGAGGAGTGTACACTGGGGTGGAGCCTTGGGAAGTTCATGCTGTTTGCAGTGGGGAGGAGCCTGGCGTCTCCTGATCAGGGGTGGTAAACTGAGATTCAATCTGTGAGGCGGAAAGCATATTAGCAGGACTATTTCTTTGCTGAGAGTCCCTGTTTCCTTTTGTCCTTTTCACCCAATAAACCTTGCCCTTCTCACCCTTCAAAGTGTCTGCAAGTCTAATCTTTCACGGTTGTGTGACAAGAACCCAGCTTTTAGCTGAACTAAAGAGTGAGTCTTACAACACCACTATATAGTGATGAATAAAACAAACATAACCCCACCTTCACTGAGTTTACATTTAATAAAAACACCAATAAAGTCTTTATTATTCCTGCAAAATCAAATCACTTGGACAATATTCTGGCTTCCCTATATTGGTTAATCTAATCATTCAATATTATGGTATTGTACATAATATAGACTGAATATGACCTTGTTTAATCACATTTGTGAATTTCAACTTGTCTTTATGAAGTTTCACATATAATCACTGACTTATTATTGCTGTACATTTCTTTATAGTATTTTTTGAATTGATCCCTTACTTTCTAGTTCGGGTATCTTCCTGACTCCCTTATTTCTTCCCTCTCAAATGTTTTCCAATTGGTTTTACTTTTCCTTGGCCAACCTTATTTTTATCCAGTCTACATACTCCTGTTACTTCTACCTCAGTCCAAACTCTCTTGGTTTCAGACAACAAAATCTTATTTCAAGTAAAATAAACAAAAAGGAAAAAAATACAATATAACAATGCAAAGGTATAATAAAGTATAATAAAGTAACAAAAGGAAGAAATCAGGAGAAATATTTAGAAAAAAATTGGATCAGGGATCAGACATATGGCAGAAACTGAATTTATTTTCCTGTTTTTTTCCAGAAAACCATGATTTTTCATCTTTTCTCTCTGTGTATGCTTCATAATATCTTTTCTTTTTTTAAAAAAATTATCTTCTTTTGTGTTTTCTCTTTCTTTCTCCAGTTTGCCTTCCCTCCCAAGAATATTCATCCTTTTTTCAAGTGCATATGGCTCAAACTATAACTTTAAGCGTGCACTTTCCATGGTCTCAGTTTAGTTGCCTAACAAACCGTTTAGAATATTCCTAACTTCCTTTTTTTTTTTTCTAGAATTGTTGAGATCTGACATCCAACTTATGCCTGCCCATTTTAGATGAGGTATTCATTTCCCATATTTTACCAAAAGTAAGGGGAAGAAGGAAATTGGAGAATGGCGTTCAAAGCTGTATCTTATAAATACAATTTCCATGGTTTCACACCAATGATGGGTGGATGGATGGAGCCAGTCCTCCCAGAGAAGGGATCCTGGATTGGACAAACACTCCAATTAGTGTAAAGCCTTTGGAACTTCTATTCATAATTATACTATTCACCTTCATACTCCAGTTTCTCTTCCAACTATCACTGCCAGCCTTATGCAACCTTTTCTCTATGATTCTTAGTATCTTCTGCCAGATGGAGTTTATTCACTTTCTCATAATTTTCTCACTCATTGCTATATGATTTATGCAATCAGTCCTTTAAACTTCCTCTATCATATGCACTGCAAAGAACCAAAGCCCACACTCACCACAAAGTTTTGCTTAAATTAACCTTCCCTCTGAACGGTCTCCAGATTCTTATCCAGAGCTTATTATCATTTTGATTTAGGTATTATTATTTTTGAAAATATAACTTATTAAATATTATATATTAATTACAATTATGCTTGTAAATCAAGTTTGTTTATTTTGTGAATTTAAGTGTTACTTCATACATCTGTTTGTAAGCTTCTTAAGGGCATTTCCTCAGAAAATGTCACAAAATAGCAGGAATTTAAGGTAGTAAATAGGTAATATAAAGAGAAGGATGTAAAAAATATTAAACACATTCTGTGCCAGGTGATAGGGTAAACACTAGATTAGGAAAATAAGCTCAGGGAGACTTTCCCAGAATGTTTTGATCATTTGTGACCTTACTGGAATTTAAAACCTAATCTTTTTAATTCAAAGTCTAAAGTCTAATGGTATCTATTAAACTATGTGAAAGTAATTTTACTTTAAGGAAACACACTTTAGTTAAGAATTTTAGGCCAGGCATGGTGGCTGACGCCTATAATCTTAGCTCTTTTGGAGGTCGAGGTAGGCGGATCACCTGAGGCCAGGAGTTCCAGAACAGTCTGGCCAACATGGTGAAACACTGTTTCTACTAAAAATACAAAAATCAGCCCGGCATGTTGGCTTGTGCCTGTGGTCCCAGCTACTTGGGAGGCTGAGGCAGGAGAATTGCTTGGACTTGCGGGGCAGAGGTTGCAGTGAGTCGAGATCGCCCCACTACACTCCAGCCTGGGCAACAGAGCAAGGCTCTGTCTCAAAAAAAAAGAAAATTTAGTCAATGGCCCATAATTTGAGTCAGCTAATGTTGGATTAGAAAGTCTCTTTATCCATTTATTATCACTCTTCTGTATCTTTCTGGGTAACTTTGTGTTTGCCATTAATTTGGAGTCTATGGACAAGAAACTACTAAGATAGCCTGTCTTTAACAACATTCTCTGTTTCAGATTCTACATGTTTAGACTGTCAGTGCAATTAATCTGAATAAATGTACTTATTACCTTCTGCCCCAAAACGTGAGTCTGTCTTTGGGAGTTTGTAGCTTGCTTGAAAGATTATGAGACTTTTCCCATGCAGGGAATTCATATGAAGGATAACATATATACTCTGGATTTGGGGACAGCCATTGTGCCTAGTAAAAAAGATACTGTGGGAGTTAGTCATTTTTTATGCAGAAAATTTGAAAACATAACAGAAAGAAAAAAAAAACTTTTTAGAGATCTTTCTTTTGCATTATATTTTGGTAAATGGAGACACCAAATGGTACATTTGATAGATTCTAAGAAACTGTTCAACTAATCAACAAGCATTGGTAATTATAAAACCTCTACCAGAAGCTAACTTCTATAGCACTTTTTTTTTTAAAAAAAAGGAAATATGAACACCCAGTCCTCTAATCTCCAGAAATAAAGATATAAGTGAAATAGTGGCAAATATTGCATAACTAATCACATTTTTGTTTTTGATTTAATATTGCATTTACCACACTCACTCAGGCCTATGGTGTTTTTTTCAACTTCAACACAAGGAGAAATGCTGGCTAAATCCCAGGCAGAGTGTGTCCTAATTTAGGCCATGCAGAAAGCACTGGCCGTATTCAAATTCATGTTGGGTACAAATTGTTTCATTCTATGACTTTTGGGAAAGCAATCAGGAGTTAAGGGTCAAGGGTCTAAGTTAGCCGGGTGTGGTGGAGGGTGCGTTGGTGGGCGTCTGTAGTCCCAGCTACTTGGGAGGCTGAGGCAGGAGAATGACGTGAACCCGGGAGGCGGAGGTTGCAGTGAGCGGAGATCATGCCACTTCTCTCCAGCCTGGGCGACAGAGTGAAACTCTGTCTAAAAAAAAAAAAAAAAAAAAAGTCAAGGGTCTGTTCCAGCAGTGGGCAGGAAGGGATACGGCTCTGATAGGCAGCACGTCACCACATGGAGTTGGGTCTTACTCCCTGCTTATGAGTGAGGTTTTTTCAACATAGTGACATCATGTCCCACCCAGCATAGTGCACACCTATACTTCCTGAGAAGTGAAACAGTTTGTTTCAAGGTCTCACTGTAAACAATGAAATGTTACTCTCTTGAGAGGGGAGGGTTGGGCATAGCACATGGAGGTCAATACTTAGCAGTGGTGAGCTTGCTTCTTGGGCCTTAATAATATCTCATTTGAACCTCATAACAGCACCATAGCATAGATCTGATTGCTAATGTTGGAAATGAGGAAACAGATGGTGAAAAGTTTAAGTATCTGAGCCAAAGCAGTCAGAATATGTCAAGGCAAGAATTTGTTTGAATTCAGGTCTCCATTGTTCAAACTGGTACGTGTTGGTGTCTAACTGACAATGACACATACGATGAGAAAGCAAATATTTACTGCATCATATTCAGAAAGGCAGTGGAAAAATACTTGATACCAAGGATAAGAATCAGCCCTCCAAATATTGGGAACTTATTTGAAACTGACCAATCCTTCAAAGTCTTCTTACTTCCGTCCCTTCTACTGAAACAAAAATCTAAAATGAAGGCACTTAGCTAATTGTATCAATAGCACTTATTTACCTTACTTTAAGGTAAAATCAAAAGTTCTTATATGCTCATTAGAATCACCTTATTCCTTAGCTATCTTTAGTGCTTTCCTTCTTAACAGTGGGGATTTGGATTGCAGTTTAAAATATTTTATGTACTACACTGCATTTCTCATCAATTTTCTGTGGTAGACACAGAAATGTTCTACCCTGACACCCCTTCAGGGAAAGACTTGCTGTGATATTAACCTGTATCAGGGGATGGTGTTGGGGATGGGGAGTTTTATGATGAAATTATGAGAATTAGGTATGCCTCTTCCTTCACTTTGGGAACTCTCCTCAACCAATCATACTTCATGGAAGAGTAAAATGATTTTGATGGAGAAGCAAAGATAAATGAAAATTCAGGATATTTTGAATTTCGAAACTCAATATAATAATTTCAAGAATATGATAAAACTTTGGGGAATTTTTTTGAACTCAAGTCTAAGATTAAACAAGGGGCAAAGAAGAATGCTTACTAGAAGGAGTTTTATTTTATTTTATTTTTCTGTCAGGATTCCTCCGGCACAGAAGACTAGATGAAACCTCTGCCTGGTATGGTACCCTATGAAGAAAGTAGCCTCAGCTACATAAGGAATATTCTCAAAGTCCCAATCTGCCAGTCTAGTAGTAGTAGAACAGTAGAATTCCTCCATGTATAAGGCAGAGAAGCAAGCTTGACAGAGAATGAAGTTGAGAGCCCCAAAGAGTCTTTTTTAAAAAATTTTATTTTCATAGGTTTTTGGGAAACAGGTAATATTTGGTTACATGAGTAAGTTCTTTAGTGGTGATTTGTGAGATTTTGGTGCACTCATCACCTGAGCAGGATACACTGAAACCAATTTGTAGTCTTTTATCCCTCACCCCCTCCCACACTTTCCCCTGAGTCCCCAAAGTCAATTGTATAATTCTTATGCCTTTGCATCCTCATAGCTTAGCTCCCACTTATGAGAGAACATATGATGTTTAGTTTTCCATTCTGGAGTTACTTTAGTTACAATACTTTAGTTAGAATAATAGCCTCCAGTTCCATCCAGGTTTCTGTGAATGCCATTAATTTATTCCTTTTTTGGCTGAATAGTATTCCATGGTATATAATGGAATATATATATATATATCTCACAATTTATTTATGCACTCATTGATTGATGGGAATTGGGGATGGCTCCATAATTTTGCAATTGCAAATTTTGCTTCTATAAACATGTGTGTGCAAGTATCTTTTTCGTATAATGACTTCTTTTTCTCTGGGTAGATACCTACTAGTGGGATTGCTGGATCGAATGGTGGTTTTACTTTCAGTTCTTTAAAGAATCTCCACACTGTTTTCCATAGTGGTTGTACTAGTTTACAGTCCCACCAGCCGTGTAGAAGTGTTCCCTTTTTACCACATCCATGCCAACATCTTTTTTTTTTTATTATGGCCATTCTTGCAAGAGTGAGGTGGTATCACATTGTGGTTTTGCTTTACATTTCCCTGATCATTAGTGATGTTGAGCATTTTTTCATATGTTTGTTGGCCGTTTGTATATCTTTTTTTAAGAGTTGTCTATTTGTCTTCAGCCCACTTTTTGATGGGATTGTTTTTTTTTTTCTTGCTAATTTGTTTGAGTTCCTTGTAGATTCTGGACATTAGTTCTTTGTTGGATGTGTAGATTTTCTCCCACTCTGTGGATTGTCTGTTTATTCTCTGCTCACTGTTCCTTTTGCCATGCAGAAGCTCTTTAGTTTAATTAAGTCCCACCAATTTATCTTTTTTTTTATTGCATTTGCTTTTGGGTTCTTGGTCATGAAGTCTTTGCCTAAACCAAAGTCTAGAAAGGTTTTTCCGATGTTGTCTTCTAGAATTTTTATAGTTTCAGGTCTTAGATTTAAATCCTGGATCCATCTTGAGTTGATTTTTACATAATGTGAAAGATGAGAGTGCAGTTTCATTCTCCTACATGTGGCTTGCCAATTATCCCAGCACCATTTGCTGAATCGGGTGTCCTTTTCCTACTTTATGTTTTTGTTTTCTTTGTTGGAGATCAGTTGGCTGTATTTGGGTTTATCTGGGTTCTCTATTCTGTTGCATTGGTCTGTGTGCCTATTTCATACCAGTACCATGCTGTTTTGGTGACTATGGCCTGATAGTATAGTCTGAAGTCAGGTAATGTGATGCCTCTGGATTTGTTCTTTTTGCTTACTCTTGCTTTGGCTATGCAGGCCCTTTTATAGTTCCATATGAATTTTAGGATTTTTTTTTTCTAGTTCTGTGAAGAAGGATGTGGTATTTTGAAGGGAACTGCACTGAATTTGTAGATTGCTTTTGGCAGTATGATCATTTTCAAAATATTGATTTTACCCATCCATGAGCATGGGATGTATTTCTATTTGTTTTTGTCATCTATAATTTCTTTCAGCACTGTTTTGTATTTTTCCATTCGGAGGTCTTTCAACTCCTTGGTTAGGTATATTCATAAGTATAGAGTCTTGAAGTTCTGACTGGGTTTGTTGTTCTGGAGTACTTCATTATGAATATGTTGTGAGAGATTGGATACTAGATTAGCTAAAAAGAAATATTAAGAGAAAAACTGGAGGATGTGTTAGTCCATTTTACACTACTATAAAGGAATACTTGAAGCTGGGTAATTTATAAAAAAAAAAAAAGAGGTCTATTTGACTCACACCTCTGCAGACTGTACAAGAAGCATGGCGCCAGCATCCATTTCTGGCAGGATGTCAGGAAGCTTTTACTTAGGGTGGAAGGCAAGGAGAACTGAGGCATGCCACATAGTGAGAGAGGGAACAAGAGAGTCAAGGGGGAGGTGGCACATTCTTTTAAATCAACCAGCTCTCTATGTAAACTAATAGAGCTAGAACTCACTCATTACTGAGGGGACGGCACCAAGCCATTCATGAAGGATCTGCCCACAAGACACAAACACCTCCCACGAGATCCTACCTCCAACATTGGAGATCACATTTCAATGTGAGATTTGGAGAGGACAAATACCCAAACCATATTAGAGGAAGAAGAGGAAAGAGAGGATTAGGAGACAGGGAGAAAGGGTGGGAGAAGAAGAATGAAGGAAAGGAAGAAATCAGTAGAAAAAATAATAATTTCCCAGGGCTACCAATTTGGAAAAGTTACTACTGAAAGAATCAGAAAATTAGCCAATGTATCTGTCTAAATCCTCCATGTTTTCTTGAATCCTGTCTTCTTGTCTCCTTCCCTTATAGTCAGGAGCTCCGCAGTGTCAGTGTAAAAGTGCTCCTGAGAGATAAGTTGGTAAAAATCGTTGCTGATCAGTCTGTCATATTTCAAGTCACTGAATGGCACCTGTTCTCTATGAAATACAGTGTGATGTCATCTTCTAAATGAGATGAAAATGATGGCTTGGGAGGGGATAAAAAATACAAATGCATTGCAGTGTTTAAACAAATCAATGTTCCACTTTACTTTGAAAGCCACCAAACAAACAATTGACACCCAGCAGGGCTGGCACTTAAGGCAGCTCCAGGCAGCTACCACACCAGCCATTTATTTCCATTTCCTGATACCCTTGGAACATCATTAGCAACAGGGAAGCATTAAGACCGCAAGTGGGACAGATTCACATCTGTCTAGGTAACTGTGAGAGCTAATCTGTTTGTAACACTAGAGAGATGCTTAGAAATTCACTTTTGCGGATGCATTTGCCTCTCCAGATTGACTGCAAACATCATTGCCAAAGGGGTTGCTTCAGCTTTGTCTGTCTCCATGGAAAAACTTAAATTTTTCCCTAAAGAAAATGAGTAGGGATTGCCTTTGCATTGCAATCCAAAGGCAGCCCATGCTTTTCTAAGTCATTTATACTTTTCCTCATGAAAAATGAGATGTCTTCTATAATAAACCTTAAAAGACAGGCCACGAAGTGGGAGAAAAAGTAGTATCTTAATGCCTTCTTATGCACGTACTTAAATGTTCTCTCTCTCTCTGTGTTTCCCCAAAAGATAAATGTTTTAGGTAAATAATCAACCAAGGTCTCTATTTTCTCCTTTGCTTTCAGAGTATGTTGTCAAGCTTTGTAAATTTTTTAGCAGCTGTCAGAGTAAATTTATTGCCAGAGATGTCTACATTCTTATGTAATCCAGAAGGGAAAGTTCTGGTGATGGGTTCTGTTTCAGCCTTTGAAGACCAAATGTCTAGCAAGATTAGGATGCAAAAACAGAGTTGGCCATATGAAATCTCCAACTGCCATCTATTATGCAGTACTTAATAAAAACAGATCATCTTAAATTGCACCACTTGCAACTTCCCTTCAGTCACATAACCAACAACTACAGAGAAAAGCTGGCTTGTCTGGAATTACAAATACTTGCTTTTGAAGATTAAATATGCGGTGGATGTATTTTACCAAAAAAGAAGATAATAGGTTCCTACTTTAGTGCATAATTTGTTTTAAAAAATGCAGAAACAAACAAAGCACAGTTCCTAAAGTCCAGTGGGAAAAAAAATAGGTAAAATAGAAAAAAGAAAAAAATCATCATTATTTATAGAGAGAATACTAATATCTGCTCCCTTCAGAGTCTGGGGAGAATTCTCCTGTCTTTATGGAAAGTGACATTTGAAACATGGGTTAGGGATTTCAAACAAAAAACATTTCATGACCTAAATGGCTTGCGATTAAGACAATGCCATGCATATAAAAATTAAACATAGCGTGGGATCTACACAAACATGCAAGCATAGATTTATAGATAGCCATCGGGTGTCTGTAGCCAGTATAAAGCTATGTTACAAATAGGTAGATAAATTATCTATGGGAGGAGAAGGTGAAGCATGATGGCCAAATAGAAAGCTTTACTGATCGCCACCCCACACAAGGACACCAAGTTAACAACTATCTACACAGAGAAAAAAACACCTTCATAAGAACTAAAAATAAGATGAGCACTCATAATACCAGGTTTTAATTTCATATTGCTGAAAGAGGCAGTGAAGAGATAGAAACAGTTCTGAATCACCAAAGCCCCCACTTCCACCATGCCCTGGAATTGAGATCTGGTGTGGATTGCATTTCTGGACTCTGGGGGAGGGAGATCAGTGCCATCCTATTAGAGCAGACATGAAAACTGGACAATACTCAGCTGACACCCGCCCATGGAGGGATCTTTTAAACCAGCCCTATCCAAAGGGGGATCACCTATCCCAGTGGCCAGAAGTTGAGTGTCTGCAAACCTCACCATCCAGGGCTACAGCACTCTGTGTCTTCAAGTAAACTTGAACGGCAATCTAAGCTATAAGGACCGCAACTCTTAAGTGAGTCTTAGTGCTGATACGAAGCCTAGAGACAGTGGTTTGTGGAGCATGCAACATACTGAGACACTAGCTGGGAAAGCCAAGGCAGTTCAGGCATCACCCCTCCCTAACCCCAAGCTGCATAGCTCCGGTTTCAAAAGAGACCCGTTCTGTCCACCTGAGGAGTGGAGAGGGAAGAATGGGGAGGATGACTTTGTTTTGCATTTAGGATACAAGCTCAGCCACAGGAGGATAAGGCACTGGTCAGTTTTATGAGGCCCTCATTCCAGGCCCTAGCTCCCAGAAGACATTTCTAGACACACCCTGGGCCAGAAGAGAACCCCATGCCTTGAAAGAAGGAACCCAGTTCTTCCAGGATACATAACTTGCTAACCGCAGAGCCCTTGGGCTCTGAATACCCAGCAGCGATACCCAGGCACTACATTGAGGGTCTTGGGTGAGCCTCTGAGAAATGCTGGCTTTAGGTGAGACTCAGCACATTACCAGCTGGGCACAACTCCTTCTGCTTGAGAAAAGCAGAGGGAAAAGTAAAGGGGACTTTGTCTTGCACCTTAGGTGCCAGCATAGCCACAGTGGGGTAGAGCACCAAACAGGCTCTTGGGGTCCATGATTCCAGAACTAGACTCTTGGGCAGCATTTGTGGACCAACCCTGGGCCAGAAGGAAGCCGACTGCCCTGAAGCATGAGTCCCAGGCACGACAAGCTGACTTAAGAGACCCTGGGCCTTAAGGGAATATCAGTGGTAGTCCGGCAGTACTCCTTGCAGCCTGGGGTGGTGGTGGCTACAGGGTGAGGCTTCTCTGCTTTTGGAAATGGGAGAGAAGAACTGGGTCTTGTGGTTTGAGTGGCAGCTCAGCTGCAATACAATAGAACACCAGGTAGAATTCTATAGTTTTTTACTCTAGTCCTTGACTCCCAGATGACACTTCTGTACCCATCTGGAGCTTGGGGGATTTTACCACTCTGAAGAGAGTTACACGGGCCTGGCTGGCTTTGCCACCTAATAATTGTAGAGCCCCAGAGACTTGAGCAAACATAGGCAGTAGCCAGGGAGAGGTTACAGCAGGCCTTGGGCAAGACTCAGCTCTGTGCTTGCTCAGGTGTGAACCAGTGCAGTCATAGCTGTGGTGGTCACAGGATGTTTGTATCACTCCATACCCAGGTTTAGGTGGTTCAGAACAGAGTGAGAGACTGTATGCTTGGGAGAAAATAAGGGAAGGGAACAAAGGTCTCTGCCTGGTAATCCAGAGAATTGTTCTTGATCTTGTCCAAGACCATCAAGGCAGTACGTCTATGAGTCTGTAAAAACCACAGTGTTACTGTGTTTGGGGTTCCCTCTAAAGCAGAAACAGCTTAGATCACAAAACCCAAGTCCTTTGAAATATCTAGAAAGCCTTCTCAAGGAGAATGGCTATGAATAAGCCAAGACAGTGGCTAACCTTTCAATGCCCAGGCACTGAAAAACATCTAGTACCATCGACATCACCCAGGAAAACATGACCTCGCCAAAGAACTAAGTAAGGCACTAGGGACAAATCCTGAAGCAACAGAGGTATTTGACCTTTCATAGAGAGTGAATTCAAAATAGCTGTGTTGAGGAAACTCGGTGAAATTTAAGGGAACAAAGAGAAGGAATTCAGCATTCTATCAGGTAAATTTAACAAAGACATTGAAATAGTTAAAAAGAATTAAGCAGAAATTCTAAAGTTGAAAAATGGAATTGACATACTGAAGAATGCATCAGAGTTCTTTAACAGCAGAATTGGTCAAACAGAAGAATTAGCAAGTTTGAAGACTAACTCTTTGAAAAGATACAGTCAAAGGAGACCAAAAAAATAAAGAATAAAACAAATGAAACATGTCTACAGGATCCAGAAAATAGCCTCAAAAGGGCAAATCTAAGAGTTAATGTCCTTAAAGAAGTTGTAGAATAAGAGATAGGAGTAGAAGGTTTATTCAGAAAGATAGCAGCCAAGAACTTCCCAAACCTAAGAAAAGATCAACAACTAAGTACAAGAAGGTTATAAATACCAAGCAGATTTAATCCAAAGACAACTACCTCAAGGCATTTAATAATCAAACTTCCAAAGGTCAAGGATAAAGAAAGGCTTCTAAAAGCACCAAGAGAAAATGAAAACATAACATACAATGGAGATCCAATACATCTGGGGGCAGACATTTCACTGGAAACCTTACAGGCCAGGGGAGAGTAACATGACATACTTAAAGTGCTGAAGGAAAAAAAAAAGAGACAAAAACCTTATATTCTAGAATAGTCTGTTCAGCAAAAATATCCTTCAAGCACAAAAAGGAAATAAAAACTTTCTCAGTGAAGCAAAATCTGAGCGAGTTCACCAATGCTAGACCCATTCTATTAAAAAATCCTAAAGGGAGTTCTTCCATCAGAAAGAAAAAGACATTAATGAGCAGCAAGAAATCATCTGATTATAGAAAACTCACTGGTAATAGTAAGTCACAGAAAATCACAGAATATTATAACAATACGATTGTGGTGTGTATTAGTGCATTCTCATGCTGCTATGAAGGAATACTCAAGACTGAATAATTTATAAAGAAAAGAGGTTTAATTGACAGTTCTGCATGGCTGGAAAAGGCCTCAGGAAACTTACAATCATGGCAGAAGGAGAAGAAAGACATCTTCTTTACAATGTGGCAGGAAGGAGAAGTGCCAAACAAAGGGAGAAAAGCCCTCGATAAGACCATCAAATCTCATGAGAAGTCACTCAGTATCACGAGAACAGCATGTGAGTAAATGCCTCTATGATTCAATTACCTCCCACTGGGTCCCTCCTAGGACACATGGAGATTATGGGAACCACAGTTTAAGATAAGATTTGGGAGGGGCCACAGCCAAACCATATCACATGGTATTTAAACTACACTTAAGTACAAAGACTAAAAGATGAACCAATCAAAAATAATAAGTACAACAACTTTTCAAGACTTAGACAGTACAATAAAACATAAGTAGAAACAACAAAAAGTTAAGTGGTGGGACAATGTTAAGGAATATAGTTTTTATTAGTTTTCTTTTTGCTTGTGTGTTTGTCTCTGCAAAAAGTGTTAAGTTGTTATCTGGTTAAAATAATGGGTTATAAGACAGTATTTGCAAGCCTCATGGTAACCTCAAATTAAAAGGAAAAAGTTAAATTATATCACCAGAAAAAAATACCTTCAATAGAGGAATAAAGGAAAGAAAGAAATACCATAAAACAACCACAAAACAAATAACAAAAAGGCAGGAGTAATTCATTACTTATCAGTAATAACATTGAAGGTAAGTGAACTAAACTGTCCAACCAAAAGTCATAGACTCGCCTAATGAATGAAAAAACAAGACCCATTGATTTGTTGCATAAAAGAAACACACTTCACCTATAAAGACACATATAAACTGAAAATAAAAGGCTGAAAGAAGATATTCCATGCTAATGGCAACCAAAAAAGAGCAAGAATTGCTGTACTTCGACAAAATAGTTTTCAAGACAAAAAGTGTAAGGAGAGACAAAGGTCACTGTATAATGATAAAGGGATCAATTCAACAAGAAGATCTAACAATTTTAAATATATATGCAACCAACACTGGAGGACCCAGAAATTTAAAATAAATATTATTAGAGATAGAGAGACAGGCTCCAATACAATAATAGCTGGTGACTTCAACACCCCACTTTCAGCAATGAACCAATCTTCCAGACAGAAAATTAACAAAGAAACAACAGACTTAATTTGTGCTATATAACAAATGAGTCTAATGGGTATTTACAGGACATTTTATCCAAGAGCTGAAGAATACAAATTCTAATTCTCGGTACATGGATTGGTCTCAAGGATAGACCATATGTTAGGTCACAAAATATGTCTTAAAACGTTCCAAAAATATTGAAATAATATCAAGCATCTTCTCTGACTACAATTAAAACTAGAAATTAATAACGAGGAATTTTGGAAACTATACTAATACATGGAAATTAAACACTATCTTACTAAAAGACCAGTGAGTCAAGATCTGAAGAAATTAAGAATGAAATTGAAAAATTTCTTGGAACAAATGGAAGCACAGCATACCAAACCTGTGTGATACAGCAAAAGCAGCACTAACAGGGAAGTTTGTAAGTGTAGGCTGTAAGGGCCTACATCAAGAAAGAAGAAAAACTTCAAATGAACAATCTAATGATGCAGCTTAAAGAACTAGAAAAGCAAGAACAAATGAAACCCAAAATTAGTAGAAGAAAGGAAAAATAAAGATCAGACTAAATATAAATGAAATTGAAATGAAAAAAGCACAAAAGATTAATGAAATAAAAATTTGGTTTTTTTGAAAATATAAACAAAATTGACAAACCCTTAGCCAGACTAACAGAAAAAAAAGAGATGATCTAAATGAATAAAATCAGAAATGAAAAAGGATACATTACAGCTGATCGTACCAGGAAGAAACCCAAAAACCTGAACAGACCGATAACAAGTAATGAGATCAAAGTGATTAAAAAAAGCCTCCCAGTAAAGAAGAGCCGAGGACCTAATGGTTTTACTGCTGAATTCTACCCAATGTTTAAAGAACTAATATTAATCTTATTCAAACTATTCTGAAAAATAGACATGGAGGAAATACTTCACTCCAAACATATTCTATGAGGCAAGTATTACCCTGATACCAAAACCAGACAAAGGCACATCAAAACAAAACAAAAACTACACGCCAATATCTCTGATGAATATTGATGCAAAAATTTTCAACGAAATATCAGCAAACCAAATTTAGTAATACATTAGAAAGATCACTCATCATGACCAAGTGGGCTTTATCCCTGGGATGCAACAATGGTTCAACACATGGAAATCAGTCAGTGTGATACAGCATATCAACAGAATGAAGGATAAAAGTAGTTTAATAATTTAAATTGATGCTGAACAAGCATTTGATAAAATCCAACATCCCTTCATGATAAAAACCCTCACAAACTTGGGATAGAAGGAATATACCTCAACACAATAGAAGCCATATATGACAGACCCACAGCTGGTATCATACTGAATGGGAAAAATTAAAAGCCTTTCCCCTAAGATCTGGAACACAATGGATGCCCACTGACACCATTGTTATTCAACATAGTGTTGGAAGTTCTAGCTAGAACAATTGGAAAAGGGAAAGATATAATAGGCATTCAAATTAGAAAAGAAAAGTCAAACTACCCCTGTTTGCAGATGATGAAATCTTATATTTGGAAAAGCCTAAAGTCTCTACAATAAAACTTTTGAAATTGATAAAAAAATTCAGTAAAGTTGCAGAATACAAATCAACATACAAAAATCATAGCATTTATATATGCCAGCAGTTAACAATCTGAAAAATAAAGCAAGAAAATAACCCCATTTATAATATCTACAAATAAAATAATGTATCTGGGAATGAACCAAAGAAGTAAAAGATCTCTATAATAAAAACTATAAAACACTGATAAAAGAAATTGAAGAGACACCCCAAAAATGAAAAAGTATTTCATGTTCATATACTAGAAGCATTAATATTGATAAAATGTCCACACCACCCAAACAAATCTACAGATTCAAAGCAACCTCTATCAAAATACCAATGATATTCTTCACAGAAATAGAAAAAACAATTCTAAAATTGATATGGAACTACAAAAGACCCAGAATAGCCAAAGCTATACTAAGCAAAATAACAAAACTGGAGGAGTCATTTTATCTGACTTCCAGTTATACTACAGAGCTATTGTAACCAAAACATTATGCCAGCAAAAAAAAAAAAAAAACAACACACAAATGAAATGGAATAGAGAACCTAGAAACAAATCCATACACCCACAGTAAATTCGTTTTTGACAAAATGCCAAGAACATACACTGGGGAAAAGATAGTCTCTTCAATAAATAGTGCTGGGGAAACTGGATGTACATGCAGAAGAATGAAACTGGACCCCTATCTCTCATCATATACAAAAATCAAATAAAAATGGATTAAAGTCATAAATCTAAGAGCTCTAACTATGAAACTACTACAAGAAACCATTCAGACAACATCTTCAGGACATTGGTCTGGGCAAAGATTTCTTGAGCAATAATCCACAAGCACAGGCAACCATAGCTAACATGGACAAATGGGATCACATCAAATTAAAAAAGAATGGGCATATAGCTGTTTTTAACATCAAGTTAAAAAGCTTCTGCATACTGGGATACAATCAAAAGTGAAGAGCCCACAAAATGGGAGAAAATATTTGCAAGCTACCCATCTGACAAAGGATTAATAATCACAATATATAAAGAGTTCAAACAACTCTATAGGAAAAAAATGTAATAATCCATTCCAAAAATTGGCAAATTATTTCAATAGACATTTCTCAAAAGAAGACATACAAATGGCAAACAGGCATATGAAAATGTGCTCAACATGATTGATCATCAGAGACGTGTAAATAAAAGCTACAATGAGATATCATCTCATCCCAGTTGAAATGTCTTATATCCAAAAGATAGGCTATCACAAATGCTGGCAGGGATGTGCAGAAGGGAACTCCTTGTACATTGTTGGTGGGAATCTAAATTAGTACAACCAGTATGGTGAACAACTTGGAGGTTCCTTAAAAACCTAAAAATTGAGGTACCTTGTGATCTAGCAATCCCACTTCTGGCTATATACCTAATAGAAAGGAAATCAATATATCAAAAAGATATTTGCACTCCTATGTTTGTTGCAGCACTGTTTACAATAGCCACGATTTGGAGCAGCCTAAGTGTCCATCAACAGATGAATAAATACAGAAAACATAGTATGTGTACACATTTCTATTCAGACACAAAAAAGAATGAAACCCAGTCATTTGCAACAACGTGGATGGAACTGGAGATCATTATCAAGTGAAATAAGCCAGGCACAGAAAGATGAGCATCACATGTTCTCAGTTATTTTGGGGATCTAAAAATCAAAACAACTGAACTCATTAACATAGGGAGTAGAAGGATTGTTACCAGAGGTTGGCAACGGTAGTGGGGTGGCTGACGTGGAGGTGAGTATGCCTACTGGGTCCCAAAAAGTAGAAAGAATGAGTAAGACCTACTATTTGATAGCACAATAGGTGACTATAGTCAATAAGAACTTAATTGTACATTTTAAAATAACATAAAGAGTATAATTGAATTGTTTGTAACTCAAAGGATAAATGCTTCAGAAGAAAACAACAAAAGATTATCTATGAAAATATCGTTTCTAGATGTATTTAATAAGATATAGGTTTTGAAAATGCAAACATTGGCAGCAACACCCAAGGTATATCTGGGATATCTCTGGATGTTTGTATGTACAGAGAAAAAGGAGTCCTAACAGATATAAAGTAATTTTAGGAAAAAAGAAAATAAAACCTTATCAATCAAAGGGAATATAACCTTACCTTACTGGACTGCTAGTGTAATAAACAGCTGTGTCAAATGACATTCTGGAAATTTCTGTTGATCAATACAACATAGTAGTTTAGATTAGGGTTAGCAAACTATGATCTGTAGAACAAATCCTACCTACCATCTATTTTAGTAAAGTTTCATTGGAACCTAATTATGCCCATTCTTTTATATTTTGTCTATGGCTATCTTTCGGCTACAAAAGCATAGTCAAGTAGCCGCAGCAGAGGTTGTATTGAACATAAAACCAAAAATATTTACGATATGGTCTCTTACAGAAAAACTATGGCAATCTTTGGTGTTAGGTGAGTTTAATGGTCAATCTGGATGGATTCAAATCCCAGCTCTGATGGATAACCCAAGATATTTATTTTATGTTCCTCAGTTTCTTCATCTTTGAAATGAGGATAAAAATAATATCAGAAAGATAGATTTACTGCAAAAATTAAATAAACTAATAATATAAAGTATAAGAACAGTGGCCAGCACATAGTAAGATATAAATGATAGCATCAAGAATTAGCATGCTATTTATAGGAGTCCTGCAACCTGAGAGAGTTTCAATGAAGCTATGAGTTTTCAGCTATGATTCTTTTTCTCAATTTCAAATTTGAAAGACTGCATGGTTGTCTCCATGACACTTGGGTAAGAAAAAACTATGGGCTTAGACTAAATCATGTAGTGTATTAGAGTTCATAAAGAAAAATAGAAAAATTAGGTATTTCAACATAGATAATTTAATACAAGAGATTGGTAAATGAGTGTGGAAATTGGAAAAGTAAAAAGTAAACACTATTATAAATAGTAACTGCTGTTTATGTTAGGTAGCTGCATCCTGCCCCACTACCTACCTTTACCATGTTAGATAAAATAAAGAAAAGCAGTTGGTATAAGAACCTAGTAGCTTGTAGATGAGGCCATATAGAGTTGAGGAGCACAAGTAGCCTTATGAAAATGCTACTTGGGCCTCTGAAATGGGTACTACCCAGCTGCTACTGAGAAACCTGAGGGGGAGTAGCAAGGCTGGTTTTGGACATACCAATAATTAAAATTAAAAACTAAATATGGAAGACATGTAAAGGTTTTTAAACAATAGGTAGTGTTTACCAAATGCAAGTCATTGTTGATTATCACTTAGTAATTCTATGATCATGAATGAAATTTCAAGAATAAAAGACTCATTTCTAAAAAAGCTGAATGTTTGAGTTACACTTAAAGATCCACATTAGATGTTCTTGAATGAAACAATATACAGAGCCCAATTTAAGAGAGGGTGTCCTCTATTAAAGTTGGTTGTGAAGAAGTGTTACGGAAACAGATTGAACAGTGGAGTTGGAAGGGAGAAGGGAGATGGATGTATGGCAGTGTTTGGAAAAAAAACTATAATTTTCTTCCTGCTGCAAAGAAGTTACAAAAACAAACAAATGTTTAAGGATGAGGCAGGCTTGGAACCTGTAGGATAGAGCTTTATTTTGAAAGTTTTCCCTCTATCAAGAAAAGAGAAAAGGAAATCAGATAAATCCATAAACTTGAAGCCCTGTGAAGGAAGGCAATAGACTCCTAACTGTCCTCTTATATCTGTCCTCTCCATGCCAGCTAGTTCACTCTCATGTCACCATGGCACAGTGCTACTTAAATTGTCATGGAACTTTGCATACTATACACAAGACTTCAAATCCTTTCACTTTCTGTTTTAACATAATTACTTAAACTGGCCACTTGCATTTTAGGTATTAGTAGCTCACTTTCTCCTGCTTCCCCATAAACACCATTCTGTTTCTGGGCTCACCTAGTACTTTCTGCCTGGAATGATATCTTTCTCTTTCTTTGGGTAGGTTGTCTAACTTGTCTTTATATTGTAAGCCTCTGTTTCAGTTTTCCCTGAAGAACCTCTCTGCATTTACCTGCTGTGCTAGGTATTCCTTCTTTATATTCCCATTACAAGGTGTGCAAACTTCAAACCTGTCATTATAGCATGTCACTGTAATTATTCTTATGGATGTTACACTCACTAGAAATAATAAAGAGTGAGACTCTTGTTTTATTTCCATCTATGTCCCAAACCAGATAGCACAGTGTCTGACCCATAAAGGGCACTCATTTTGAAAGAGCAAAGAGATGGTGGTCTTTTACTATTCTCATTTGAGTTTCTGAAATGGGCAGAGTTTTATATGGAGGCCCCCAGAAGATGCTGAGTGTCTTGCTGAAACAATAACAACAACAAGAAGAAGAAATGCATCACTAGCTACAGCTCGAAATATGCCATAAAGTAGGGAAAAGTAGAACGTAATGAGTAGGGAAACACACTTCTGCCAGAAGTACTGCTATAGTGTCAGTTGTCATTAAGGAAAGAAAGGTATTGGGAGTTAATCCATGCTTTTGCGTAATACTTAGGTTGTTGATGATAATAGTTTTCTAATTAACTTCCTTCTTTTTATTCCTTCATGACTATTTGGGCTACAACTCCTTAAACAACCTTGAACATTACGAGTTTGCTTTAGTTCACTTATTTAGAGTACTAGAAATGACATGCTTTATAGAACTGTAAATGTTGGAGCAAGTGATCTCCTAGTTGACCAGGGTAATTACAACTACTTCCTTATGCTGCAGCTTCTCCCATACCAGCCAACAGGGAATCACATCATACTAGGCAAATTTCATTAACACTTTTATGAAAATTACTTTTCTATTCATTAAAAAATATGGTGAAAAACAAGCTCTTCTGTTGAAGACTGGCATGGGGAAGGTATAAAGCAAAAAGTTGATTTCAGTAATTAATTACATGTGCCAGACCGTGTGATTCACATATTTATCTATATTATTGTTTATAATCCTTACAACAGCTCATTGATATAAACATTATATCTCCTTTGTAAAGGTATGGAAACTAACAAAGTTTAAGTTACTTAAGCTAGATAATCAGTTATCTATCTCTGAATGACTATCACAAAAGTTAGTGGCTTAAAACAACTATTTTCCTCCGTTATGATTGTATGGAATGTTTACATCCTTCACATCGTGAAGGATGTGTATGGATGTTCAGTCTTGTTTCTTCACCTTGTCTCCCTTTGGCCAGTCATGTCGTTATTGTCATCTGGTGGGGGAGGATGGTCTGAGATGGCCTCACCCATATGTCTAGCAGTTGGTGATGACAGTAGGTGAGGCCATTTGTTTCCTACAGGCTTAGAGTCTCCTTGTGCTAAGTCCAGTTGATTAAAGCAAGTCTCATAACCAATCCCAGGGTCAGTGAGAGAGGGGACTATGAAAGGACAAGGATGCAGACAGGTATGAGTCATTGGGAGTCATTACTGTGGAAATCTACACACCTAGTAAGTGGTGGAACTGGGATACAAACTTATGTTGGTCTGACTTTAAAATGTATCCTCCCTATCCTTGTGGCCAGGTATTCATAAATTAGAAAATTCATGCATTAAATCAATTTGATGTAACAATTAAATCATTCAAAGTATTGTTGAGTCAAAAGATATAAAATGCTTCTATGGGTATCTGGATGCAAGATATTCTTAATAAATATAAGTTCTTATTAGACATTATTATTCAATATTATTCAAGGTGATTTTCTAGCAGTTATCTGCTACATTATTTCACAATTATCTACTATAATAGTTTGAAATAAAAGAATGCAATAGGGACTTCATTACTTCAAAGAATGTTTTCTATGTTTCTTTGTTGAAATAGCAGAAGTTACTCTGAAACTGGCAGACGCTTTATAAGATAAATACACACACACACACACACACACACACACACACACACACACAGTATTAGTCCATTCTCATGCTGCTAATAAAGACATACCCAGGACTGCATAATTTATGAAGGAAAGAGGTTTAATTGGCTCACAGTTCAACATGACGGGAGAGGCCTCAGGAAACTTATAATCATGGTGAAAGGGGAAGCAAACACATCCTTCTTCACATGGTGGCAGCCAGAGGAATGCAGAGTGAAGGACGGGGGAAGCCCTTTATAAAACCATCAGATCTCACGAGAACTCATTTACTACACGAGAACAGCATGGAGGTAACAGCCCCCAAGATTGAATTACCTCTCACTTGGTCCCTCTCATGACACGTGGGGATTATGAGAACTACAATTACAAGTTGAGATTTGGGTGGGGGACACAGCCAAACCATATCACACACCCCAGTATAATTCAGACTATGCTCAATTTCATACAAGTTTGTTTCTGATCACACAAGCTACAATGGGTAAACGTAGTTGTCCTCCATCTTTAATATCTGTAGCTCTTGGAATTTAATATAATTGCTTCAGGAGTTGAAAGGAATAGAGGACCCTGTGGAGTGGTTCAAATGGCTAAGCCTAGAAAAGGTGTACATTACTGCCAGGAACATCCCTTGGGCTATAATCCAGTCATATAACCGAAATGAACCACATTGTGAAGGATTACATCAGCATTTCTTGAGCTATGTCAGAATCTGCCACAATATATCAAGCAATGAAAAAGTTCAAGTTCAATCGAAATCTGCGTGTCTAAAATTTCTTCTTTTTAAATTTTATTTTATTATACTTTAAGTTTTAGGGTACATGTGCACAATGTGCAGGTTAGTTACATATGTATACATGTGCCATGCTGGTGTGCTGCACCCATTAACTCGTCATTTAGCATTAGGTGTATCTCCTAATGCTATACCTCCCCCCTCCCCCCACCCCACAACAGTCTCCAGAGTGTGATGTTCTCCTTCCTGTGTCCATGTGTTCTCATTGTTCAATTCCCACCTATGAGTGAGAATATGCACTGTTTGGTTTTTGGTTCTTGCGATAGTTTACTGAGAATGATGGTTTCCAGCTTCATCCACGTCCCTACAAAGGACATGAACTCATCATTTTTTATGGCTGCATGGTATTCCATGGTGTATATGTGCCACATTTTCTTAATCCAGTCTATCATTGTTGGACATTTGGGTTGGTTCCAAGTCTTTGCTCTTGTGAATAGTGCTGCAATAAACATACGTGTGCATGTGTCTTTCTAGCAGCATGATTTATAGTCCTTTGGGTATATACACAGTAATGGGATGGCTGGGTCAAATGGTATTTCTAGTTCTAGATCCCTGACGAATCGCCACACTGACTTCCACAATGGTTGAACTAGTTTACAGTCCCACCAACAGTGTAAAAGTGTTCCTATTTCTCCACATCCTCTCCAGCACCTGTTGTTTCCTGATTTTTTAATGATTGCCATTCTAACTGGTGTGAGATGGTATCTCATTGTGGTTTTGATTTGCATTTCTCTGATGGCCAGTGATGGTGAGCATTTTTTCATGTGTTTTTTGGCTGCATAAATGTCTTCTTTTGAGAAGTGTCTGTTCATGTCCTTCGCCCACTTTTTGATGGGGTTGTTTGTTTTTTTCTTGTAAATTTGTTTGAGTTCATTGTAGATTCTGGATGTTAGCCCTTTGTCAGATGAGTAGGTTGCGAAAATTTTCTTCTATTTTGTAGGTTGCCTGTTCACTCTGATGGTAGTTTATTTTGCTGTGCAGAAGCTCTTGAGTTTAATTAGATCCCATTTGTCAATTTTGGCTTTTGTTGCCATTGCTTTTGGTGTTTTAGACATGAAGTCCTTGCTCATGCCTATGTCCTGAATGGTAATGCCTAGGTTTTCTTCTAGGGTTTTTACGTTTTTAGGTCTAACGTTTAAGTCTTTAATCCATCTTGAATTAATTTTTGTAACCTGAAATTTATAATGCAATTTATACCCCCCTGCTCACATAGGAGTAAGCAGGCATTGTTAGAAGAGGCAAGATACTTCTGGAGAAGGTCTTGAATTGGTAAAGTATTTTGAGAAAGTAAAGTATGTCACTATTTAAAATGTTATGCTGTATAGCAAAAAGAATTTCTTATTTATTATACCAAAAATGCATACTATTTTTACAGTTAAAAGTTGATGTTGTGACTCAAACTTCCTGTTTCTGTTGCCGATTTATGGTTTGACTGATGACGAGGGAAGATACTTGTCCATGGAACCAATATATTTGGTCCTACACTTGTGAGCAATCTACCAAACTCAATTCTAAGATTGTGGCAAATGAATACATTTTGAAATGTATCATCTCACAGGCATTTTTTGGGAAGTTTTTGTAAAGAATGGATTTTTGGAGCCCAATAAACCTAGTGTTAATTCTCTCTCTTCTACCACTTAATGTTGCAAGGGCTAGAGAAAGTTGTCATTTCTGGACTTCAGTTTTATTATTATTATTACAGTATAATGGTTCACATGGCCTAATTTTAAAGTGCATGTTTATCTGTCATTAGGGATGTTATGTTGGACAAGTCACTTCAGTAAAATCCTTCATCAGTAAAACCCTTTGTGTGATGGTGAGAATTAAATAAGAATAAAAGCACAGCTACCCCTTAGTCAATCTGGGGGCAAAAAAGGAAAAGAAAAGAACTGCAAAAAGCCCTTTGGAGAGGGATTGGTCATTAAAAAATAGGGTTCTATTGCTGAATATGCTGGGAAGTTTGCCTTTACTACATTGAGGTTAGCGTCTGACAAACACAATTACACTCTTATTTAGTTCACAAATCAACTCATTGTAAAATATTTCAGCATCATTTAAAAGTCAAGAGGGATGAAATTTTACAGTCCAAAGTAAAAAGATGCAGTGCTGTAGCTCTAAGTTTGATTTATGTGTACTTTTTATATGTGTTTGGTACACTTTTTAGATGTCTTTGAGTAGGCCAATGCTTATTAACTTTAATAACAACAGTAGGTTCAATTCATCAGAAAAAAAAAAAAAACTCATCCTAATTTCCTGCCTACACTACCCTGTGAGTTACTCTCTGATCCTTCATTTAATGGTAAGTTTTTTATTTCTGTGATGCTATTCTTTATCTTTTTGTTATTATCATAATGCAGAAAAAATTACAACTTTATTGGTTTATACTTTATGTACAATACACTGTATATGTATAATGTGTGCAATTGGAAAACTTATGAAGCCACGGCCACAGTCAAGTCACTAAACATTTTCGGCTATGTGCAGTGGCTCATGCCTGTGATACCAGCATTTTGGGAAGTTGAGGCGGTCAGATCACAAGGTCAGGAGATCAAGACCATCCTGGCCAACATGGTGAAACTGCATCTCTAATAAAAATACAAAAATTAGCTGGGCGTGGTGGCTCACACCTGTAATACCAGCTACTCAGGAGGCTGAGGCAGGAGAATCGCTTGAACCCATGAGAAAAAAAAAAACTAAACAAAAGACACTAAACATTTTCATCACCTACAAATATTTCCTTTTGCTCCTTTGTTATTCATCCTTACTCTACTCACATCACTTGGTGTCAACTAGCCTCTTTTGTCATTATAAATTGGTTTGTACTTTCTAGAAATTTATATAACTAGAAACAAACACCACGTACTCTTTGTGTCGGCTTCTTTCACTCTGCAGAATAATTTTAATATTTATTCATGGTATTACATGTCTCTGTAATTATTTTTATCACTAAATGGAATGTATGCCACATTTTATTGATACATTGATGGGCATTTGGAGTTGTTTGTTGTTTGTGGATATTAAAAATAAAACTGTTATGACATTTTTGTATAAGTCTTCATATGAACTTATGTTCTTATTTTTCTTGGATAAATATAGATCATATGTAGATGTATGTATAGCTGTTTATGAAATTGCCAAGTCATTTTCCGAAGTGAATGTACCAACCCACATTCCTACCATCTGTGTATAAGATTTTCAGTTACTCCACATCCTTGCCAATAATTGATATTTCCTCTCTTTATAATTTTAGCCATTTTATTATCTGTGTAGTAGTATTGATTGTAGTTTCAATTTGTCTTTCTTTGATAGATAATAATGTTGAGGATTTTATATATACTGTGCAGCATACAATATTATCTTAGCAATTGTTAAAGAGAGTTAAATTTAGTTCTATGAAGCCCTTGGAAAGTGTCAGTTTCCTTTTAATTGCTCACAATTACTTAAATGTGAAAGATAAAATTCTGATTTATCATATATTAAATTACTGTTACTGAATTTTATTTAAATGAGTGTTAAATAGTGATCCAAAGAGCTAGTGAATTCTTAAGAAAAAATGCACCAAAAAGAATTCAGCTGTGACATATAGAAGAAATGATCTTACATTATAACTGTTTTCAGATAGTTGAAATGTTAAACATATATTACTCAGGAAATTTGTAGAAAAACCTGCCATATCATTTACTTACATACACATATTATAAGTCTACAAATTACCCATCACATACACATATATATTACAATTCTATAAATCCTAAATTTATATATGTGACTCAATAGGAAAGAAAAAAATAAATAGCATATTTTAGTATTTTATAGTAGTAGATAATATGGACTTTTCTATTCAGATTTTCTTGGGAATGTGGTTGTGAGGAAAAATAAAAATTTGGGAGCTTTGAAAATTTTCAGGGAGTTAATACTGTGCTAGTTAAATCATGGTTCTTGGACTAGTAGTCACATGCAAGATATTTGAAATACAGAATTTTAGCATCTTCCCTAACTACAGATACTGGATGAGAAAATGCTGTTTATTAAGATACAGAATTTATATACATGATAAATATTGAGAACCCCTACTTTCAACCACTTGCCTCTCTTTGCTGAATGTAAGAAGGTCATCTCACTTAAGTGTTATTTTCTAATCTTCAGTAATTAGAAAAAAATATAAACGGAACCTGAATCTACTATCTTATGTGGCAGGTGATTTGTCTTCTTTCTTATCAAGAAAGACCAAACACAGGAATTACTGTGAATAGTATATTTCCAATTCATTTCATCCTGGAGCAGCTGGCTTCGCTTGCCTCTGCCTAACTTTGGAGCCCAGCATTTACACTTTGATGAATTAGCCATGTCACTTGCAGCTTTACATCCAGGGCTCTCCCCAGATTCCATTTCAAATTCCTGTTAATTTTATTTTAATCCTGAATTCTGAGTTTGATTGTATACCCAGATCAGCCCTCTCTTTGTTTTCACTCACTGGTGTGGACGTAGCATGCCTCCATAAAGCTTTTTATTAACTTGCCTTGTTTTTGTCTCTGGCCTCGTTACCTCACAGTCCTTTATGTTAAACTGCTAAAGCAGGGACTTTATGTCTAGCTCATTCCATACTGAATTACCTCTCTCTATATTGTTATTTGCTTTCTGTCTTCAACACCTCTCACCCCTGTTTTGCCCTCTCAGCAATTCTTGCCACTCTGCAGCATGTTCCTGCTTTCAGGTCATTAACATATAAAGTGGAAAAAAATTGGATTTAATATTGACCCCTGTGGTTCTCTATTTCCCAGTCTTCTAAATCCTAAATATTTTCCATACCCAAATGGTCTTTTTATAACAAATAATCCAGTTCTCCCTTTGCTTAAGTGTCGTTTAAAAGGGGGTTGAACTCTGTGTTATTTTTAACTATAAAAGCATGATTTAGACAGTCTTTTTGACTTTAGTGAAGTGCAACCCATAAAAGACTGTACTTGGCTTTTTATACTGGAGGAGCAGGATGCGTAGCTGGCACAGCTTGGAACAGGCCTGTGGTAGGATAAAAAGCTGTGAACTGACTTTGCTCCACTACTGCTTCTGAGAACTTTTGATAGGCAGGCTAGATCTTTCTAAAATGACCAGAGAAAGTCACTACTGAAGAGGTCAGAAAGATAGTTTGGGTCCCCCTTTTCCAAAAAATAATTCTCATGTCACTGTTTCCAGACTAATTCCAATGTTCAGACTAGTCAATTTGCAAAACTTCCTGGGTTGCTTTTGGCCTTATAACAGATGCAGCATGTAAATACAGTAAATAACATGCATGACTCTGCCACCAGGATAAGGATAGGGAAGTGCTGGAGTAAACTCCCAACAGGGAGAAAATAAGAGCTAGAATCCAAAGGCTAATTTAAGATGAGTTATTGAAAGCGGAAGGACCTAGATTTGAAACTTGATTTCAACATTTCTTGACAGTTGCCTATTTTGCCAGTGAACTTTTTTTTTTTTTTTGAGACGGAGTCTCGCTCTGTCACCCAGGCTGGAGTGCAGTGGCACGATCTTGGCTCACTGCAAGCTCCGCCTCCCGGGTTCATGCCATTCTCCCGCCTCAGCCGCCCGAGTAGCTGGGACTACAGGCGTGCGCCACTACGCCCGGCTAATTTTTTTGTATTTTTAGTAGAAAGCCAGTAAACAGTAGAATGAAATATTCCAACTTTGTATGACTTTCTTTGCTTTTGTGTTTATTCCTTTAGAAATTGTACACATATAATTACATTTAATTATATATACATATTAAGAATTATAACCTGTGTTCTTACACAGTAGGCCAGTTTTGTGGAATCAGGTATTTTCTTATAATCTGAAATACATAGGGACAAAAGGCAAGTCTAGGTAATTTAGGAGTCATTTTGTTTTGTTTTAATCTCAGAACAATCTTAAAATGATACAGAAAAGAGGACAAAAAAGAGAATTCCTGGTCTTTAAAATGGATTCACTATGGTTAATTTACATAATCAGTATAGCTTGCTGTCCTGGACAACATATACTTAGAAAAAAAATCATAGTATGTATTCAATTTAAACAGTAATATATATTCATTTCAAGGAAGAACATTTTAAATAAAGATTGATTTGCTTATATAGAAGTTCCAGTACTCAGTAAATGTTTATGGAGATAATGAAGAAAAAATGTAGTATATGTTTCCACCTGAGAAACAGAATGGCTTTTATAATAAGCACAGATAGTTAGACATGGTTTTCAGGTTCAGTTCAGCCATTAGAAATCCTACGACCTTAGGCAAGTTACTTATATTTTCTGAGCTTCAGTTTTCTCCTCTGAAACAAAGGGGTGAAAATCATATTCAAAAGAAAGTTTCATTTATAGGTTAAAAAACTTAGACGTGAAAAACTAGCTAGCATAGTGCCTAGCTCCAACAGAAATGAGTAAGTGGTAATATGTTTGTTTTCACAGTTAGTATCATTCATTATGATTTTTGGTATATGAAAAAATGTTAGAACAGGAAGGATCTTTAAAAACCGTGTAGTAACAATACCTGATTTTACAGGGGCAGATATTGAGGATTGATGGGAGAAAGGGAATGTGTGGTGAGAAGAGAATTGGAATTCACTTCTGCTAACTACATGGTTCAGGTTCCTCACACTAGATCCATCATAACATGTGAAAGGCATGTTGCCATGAATCCATGGTTGTTAGCATGGGAAAGGAAGGAGATCATTATCCATGACACATTTACTGGAGAATCAACCTATCTAGGTTCAAATCCCAGTTCTACCTCTTGCTAGTCCCGGAAGCAAGTTATTTAATCTCTTTATGTCTCCTGGACCACATTTCTAAAATGGGGATAATAACAGAAATTAACTCAAAAGTTTGTTGTAAAGACTGAATAAATTCATTATTTTAAAACATTTGAAACAGTACTTCATGTGTAATAAACATTCATAAACATTCATTGTTATTTCTCTTAAATCCCATTGCTTAGCAGGCATCTTTTGTTTCTTCATTTTTCTTCATTTCTTAATAAAATCTACTGAGTCTCAACTCTTCGTAGGTTCCTATGTTTGTTAAGAAAATTTACACAAAAAGAGCTCAGTCTTTTCTACTCAAGATTTTGTAACAGAATTGGAGAAACAACTTGGAAAGCAATGATTTAAGATCCTTTTAAAACACTGAATTTATTTTCAGGATTGATGTTTTATAAGTTGATACACTTTCAATTCAAAGTAAAACTTTGTTCAGTAAACAGAGTAGGGAATAAAATCATTCTCTTTAAAGACAAAGTAAATTTTCAGAAAGTATTAGAAAGAGAGTAGGCATGGTGGGTAGAGGCTATTTTAGATGAGGAGACTACCGGAAAAAGGCAGACTAAGAGGAAAGCAGCAGTTGTGAGGAATATTTTTGCAAACAGAAAGCACTACCCTTATGAATTTATCAATAGCTGCTCCAATGTAGCAAATTAATTATGAAATAATTGACCATAGCTCAACGCCACTGTAGGTGTGAAACATATACATAGTGTTTGACACATTCACTTTCTTCTTTATTGGCAGAGTGATTCCCAATTTCACAGATGCTCAGTGACATAAAACTTGCTTTACACTTTTTAAAAATTAACCAAGCTGAATTAAAGGATGGGTTTTTGGTGAGGGCTGAACAATGAGAACACATGGACACAGGGAGGGGAACAACACACACTGGGGCCTGTGAGGGGGTGGGGGGAAGGAGAGCATTATGAAAAATAGCTAATGCATGCTGGGCTTAATACCTATTTGATGGGTGGATAAGGGCAGCAAACCACCATGGCACACATTTACCTATATAACAAACATGCACATCCTGCACATGTACGCCAAAACTTAAAAATTAAAATAAAAAAGAATAGGTTTTCAGTTAACCACTTAGTCAGAATCATTAGCAGTAGACTTTTACTAAATCCTAACAAAAGGCCCATATTTACTAGAGCACATTAAAAACGAAAACAAAACAAAAAACAAAAAACAAAAAAACCAAATGCACTGGAACCACAGAATTGAGTGCATAAGTGAGAAAAATTATGTAAACTTTCGAAAGATTCTGTAAATTAAATTTATATCTACCTACATGCATGTGTATATGGAAACACCTGTGTATATGTGTGTGTGCATACATGTGTATGTATATTACAGTAACCTTTGCAAGGACACACATCCACATAAAACTTCTATGGTTTTACAATCTTGACATTTTGCCTAAGCGTTAGTTAAGATATTCACTTTGTAACCTGGTTTCTTTATTACCTCAACTCCGTTTAGAAGAATATTCCCTCTCCCCTCTAAATCCACACCCCATTTAAAATATATTCACATCAACATTTTACACACTGTAGAATATTCAAGCAAAGATTCAGCCCAGGAATGCTATGCCTCACAGTAAATTGAGAATAAATTATCCATACAGTTCAAGCACATCATGTGAGCATAAAACAAGGATGTAAATTTATGGTAAAAAAGGAGCAACTGTGTGTGCCTTAATGCTAAGTATATTTGATAGTATAGTGTGATGTTTGATTTTATTGGACAGGAGACAATGCATATATTACAGAAGAATCTTTCATCAGAATTTTAATATCACACATTCTACAGATGTCACTTCATAAAGTCAAACATTTATATCTTGAGACTAGAAGGCCTGGCATTTAGAGCTATATCATCAAACAGAAGGCTGGGACTTCATATTTGTTTTCAACTTTCTTTCTGTAATTTTCTAAGCAAAATAACAGGCATAAAATACGTCTTCATGAGAGTATATGATACTTTCATAAAGCTTATTGACAATTTTAGTGTGTTATTCTACTTTGTGTTATAGAAATCCCATTAACCTTAGTGACTTCTCTGTCAATATAAGGAATTCACCAGAATAAAACATAGCAATAAACTAAATGTACTTATATGTCTATTCCCTCATTAGACTATGGTAACTCAAAAGCATTCATTTTCTCTAATGATAAAAATTACATATGTTTTTAATAAAAATTTCAAGAAGTAAGAAATATATAAAGTAATACAAATTTTGCATTCAAAACAGGAATTACAGTCTGAAAAATACTGGTTTGAAGTTTATGATTTTGAATATTATGAGTTTTGAGGATCTAATACAATACTAATCACTTTCCTCAGAAACAGTAAAGGTAGTTGGGTGCCATGACCACCATTGGTACTTGGTAAAGCAATAACCATCCCTTCCTAACTTCACTCCTGCTAAAAAGAAAAAAAAAAAAAAAAAGCACGTTTTACTTCCTGACCCCAGGACAGTTATCTGGACCAGGAAATTTACCTGGTGCTAAATGTTTATTACCAAAACAAATAAATATTTTTAATATATAATTTCTTTATAGTTGTGGTCCTGGGTGGTTTACTCAGGGAATGTAGAATTTGTCTTTGATCTCTATCACGTACCTGTGACTTAGCACCATGGGCAAATTAAAAGTGCTATTATGGTGGTGTCATTAAACTTGTCCTGCAGCCCAACACATATCTCAAGGATTTTCTCACCTGGTGACAAGAAGTCATTATATTTTGACATGGAGAGGGAGGAAACATACCAAGCACTCCCCAGAACTGAGAGTCAGTAACAAATGATATAATGAGCCTAAGTCACTTAGTATAGATGCTAGAATAGGGAAGATATCCAGTAAATAAGAGTTTCTCTTCCCTTCTCCCATTTTCTTACACATTTTAAGATCTATTCGTAGTGGTCCCCAAACTGTAACATGTATCCTGCTCATTTGAAGAAGTGGTTAAAGCAGCTTATGATACTGATGCTGCGGAATTTTGACCTAGTTGCCTGTGGCAGTAGTTCTCAGCCATGTCTTACACTGATAGTACACTGATACCCTCAGGCCGAAAAAAGGTCCAGAATAGATGAAAGCCTCCCTTTACCCCTTGCATTTCTCCCAAGATTGTGTCGGAATTAAGAACAATGCATTTATTAGGTTACAAAGTACAGTGCTATAATATGGGGTTTTCAAAAATATAAAAGTACAAACTGTAAGTTGTTATAGGGAATTAGTCATTTTGAAGTTTTCTCCCTTTGATAGCAATTACCTTTTCTTGTTTCTGGCATGGGAAAATGAGTCTGAGATTTTTTTTTCCATATAGAAAAAGACTGTAACCTGGGAAGGCCAGGCATGGGAAACTGATATAAGCATTAGGAAAAAATGATTTTCTTTCTTGAATTCATTTTTCATAGCCTCCTCTTTTAATCACTGAAGTGGAAAAATTCAAGAAGAAAAGGTTAGGTTGCTAGCTTGAGGGAATGGGTCTGAGGGGCCTGCTAATTCTACTTAAAAAAAAAAAAAGTATTTATCTGTAAAAGGCATTCCTCTTGTGTAAGGAAAATGATTTCTTATAACTTCGTAATATCCAATCAAATTCATCTTATACATACTAGGAAGAAAACATGACATTGCATGGTAATTGTATTACTCTGTTTTCATGCTGCTGATAAAGACATACCTGAGACTGGGGAGAAAAAGAGGGTTAATTGGACTTACAGTTTCACATGGTTGGGGAAGGCCTCAGAATCATGGCAGGAGGCAAAAGGCATTTCTTACATGGTGGTAGCAAGAGAAAATGAGGAAGAAGCAAAATCAGAAACTCTGATAAACTCATCAGATCTTGTGAGACTTATTAACTCTCACAGGAATAGCACAGGAAAGACCGGTTCCCATGTTTCAATTACCTCCCCCTAGGTCCTTCCCACAACACGTGATTATTCTGGGAGATACAATTCAGTTGAGATTTGAATGGTGACACAGCCAAACCATATCATTCCGCCCCTGGCCCCTCCACATCTTATGTCCTCACATTTCAAAACCAATCATGCCTTCCCAACAGTCCCAAAAGTCTTAACTCATTTCATAATTAATTCAAAATCCACAGTCCAAAGTCTCATCTGAGACAAGGCAAGTCCCTCCTGCCTATGAGCCTGTAAAATAAAGGAAAACAAACTAGTTACTTCCTGGATACAAGGGGGGTGCAGTTATTGGGTAAATACAGCCATTCCAAATGGGAGAAATTGGCCAAAACAAAGGGGTGATAGGGACCATGCAAGTCCAAAATCCAGCAGCGCAGTCAAATTTTAAAGCTCCAAAATGATCTCCTTTGACTCCAGGTCTCAAATCCAGGTCACGCTGATGGAAGAGGTGTGTTCCCATGGTCTTGGCAGCTCTACCTCTGTGGCTTTGCAGGGTACAGCCTCCCTGTCAGCTGCTTTCATGGGCTGGCATTGAGTGTCTAGGGCTTTTCCAGGTGAACAGTGTAAGTTGTCAGTGGATCTTTCATTCTGGGGTCTGGAGGATGGAGCGCCTCTTCTCACAACTCCACTAGGCAGTGTCCCAGTAGGGACTCTGTGTGGGGGCTCCAACCCCACATTTCCCTTCCACACTGCTCTAGTAGAGGTTCTCCATGAGGGCCCCATCCCTGAGGCAGACTTCTTTCTGGGCATCCAGGCGTTTCCATACATCTTCTGAAATCTAGGGAGAGGTTCCCAAACCTCAGTTCTTGACTTCTGTGCACCCACAGGCTCAACACCATGTGGAAGCTGCCAAGGCTTGAAGCTTCTACACTCTGAAGCCACAGCCCAAGCTGTATGTTGGCCTCTCAGCCACAGGTAGAGCAGCTGGGACACACGACACCAAGTCCCTAGGCTGCACATAGTTCAGGGACCCTGGGCCTCGTCCATGAAACCACTTTTTCCTCCTGGGCCTCTGGGCTTGTGATGGGAGGGGCTTCCATGAAGGTCTCTGACATGGCCTGGAGACATTTTCCCCGTGGCCTTGGGGATTAACATTAGGCTCCTTGCTGCTTACGCAAATTAGTGCAGCTGGCTTAAACTTCTCCTCGAGAAATGGGTTTTTCTTTTCTACATTATCATCAGGTTGCAAGTTTTCCAAACTTTTATTCTCTGTTTTCCTTTTAAAATGGAATGCTTTCAGCAGTACCCAAGTCACCTGTTGAATGCTTTCCTGCTTAGAAATTTCTTCCACCAGATACCTGAAATCATCTCTCTCAAGTTCAAAGTTCCACAGATCTCTACAGCAGGGGCAAAATGCTGCCAGTCATTTTGCTAAAACATAATGAGAGTCACTTTTGCTCCAGTTCCCAACAAGTTCCTCATCTCCATCTGAGACCACCTCAGCCTGGACCTTATTGTTCATATCACTATCAGCAATGTTGTCAAAGCCATTCAACAAATCTCTAGTAGGTTCCAAATTTCCCACATTTTCCTGTCTTCTTCTGAGCCCTCCAAACTGTTCTATCCTCTGCGTCTTAGCCAGTTCCAAAGTCACTTCCACATTTTCGGGTGTCTTTTCAGCAACACCCCACTCTACTGGTACCAATGTACTGTATTAGTCCATTTTCATGCTGCTGATAAAGACATACCTGAGACTGGGAAGAGAAGAAGGCTTAACTGGACTTACAGTTCCACATGGCTGGGGAAGACTTCAGAATCATGGTAGGAGGTGAAAGGCACTTCTTATATGGTGGTGGCAAGAGAAAATGAGGAAGCAAAAGTGGAAACCCCTGATAAACCCATCAGATCTCATGAGACTTATTCATTATCATGAGAATAGCACAGGAAAGACTGGCCCCCACGATTCAACTACCTCCCCCTAGGTCCCTCCCACAACCTGTGAGAATTCTGGGAGATACAATTGCGTTGAGATTTGAATGTGGACACAGCTGAACCATATCAGTACTGTTGTTTGTGTAATTTCCTGTCATAGTATTTCAAGGTTAGGTCCAAGAAGAGTTAAGTCCTGGGTGTGGAGATTCTAACTCTTTGCAACAATTAATATAATTGCACAGAAGGTGTTCTTTGGTGCAGCGTGTTTTCATGTTGGTTATTCTAAGCTTCTTGCTTAGCATGTTTGAAGATGAATAGGTGAGGGAGTACTGGTGGGAGCATGTG
Source organism: Pongo abelii (assembly GCF_028885655.2). Lineage (NCBI taxonomy): Eukaryota > Metazoa > Chordata > Mammalia > Primates > Hominidae > Pongo > Pongo abelii. The sequence goes on along the minus strand of NC_072004.2, from coordinate 62,934,185 downwards.
CTATGCTCTCCATAGTTATTTTGCTTGGGTCTGCAGTAAGAGCTCACCTAAGTAGATTCTCCTATGCATCTAGAATTTCCCCATATCTTGACCAATTTTATAATTTGTTGAGCTATTTGAAAGAATAAATTCATTTTAAATGATTAAAAACATATTGTGAATTTTTCTACTACAAAACTTACACATATTCATTGAAAGAAACAAAATATTCAGATTAAAAAAATAAAAAAAATCACCTTTGTTTCTGTCACCTAGTATTTTTTTTCTAGGAGTATGAACTGTGAATTTTTACTTTTTTGTTTTAATAAATGAGGAACAAGTGTGTCTATTTATGTTCATGCTGTGGTGAATGTGAACCTATCAGATAATTTATCAGTATTTGGACATGATTCATAATGAGTAGTCTTTATCAAGTCATATTAAATGAAGAGGCTGTGACATTGAAACTTAAGTGATAATTTAATGATAGAATCAGATTCTATGAACTGTGTAAAATAACAGAGTTTAATTTGAGGAATCATGTCTTAAAAATACATCATGATAGAAAAGCCAAAAATACACACTTAAGACAAATGAAGTATAAAATACAGGTTAATCTTTCAAATTTCAGAGACAGTTTAACACCCGAAACAATTACTTAAACACTTATATTTGGCCTGAAATATTGTCAAAATTTGAAATAGGACTTACATATAGTGAACTACATAGAAATTAAGGGTATTGTCTCATCAGTTTCACAAACACATGCACCATTTATCCTGTACTACTACAATTGGGAATAAAATAATTCCATCATTATTTATGCCTTCTGACAATCCTTTTCCCCTATTTTTGAAGTAAACATTTATCTCAGTTCTATCACCAAAAATGTGTTTTTCCTATTCTAAAAGTCATATAAATGAAAATTATTTTGTGTGTGTATAATTTAATTCAGAATGATGTTTTTGAGATTCCCCCTTGCTAGATGTGTATAAACAATTATTTCCTTTCCTTTTTATTACTGACTACTGTTGTGTGGTTAACTATTCTCTTGTTGCTGGACTGATGGCAACTTTTTCAGTCTTTGGCACTTATAAATAAAGCTGCTTTGGACATTTGCTTCCAAGCTTTTGTGAACGTATTTTCCTTTATCTGGTTAAATATCTAGGAATGGAATTTCTGGGTCATGCAGAAAATGCATTTACACTTTTTTTAAGGAAACTACCAAACAGTTTTCCCAAGTAGTTGTACCATTTTGAGCTTTTATCAGAACAGTGTTCTGGGTGCTCCACAACCTTCCCAACATTCGGCATCCTCAACATTTTTTTGATTGTGGCTATTACAATGAATGTGTAATAGTATCTCCCTGTGGTTTTAATTTCCATTACCCTTATGGCTAATGATTATCAATACCTTTTTCATTTTTACTGAAGAGAAATATTCCAATACATATATATGACAACTTGTAAATCTGTTTCTCTGGATTTGGGTCCTAGCTAAAGAAATGAGTATTTGGGTTTTTTTAGAGCTATTGTGAACATTCATGTATAATTCCTTTTTGTACACATATACTTTTATTTATCTTGAGTGAAAGGGAGTAGAATTACTTGATCATATGGTAGATCATTTTATCTATTTATTGTAGCCGTTATAAATATTCTTACTAATAATTTAAATATCTGGGCCATTTCTGAATTTGGTTCTATTGATTGTTTAGTGGTTGTGGGTCACATTTTCTTACTTTTATAAATACTTCATAATCTTTGATTGAATTCCAGCCATTGTCTATAAAAGACAGTAGAGACTATTGTAAATATTATTTATACCCTAAAAAGAATATACCCCTTCTTCTGGCAAGAAGTGAATGTACAGAGATGTTTCAATGTAGTCTGTGATTGAATGGGGCTTAGGATTTGTTGATCCTTATGGTATATTCACTGCAGGTTCCACATTAATTGAGGATAGGCTCAAAATTTTCTCTTTAACAAGGCTTAATCTGTGATCTGCCCTGATGTCAGACATCAGCCCACCCAATTCACTGGTGCCTCAAGGGTGTTTCTCTCAGGTTTCTCACTCCATCTTTAGACATAGATGCCTACTGCTTGGTACTTGATATAAGTTCTAAACACTAGTGGCATTTCTCTTAGTTCTCTTTTTCTGTCCTCAGACATCAGCAGGTCCTGAGTATCTGCACCTCTGGAGGTCTCCTTTAAGTTTCCTGCCCATCCCATCCCCATTGTCTGGTCTTCAGTGTGAATGCTGAGGTTCTTGTGGGTTTCTCTCAGTTCTCTCCCCGATTCTCAGATTTCCACTGACCCAACTCCTTCATGCCCAAGAATAGCTAATAGTTATTATCTTAAAAAATTAAAAATTGGTAATAAATTGGTAGAAAATAGTTAAATAAATTATGGTACATTGATTATAGAGATAACAGCTCTAAAACAAAATAAGAATTATTATTATTAAAATGGAAAGAAATTTGTAATATATTGTCAAGTAATAAAGCTGGATTGCTAAGCAATATGTAATATGTATACATAAAAGATATAGACATGTGTACACATGTGTGTAATTATGTGTGTGTGTGTGTGTGTGTGTATAAAATATGAAATACACAAAGAGAAGGGTCTGAATCAACAGGTAATAAGCCATCGCCTAGGTTACCTTAAGGAAAGGACTGAAGTTGGAGATGAATCAAGTGAAAGTAGTTTTTGTTTATAGTATGTGTTCTCCAGTATTAGCAATTTTATAAGAAATTAATTAGATTAGTTGTGTCATTTCAAAGATGAATGAAAATATGATGGAGAAAAATTACATTTGATGAATATTAATACGGCTAAATGGAACTACATAAGCTTCAAATGAGTGGGAACAATTATAAACAAAGCCATACTTGAATTTTTATTCATAAAAGTTATGCTAAAAAATAAAACAAAAAGCAAGAAAGACATAGTTGGGCTGATTTGAACAGATGGTGTGATGTTAAATGTAGGCGAGAATACACAATTATTTATATTTAGCTCCCCGTTTGCTTCTGACTTTACTGTCAAGGAGAATAATTATCTTATTAAGAGGGTAAAATAAACATTTGGAATAAAGAAACTTAAACTGAAACTTAGAAGAAATGATAAGACAGCACCTTGTTACATTAAAAGAGTGTGTCAACTGTTCCGGGCACACTAAATCACAAGGAATCCAAAGAATGTGAAATGATCAGTAAAATTGAAGAGGTATTTTAAGACTACAATGGTAAGATTCAAACATTTAAAAAATAAAAAATAAGGAGCACAAACATGTAAAATGTGGATAAAAGACAGAGCCCATGGGTATGGAAAATGAAGTTGGGATATGGAAAATGAACTGGACTTAATAGGGAGCAGAGTTTTAAAATCTATCATTATGACTGGTTCTTTAAAATTTAAATATAAGTCAATCAGTAGAAACCAGGATGGTTCACTAAGCTAAATATAACAACCTTCTAAAAATTGTACACAGTATGACAGCTCATTTCATTATGAAGGATAGGACTTGTAGTGATAAAAGTTTGTTTGAATTAAACTTAATAGATTTAAAATATAAAGATCCACTTAATCCCAACAGAATTGAGTAAGTAATGCTTGGATGACACAACAGATCAGACTGTGTGTTTAACACTTTTAAAAAGATAGGATAAAACAGAAAAATGACTAAACTTCATTGACTGTAGTCAGACCCAAGTACTGGAGACAGCAAAACACTGAATAACAATTTCAAAAACAAAAATGTAATTTCCTTGATAACAAACTTGATAGGCTGAGAAATCCTCTAAAATATAAATTATCTGTGAACTGTACAGTTCATTTCATATAATATTATTTTATACTAGAAGTTAATAAAAGTCCTGAGGTTTAGCCTTGTGTTTCACTTAAATATTCCATTAGAAAGAAGATTTCAATACCAAAGTAATAGATAGGCATGTAAAACTTTGATACAGATTTTTGAGCTATAACTTAGAGATAAATATATGAGAGAAAGACCTATCAGGAGCAGTCATTTCAATGATTATCTTTACTCTCTTACTAGAATATTCAAATAAGATTACAAGATCCATACCTGTAACATTCTAGAAAAAAAAATGCACTGTTGTAATTTGCTAACATCAGTAGTGGTCAGATACCAGCAATATAAACTTCTGAAAATTTGTGTCTCTTGCATTAAAAACAAACAAACAAACAAACAAAAATTGTCATCTTGACCCAGAACACCTCCTTTTGAGTGTAAGTCCTTCATCAACCAGCTGAGTAACCTTTGGGAAGTGTATGCTTTTTTTTTTTTTTTTTTTTTTTCCTTCCTTCCTTCCTTCCTTCCTTCCTTCCTTCCTTCCTTCCTTCCTTCCTTCCGTCTTTCCTTCCTTCCTTCTTTCTTCCTTCCTTCGTTTCCTTTTCTTTCTTGTTTTTTTTTGTGTGTGTCTCATTGTACTCTTGTTGCTCTGCTAAGCATCAAGGAAATTAATTTGTGTTTAAATTCCTGGAGCATGAAATAAACTCAATAAATGATTGATTTTTCCCCTCATTTCTTCTCTTTCTTCTGTCCTTCTCTTCTTCCATTGTAAGAAAATAAAGAGATGGCTACTGTGGTAGGCAACCCTTAAGACTGTCTCCAGTGATCCTGCACTCCAGGTATTCATGCCTTTATGTAACCTTTGTGCTAAGAACTTGAATGGTCCGAGATTTTTACCCTACTTGAAAGTTAGCTTGTCACAGTCTCATGGATTCTTGGAGACGACATGAGACTCCAATGTCAGAGACAAAGCACAGTTTCTTACTTACAGTAAGAGCATTAGGCAGAGCATTTTTGTACTTTCTAAGATCCAGTTTTTCTAAGATCCATTTTTTCTAAGATCTATTTTTTTCCAGGGCAGTACCTGCACACACAATAGATATTGTTAAAGGAGAGGAACCCCAACCTCAAGACAATTAGATCTTTTAAAAATTGGCAGTAAGCCTGCTGAAACTTTGACCCTGAGGGTAACATCATTTTTATTAGATTAGACAGTGAACACACCTATCCTTTGCTCTACAGAGAGACACTATCTCTGTCTTCCAAGGCTGTATGCTATATAAACATATTTGAAACGATCACCTAGAACAAACAGAAATGTGAGAATTGTATACCAGCTCCCTTCTCCTTGAATGTGGGTGAACTCGTTCATTCTCTTCTAACAAATAGCATAAAGCAGCAATGCTGGGATTTCACTTCCAAGAGTAGCTTATACAAAAACTTAAGGCTTCTGTCTTCAGTGTTCTCACTTCTCTCTCACTCTCCTACGTCACTCACCGTAAGAGAAGCTGTCTGCCATGCCTTAAGGAAACCATGTGGACAGCTAAACATGGCAAGGACTAAAAACTACATGAGTGAGCTTGGAGGTGGATCCCTCAGCAACTGAGCATTTAGATGACACTGTAGCATTGACTACAGCTTGTTAGACTTTTACACAGAGGCACCCATTTAAGTTGTACTCAGCTTCCTAACACATAGAAGCTATGAGATAATAAATTGTTTTAAGCCGTTAAAAATCAGGGTAATTTGTTGTAGAGCAATAGATAACTAAAACAGATAACATTATTATTAACTGTGTAGTTTGTAATGAACAAATAATTTTTACATTGGTTGAATTTCAACAAGCATTAAACAAATTTAACATATTTAGGAAGAAGTGTTTAATGGAGTTGGAGAACGAGTAGACATTTACATATTCCAGAAAGAATGCTTGAAACTTCCTATTTAGGTATCCTTGGCCTCTCTACCTCTTTCTATATTTTTTCTACTGGCAAATAACTATCCTTCACTCAAAAGGCGCTATTATCATTTCCTTTGTAAGGCTTTTCTGTCACCCTCAAAGCAAATTTAGGTGTTTCTCCCCATGAGTTTCATTTGCTTAGTATACAATTCATCATATCTGTGGCAACATTTAATTTGGCTTTGAAATTATTTGTCTTATGTTTAGATTAAAAACAATTTAAAAGTAATAATATAATTGTTTTACTTCAATACTACTATGATTTAACACAGGATAAGCCATATTAACAGGCTTCCCTTTACAATACCATTTTCATATTTTACCAAGGCCTTCAGTGCTTGTATTCCTAAAAAAAAAAAAAAAAAAAAAAAAAAGGCCGGGTGCCGGTGGCTCACGCCTGTAATCCCAGCCCTTTGGGAGGCCGAGGTGGGTGGATCATGAGGTCAAGAGATTGAGACCATCCTAGCCAACGCTGTGAAACCCCGTCTCTACTAAAAATACAAAAATTAGCTGGGCGTGGTGGTGTGCGCCTGTAGTCCCAGCTACTCGGGAGGCTGAGGCTGGAAAATTGCTTGAACCCGGGAGGCGGAGGTTGTAGTGAGCTGAGATCGTGCCACTGCACTCCAGCCTGGGCAACAGTGAGAGACTCTGTCTCAAAAAACAGAAAAATGTTAACAGTGACAAACTTTGTCCCTGTAGGCAAGCTGGTTTATGAGATGCCAACATGTGTTTAGTAAATCATATTGTGTAAGTGTTCTAAATAATTTATGCTTATAAAATACTTTACAAAATCTTATATAGGTCAGTATTCTTTGCAACTTATTTCTACAGTTAATCTTTATAACAAGTGCAGAGGTAAGACGGGAAAATATTATTATCTAAATGTGTTTTTGTTTTTGCTTTTATTCTGACATCAACTCATATATGATTGTTTTTGAGAGTTTGGAGCTCAGTAAATACTAAAGAAGCAATTAAAATGTCAAATAATTGCGTCTAAGACAAAGTGCTGGAATGTATCTTTCCATCTTTTATATGCATGTTCTTTTTCTCTTTTTTTAATTTTTAATTTGTGTGGGTATGTAGTAGGTATATATATTTATGGGTTATATGAGATATTTTGATACATATATACAATGTGTAGTAATCACCTCAGGGTAAATGGGGTATTCATCACCTCAATCATTTATCCTTTTTTGTGTTACAAACAATCCAATTATACTCTTTTCGTTATTTTAAAATGTACAATAAATATTATTTACTGTAGTCACCCTGTTGTGCTATCAAATACTAAATCTTACTCATTCTATTTCAGTATATATTTGTACCCATTAACAATTCCCACTTCCCCTTCTCACACCACAACCACCCACTGTGCTTCCCAAGCTTTGGTGACCATTATTCTACTTTCTATCTCCATGAGTTCAGTTGCTTTAATTTTCTTAGCTCCCACAAATAAGTAAGAATGTGGGAAGTTTGTCTTTGGCAAATTTCATTTAACATCACGACCTTAAGTTCCACCAGTTTGCAAATGACAGGATCTCATTCTTTTTCATGGCTAAATTATACACCATTTTGTATATATGTGCCACATGTTCTATCCATTCATCTGTTGATGGACACTTAGGTTGCTTCCAAATCTTGGCTATTGTGAATAGGACCGCAATAAACATGGGAGTGCAGAAATCTCTTTGATATACTGATTTCCTTTTTTTGGGGTGTATACCCAGCAGTAGAATTGCTGGATCATAAGGTAGTTCTTTAGTTTTGAGGAACTGCCAAACTTCTCCATAGTGATTGTACTAATTTACATTCCCTCCAACAGTGTATGAAAATTCTCTTCTCTTCACATCCTCACCAGCATTAGTTATTACCTGTCATTTGGATAACAGCTATTTTCACTGGGGTAAGATGATATCTCATTGTAGTTTTGATATGCATTTCTCTGATGACCAATAACATTGAGCATTTTTTTCATATATCTGTTTACCATCTGTATGTCTTCATTTGAGAAATATCTATTCAGATCTTTCGCACGTTTTAAAATCAGATTACTAGATTTTTTTCCTATGAGTTGTTTGAATTTATTATATATTTTGGTTATCAATTCCCTATCAGATCGATAGTTTACAAATATTTTCTCCCATTCTGTGGGTTTTCTCTTCACTTAGCTGATTGTTGTTTTTTTTTTCCTGGGCAGAGGCTTTTTAATGTTATGTGATCCCATTTGTCCATTTATGCTCTAGTTGCCTGCGCTTATGGGATATCACTCAAGAAATCTTTGCCCAGTCAAATGTCCTAGACAGTATCCCCAATATTTTCTTTTAGAATTGTCATAGTTTTAGGTCTTAGATTTAAATCAAAGATATTTTGATTTGATTTTTGTATATGGCAAGAGATAGAGATCTGGTTTCATTTTTCAGCATACAGATATACAGTTTTCCCAGCACAATTTATTGGCAAGACTGTTCTTTTTTCCAATGTATGTTTTTGGCACCTTTCTTCAAAAATGAATTCACTGTAGGTTGTGTGGATTTGTTTCTGGGAGCTATATTTCATTCCATTTGTCTATGTGTTGGTTTTTATGTCAGTAACATGCTGTTTTGGTGACTATAGAAGTATTATTTAAATTTGGATAATGTGATTACCAATTTGTGTTTTTTGTTCAAGATGGCTTTGGCTATTCTGGGTCTTTTGTGGTTCTTTATAAACTTTAGAATTATTTTTCTTATTACTGTGAAGAGTGCAAATGGTGTTTTGATAGGGGTTACATTGATCTGTAGATTGCATAAAATTTTCGCAATACTGATTCTTCCAACTCATGAACCTAAAATATCTTTCAATTTTTAGAAATACTTTAGCAATATTGATTCTTTCAGTTCATGAACATGAAATATCTTTTAATCTGTCATGTCCTTTTCAATTTCTGGCATCAATGTTTTGTGGTTTTCATTGTAGAGATCTTTCACTAATTTGGTTAAGTTTATTTGTAAGTAATTTAATTCTATTCATAGCTACTGTAAATGGAATTAGTTTCTTGATTTCTTTTTCAGATTGTTCACTGCTCGCATATAGAAATGCTACTAATTTTTCTATGTTGATTTTGTATCCTGCAAATAAACTGAATTTGTCAGTTCTAATAGTTTTTTCATGAAGACTTTAGGGTTTTCCAAATATAAGATCTTATCATCTACAAAGAAAGATAATTTTTCTTCGTTTCCAATCTGGATGTCCTTTAGTTATTTCTGTTGTCTGAGTGCTATAGTTACGACATTCAGTACAGTGTTGAATAACAGTGCTGAAAGTAGTTATCCTTGTTCCAGATCATAGAGGACAGCTTTTCAGTTTTTTCTGAAAACTGTGTTGAGGTATATTCCTTCTGTAACCAATTTCTTGAGGGATTTCATCATGAAGTCATGTTGAATGTTATCAGTGCTTTTTCAACATAAATTGAAATGATCATAAGATTTTGTCCTTCGTTCTGTTGGTATGATGTATTACATTAATTGATTTGCATATGTCAAACCACACTTGCATTCCTGGGATAAATCTTACTTGGTCAAGATGAATGATTTCTTAAAGTATTGTTGAAGTTGGTTTGGTTTGAGGATTTTTTTCAACAGTGTTAATCAGGGATATTGGCCTGTAGCATTCTTTATTTTATGTGTCTTTGACTGGTTTTGGTATCTACTGGCCACGTAGAATGAGTTTCGCAGTATATCCTCCATCTCTATGTTTCAGAATGGTTTGAGTAGGATTGATATTTGTTCTTTAAATGTTTGGTAAAGTTCAGCAGTGAAGTCATTGGGTCCTTGGGTTTTATTTGCTGGGAAGTTTTTTTTTTTTTTTCCAGCTTCAATCGCATTACTTCCTAGTGGTCTGTTCAGGGTTTGGATTTCTTCATGGTTCAATCTTTGTAGGTTGTATGGTCTAGGAATTTATTCATTTCTTCTAGGTTTTCCAGTTTCTTAGCAAATAGTTGCTTACAGTAGCCTCTACTGTTCCTTTGAGTTTCTGCAGTATTAGTTGTAATGTCTTCTTTTTCATCTCTGATTTTATTTATTTGGGTCTTCTTTGTTTTATTCTCAGTCAGGCTAAAGTTCTGTTGAGCTTGTTTATCTTTTCAAAATACAAACTTTTTGTTTTATTGATGTTTTGTATTTTTTCAGTTGCATTTATATCTGCTTTAATCTTTTTTTTTCCTAAGAATCTGAGGTTTGATTAACTCTTGCTCTTCCAGTTCTTTAAGATGAATTGTTAGATTGTTATTTGAAGATTTTCTACGTCTTGTGGTATAATTGCTTATTGCTATAAACTTTCTTCTTAACACTGCTTTGCTGTATTCCATAGGTTTTAATATATTGTGTTTCTATTTTTACTTGTTTCAGGATAATTTTCTTCTTAATTTTTTCATTGATCTGCTGGTCAATCAGAAGCACATTGTTTAATTTCCATGTTTATATAGTTTCCAAAACTCCTCTTATTATTGATTTCTAGTTTTATTCTACTGTGGCCAGAGAATGTAGTTCATATTATTTTGTTTTTTTAAATTTTTTAAAGACGTGTTTTTTGGCTTAATATGTGTTCTATTCTTGAGAATGATCCATGTGTTGAGGAGAAGAATGTGTGCTCTGCAGCTCTGGGATGAAGTGTTCTGTAAATATCTATGAGGTCCATTTAGTCTATAGTGCAGATTAAGTCTGATGTTTCTTTGTTGATTTTCTGTCTGAATGTCCTGTTCAATGCAGAAAGTGGAGTATAGAAGTCTTCAGTTATTATCGTATTGGAGTATAGCTCTCTCTTTAGCACTAAAAACATTTGCTTTATATATCTGGGGGGTCCAGTATTGGGTGCATATATATTTACAATTATTATGTCCTCTTACTGAGTTGACTCTTTATATAATGACCTTCTTTGTTGCTTTTTATGGTTTTTGTCTTAAAATCTATTTTGTCTATAATAAGTATAGCTACTCCTGCACTTTATTAGTTTCCATCTGCATGGCATCCATTTATTTTCAGTCTATATACGTCCTTATGGGTGAAGTGTGTTTCTTGTAGGTAATAGATCATTGAGTCTTTTTTTTTGTAATTCACTCAACAACCACTCTCTGTGTTTTGATTGGAGAGTTTAGTTCATTTACATTCAACCTTATTATTGATAAGTAAGGACTTACTGTTGCCATTTTGTTATTTGTTTTCTGGTCATAATGTAGTCTTGTCTTCCTTTCTGTCTTCCTTTTCGTGAAGTTGATTTTTTTCTGGTGGTCTGCTTTAATTTATTGTGTGTGTGTGTGTGTGTGTGTGTTTTACTTTTTGTGTATCTCTTGTAGGTTTTTTCATGTGAGGTTACCATGAGGCTTATAATACAAGTAAAATCTTATATCTCAATGCCAACACTTTGGGAGACAGAGATCACCTGACATCAGGGGTTCGAGACCAGCCTGACCAACATGGAGAAACCCCGTCTGTACTAAAAATACAAAATTAACTGGGCATGGTGGTGCATGCCTGTAATCCCAGCTACTTGGGAGGCTGAGGCAGAAGAATCGCTTGAACCTGGGAGGCAGAGGTTGTGGTGAGCCAAGATTGCGCCATTACACTCCAGCCTGGGCAAGAAGAGTGAAACTCTGTTTCAAACAAAGCAAAACAAAACAAAACAACACAACCAAAAAAAAAAAACAACACTTATATCTCATTATTTTAAACGGATAACAACTTAACATTGACTGCAAAACAAAGAGAAAACTAATCAAAATTCTGCACTTTCACTTAATTGCAATGCTTTTTAACTGTTTGTTGTTTCCATTTATGTCTTATACTGTCTATATCTTGAAAAGTTGTTGTAGTTATTATTTTTGATAGATTGATCTTCTAGTTTTTCTACTCAAGGTATGAAGAGTTTACACACTAAAATTACAGTGTTATAATATTCTGTGGGATTTTTGTCTGTGTGTACTTACTATTACCAGTAATTTTGTACCTTCATATTATATCTCATTTTATATGAACATCCTTTTCTTTCAGTCTGAAGAACCCCCTATACCATTTCTTGTAGGACAGATTTGAAGTTGAGGAAATCCCTCAGCTTTTGTTTATCTGGGAAAATCTATACTTCACCTTCATGTTTGAAGCATATTTTTGTTGGATAGACTATTCTAGGATAAGAGGTTTTGCCCCTTCAGGACTTTAAATATGTCATGCCACTCTCTCGGCCTGTAAGGTTTCCATTGAGAAGTGTGCTTCCAGATGTATTGTAGCTCATTTGTCTGTTATTCCTTTATTTTCTATTGCTGCTTTTAGGATCCTTTCTTTATCCTTGATCTTTGGGAATGTGATTATTAAATTCCTTGAGGTGGTCTTATTTGGGTTAAATCTGCCTGGTGGTCTGTAACCTTATTGTGTTTAAATATTGGTATCGTTCTCTAGGTATAGGAAATTCTCTGTTGTAACATTTGAATATTTTTTTTACCCCAATCTCTAGCTCCTCTTAAAGGCCAATAACACTTAGATTTGCCTTTTTGAGGACTATACAACGCTATACAACTCTAGTTGTTGATAGGACTATACAACACTACTCAACTCTAGTTGTATAGGTGTGCTTAATTTTTTAAATTCTTATTTTGTCTCCTCTCACTTTGTATATTTAAATACCTGTCTTCAAACTCACTAGTTATTTCTTCCACTCGATCATGTCTGCTAAGAGACTCTGATACATTCTTTATTTTGTCAATAGCATTTTCAGCTCCAGAATTTCTGCTTAATTCTGTTTATTTCGATCTCTTCATTAAAATTATGTGATAGAATTCTGAATTTCTTCTTTGTGTTATCTTAAATTTCTTTGAGCTTCCTCAAAACAGCTATTTTGAATTATCTCCCTGAAAAGTCACATATCTCTGTTTCTCCAGGATTGGTCCCTTGTACCTTATTTAGTTCATTTTGAGAGATCATTTTTCCCTGGATTGTCTTAATACTTATTGATGTTCTTCTGTGTCTGGGCATTGAAGAATTAGGTATTTATTGTAGTTGTAAATGTCTGTGCTTGTTTGTACTCATCCTTCTTGGGAAGACTTTCCATGTATTCAAAGGAACTTAGGTGTTGTGATCTAAGTCTTTGGCCACTGGCACTGTATCACCTTTAGATGGCAATCCAAGCCCAGTAATGTTATGGCTCTTGCAGCCTCACAGACGTATTGCCTTAAGTGGTCTTGGATAAAATCCAGAATTCCCTGGATTATCAGGCAGAGAGTCTCGTTCTCTTCCCTTTCTTTCCCCCCAAAAAATGAAGTCTCTCTCTCTGTGCTGAGCTGCCTGGAGCTGGGGGAAGGATGACACAAGTACCCCCGTGGCCACCACCACTGGTATTGCTCTGGGTCAGAGCTAAAGCCAGCTCATCATTTGGTCTCTCCCAAGGCTCACAGTGAACACTGCCGGCTACCATCTATGTTCACTTAAGGCACAAGGGGCCTACAATCAGCAGGTGGCAAATCCAGGCAGGTTTTTTTATTTTTTATTTTTTATTTTTATTTTATTTTACTTTATTATTTTATTATTTTACTTAAGTTCTGAGATACATGTGCTGTAGTGGTTTGCTGTACTTATCAACCGGTCATCTATGTTTTTTTTTTTTATTTTTTTTAATTTTTAAATTTTATTTATTTATTTATTTATTTATTTTTTATTTATTTTTTCTTCTTCTTCTTCTTCTTATTATTATTATACTTTAGGCTCTATGGTACATGTGCGCAACGTGCAGGTAAGTTACATATGTATACATGTGCCACGCTGGTGCACTGCACCCACCAACTCGTCATCTAGCATTAGGTATATCTCCCAATGCCATCCCTCCCCCCTCCCCCCACCCCACAACAGTCCCCAGAGTGTGATGTTCCCCTTCCTGTGTCCATGTGTTCTCATTGTTCAATTCCCACCTATGAGTGAGAATATGCGGTGTTTGGTTTTTTGTTCTTGCGATAGTTTACTGAGAATGATGATTTCCAATCTCATCCATGTCCCTACAAAGGACGTGAACTCATCATTTTTTATGGCTGCATAGTATTCCATGGTGTATATGTGCCACATTTTCTTAATCCAGTCTATCATTGTTGGACATTTGGGTTGGTTCCAAGTCTTTGCTATTGTGAATAATGCCGCAATAAACATACGTGTGCATGTGTCTTTCTAGCAGCATGATTTATAGTCCTTTGGGTATATACCCAGTAATGGGATGGCTGGGTCGAATGGAATTTCTAGTTCTAGATCCCTGAGGAATCGCCACACTGACTTCCACAAGGGTTGAACTAGTTTACAGTCCCACCAACAGTGTAAAAGTGTTCCTATTTCTCCACATCCTCTCCAGCACCTGTTGTTTCCTGACTTTTTAATGATTGCCATTCTAACTGGTGTGAGATGGTATCTCATTGTGGTTTTGATTTGCATTTCTCTGATGGCCAGTGATAGTGAGCATTTTTTCATGCGTTTTTTGGCTGCATAAATGTCTTCTTTTGAGAAGTGTCTGTTCATGTCCTTCGCCCACTTTTTGATGCCCACAACAGAAAGCAGGAAAGATCCAAAATTGACACCCTAACATCACAATTAAAAGAACTAGAAAAGCAAGAGCAAACACATTCAAAAGCTAGCAGAAGGCAAGAAATAACTAAAATCAGAGCAGAACTGAAGGAAATAGAGACACAAAAAACCCATCAAAAAATTAATGAATCCAGGAGCTGGTTTTTTGAAAGGATCAACAAAATTGATAGACCGCTAGCAAGATTAATAAAGAAAAAAAGAGAGAAGAATCAAATAGATGCAATAAAAAATGATAAAGGGGATATCACCACCGATCCCACAGAAATACAAACTACCATCAGAGAATATTACAAACACCTCTACGCAAATAAACTAGAAAATCTAGAAGAAATGGATAAATTCCTCAACACATACACCCTCCCAAGACTAAACCAGGAAGAAGTTGAATCTCTGAACAGACCAATAACAGGAGCTGAAATTGTGGCAATAATCAATAGCTTACCAACCAAAAAAAGTCCAGGACCAGATGGGTTCACAGCCGAATTCTACCAGAGGTACAAGGAGGAGCTGGTACCATTCCTTCTGAAACTATTCCAATCAATAGAAAAAGAGGGAATCCTCCCTAACTCATTTTATGAGGCCAGCATCATCCTGATACCAAAGCCTGGCAGAGACACAACCAAAAAAGAGAATTTTAGACCAATATCCTTGATGAACATTGATGCAAAAATCCTCAATAAAATACTGGCAAACAGAATCCAGCAGCACATCAAAAAGCTTATTCACCATGATCAAGTGGGCTTCATCCCTGGGATGCAAGGCTGGTTCAATATATGCAAATCAATAAATGTAATCCAGCATATAAACAGAACCAAAGACAAAAACCACATGATTATCTCAATAGATGCAGAAAAGGCATTTGACAAAATTCAACAACCCTTCATGCTAAAAACTCTCAATAAATTAGGTATTGATGGGTCGTATCTCAAAATAATAAGAGCTATTTATGACAAACCCACAGCCAATATCATACTGAATGGGCAAAAACTGGAAGCATTCCCTTTGAAAACTGGCACAAGACAGGGATGCCCTCTCTCACCACTTCTATTCAACATACTGTTGGAAGTTCTGGCCAGGGCAATTAGGCAAGAGAAGGAAATCAAGGGTATTCAATTAGGAAAAGAGGAAGTCAAATTGTCCCTGTTTGCAGATGACATGATAGTATATCTAGAAAACCCCATTGTCTCAGCCCAAAATCTCCTTAAGCTGATAAGCAACTTCAGCAAAGTCTCAGGATACAAAATCAACGTACAAAAATCACAAGCATTCTTATACATCAATAACAGACAAACAGAGAGCCAAATCATGAGTGAACTCCCATTCACAATTGCTTCAAAGAGAATAAAATACCTAGGAATCCAACTTACAAGGGATGTGAAGGACCTCTTCAAGGAGAACTACAAACCACTGCTCAAGGAAATAAAAGAGGATACAAACAAATGGAAGAACATTCCATGCTCATGGGTAGGAAGAATCAATATCATGAAAATGGCCATCTTTCCCAAGGTAATTTACAGATTCAATGCCATCCCCATCAAGTTACCAATGACTTTCTTCACAGAATTGGAAAAAACTACTTTAAAGTTCATATGGAACCAAAAAAGAGCCCGCATCGCCAAGTCAATCCTAAGCCAAAAGAACAAAGCTGGAGGCATCACGCTACCTGACTTCAAACTATACTACAAGGCTACAGTAACCAAAACAGCATGGTACTGGTACCAAAACAGAGATATAGATCAATGGAACAGAACAGAGCCGTCAGAAATAATGGCACATATCTACAACTATCTGATCTTTGACAAACCTGAGAAAAACAAGAAATGGGGAAAGGATTCCCTATTTAATAAATGGTGCTGGGAAAACTGGCTAGCCATATGTAGAAAGGTGAAACTGGATCCCTTCCTTACACCTTATACAAAAATCAATTCAAGATGGATTAAAGACTTAAATGTTAGACCTAAAACCATAAAAACCCTAGAAGAAAACCTAGGCAATACCATTCAGGACATAGGCATGGGCAAGGACTTCATGTCTAAAACACCAAAAGCAATGGCAACAAAAGCCAAAATTGACAAATGGGATCTAATTAAACTAAAGAGCTTCTGCACAGCAAAGGAAACTACCATCAGAGTGAACAGGCAACCTACAAAATGGGAGAAAATTTTCGCAACCTACTCATCTGACAAAGGGCTAATATCCAGAATGTACAGTGAACTCCAACAAATTTACAAGAAAAATTCCAGGCAGGTTTTTGTCTTTCCCTTTAGGATGGTGAGTTTCCTCTGGTCCCAAGTGTGTCTAGAGACACTATCCAAAAGCCAGGGCCTAGAATTGGGAACTTTAGGAATCTACCTGGTGCTCTATTCTACTGTAGCAGAACTGGCACAAAAGCAACAAGACAAAGTCCTTCCCACTCTTATCTCCTGTTTATTCAAACAATGAGGTTTCTCCCCATGGCCACTACAGCCCCTGGCCCACTGTAAATACTGGTTGGCTACCACCAATGTTTACTCAAGGCCCATAGGCTCTTCAGTCAGCTTGTGCTACATGCTACCATTCCTGAATCTCTCCCTGAAGGGTAGTAGACTCTCTTCTGGCCAAGGGCAGGTCACAAAATTTCATGCAGGAACCAAAGCCTGGAATTGAGGACTCCGAGAGCATGCTTGGTGCTCTGTCGGACTGTGGCTGAGCTGATAGTCAAGCTGATTTTTGGTTCTGATGAAGAGGCTTTTTGTGTGAATTTTTATTCAATTTGGTGTTCCTATGGGGGGTGGGTGGACACTCACTGGAGGATTTTTCAGTCATCTTGCTCTGCCCCGTCTCCATTTTGTTTTTTTTTCACCTAAAATCATTTGCATCTTACATTTTTAATTCCTGGACAATAAGCCATATTTATTTGGTATGATTTATTCAATAATTCTAATTTTGAACTGTCACATTATTTCCAACATTTTTAATTTATATAAAATTATGCAACAAACATTATTGTGCATAAATATTATTGTGAGTTTATGAATATCCCCTTAAGGTAGATTCCACAGAATGATACATTATGTGAAATGGTATGAAAATTTTATGTAGTATTTTGGAAAGGCTAGAAAACATAGCATCCCTACCAGTGTTACAAGAATTTTATTTTTATCTACATGCAATCAATTTCCATAATATAATTTGGCTAGGCTTTGCTGATACCATAGTTAAAACTTAATCTTATTGTTTTAATTTGCATTTTGTTGATTACCAGTGAAGCTGAAATTTTCATATATGTATATATATAAATTTGCATTTCCTCTGTGGTTTCTTTACCTACTTGCTACTGAGTGATAGAATTTTCTAATGTATCAGTAAATCTTTCTAAATAAAGAGGACTAAGCACTTATGTTATTTTTTGAAAAACAATTTTCCTGGCATGTATATATTTTTAATAAAAATATACAAATTTTATGTAGCTAAAGCCATTTTGGACATCTTTTATCAGATCTTTCTTGGACTAATATTACTTTCCTTTTCAATAAACTGACAAAGCAGAATGGAAGTACTCAAATTAGACATTAGCAAGATTGGATATCAACCTAGTCTGTGATAAAAACCAAGTCTACAAATATTTTAATTTATAACATATAATTGCATATTTATTTGCAAAACTTTTGTACTAGAGTTAATATCTTTGCCTTGAGTCTGAGTCCACTGTTTGGGGTTCCCTATTGTCCTTCTTGCATAAACCACACCCAAAATGTATCCTTTTTAATTTGCACACTTGCCTTCTTGATGGAGGGAAAGGAATCTAACGAAAATTGTGAAGTAATCAAGTATAGATTTCTAAGGCTTTAAAATATGTATCTTAGTATTTTATATTGTCATTTTTAAAAGGTTCATTTAGTTACTTTTTTTGTATAAGTCACTGAATTTAATTATATGTATAAAGTAATTCTCTTTTGCACTCATATTTCATTATAGTAAACAAAACTCATATACACAGATGTAAGAATAAACCCAAACTGACTCTTGACAAACATACAACTTCATTGATAGAAAAGAAAATTTAGTTCTAAAGACTATTCTGCCAATCGTAAGAATTCAGTAAACCTATTTCATAGGAATTAAGTAAAAGATGTCCTGAAAATATTAATGTAAATTTTCCTTCTATGGTTATTATATTACACATCACTCTCCCATTGCTCAGAATTTTAAGTTTGACATTGTAAAGTAATGATCTAAAGTATTATATCATATTATATTATATTATAATCTCTATTTTAATCGATCATCACCTCTTTGGTCTCTATCTTCAAAATATTTTTAGCATGTGAACATTTTATCTCGCCCTCACTGTGACAGTCCCTCAATGATACAAGCCACCATCATCTTTTTCCTAGATTATTGCGACAGCCTTCTAACTAATCTCCCCATTTTTACTCTTGCCCTCTATTTTTCCATCAAGAAATAAGACATCATTGTTAAATATGTCAAAACACAGCTTTCCTCTGTTCAAAACCATATCATATATCTCTGAGTAAATTTCTCTAAGTCCCTACATTATTTTCCATCCTATTCACCTCTCTGCCCTACCAAACATGTCTCTTACCCACCTCTTTTTCACTTGTTCTTTTCCAGATGCACCAGTATCTATGTATTGCTCAAGTTCCCAAGTGTGAGCTGACCTTTAAGTCTGTTTTATTGTTTTCTCTGATTGAAATGCTTTTCCCCAGATATTGCTAGGTATGTTTACTTATTTTTTTTAGGTTATCATTTAAGGCAGGATAAATAACCCCCATCATCCCCACGGAAACGTCCAATACTAATCCCCAGTACTTGCATATAATTTATATCGTAAAAGTGGCTCTGGCCACTTTTATCAAGGTAAGCTCAGTGGCAATGACAAGGTTCTTATTAGAGGGAGACAGGAAAGTCACATAAGGCTATGTGACTACTGAAGCAGACAGACAGAGAGGGAGACTGCAAGATGCCATTGTTGGCTTTGGAAAATGAAGGTTGGGTCTGCAAGCAAAGGGATGCAGGTGGCCTTTAGAAGGTAGAAAAGATAAGGAAACGGATTTTCCCCTAGAGCCTGCTGACCATTTTAGAACTTCTGATCATCTGAGAAACTGGAAAATAATGCACTTGTGTTTTTTAAAGCTATACATTTTGTGTTAATTTGTTACAGCACCAATAGGAAACTAACATACTGTTAAATGTGACTGCAGCAAAGAGGTTCTTAATACTCTATATGAGCACATTCCTCACCCCTCCACATAGCACTAACTATCCACTCTATAACTCATTTTATTTTTCTTCAGAGGAGTGATTCCACCACAAGTTCTAGAAATACTTTTTGTTTATTGTCTATTTTACTCTAAAGGCAGGGCCCTTTATTGAAAGTCTTTTCTTGCTTTATTATCAGCATTAACACTGGGTCTGGTTAACAGTAGATACTCATTGAATATTGGGTGAATATAATTTCCAGAACAGTTTCATAGGTGAATAAACTTCAGTTCAAGGAGTTTTATAAATGTATACAAATGACTTAACCAAACTTGAGTCCTTGGTCTTTTTATTTGAAGATTGGTTTTCTTTCACTATATAAAAGCTACCTCACCTCATAATCTATAGCTAGTAAAGTCTGAGCAGTCATACAAAAATGGTATATTTCTATATGAAACTATTGAAGAAAATATATTTTGTTCAGCAACTGCCCCAGTAAGTTCAAGTTCATCTTTCTTCAGTTTCCAGAAGGATTTAAAGGGAAGAAAAAACATTATCTGCAGTACTATACTGTGACAGTGACTGTGGATGTTCTGATCAAATGCCACCATGGCCTTAATGGGCAATTAACTGAAATGGGGAATTTCTGTTCAACATAGGATAGAGACATGGTGCAGGAGATTAAATGCCTGTATCTGCAGTACATTCTGACATGTCTTGGTGGAATTATTATAGAAGTAGCCCTGGATAATCAAAGGAAGGTCACAGCACATCAGCCTGAATATCCTTCATGACACAGCATCATCAGTCATAAGTGAAAGATCTCCCATTCAAGAGAAGCCTCACTCCCATACAAGTTAGATAAGATTTATGCCACAATATACTGAACAGAGAGGAAGAATAAGTGAACAAAAGAGAAGTAGAAATTAGCCAAGAAGATGCATGGTAGAAAATATTGTCAGATAACAGTGAGATTAAAAAGCACTTGGTGAAAATATAGTTAGTAAGGAGGTGGGATCATAATTTCTAAAAGTTCTGAAAGAATAAAATGGAATGACAAAAACTTTCCCATTGTTGGGAGCAAAGAAAACATTAAATTTATCTACAGAGCGGACTTGGAGTAGAGGACCAAAGACTATGATGCTTTGGGAAAATGTATATTAAGGTGTCTGTTTACCAAGAGTTAGTTGTATCTATTCCAAATCCATATATGCCAGTTTTACTTAATAAGCAGTTTGGTTTAGCGGAAAGATTTAGTGACAATTTAAACTGGGTTAAAACTCAAATCCTTAGCTATAGGATCTGAATTGTTTGTTTGTTTTGTAACCTCTATAATAGATGTATGGCTGCATGCTCCAAAGTGTTGCTAAAGTAATTAAATGAGATAAAATATACCTGGCACAATTTTCTGTATCTAGAAGATGATCATTATTGGTTGTTTCATTCAGGATGCCAACAGGAAACTCAGAATTCACTCAATGCAGAGGATGAAGAAAGCTCAATGAAGAGAGAATAATAAAAAATGGAGAAGCATTGCCAATTACCATCTTTCAACTGAAAAAGGAAAAATTGTAGGCATGTGAAATCCACTATTCTGAAGGAACTGGGCTTCAGGTGAAGAAACACAGCAACTGCTAACTGCAGCATATCAGGAAGGAAACAGGCAAACGAATATCCAGTCTTGCTAGACCCCTGACCTTGGGCTTGCAGCCTCCGAAACTGTCAGAAATAAATTTTCATTGTTTATTTAAAAAATCTACAACTTGTCTATATCGTTAGCCTATTTTTCTATTAGAGAGTGTCACTTTCTTTTTTCTTTCCTTTTTTTTTTTGAGACAGTGTCTCGCTCTTGTCCCCCAGGCCGGAGTGCAATGGCAGGATCTCGGCTCACTGCAACCTCTGTCTTCCAGGTGCAAGTGATTCTCTTGCCTCAGCCTCCTGAGTAGCTGGGAGGTTACTTTCTTGCTGGTGTGATGAAATGCTAATCCTTCAGAGATTATATACAACACTCCTTCCTTATTTGCATTTTTAATTTATTGTCTTTTGTTGAACACAAGCTTTGTTTTTATTTAGTCTAATTTACCTCTTTTCCTTTGTGTGGATGTTTTCTTCTTCAAGAAAACTTGTTCTGTCTTACAAACACATTAATTATGGTTTCATTTTTGGTTTCTCTATTCTGTTTCATTGCCTTTTTCTATAGTCATATCACATAGTTTAAATTAATATAGTGTTATAGTAAATGTGGCTATCACAAGATAGAAAACCTCCCTTTTTTATTTTATTTTTTCAATATGGCCTTAGCTTTACTCTTCCACACATATTTTTATAATCATTTTTAATAGCACTCTCCAACAATTTTAGGCATTTTAAATGAACATTCCTAAAACCTGTAGATTAATTTACAGAGAAATTATGTAATACATCCCTGTAATATTGAACAATCCCAAACGTGAAGTTGGCATGGTTCTCTATTATGTCCTCTTCTATACCTCTTTTTTAAAAAATGCAGTTTGATAATTCGCTCTCCAGAATTTTACATATGTTTGCTTAGTTTTAGTCCTAACATATTAAGAATAAAGAATTGATTTCTGGTTGAGATAAATGCTATTTATTTTAGATATTGCTCTTGTATCCAGCAACCTTCCTATTACAATACTTTGAAAACTTAAGTGAACAAAGACAACTCCAAAAAAGAAAAGTATAGGTTAATTTTGCTAATAAATATGAACACAACGATGTTATGCACCATTAAAATCCAAGAGTATGTTAAAATAAATAATAGCACATAAATTGGATAAAGGAAGATAGTTTAATATTAGTACATCTCTTAGTGCAATGCATTATATTAACAAAGTAAAGTACAAAACCTGATCCTAGATGTGATTTCTTCCTTTATCTCTTTAGTACTTTGAATGTAAGAAAAAAATTAGATTAAGCTTTTATACTATTAATCTTTTAATATTATTTCTTTATTTCTCATTTATTGATAGTTTAAAATGTGTTCAATTTGTGATTTTTGTCTCAGAGAAGTTCTGAATTATTTTTAGAGGAATAATTACTACCTGTATAAAGACTACAGACACCTGCAGCTCTCATCTAGCTGGTCTTCATGAGGATTTTCTGTATCTAGCAAAAGGGGCAATCAGTTAACTTTCATGATATGAATTTCCAATGAACCTGATAGAACATCATCCATACTTTGTCACAACTTGTACCTCCTTGGGAGACCCTTCTATATTATTTGTCTTAACTGAGAGTGAGAAGAGGAAATCAGGAACATTTGCTTAATCCTCAAACCTCACTGGATCCTTTCAACATTCTAACACTAAAATGTTTACTTGAGAATAAAAAAGTTTTTTAAAAAAAATCTAGTACGTTCACTCCCGTTTTATGCACTAGACACTCTGCTAATTACTGTACACATGATCTCACTTAACATTCACTTAAAATAGAAGTGTATGTCAAATGTATACACTATGTATGTCAAATGTTTTTAAGGATAATAAAGACCAGAAAGATTTAGTGATTATTACATAGTCAAAGTCACTCAGCTTTTGGATGAAGCTGAGAATGACAGTCATGTCTGTCTGACTTCAAAGTTCAGATTCATTTAACTACATAATTCATTTCAGATATAAGAGAAGAAATAAATATTGATAGCAAAAGTCTATTCAATAATGATAGTGAGATAATTCTTGTTTATATAAAGGGCTATATAAACCTAGGTACTCGATCATATTTGTCGAATTAAAGAATGTTGAGGCATATTTCACCAATTGACTTGGTACTAATTTATAGACCAAAGCAGAAACAATTAAACTTTTACTCAATTTAAAATGTGAAATTCTACTAGATGCCTATAGTATCAATACAATATTGAAAAACATATTCAATAATGCCACATAAGCTACAGGAAATTCCTAAGTGTTCTTGGTTATTGTTTGGGGCCTCAGGAGGAAAGGATTTTTTTCTCCAAGGTATTTCCTATGCCTATTATTGTAGATTGTTAATCATAACTGCAGTAATACAGACACAGAGTCAACTAGACAAAGAATCAGAGAGCACTAACATCTCCCGGCCAGTCCCATAAGTGACAAAATCAGGAAGTTGTGTATTTTGAAATATATGATAGAGAAATTCATGGTGAGGAATAAAATTGGGTATCTACACATGCACAACCAAAAACACTATGTGTAGTTATTAATAAGTGTCTTGTTGTGAGAAAGTAACATCCCATGTCAGGATAACATGGGAGAAGATATCATCAAGTACATACAACATGAACAGAATGTTTAGAAGGAGGGAATTCTAGATGAGAATTAAAGTCTATCTTTGTGTCTTCCTGGGTTTAATTTGTTTTCCTTAGTAATTAATATAGGTGAACATTTTTGTGTTTGTTGTCTTTGGATATTGCCTTTTCTAAAGTATCACGTACAATTTTTTACATTTAATCTTTTTATTTTAAATTATCATGAATACGTAGTTGTGCATATTTATGGAGTGCATGTGATATTTTGATACAAGCTTACAATGTCTAATGATCAAATCAGTAAAATTGGAGTATCTATCACGTCAAGCATTTATCATTTCTTTGAGTTATGAACATTCCAATTACATGCTTTAAAAAAATGATTCGTATAAGTTTAGGTGTATAAGAGCAATTTTGTTCATGGATATATTGCATAGTGGTGAAGTTTGTGGTTTTAGTGTAACCCTAACCAAACATTGTACCTTGTACCTGTTAAGTAATTTCTCCTCCCTTACTCTCCCTTTCCCGGCTGCCTCCAAGTCTCCAAGTATCCAGTGTCTATTATTCTACACTGTATCACTCCATGTCTATGTGTACATTATTTAGTTCCAACTTACAAGTAAGAACATGTGGTATTTAACTTTCATTTTCTGAGCTACTTCGCTTAAGTTAATGACCTCCAGTCTGTAATTTTCTGTGTTACTTCACTTAAGAGTGTGCCTCGAATTCCATGCATGTTACTGCAGAAGACCAGATTTCATTCTTTTTTATGGCATTCTTTTTAATGGCTGTATATACACCACAATGGAATATTACTCAGCCATGAAAAGTAATGTGATAGATAGATAGAGAGATACATATATATATAAATTGGTACATATATCCTAGCTGTATGTATATGGATGACTACATGAAAAAAATGAGAGAGATACATGTATCTAAATCTAGATAAATATATATGTGATGTATATATATAGATATGTCTATCTAGATATAGATATACATATATCAATATCTAGATATAGGTATATGTATATGTATCTATCTACAGATATATATCACATTTTCTTTATGCAGTCATCCTTTGATGAGCACTTAGTTTTATTTTATATCTTTGCTATTGTGAATAGTGCTGCTATAAACATAATGAATGCAGGTATCCATTTTATGTAATGATTTCTTTTATTTGGGGTAGATATTCAGTTGTGGAATTGCTGGATTGAATGGTAGCTTTATTTTTAGTTCTTTGAGAAATCTCCATACTGTTTTCTATTGATATTTCACTAATTTACATTCCCACCAACAAACTATATGCATTCCCTTTTCTCCTTAGCCTTGGCAACATCTGTTTTTTTTTAACTTTATAATAATAGCCATTCTGACTGTGTGAGATGGTATCTCATTGTTGTTTTATTTGCATTTTTCTGATTAGTGAGATTGAATATTTTTTCATATTTTTATTGGCCATTTGTATGTCTTCTTTTGAAAAATGTCTGTTCGAATCCTTTGCCCACTTTTTAATGGGATTGTATTTTTGTTGTTGAATTGTGTGAGTTTCTTGTAGAATCTGGATATTAGTCCCTTGTGGCATGCATAGTTTGCAATTATTTTCTTCCATTCTAAAAGCTGTCTGTTCATTCTTTTGATAGTTCCTTTGTGCAAGATCTTTTCAGTTTAACTAAATTATGTTTGTCTATTTTTGTTTTGTTATTTGTGCTTTTGAAGTCTTAGTCATGAATTCTTTGCCTAGGCCAATGTGCAGAGGAGTTTTTCTTAGATATTCTTCTAGTATACAGTTTCATGTCTTGTATTTAAATCTTTAACTCATCTTGAGTTTATTTTTGTATATGGTGAGAAATATAGGTCCAGCTTCATTCTTCTGCATATGGCAATCCAATTTTTTCATGCCGATTTATTGAATAGGGTGTCCTTTCCCCAGTGTGTCTTTCATCAGCTTTGACAAATATAGGCTGACTGTAACCATGTGGCTTTATTTCTGAGTTCTTTATTCTGATCCATTGATCCATGAGTTTATTTTTATACCAGCACTGTGCTGTTTGGTTACTATAGTCTTGTAGTATAATTTAAAGTCAGGTAATGTGATACCTCTAGCTTTGTTCATTTTTCTCAGGATTGCTTCCACTCTATTAATTATTTTGAAATATACAATATATTACTTTTAAGTAGAGTTGTCCCATTGTGCTACTGAACACTACATCTTATTCTCTCTCTCAAATTGTATGTTTGTGCCTATTATCTCCCCTTTTTATCCTCTCTCCTCACTTTTGCCTTCTTTTGTATTGAGTTGTATATTTTAAAACTTAAATTGAAGAAGTTATTACTATATTCTGGATATTTTACTTTATACATGATGTTAAGTTTTCTACCCACCTTATCATTTGCTTTTATAGTGTTTAATGTATTTTTAATAGACAGGGGTCTGAATTTTCATTCAGCATTATTTATCAAGTATTTTTAATGGGTAGTACTATTGTATAGCAGATCATGAAGATGCTTTCCAGTTTTTTTCCCAGAATATTACTCTGTATGTGATGTGTGTGTGTGTGTATGTGTGTGTGTGCTTAACTTTTTATGCTTAATATTATGGTCCATTCACAATTGATTTTTGTTTATAGAATGATTTTTATTTACAGAATGATTTTTATTTACAGAATGTCATGAGTCATTCTTTTCCCATTGGAATATCCAAGTAACCCAGAAACTTGATTGAAAAGATGACTCATAAATTATCACATTGGAGATTCATTTTTCTCATCAGTTGAAGTAACAATTTTCAAAGCAAAATTTAAGCTACATTAAAAAAAGGCAATAAAATATTTATGTTTTATCTTAAATAAGCTGAGGATTATTTCTCTGCATAGTGTGCATTAGTTTAATTCATTTGAAGTGAAAAAAGTTCATTATGTTAAATTCTAGACGCTGTATGAGACAAACCATATTTAACAATTTACTGGTTCATAATATTGGTCAATTAAAGACTGTGACAAGAGTCCCTGAATGGGAAGCTTCAAAGAAATACTACTCAGAAAACTTGGCTAAGAGCTGTCATTGGAATTATATGCCACTGTAGTGAGTGCAAGTTATGTAGTTTCTCCAGTTGTAGCACAAAATAAAACCCATCTTGAATCAGAGAAAATAATACTTAAATGTGCTCATGAATATTTATTTCAGTAATGGAAGAAGTATAATTTTTTACATGGTGAGTTTTTATAACAACAGTACATATTTTTCCTGAATTGAATTTTTTGCAAAATATTTGCTAACCACTATGGCACAATACATAAAATTTCAATAAAAGGACTTAATGGAATAATATTTATATATACAATAAATAATCATTAACCAAATAATACTTTGTTTTTTATTTATTCATTTTATTTATTTTTTTATTTTATGGAGCACATGTGCTGCATAAATATATAGTTGTGCATATTTATGGAGTACATGTGCTCCATAAATACGCACAACTATATATTCATAATAATTTAAAATAAAAAGATTAAATGTATAAAAAATTGTATGTGATGCTTTAAAAAAAGACATTATCTAAAGAGCACAAACACAAAAATGTTCACCTATATTAATTATCAAGAAAAACAAAACAATGATAAGGTTACCATTTTGGATTGAGTGTAAGGTAACTCCTACTGGTGGTGACATCATATTTATTGAAGACGAATTGCATTATATATAAAAATCTAAAAATGATTCAATGCCTCTAATTCTTCAGAAAAAATGGCTAAAATTTTAAAATAAGATAGAAAATACTAGGCAGTAGCAAGGATATAGAATATTTGCAACTTCATATATTGAGGGAGTGATTTAACGTGTGGTAGATATTTTAGAAGAATGGGAGTACTTACTAAAGCTGAATATAAGATTACATAGAAGCAAATTCACTCTTACATATATAACTAAGAGAAATAAATGTACATTCTCAATGAAGACATGTACAAGGATATGCATGGTTGTACTAATGATACAAGCCCAAACAGGATGAATCCAAATGGCCATTAAAAAAAAATGGATAAAGTATGGGACTTCAACATGCAATATGTTTATGGATTATATATTTTTATGAATGAATGTATATTTTGCAATGAGAATTAACTATTGATACAACGAATAACATAATCTCACAGCATACTGTTGAGCAAAAGAAGCCAAGAAAATAGAATATTTTATAGTAGATGATTTCATTTATACAAAGCACACATCTATCAGAGCTTTTCTGTCATATTATAAGTCAGGAGACTATTTACATTGAGAAGGATAATCAATGAGACAAGGCACAGGGAGACTTCTGAAATACTGGTAATGTTCCACTTTTAATCGAGGTGTTGCTGACCTAGCAGTTTCATGTTACAAATATTTATTATGATGTTTACCTATGATGTATATTTCTGTGTGTATGCTTTTATTCGGTAAAATGATCCTTTGTGGAAAAATGGATCCTATAATAACGTGAGCTTTTATGTCTATATGCTCTCATTTCTGAACTTCAGTGGGATGCCAGTAAAAAAACTATAAAATTCTAGAAGAAGTAGGAATAATTACATCAATGGATCAGAAATATTAAGGAGTCTTTGAACAACAGAAATCAAACAAGATCAGATGTATGAATAAAATAAGCCAAAGAAAATAACAGCTGTGATTGAATGATTAAAGATATGGTTGACACCAGGAGGCAGAGGTTGCAGTGAGCCGAGATTGCGCCACTGCACTCCAGCCTGGGCGACAGAGAGAAACTCCATCTCAAAAAGAAACAAACAAACAAAAAAAGATATGATTCACAGGAGTTTAAGGTCCATATCCCACTAATTAACTCATCAAAATGATTACGTACTTTAACATATTAAGATGCAACAGCTAAGCCTATTCTCCTTCCTTTTCCACCACCACCAATTGTGTTAAGGAGTGCTGTTTGTCACCAGGCTAAAATAGAATGGGTGTTGACATTGGAGATGAAGTCTATCTACTGACCTTGAGAAGGGAGTATAATTTTTGACATCTAGATGAAAAGCTACCAACACAATATTTACCTTTCCCTCTAAAATCACCGTAAGTTCTTTGTAAGTCATAAGCTTATGTAAGTCACAGAGAAAACATGGAGGTAAATAGGATTTATGACCAAAAAAATTACAAAATGTATAATTATCAAAAATTTGAGGACAACAAACAACTATAATGAAAAGAACAAGACTAGCATTTTTTACTCCAAGATGGTGGTTTAGAGGTTTTCAGCATGCTTCAGCCACTTGGAAATAGCAGGACAGTGCATAAAAATCAACTCTCTGAAATTGAATTCAAAAAGAAAAATAGGAATCCACTGGAATTAGGAAGTATATGCCAACCCCGGGGAGGAGGATGCAGCAAACAGCCCCTGTGACATTGTCTAGCTGATAAAAGTGAGTGAAGCCCCAGTACCTGAGAGAGGAGACCCCGCCCACTCTATGACTCACCTTTCCACTGTGGATCCAAGCAACACACACCAAGGGAGAGCACTTTGTTTCTCCCAAGACCTGGAGCTAATATGGTAAAAGGCTGGAAGATGCTATGAGGGAAAGACATGGGAAAAATTTGCAGACATTTTCCCTGATCCGGGACTAAAAGCACGGTGCCATTTTTAATTTGGGCACATACAAAGTCAGCCACTCTTTGGCGACCCGGCACTGTGGCTGCTTAGGCATTTCAGTCTTGGGTCAAATACTGGAGCACCTTCTCTGGAGTGGAGTAGAGGCCTCCACAGTGGGAACTGTGGAAAGCACCTCAGAGGTAGATGCTGGAATTGTGCTTTCCCCTGTTGCAAGTGTAGGGCAGGGAGGAGAGCTGCTACAGATGCAGTTTCTCCTGGGCTGGAAGACTTTCAGCCAGGGCCAGCTCGGTGAGCTATAACCCATCTATGTGTGCCAGTACAGTGTGCCCTAGCCTTACCGCTGACATCCTGCTACAGCAGGGCCCTCTCTACTCCACCCCCAGGCAGATTTCCAGGCATTTGGAGCATCCACTCGCCTGAATCAGGAGCCTGATACGCCACATAGTTCTTGTGCAGAGATTCTGGGGCAGGAAGGCCTTCTCTGCTTCATGCCCAGGCAGATCACCAGGGATTCATAGCACCAGCTGACCTGGGTCAGCAGTCTGAGTAACTCCACCCCTCCTGTGTGTGTGTGGAGCAGGGAACCCTTATTGCTCCACATCCAGGTAGATCTCCAGGCATCTGGAGCAATCACTCTCCTGGATAAGGAGTTTAGGTTGCTCTCCTATCCCTGTGCAGAGAACCTGGGGCTAAGGAGGTTTCTCAGCTCCATGCCCAGGCAATGGTCTAGGCACTTGATGGCCACCCACTGGATTCTTCTTAGCTACTGGTGTTTGCGTCAGCCAATGGGGGACCTGTAGATGGACTTGCTTGATCTAGCTCTTGCCAGGATGGCCCCAGCTTTCCTGGGGCTGAGGATGGAGCATTCCACAAATCAGCCCACTGACTGAGGCAACAGAGAGCTTCTTTCAGTAAACAAGAATAAAGTATATACCCAGCCACGTGGGTTGCAGCCAGCTCTTAATGATACCTGCCATCCACTGGCTGATAGATCTTACTGTACAGCCTGATATAAAACCTGCCAACAGTAGTTCATAGGGCTACAGAAGCAAAGCCAAAAGACCCTACCCAGCATACTCTACAGTTGCATACCCTAGGGAAAACAGGAAAGAAAAAAGAAATGAAAAAGCACAATAATATTATAGCAAAAGAAGGAAAAGAAAAATTCCCCTCCATGAATGAATTGCAATAATTAAAAATGCCAGCATTTCCAGATGCAAAGAAACCAGTGCAAGAATTCTGGTACCATAAAAAGTCCAAATGTAGTGAAACTATCAGAGATTCATGCTATCTCTCCAGTAGTGGTCCCTAGTCAAAATGGAAACTCAGAAATGACAGAAAAAAAATTAGAAACTGCAAAGCATGAATTGTAAGAAAGTTCAATGAGATCCAAAAAAGACTGAAAATTAACACAAAGACATTTCTTTTTCTTTCTTTCTTTTTTTTTGAGATGAAGTCTCATTCTGTCGCCCAGGCTGGAGTGCAGTGGCACAATCTTGGCTCACTTCAGTCTCTGCCTCCTGAGTTCCAGCAATTCTTCTGCCTTCACACACTTAAGTACATAGCCTACGAGACCCCATACATCAACCACACAATAGAAACTACAAAGCAACCAGCTAACAACTTCATGACAGGATCAAAAGCTCACATATCAATATTAAACTTGAATGTAAATGGTCTAACTGCTGCACTTAATAGACACAGAGTGGCAAGTTGGATAAAAAAAAACAAGCCCCAAAATAATAATGGGGGACTGCTACACACTATTGACAGCATTAAACAAATGATAAAGGCAGAAAACTAGAAAAGAAATTCTTACTTAATTTCAACACTTGACCAATTGAACATCTAGAGAACATTTCACCCATCAACTACAGAGTACAGAGTATACATTCTTCTCATCTGCACATAGAACATACTTCAAGATCAAGGAAATGCACAGTCATAAACCAAGTCTCAATAAATTGAAAAAAATCAAAATCATAGCAACCATACTCTCAGACCACAGTGTAATGAAAGTAGAGAGAATTGTGGAAACAACAATTCAAGATGAGATTTGGGTGGGGACTCAGCCAAACCATATCACTTTAGCCCTTGCATCTCCCAAATCTCATGTCTTCACATTTTAAAACATAGTCATACCTTTCCAACAGTCCCCCGAAGTATTAACTAATTCCAACATTAACTCAGAAGTCCAAGTCCAAAGTCTCATCTGAGACAAGGCAAGTCCTTTCCACTTATGAGCCTATAAAGTCAAAAGCAAGTTAGTTACTTCCTAGAGACAATAGAAGTACAGGCATTGTACTTTCTATTTAGAAATACACCCATTCTAAATGGGAGAAATTGGCCAAAGCAAAGGGACTACAGGCTCATGGAAGTTCAAAATTCAATAAGGCAGCCATTAAACCTTAAAGTTCCAAAATGATGTCCTTTGACTGCATGTCTCATATCCAGGTAATGCTGATGCAAGAGGTGGACCCCCACAACCTTCAGTATCTCTGCCCCTGTGGCTTTGCAGGGTATAGCCCCACTCCTGGCTGCCTTCCCAGGCTGGTGTGTGCCTGGAAAAGTTCCAATCTGTTTGTGGATCTACCATTCTGGGGTCTGGAGAATGTTGGCCCTCTTCTCACAGCTTCACTAGGCAGTACTCCAGTGGGGACTCTGTCTGGAGGTTTCAACTTCACATTTCCCTTCCACACTGCCCTAGCAGAGGATCTCAATGAGGGCTCCACCCCTGCAGCAAACTTCTGTCTGGACACCCAGGCTTTTCATACATCTGAAATCTAGGCGAAGATTCCTGAACCTCAATTCTTGACTTCTGTGCACCTATAGGCTCAATGCCATGTGTCTGCCACCAAGCCTTGTGGCTTGCACCCTCTGAAGCAATAGCCTGAGCTGTAGCTTGGCCCCTTTTAGCCATGGTTGGAGCAGCTAGGATGCAGGACACCAAGTCTCTAGGCTGCACACAGCAGGGTGGCCCTGGGCCTAGCCCAGGAAACCATTTTTTTCCTTTTTGGCCTCTGAGCCTAAGATGGTTGTGGTTGCTATGAAAATCCCTAGCAGGCCCTGGAGACATTTTCCCCATTGTCTTGGTGATTAACATTCCACTCCACATTACTTATGTGAATTTCTGGAGATGACATGAATTTTACCCCCAGAAAACTTGTTTTTCTTTTCTATCGCATTGTCAGGCTGCAAATTTTCTAAATTTTTATTCTGTACTTCCACTTGAATGCTTTGGCACTTAGAAATTTCTTCTATCAGATACCCAAAATCATTTCTCTCAAGTTCAAAGATCCTCAGATCTCTAGGGCAGGAGCAAAAGGCTGCCAGTCTCTTTGCATAGCAAGAGTGACCATTACTCCAGCTCCCAAGAAGTTTCTTCATCTGAGGCCACCTCAGCCTGGACTTTACTGTTCATATCACTTTTCAGCATTTTGGTCAAAGCCATTCAACAAGTCTCTAGGAAGTTCCAAAGTTTGCCACATTTTTCTATCATCTTCTTAGCCCTCCAAACTGTCCCAACCTCTCTCTGTTACCCAGTTCTAAAGTCACTTCCACATTTCTGGGTATCTTTATAGCAGCACCCCATTGTATTGGTACCAATTTACTGTATTATTCCATTCTTACACCACTATGAGGGAATACCAGAGACTGAGTAATTTATAAAGGAAAAAGGTTTAATTGACTTACAGTTCTGCATGATTGGGGAGGCCTCAGGAAACTTACAACCATGGCAGAAGAGAAAGCAAACACATCCTTCTTCACATGGCAGTAGCCAGGAGAAATGCAGAGTGAAGTGGGGGAAAAGCCCTTTATAAAACCATCAGATCTCATGGGAATTCACTCACTATAATGAGAACAGCATGGAGGTAACAGCCCCCATTATTCAATTACCTTCCACCAGGTCCCTCCCATGACACGTGGGGATTATGGGAACTACATTTCAAGATGAGATTTCAATGGTGACACAGCCAAATCATATGCAAAAACTGGAAGCATTCCCCTTGAATACTGGAACTAGACAAGGATGCCCACTTTCACCACTACTATTCAACATAGTACTGGAAGTGCTAGTGAGAACAATCAGGCAAGAGAAAGAAATGAAAGGCATCCAAATAGGAAAAGAAGACATCAAACTGTTTCTCTTCACAGATGATATGATTCTAAACCTAGAAAACCCGAAAATTCCTGCAAACAGGCTCCTGGAACTTATTTACAAAAAAACTTCAGTAAAGTTTCAAGATACCAAATCATCCAAATCATTGTACACAAATTAGTAACATTTCTATACACTAATGATGTCCAAGCTGAGAACCACATCAAGAATGCAATCCCATTCACAATAGCCACACAAACAAAAAAATAACTAGTGTTACCCTAGGCTGCACTATTTTGTAAATGCTCATCATTTTGCAAACCCTGGTCAGAGTAAAAAATTCCACTAGGGCTCGGGCCATGAGAAACATCCTGTTGGAGAAGTCCCAGGCCTAGCCGCCTGTCCACAGAAAATTCCTCCCTTATCAGCAGCTAACCACACTGCCCCACCCCTTTGTGTAACAATCCCAAGACTCTCCTGCCCATGCCTATAACTATCCCGTCGGTAAGCAGGGGCAAGCTCTGGTGCTAGCTGGTGTCCCTTTCTGCAGGTCTTTGCTCAATAAACCTTGTTGCCATAGAGCATACTCTGTTCCTTCTCCCCTTCCTACTCTAACACTTAGGAATACAGCTAATCAAAGAACTGAATGATTTCTACATGGAAAACTAAAAAGCACTGCTAAAAGAAATCATAGATAAGACAAACAAATAGAAAAACATTATGTGTTCACAGATTAGAAGAATCAATGTTGTTAAAATTGCCATACAGCTGATAGTAGTTTACAGATTCAAGCCTATTCCTCTCACAACACCAACATCAATTTCCACAGAACTATTAATAGAAAAAAAATCTATTTAAAAATTCAGATGGAACCAAAAAGGGGCCCAAATAGATATAGCAATCCTAAACAAAAGAACAAAGCCAGAGGCATTATATTACCTAACTTCAAACTATACTATAAGACTACAGTTACCAAAACAGCATGGTAAGGTACAAAAATAGACACATAGACTAAGGAAATACAATAAAGAACCAAGAAATAAAGCTGCCCACCAACAGCCACCTAATCTTTGACAAATTCAACAAAAGCAACAAGGAAACGACTCTGTATTCAATAAATGCTTCAGGGCTAACTGGCTAGTCATGTGCAGAAGAATGAAACTGGACCATTACCTTTCACCATATACAAAAATTTACTCAAGATGCATTAAAGGTTTAAACATAAGACCTCCAAATATAAAAATCTTAGAAAACACCTAAGTAACACTATTCTAGACATTGGCATTGGGAAATCTTTTATGACTAAATGCTCACAAGCAATTACAACAAAAACAAAAATTGACAGGTGAGACCTAATTAAACTAATGCACTTCTGTACAGTAAAAGACACTATCAATAGGATCAACAGATAACCTACAGAATAGGAGAAAATATTTGCAAACTACACTTCCAACAAAGGTCTGATATCTCAAATTTATAAGAAACTTAAACAATTGAATAAGCAAAAAAAAATCATTAAAATGGGCAAAAGACATAAGCAGACACTTTTAAAATGAAGATATACAAACCCTCAACAAACATGAAAAAACGTTCTACATTACTTATTACCAGAGAAATGCAAGTGATATACCATCTCACACCAGCAAGCATGGCTATTACTAACAAGTCAAGAAACAACAGCTGGCAAGGCTACAGAGAAAAGGGAATGCTTATATGCTGTTGGTGGGAATGTAAATTAGTTCAGTCACTGTGGAAAGCACTATGGAGGTTTCTCAAAGACCTTAAAACAGAACTACCATTTAACCTAGCTATCTTGATACTGAGTATATGTTCAAAAGAAAATAAATTGTTCTACCAAAAAGACAAATGCACTCATATGTTTATTGCAGCAGTATTTACAATAGCAATATTGTGAATATTGGAATCCAACCTAGGTGCTCATCAATGGTGTATGGAATAAAGAAAATGTGGTACATATACATCATGGAATACTAACTACACAGCCATAAAAATGTATGAAATAATATCATTTGCAGCCACATGGATGCACCTAGAGGCCATCACTTTAGGTGAATTAATGCAGGAAAATAAAACCAAAATTCTGAATATTCTCACTTGTAAGTGGGAGCTACTATTGGATACTCACGGACATAAAGATGGCAATAATAGAAACTGGGGACTACTAGAGTAGAAAGGGAAGTACAAAGATTGGAAACTACCTATTGGGTACTATGCTCAGTACCCTGGTGATGGGATTATTTGTACCCCAAACCTCAGCATCACACAATATACCTAGATAATAAACCTGCACATGTACCCCTTACATTTGAAATAAAAATTTAAAAAAATCAGGAATGAATAACGTGAAACTATTTTAAACCACAAATTTGTCTGCTGAATAATCAAGCCAAGACCAAGAATTAATCACAAAAATATCAAAACCATGTAAGATATGAGAATAAAGTTCAAAGGTAATTTTGAGAGAGTGTATCTTCCAGGATCTTACAGAATTTGTTAGAGAAGATAGTATAAAAAAATTGGGTAAAGAAAGATCAAATACTTAATAAAAGACTTCAGATAACTGAAGAAACACATGAGTATTCATTCCATAAGAGCCCACAAAATGACCACAGACTTAAATAAAAATATCTACTTCTAAACTGGTTTCTAAACATCTAGTTATATACACTGTGATAAAAGTTCATTATGCCAACTATAAAGGCACCCAAAACATATCCAGAAAGAAAAAGAACCCAAGTTATCTACAAAAGAATGAACAACAAAATAACATCAAATACAGAAAACAGTGGAGAAAATATTTGCTAAGTTCTGTGGAAAAATGCTTTTAAGCATAGAATTCTATACTAGGCAATAACACCATTCAAAAGGGAGAGCAAAATTATATATTCACATATGTAAAGACTCAAAAGGTTTATGACCACGGACACATTTCTGGAGGAATTACTTGAGGTACATTTTCAAAAGATACATTACGATTCCACAGAAAAAGAGGAAAGATAAAGGCATAAGAGATAATTGTGAGCAAGAAAAATCAGTAAATGTTTAAGTTTAGATACTTGTACATGTAAACCGTACATTCTTGTTAATAGCAGACAGATATAAAGTGCCATATACTGTTAATATTTTATAAGTAAATAAAAACCTTGTTTTCAAATGAACAAATAAAAAATAAAACAAATGCATAATTAACAGAGGGCAATATATATAAAAAATCATCAACGCACAAAAAGAGGCTCAACTGTACTAGGAAAATGCTAATAAAAACAACGATTTACTATCTGTTAGCTTTCGATTGGGTCAAACATATATAATTGATAACAGCCATGGAAAGGCTGTGGAGAGACTGGCATTTTTTCCCCAAGACAGTTAAAAATTAAAATTGTGGGTTTTTACTGATAGAAAACTGACAATGTCTATACCCAAATCAAGATTTTACACATACTTTAATTCAAAAATCCTATGTCTTTTACTCTATTCTTAAGGAATGCTTGCAAATGGGAATAAAGATATGCATTCAGGAATATCAACTGCAGCGTAACTTTAAATAGTTAACATTGGAAACCACTTGAATGCTAATCAATAGAAGAATATTTAAGTTTAATAATATACTGAGACTATAGAATATTATGTAATTATTAAGAGGACTAATATAGGCTAAGATCTCCTGATATACATGAGTTGCTAGGCCTTAAGGGCACTTTAGCAGAAAAAGGAAAATTCTGGAACAAAATATAGAATTTGATCCAGTTTGTTGAAAACATTTAGAAATATGTGTATGTGTTTGTGTGTACACATCTGCAGAAAATTTTTTGACAAATGCTCAAAAAATTCTATTAGTAGCAGTTAATTTGGGGAAAAAGTAGAGGTATGGAGGGCTTAAAGTAGGGCCTTTTCCATTCATCTTTTTAAGCTCTTGCAACAAGGATGTATTGAGATGGATAGTAGAAAAATGTAGGCAAAAACCACTACTTATGCCTGTTTACATCTTTGCTTTTTTATTTTATGTTATTGCTTGTTTTATTTTATATTTTGCTGTATCCTCTATCTCTTTAATGGCAAATCCAGTCTGTTCGTAAATTCTCAAGCTTTTCCTCTATTTACTGATTTCTATTGGTCTTTCTGATCGGAGCTCAAACATCCCCTCTTCAAGGTGGTCTTTCTTGTCTATTTCTTCTTTTTTTTTTTTTTTTTTTTTTTTTTTTTTTTTTTTTGTTGTTGTTGTTGTTGAGACGGAGTCTTGCTCTGTTGCCAGGCTGGAGTGCAATGGTGCAATCTCAGCTCACTGAAACCTCTGCCTCCCGGGTTCAAGCGATTTTCCTGCCTCAGCCTCCAGAGTAGCTGGGACTACAGGCGCATGCCACCAAGTTCGGGTAATTTTTGTATTTTTAGTAGAGATGGGGTTTCACCATGTTGGCCAGGATGGTCTCAATCTCTTGACCTTGTGATCTGTCTGCCTTGGCCTCCCAAAGTGCTGGGATTATAGGCATGAGCCACTGTGCCTGGCTGCCTATTCCTTCTTAATTCCACTTATCCTTCCACCACTGCCATTGTATTTTTTTTTCAAGGCCTTGATATCTATCTAAAAGTATACCTCATATATATTTATTTAACTGTTTACTAGAGATGCCTTCACCAAACCTTAAAATGAAAATTCCAGGTAAACAGATGGATGTTTTATTCTCACTGCTATAGACCTAGTGGCAGTACTTGGCAAGCATTAAGCACTAAATAAGCATTTGTTGAATGAATCAATGAATCAATTTAGATTTCTATTTTGTCATCTATAAAGTGAAAACATTTCTGAGATTACATTTGGGAAACTATCAAAAATCAAGCAGAAAGCTGGATTCTTTTCAACCACTAATACTTGGGAATAATGTGGTTCTGAAAGGCAAGGAAGATCATAATATAAAATTGAATCTGTCCACTAAAACCAAAAATATAGAAGAGCTCTGTGATGTTTTCATTCAAATGGCTTTTGTTGTTTACTTTAAACTACATTGTCGAGGGAAAATAATGTTATGTTTTTCCCAAATGAAGATAATAAAATCCTCAAATATCAGTTATTTGGGGGAACATACTTCTTTTCATATGTGAACAAAGGTAAATGAAAGTTGGAAATCCTTCAGCTCAATTAGGTCTATAGCTTCCGCAATGAGACATTCTCCCCACATCTGTCCAGATACATATTCCTGAGGACACAGTAATGCATTTTTTGAAGGGAGCAAGATACTATTATAGTAACTAGATGAAATAGCAATCCTAGCATTCTTGACTAATTTACTTCAGTAGATATATTGAAATGTCCTAAAGCCAGATGTTCAACTTGCCAAATTAAACAGTGAAACTGCCTAATCTTTGACTTATAAACCTAGAAAAACAGTCTTTGCTTTTGCATGTTTAGAAAAAATTAGGTGCATATTCCTGACTCCTTTAATACTGATTTATTCAAGAGTATTATTCAGCATGTAATAGATAGTTTAACAAAAACATGTAGAAAAACATACAGATATACTGAAGGTAATTTCTTTAAATAAAAAAATTCTTTTAATTACATTTTATGAAGAGAAGCAAAAATACATAATCAGAAAGGGTTGTACAAAAAACACTGACAAAAACCTGCTTTCTAAAGTCCTACATAGAATATCTCTAGTAATGTAAGACATAAATACCCACAGGTTTTATGCCATTATTTTGACTCCAGTGATACCTAAGAATTTTATTCTATCTTTCCTTGAAAAAGCAAGTGATATGGTTTGGCTGTGTCCTCACCTAAATCTCATCTTAAACTGTAACTCCCACAATTCCTACATGTCATGGGAGGGATCAAATGGGAGGTAACTGAATCATGGGGGTGAGTATTTCCCTTGCTGTGCTTGTGATAGTGAATAAGTCTCATGAGATCTGATGGTTTTAAAAAGGGGAGTTTCTCTGCACAAGCTCTCTTTGCCTGCTGCCATCCACATAAGATGTGACTTCCTCCTTCTTGCCTTTCCCCATGATTATGAGGCCTCCCCAGCCATGTGGAACTGTAAGTTCAAGAAACCTATTTCTTTTGTAAATTGCCCAATCTTGGGTATGTCTTTATCTGCAGCTGAAAATGAACTAATATAGCAAGTAAACTTGGCTGACTGAAATAAAATGGTTTAAAATAAATGTAAATTACCACATGATTTGTTGGATAGTAAAACAGCATATATGATTATATCATTAATCACAATAAACACCATTCCTACCAATTATTGTTATATATTTCACCATAAGACATTTATAGAAAAATTAACAGCATGCTGCCTCACCTTCTACCATGCCAAAATATTTCTAAAATAAAGTAGTTTTGAGTAAGAAGCATTTCAACTGAAAATGCTAAGAATGTTATAATTACTATATAATAATTTTTTAATCTCAGTGACCTCAGTCAGATGGCAGAAATAAAATTTTCTATGATCATCTGCCCATCGGGCATCAATTTTGACAACCACCCATGGGTAAGAGTATTTATGTGCGAGTCTGGGAATTCAGTGAAAATTATCCAGCACATGATCAGAGCAAAAAAAAAAATATCCATGAATTGATGCATTGAATAAGTCGGTCTGTAAAGACTGGAGAAGATGACTCTTTCTTCAAATGTAAAGATGCTAATGTAAGACTTCAAACAACACACATACACATAAAATTAAAAGAAAATAAAAAACAAAAAAATTCCCCCAAACAATGAAGAAGACACAAGAAAACCAAAGGAACACAATTTTTTTTAGT
The DNA here is from genome assembly GCF_028885655.2 of Pongo abelii. NCBI lineage: Eukaryota > Metazoa > Chordata > Mammalia > Primates > Hominidae > Pongo > Pongo abelii. The sequence continues at coordinate 62,893,895 of NC_072004.2, read as the reverse complement.
AACTGATCTCCCAAAAATGGAAATTTACAAATTGCCTGACCAAAAATTGAAATAATTACCTTAAGAAAGTTCAGTGAGCTGCCTGAGAACATAGACAACTCAATGAAATCAGGAAAATAGTATACAAACAATTGAGAAGTTCATCATAGATAAATCATAAAAATAGAACAAAGCAGAATGTTAAAATTGAATAATACAATAAATGAAATGAAAATTGTAATAGAGAGCTTCAAAAGCAGACTTGATAGAACAAAAATATCTATGAACTCAAAGATAGGTCACTTAAAATAATCCATTCAGAGGAGAAAAAGGAATGGATGAAGAAAGATTACAGAATTGAGGATATTATATTATGAAAAATAATATGTGGATTTGGAAGTATCAGAAAGAAAAGAGAGAGAAAGAAAGAGATAGAAAGCATATTTAAAGAAATAATGGTTGAAAACTACTCAAATCCTGGGAAAGATATCAACATCTTGGAAGAGGTGGATCAAAGGTTCTCAAAAAGTTTGAAATTGAAGAGGATTTTACTGTTTCACGTTATCATCAAACTGCAAAAATTGGAAGAAATAGAAGGTTTTTGAATGTGACAAGAGAAAAGGAACTTGCCACATATGAAGTAAATCTCAATAGGCTATTAAGAGATTTCTCAGCAGAAACCTTGCAGACCATGAGAGAATAAGACAATACGTTAAAAGTGCTAAAAGAAAACAATAACAACAACTGGTAACCAAGAAAACATCCCTAGCAAAGTTGTCCTTCAAAAATGAAGGAGAGATAAACACATCCTCAGACAAACAAAAACTGAGAAAGTGTACCACCACTAGACTTACCTTAACAAAATGGTAAAGGGAGTTCTTCAAGATTGGTTTAAATGATGCTAATTAATAACATGAAAATATGTGAAATTGAAACTCACTGGTAAAGATAAGTATATAATCAAATTCAGAATGCTCCAATATGGTAATCATGGTGTACAAACAATTTATAACTCTAGTATAGAAGGTTAAAAGAAAAAATAAACATAGCTATAATTACAAAAATCTTTATATGAATACTCAATATTACTTCAAAAACCAATTGTGGAGGGGGCTAACTTAAATAATATAATTGTTGATGTAATTGAATTTAAGTGTCAGTGAGTTTACAATAAAGTGTTATATCTGTAAAATATTGCATATAGCCCCAAGACAATTCCAAATAAAAAAACCTACAGTAGACAAAGATAAAGAGTAAGGAATCAAAGCATCTTACTATGAAAAACTGGCCCAGCATGGTGGCTCACATATGTAATCCTAGCACTTTGGGAAGTCAAGGAAGTTGGATTGCTTGAGCTCAGGAATTTGAAACCAGCCTGGGCAAGATGCCAAAACCCCATCTCTACTAAAAATACAAAAAATTAGCTAGGCGTGATGGCACATGCCTGTAGTTCCAACTACTCTGGAGGCTGAGGCATGAGAATCTCATGAACCTGGGAGGTGGATGTTGCAGCATACTCAAGCCTGGGCGACAGAACAAGACTCTCTCTCTCAAAAAAAAAAATAATAATAAAAGACAAACAAACAACAAAAACCCAAAGCATATCACTATGAAAAACCATCCAATTACAAAGCAAGATGGTAAATGAGAAAGAAAAAAAGGGACTACAATATAGATGTAAAAGAATTAATCAAACGGCAATAGTAAGTCTTAATAATAATTACTTTTACTTTAAATATACTAACAATTACTTTAAATATAAATTTACTAACTTCTCCAATCAAAAGACATACAAGAGGAGAATGAATTCTTTTTAAAAACACCCAACTGTATGCTGACTAAAAGAGACCTACTTTAGCTTTAAGGACACACATATAATCAAAATGAAAGCTAGACTAAGAAAAAAAGGGAAAACTCAGATAAATAAAATCAGAAATGAGAAGAGAGACATAACAACTGAGAAGTACAAAGAATCACTGGAAACTGTAATTAACAATATGACAACAAATTGGAAAACCTAGAAGGAGTGGATACATTTCTGGACACATACACTCCTGTCAAAGAAAATTCTAGGAGCTGAGGGTTTTACTGCTAAATTCTACCAAACATTTAAAGAAGAACTGATACCAATTCTTCTCTAATTCTTAAAAAGAAATTCAAGAGGAGAGAGCACTGTCAAATCTATCCTGTGAGGCCCACATTGCCCTGGTACCAAAATCAGATAAGGAAATAACACACACACAACAACTACAGCCAATGGTCCCTAATGAACATAGATGCAAAAATCCTCAACAAATGATTCTCAAACTGAATTCAAAACACATTAAAAAGATCAAAAGATCGTTTGCCACGATGAAGTGAAATTTATCCCTGGGATGCAAGAATGGTTCAACATAAATCAATCAAAGTGACATATTACACTAACAGAACAAAACAAAATGGAGAACCAAACATATGAACAAATATATGGAACAAAAACCATATGATCATATTAATAGATGATGAAATAAGTATTTAATAAAATTTAACATCTCTTTGCGATAAAAATCCTCTATAATCTGAATATAGAATAAACATACAGCAAAATAATAAAGACTACCTATGTAAAACTCACACCAAATATAATACCAAATGGGCAAAAATTAAAGTAATTTTCTCTACAATCTGGAATGAGACAGGATGCCCAGTTTTATCACTTTAATGCAACAAAACACTGGATGTTGTGGCCAGAGAGATTAGGCAAGAGAAATAAATAAAAGGCATGCAAATTGCAAAGAAGAAGTCAAATTAGCCTCGTTTAGAGATGACATAATCTTACATTTAGAAAAGCCTAAAGATTCCACCAAAAAATGGTGAGAACTGAAATGAATTCAGTAAAGTGACAGGACACAAACCTAACATACAATAATGAGTAGCATTTACATACACCAATAGCCAATGATCCTCCCCACAAAAAAAATCAAGAAAGCAATCCCATTTATAAAAGCTACAGGGAATATAAAATGCCCTAAAATCAATTTAACCAAAATGTAAAACGTCTATAAAAATAAAATTACAAAACACACTTGAAAAGACAGGGGAAAAAAGTATTTCATGCTCATGGATTGGAAAAATTAATATTATGAAATTGACAATGCTACCCAAAAATTTGTAGATTTAATGCAATATCTATCAAAATACTAATAAAATTTTTCAGAAAAATTGAAAAAAATTCTAAAATTTATGTGGAACCACAAAAGACCTGGAACAGCAAAAGCAATCCTGAGCCAGACAAATAGAACTGGAAACATCACATTACCTGACTTCAAAATATACTACAAAGCTATAGTAACCAAATCATTGTGGCCCTGGCATAAAAATGGACATATAAGTTAATGTAACAGAATAGAGAACCAAGATATAAATGCACACATTTATAGCCAACTCGTTTTTGACAAAGGTGCCAGGAACATACGTTGGGCAAGGGACACACTCTTGAATAAATAGTGCTATGAAAACTGAATAACTACATGCAGCAGACCCCTACATCTCATGATATACAAAAATCAAATAAAAATGGATTATATACTTAAGTATAAGACTTGAAACTATGTAACTACTAGAAGAGAACATTGGGGACATTCCAGGACATTGATTTTGGCAAATAATTATTTTTAGAACCTCAAAACACAGACAGAAAAGCAAAAATAGACAAATATGGTCACATCAAAATAAAAAGTTGCTGCACAACAAGGGAAACAATTAAGAAAGTGAAGCAGCTATTCACAGAATTGGAGAAAATAGTTTCAACGTATCTATCTGACAAGGGATTAATAAGGGGAATACATAAGGAGCTCATACAACTTAATAGCAAAAATACAGTCTGATTAAAATGGGCAAAAAATCTGAATAGACATTTCTCATAAGTGGTCAACAGATATATGAAAGAAATACTCAACATCATTAATAATTTGAAAAACGCAAATCAAAATAACAATACAGTATTATTTCATCCCAGTTAGAGTAGTTTTTATCCAAAATACAAAAAAATTAATACTGGTAAGGATGTGGAGAAAGGGAAATTCTCATACACTCTTGGAAGACATCTAAATTAGTACAGCCACTATGGAAAACAGTACATAAGTTCTTCAAAAAACTAAAAATAGAACTGCCATAAAATAAAATCAATATTAAAGAGATATCTGTCCCCCATGTATATTTCAACTTTATTCACAATAGCAAAAATATGAAATCAACCTAAATGCCCATGAATAGATGAATAAATACAAAGTGATCTATGTATTTGTTTGTGTACATATACATACCACATTTCTTCACAGATATCTATGAAATATTTATATTTCTTCATATACGTATACCACATTTACATATTGATATGAATTGGCTCTGTGTCCCCACCTGTCACCTTGAATTATAGTTTCCATAATTCCCACGTGTCATGGGAGGGACCTGGTGGGAGGTAATTTAATCATGGGGTTGGTTATCCTCATGCTGTTCTTGTGATAGTGAGTGAGTTCGCATGAGATCTGATGTGTGGGAGTTCAGTCAGTCTGGTGGGAAACATTTTAAAGATAGTTATAGAAATAGACATAAACCTTCTTGGAAAGCCAGAGGGTTTGCATAAGCTCCAGTAATAGATCTGGCTGAAGGCAGCCTAATCCGTAAATTGAGTAAATAGTTTAAGGCAGGTACAAAGGAATGTAAGGGAGTTTATCTAAATAGCTTGCTTACTCATGTGGCCCGAAGACTAATCTTTGATCATTCACGGGCTGAATGGCTCTCTCAGGGGGAGGGCAACCAAATTAGTTACCCACAGGTGTGCTGACTCAAAGCCTTTGTCATTTAAAGTGTGCTGAATAAATGCCAGCAGGGTCAGCTAGTCAGGGCCACGACTGCTACTCTTTACAGCACCTTCCTTGGTGTCTGTGAGGGGCCTGGACTCTTAGCCAGACTGACAGGCAGAATATCTGTGTCAGTGTACATTATTCATCTGTGGTTGGGTCAGGGTCTGTGGGACAGACCCCCAACTGATGGTTTCATGAGGTTCTTTTCCCTGTTTTGCTTGACACTTCTTCTTGCTCCCACAGTGTGAAGAAGGACATGTTTGCTTCCCCTTCTGCCGTGATTGTAAGTTTCCTGAGGCCTCCTCAGCCATGATGAACTGTGAGTCAGTTAAACCTCTTTCCTTTAAAAATTACCCAGTCTGAGATATGTCTTTATTAGCAGTGTGAGAATGGACTAATACGGTAAATTGTACCAGGTAGTGGGGTGCTGCTGTAAAGATACCCAAAAATGTGGAGGTGACGTTGGAACTGAGTAAGAGGCAGAGGTTGGAACAGTTTGGAGGGCTCAGAAGAAGACGGGAAAATGTGGGAACGTTTGGAACTTCCTAGAGACTTGGAGGGCTCAGAAGAGAGGAAAATGTGGGAATGTTTGGAACTTCCTGGAGACTTGTTAAATGGCTTTGACCGAAATGCTGATAGTGATATGGACAATAAAATCCAGGCTGAGGTGGTCTCAGATGGAGATGAGGAACTTGTTGGGAACTGGAGCAAAGGTGACTCTTGTTAATGCTTTAGCAAAGAGAGTGGTGGTATTTTGCTCCTGCCCTAGAGAGCTGTGGAACTTTGAGCTTGAGAGAGATGATTTAGGGTATCTGGCAGAAAAAAATTCTTTTTTTTTTTTTTTTTCTTTTTAGACAGAGTCTGACTCTGTCACCCAGGTTGGAGTGCAGTGGTGCAATCTCAGCTCACTGCACCTCCGCCTCCCGGGTTCAAGTGATTCTCCTGCCTCAGCCTCCCAAGAAGCTGAGACCACAGGTGCAAGCCACCAAGCCCAGCTGATTTTTCTATTTTTTGTAGAGACAGAGTTTCACCACTCTGGCCAGGCTGGTCTTGAAACTCTTTACCTCAAGTGATCTGCCTGCCTCGGTGTCCCAAAGTGCTAGGATTATAGGCCTGAGCCATCGTGCCCTGCCTGGCAGAAGAAATTTCTAAGCGGCAAAGTGTTCAAGAGGAAGCAGAGTATAAAATTTTGGAAAATTTGCAGCCTGATGATGTAATAAAAAAGAAAACTTTATATTCTGGGGAGAAATTCACACCAGCTGCAGAAATTTGCATAAGTAATGTGGAGCAGAATGTTAATCACCTGTGCGTCCCCTCTCATCACAAGTCCCTTACACTGCGGCACAGCAGCCCCTCCCATTCCAGGTCTGGAGGCCTAGGAGGGAAAAAATGTTTTCATGGGCCGGGCCCAGGATCCCTCTGCTTTATGCAGCCTTGGAACATGGTGCCCTTCATCCCAGCTACTCCAGCTCCAGAGGTGGCTTAAAGGAGCCAACATATAACTCAGAATGTTGTTTCAGAGGGTGCAAGCCCCAAGCCTTGGTGCCTTACATGTGGTATTGGGCTTGCAGGTGCACAGAAGTCAAGAATTGATGTTTGAGAACCTCCACTAGGTTTCAGAGGATGTATGGAAATGCCTGGATCTCCAGGCAGAAGTTTGCTGCAGGGGCAGAGCCTTATGGAGAACATCTGCTAGGGCAGTGCAGAAACGAAATGTGGAGTTGGAGCCCCCACACAGAGTCCCCACTGGGGCACTGCCTAGTGGAGCTATGAGAAGGGAGCCACTGTCCTCCTGGACCTAGAACAATAGATTGATTGACAGCTTGCACTGTGCACCTGCAAAAGCCACAGACACTCAATGCCAGCCCATGAAAGCAGCTGATAGGAGGCTTTACCCTGTAAAGGCACAGGAGCAGAGCTGCCCAAGGCTTTGGGAGCCCACCTCTTGCATCAGCATGCCCTGGCTGTGAGAGTTAGAGTCAAAGGAGATCATTTTGTAACTTTAAGGTTTGATGACTGCCCTATTGGATTTCAGTCTTGCATGGGGCCTGTAGCCCCTTTGTTTTGGCCAATGTCCCCCATTTGGAACAGGTGTATTTACCCAATGCCTGTACCCCCATTGTACCTAGGAAGTAACTAACTTGCTTTAGATTTCATAGGCTCATAGGCAAAGGGACTTGCCTTGTCTCAGATGATATTTTAGACTTGGACTTTTGAGTTAATTTGGAATTTTGAGTTAATGCTGAAATCAGTTAAGACTTTGGGGAACTGTTGGGGGACTGCTGGAAGAGCATTACTGTGTTTTGAAATGTGAGGGCATGAGATTTGGGAGGAGCTGGGGTGAAGTGATATGGTTTGACTCTGTGTCCCCACCTAAAAACCACCTTGAACTGTATGTGTCATATAATCCCCATGTGTCATGGAGGGACCTGGTGGGAGGTAATTTAATCATGGGGTCAATTACCTTCATGCTGTTCTTGTGATAGTGAATGAGTTCTCATGAGTTCTGATGGTTTCAGAAGGGGCTTTTTCCCCTTTTGCTTGGCACTTCTCTTTCCTGCCACCATGTGAAAAAGGGCATGTTTTCTTCCCCTTCCACCATGATTATAAGTTTGCTGAAGCCTCCCCATCCATGCTGAACTGTGAGTCAAACCTCTTTCCTTTATAAATAGTCTTGGGTATGTCTTTATCAGCAGTGTGAGAATGAACTAATACTTATACACACACACACACGGATGTTCCACATTTATACACACACAAACACACACAGACACAGACACATATATGTGATACACCAGGAGAGTCCAATCTTTTGGCTTTCATGGGCCACATTGGAAGAAAAATTGTCTTGGGCCACACATAATATACACTGACACTGATGATAGATGATGAGCTAAAAAAAATTGAAAAAAAATCTCATAGTATATTAAGAAAGCTCAAATCTGTGTTGAGCTGCATTCAAAGCCATCCTTGGCCACATGAAGCCTGAGGGCTTTGGGTTGGACAAGCTTGTGATACACACACACACATACACACACACGAATCTTATTCAGTTGCAAAAATTGAAATGATGTCATTTAATCATGGGGTGATGATGGATGGATGGAATGAGAGGTCATTAGGTTAAGCAAAATAAACCAAGAAAAGAAAAAAAGTCACATGTTTTCACTCATACGTAGAAGCTAAAGACATGAATCTCATTAGCATAGAAAGTAGATTGGTAGGTACCAGATGACAGCAGGTGGAGGTGGGAGGGGAGAATGAAGAGAATTTGATCAATGGGTAGAAATATAAAGTTAGGATAAATAATACCTGCTGTTATCTATATCACTAGGGTGACTATAGTTAACATTAATCTATTGCACATTTCAAAATATCTAGAAGAAAATAATTCAAATGTTCCCAGCATAAAGAAAAGATAAGTAGTTAAAGTGATGGATATCCCAAGTACCCTAATTTGATTATATTAATGCATTCATTCATTTTATGTACCCTCAAAGATGTACATCTAATATTTTTTAACTAGGCTAAAATATTTTGCACAGATAAATTTAATAGGCTTTGAACTTGCTATTCAAAATCACAAAACACACAAGCAAACTAGCCAATCTGACTAAGTCATCAAATATAATGGCAGAATCAGACTTGTGTAGATATTAAAATTTTGTGAAAGAAAATATTAAATGTTTGATATGTCCAAAGAAATAAGAGAGTACATCAAAATATATATAAGAAATAAATGATTTCAAAAAGTCTACAGATTTGGAAAAAAAACTAACCTTCTAGAAATGAAGACAAACTATAATAGAATTCAGGATCTCAGTTGAAGTATTAAAGAGGAAGTTTGACAAAGTCAAAAATAATTAGTAAACCAGTATATATAGAAAAAAGCTAATTCTGAATGCAGCAAAGAGAAATGAAATTTAAAATATTAAAGAGAAATAACGAATTCTAAATGGTAGAATAAAAATATATGACAGTTCAAACTGGGTTTCCAGATGAGAGAAAGGAAAGGCACAACACTTGAAGAGATATTTGCTGATTGTTTACCACAATTGATGATACACATAAATATGTAGATTCAAGAAGTCTCGTAGATACCAACCAATCAAAATAAATAAATATTTCCACATCCAGATTTCAGTATAACTACACACCACCAAAGTCAATGATAAAGGCACGTTATCTACAAAAAGGGCTATAAATCTTCTAAAAGAAAAAAATTATTAGAGAAGCATTCATAGCATGTGAGAAACATCTGGGCTGTAAGCATGTAGAAGTATAATGCAAATATCTGGTGAAATAGTTTTCCAGGCAGATAAAATGTAATGTGCAAAAGTCCTTGGAAGGGAATCCATTAAAGAATAGCAAGGCAATGTGACTGAAATCCAGCTGAGGAGAATTTGGAGAGGTATAAAATGAGATCTGTGCCCTAGCTAGAGGCCATGTCACTCAGTCTATTGTTATCTAGAGTAAGTACTTTGGTTTTTATGCAAACAAAAAAAAAAAAGAGAAATGTTCATAGAGCTGAGAGCAGTTATACCATTACAGATTTTTATTTCAGTATGTTTATATGAGCTGTTTAAGCTACTTTAACTGCTGTACCATGTAGGCACCCAGTAATAGATTATGTTTTGCTTCAATGTAAAGCTCAAAGTGTTTCCATGTTGGTGTTCAGGTTTGCAGGGACTCTGTCATTATCAAAATGTGTCTTCCAAAATCACTTAGGTTTTATCCTACAATTGGAAGAAAAATGAAAGATTGAAAGATCTCTTGTGGAAGTTATCAGTGAATCAAGAATAAAAATATCGTACAATTCATGACCCAACCCAGTGGCTAAAACCTTATCTCATTGCCATACCTGACTGCAAGGAAGGTTAGGGAATGTGTTCAGCTGTGTGCCCAAGAACAATTACCCAGAAATTATTTTAACATTTCTAACCATTGTTGAATATTAACTAATAAATCATTGGATTTAAAACATTTCAACTGTTCTATATTTTACAAAGCACTCAAGAATATATAGCTTGTGAATTTTCCCAAAACAATATTTATTCTTATTGCCTGTATACAACCTGATAACTTTATGTTCTGCTTAATTCTATTTTATTCTTGTAATTTTTCTGATTTCTCTTTTTAACTGTTGGTTATGATTTTATTGATTATGACATGATTTTATTACTCACTTGGAGATTGCTACCTGTAGTTCAAACATCAATGCAATTCAGTGATGACATCTGGGAAATAAGCCCTAAATGTAGAGTAGAAACACTGGGATACAATGCCATTACTGTCAGTGTAACAGCCAGTTAGGCTAGGCCTTGCTATGCTAGATGTGGTACTTGAATCTGCAGCATCAGAATCACCTGGGAGCTGGTTGGAAATGTAGAATTTTTACTCAGATTTACTGAGTCGAGGTCTGTGTATTTACAAAGTCCCCAGGTAATTCATATACACACAGAAGTTTGAGATGCTTTGGGCTAAGCAATGCTGCAGTAATAAACAATCTTATATTCTTAGGAGTTCAAAAATGTTTTGGAAGCAAGGGAGCTCTGCTCATTGTAGTCACTTAGGGTCTAAGCCTTTAGCTAAGATCTCAAACATTGCCTTTTTTTTTTTTCAAGAGATAAAAGCAATCTATGGGTAGAGAGGTCTTTTCTAGTCTACCACATTACCAAATAAATAAATTATTCGTGCTCCTCCTGCCTACTGTGCACTAAATATTTTCTGTTTCTTCTGAATTACTAAGAAGTGTAAAACTCTTAGTTTTACACTTTTACTCTGTGAGAATGTGTAAAACTCACATTGTCTTACACATCTTTATATATTAAATATTGAGTAAATAATTATTAATTTGTGTGTTTTTATATTAAATAACACATTTAGATTTAATGACACATTTTCTCACCTATATTAAGAAATATATCAATTGATTTATAAAAGAATTTAGCTCTAAGAAAATTCACATTAAATGAAATCACTGTCTGGGCAATGTCAGGTGAAGAGACCTTCCCTAAATTCAGTGTGGTTGGTGGATGGGATGAGCTTGACTCATGAACTTACCACCTTTGATAGCACCTTTTATCTACAGATAATGAGTGAAAAGTTTAAAGTATTGGTAGGTCCTGGCCATTGTACATATCCCTCTGTTGGAGTAAGAAAGAATGCTACCTTTCAAATTTTCTGAATGAAAGTCTTCTAGCCTCTTTTGAATTTTAATTGGATTCATATAGGGCAAATATTCTGCAAGATAACGATATTTAGTTATCTACAACCAATATTTGTCTGCTGTCAGATAGGCATGAAGCCCAGATTCCTTTTTTCCAAGATTTCTTATGAATCATTTATAGAGCAAGAGCTTTGTTTTCTAATACCTCTAAAGACCAATATGGTGGGCAGGTTAAAAGAATATTGGTAACAGCATGTTCTCACTTGTAAGTGAGAGTGCAATAATGGATACACATGGACATAGAAAGTGGAATAATAAACACTGAAAAATCAATAGAGTGGGAGGAAGTGGGGAGGGGTGAGAAATTAACTAATGCATACAATGTATATTCTTTTCAGGTGATGGTTTCACTAAAAGCCTAGACTTCACCACTACACAGTATATCCATGTAACAGAACTGCACTTATATCCCCCAAGTATAAAAAAATAAAAGACTATACATAATAGATCACAAGGTATCTTTCTTTTTATTATTCTTATTCTTATTCTTATTATACTTTAGGTTTTATGGTACCTGTGTGCAATGTGCAGGTAAGTTACATATGTATACATGTGCCATGCTGGTGCGCTGCACCCACTAACTCGTCATCTAGCATTAGGTATATCTCCCAATGCTATCCCTCCCCCCTCCCCCCACCCCACAACAGTCCCCGAAGTGTGATGTTCCCCTTCCTGTGTCCATGTGTTCTCATTGTTCAATTCCCACCTATGAGTGAGAATATGCGGTGTTTGGTTTTTTGTTCTTGCGATAGTTTACTGAGAATGATGATTTCCAATTTCATCCATGTCCCTACAAAGGACATGAACTCATCCTTTTTTATGGCAGCATAGTATTCCATGGTGTATATGTGCCACATTTTCTTAATCCAGTCTATCATTGTTGGACATTTGGGTTGGTTCCAAGTCTTTGCTATTGTGAATAATGCGGCAATAAACATACGTGTGCATGTGTCTTTCTAGCAGCATGATTTATAGTCCTTTGGGTATATACCCAGTAATGGGATGGCTGGGTCAAATGGAATTTCTAGTTCTAGATCCCTGAGGAATCGCCACACTAACTTCCACAAGGGTTGAACTAGTTTACAGTCCCACCAACAGTGTAAAAGTGTTCCTATTTCTCCACATCCTCTCCAGCACCTGTTGTTTCCTGACTTTTTAATGATTGCCATTCTAACTGGTGTGAGATGGTATCTCATTGTGGTTTTGATTTGCATTTCTCTGATGGCCAGTGATGATGAGCATTTTTTCATGTGTTTTTTGGCTGCATAAATGTCTTCTTTTGAGAAGTGTCTGTTCATGTCCTTCACCCACTTTTTGATGGGGTTGTTTGTTTTTTTCTTGTAAATTTGTTGGAGTTCATTGTAGATTCTGGATATTAGCCCTTTGTCAGATGAGTAGGTTGTGAAAATTTTCTCCTACTTTGTAGGTTGCCTGTTCACTCTGATGGTAGTTTCTTTTGCTGTGCAGAAGCTCTTGAGTTTAATTAGATCCCATTTGTCAATTTTGGCTTTTGTTGCCATTGCTTTTGGTGTTTTAGACATGAAGTCCTTGCCCATGCCTATGTCCTGAATGGTAATGCCTAGGTTTTCTTCTAGGGTTTTTATGGTTTTAGGTCTAACATTTAAGTCTTTAATCCATCTTGAATTAATTTTTGTATAAGGTGTAAGGAAGGGATCCAGTTTCAGCTTTCTACATATGGCTAGCCAGTTTTCCCAGCACCACTTATTAAATAGGGAATCCTTTCCCCATTGCTTGTTTTTCTCAGGTTTGTCAAAGATCAGATAGTTGTAGATATGTGGCATTATTTCTGACGGCTCTGTTCTGTTCCATTGATCTATATCTCTGTTTTGGTACCGGTACCATGCTGTTTGGTTCCTGTAGCCTTGTAGTATAGTTTGAAGTCAGGTAGCGTGATGCCTCCAGCTTTGTTCTTTTGGCTTAGGATTGACTTGGTGATGCGGGCTCTTTTTTGGTTCCATATGAACTTTAAAGTAGTTTTTTCCAATTCTGTGAAGAAAGTCATTGGTAGCTTGATGGGGATGGCATTGAATCTGTAAATTACCTTGGGAAGGATGGCCATTTTCACGATATTGATTCTTCCTACCCATGAGCATGGAATGTTCTTCCATTTGTTTGTATCCTCTTTTATTTCCTTGAGCAGTGGTTTGTAGTTCTCTTTGAAGAGGTCCTTCACATCCCTTGTAAGTTGGATTCCTAGGTATTTTATTCTCTTTGAAGCAATTGTGAATGGGAGTTCACTCATGATTTGGCTCTCTGTTTGTCTGTTATTGATGTATAAGAATGCCTGTGATTTTTGTACATTGATTTTGTATCCTGAGACTTTGCTGAAGTTGCTTATCAGCTTAAGGAGATTTTGGGCTGAGACAATGGGGTTTTCTAGATATACAATCATGTCATCTGCAAACAGGGACAATTTGACTTCCTCTTTTCCTAATTGAATACCCTTTATTTCCTTCTCCTGCCTAATTGCCCTGGCCAGAACTTCCAACACTATGTTGAATAGAAGTGGTGAGAGAGGGCATCCCTGTCTGGTGCCAGTTTTCAAAGGGAATGCTTTCAGTTTTTGCCCATTCAGTATGATATTGGCTGTGGGTTTGTCATAGATAGCTCTTATTATTTTGAGACACATCCCATCAATACCTAATTCACTGAGAGTTTTTAGCATGAAGGGTTGTTGAATTTTGTCAAAGGCCTTTTCTGCATCTATTGAGATAATCATGTAGTTTTTGTCTTTGGTTCTGTTTATATGCTGGATTACATTTATTGATTTGCATATATTGAACCAGCCTTGCATCCCAGGGGTGAAGCCCACTTGATCATGGTGGATAAGCTTTTTGATGTGCTGCTGGATTCTGTTTGCCAGTATTTTACTGAGGATTTTTGCAACAATGTTCATCAAGGATATTGGTCTAAAATTCTCTTTTTTTGTTGTGTCTCTGCCAGGCTTTGGTATCAGGATGATGCTGGCCTCATAAAATGAGTTAGGGAGGATTCCCTCTTTTTCTATTGATTGGAATAGTTTCAGAAGGAATGGTACCAGTTCCTCCTTGTACCTCTGGTAGAATTCGGCTGTGAACCAATCTGGTCCTGGACTTTTTTTGGTTGGTAAGCTATTGATTATTGCCACAATTTCAGCTCCTGTTATTGGTCTATTCAGAGATTCAACTTCTTCCTGGTTTAGTCTTGGGAGGGTGTATGTGTTGAGGAATTTATCCATTTCTTCTAGATTTTCTAGTTTATTTGCGTAGAGGTGTTTGTAGTATTCTCTGATGGTAGTTTGTATTTCTGTGGGATCGGTGGTGATATCCCCTTTATCATTTTTTATTGCATCTATTTGATTCGTCTCTCTTTTTTTCTTTATTAATCTTGCTTGCGGTCTATCAATTTTGTTAATCCTTTCAAAAAACCAGCTCCTGGATTCATTAATTTTTTGAAGGGTTTTTTGTGTCTCTATTTCCTTCAGTTCTGCTCTGATTTTAGTTATTTCTTGCCTTCTGCTAGCTTTTGAATGTGTTTGCTCTTGCTTTTCTAGTTCTTTTAATTGTGATGTTAGGGTGTCAATTTTGGATCTTTCCTGCTTTCTCTTATGGGCATTTAGTGCTATAAATTTCCCCCTACACACTGCTTTGAATGCATCCCAGAGATTCTGCTATGTTGTGTCTTGGTTCTCATTGGTTTGAAAGAACATCTTTATTTCTGCCTTCATTTTGTTATGTACCCAGTAGTCATTCAGGAGCAGGTTGTTCAGTTTCCATGTAGTTGAGCGGTTTTGAGTGAGATTCTTAATCCTGAGTTCTAGCTTGATTGCACTGTGATCTGAGAGATAGTTTGTTATAATTTCTGTTCTTTTACATTTATTGAGGAGAGCTTTACTTCCAAGTATGTGGTCAATTTTGGAATAGGTGTGGTGTGGTGCTGAAAAAAATGTATATTCTGTTGATTTGTGGTGGAGAGTTCTGTAGATGTCTATTAGGTCCGCTTGGTGCAGAGCTGAGTTCAATTCCTGGGTATCCTTGTTGACTTTCTGTCTCGTTGATCTGTCTAATGTTGACAGTGGGGTGTTAAAGTCTCCCATTATTAATGTGTGGGAGTCTAAGTCTCTTTGTAGGTCACTCAGGACTTGCTTTATGAATCTGGGTGCTCCTGTATTGGGTGCATATATATTTAGGATAGTTAGCTCTTCTTGTTGAATTAATCCCTTTACCATTATGTAATGGCCTTCTTTGTCTCTTTTGATCTTTGTTGGTTTAAAGTCTGTTTTATCAGAGACTAGGATTGATTGCAACCCCTGCCTTTTTTTGTTTTCCATTTGCTTGGTAGATCTTCCTCCATCCTTTTATTTTGAGCCTGTGTGTGTCTCTGCACGTGAGATGGGTTTCCTGAATACAGCACACTGATGGGTCTTGAGTCTTTATCCAATTTGCCAGTCTGTGTCTTTTAATTGGAGCATTTAGTCCATTTACATTTAAAGTTAATATTGTTATGTGTGAATTTGATCCTGTCATTATGATGTTAGCTGGTTAGTTTGCTCGTTAGTTGATGCAGTCTCTTCCTAGTCTCGATGGTCTTTACATTTTGGTATGATTTTGCAGTGGCTGGTACCGGTTGTGCCTTTCCATGTTTAGCACTTCCTTCAGGAGCTCTTTTAGGGCAGGCCTGGTGGTGACAAAATCTCTCAGCATTTGCTTGTCTGTAAAGTATTTTATTTCTCCTTCACTTATGAAGCTTAGTTTGGCTGGATATGAAATTCTGGGTTGAAAATTCTTTTCTTTAAGAATGTTGAATATTGGCCCCCACTCTCTTCTGGCTTGTAGGGTTTCTGCCGAGAGATCCGCTGTTAATCTGATGGGCTTCCCTTTGATGGTAACCCGACCTTTCTCTCTGGCTGCCCTTAACATTTTTTCCTTCATTTCAACTTTGGTGAATCTGACAATTATGTGTCTTGGAGTTGCTCTTCTCGAGGAGTATCTTTGTGGCGTTCTCTGTATTTCCTGAATCTGAATGTTGGCCTGCCTTGCTAGATTGGGGAAGTTCTCCTGGATAATATCCTGCAGAGTGTTTTCCAACTTGTTTCCATTCTCCCCGTCACTTTCAGGTACACCAATCAGACGTAGATTTGGTCTTTTCACATAGTCCCACATTTCTTGGAGGCTTTGCTCATTTCTTTTTATTCTTTTTTCTCTAAACTTTCCTTCTCGCTTCATTTCATTCATTTCATCTTTCAGGGCTGATAACCTTTCTTCCATTTGATCACATCGGCTCCTGAGGCTTCTGCATTCTTCACGTAGTTCTCGAGCCTTGGTTTTCAGCTCCATCAGCTCCTTTAAGCACTTCTCTGTATTGGTTATTCTAGTTATACATTCTTCTAAATTTTTTTCAAAGTTTTCAACTTCTTTGCCTTTGGTTTGAATATCCTCCCGTAGCTCGGAGTAATTTGATCGTCTGAAGCCTTCTTCTCTCAGCTCGTCAAAGTCATTCTCCATCCAGCTTTGTTCCGTTGCTGGTGAGGAACTGCGTTCCTTTGGAGGAGGAGAGGTACTCTGCTTTTTAGAGTTTCCAGTTTTTCTGCTCTGTTTTTTCCCCATCTTTGTGGTTTTATCTACTTTTGGTCTTTGATGATGGTGATGTACAGAGGGGTTTTTGGTGTGGATGTCCTTTCTGTTAGTTTTCCTTCTAACAGACAGGACCCTCAGCTGCAGGTCTGTTGGAGTACCTGGCCGGCCGTGTGAGGTGTCAGTCTGCCCCTGCTGGGGGGTGCCTCCCAGTTAGGCTGCTCGGGGGTCAGGGGTCAGGGACCCACTTGAGGAGGCAGTCTGCCCGTTCTCAGATCTCCAGCTGCGTGCTGGGAGAACCACTGCTCTCCTCAAAGCTGTCAGACAGGGACATTTAAGTCTGCAGAGGTTACTGCTGTCTTTTTGTTTGTCTGTGCCCTGCCCCCAGAGGTGGAGCCTAGAGAGGCAGGCAGGCCTCCTTGAGCTGTGGTGGTCTCCACCCAGTTCAAGCTTCCTGGCTGCTTTGTTTACCTAAGTGAGCCTGGGCAATGGCGGGCGTCCCTCCCCCAGCCTCGCTGCCTATTTGCTGTTTGATCTCAGACTGCTGTGCTAGCAATCATCGAGACTCTGTGGGTGTAGGACCCTCTGAGCCAGGTGCGGGCTATAATCTCCTGGGGCACTGTTTCCTAAGCCCGTCGGAAAAGCACAGTATTCGAGTGGGAGTGGCCCGATTTTCCAGGTGCTGTCTGTCACCCCTGGAAAGGGAACTCCCTGACCCCTTGCGCTTCCCGAGTGAGGCAATGCCTCGCCCCTGCTTTGGCTGGCGCACGGTGCACTCACCCACTGACCTGCGCCCACTGTCTGGCACTCCCTAGTGAGATGAACACGGTACCTCAGATGGAAATGCAGAAATCACCCGTCTTCTGCGTCGCTCACGCTGGGAGCCGTAGACCGGAGCTGTTCCTATTCGGCCATCTTGGCTCCTCCTCCGCCCAAGGTATCTTTCAACATTAGCTCAATTAACACTCATTACAAATTTACCATTATCCTGAAACAATTATTGAGACAACTGAGACACAAAGAGGTAAAGTAATTTTCTAAATGTTGAAGTTTAGGTGAAATTATTTAGAAAAACTATTTATTTAAAATTAGAAACAGAACTTTGGACAGATTAAAAGTTGCCAACATTGATTTCACATGTATCTCACTCTGTGTTAGGAATTCATTTCTAAAACACCTCTCAAGTTGAATTACATTTTCAATAACTGGACATGTAAAATTTTGGAAGTATTAAGTTGTGTATTTTACATATCTTTATGTAAAATTTGTTTGAAGGAATTTCCATAAAATGTTAGAAACCAAAAAATGATAGTACAACCAAGAATTGAAATATAAATAGACATGATGACAAAAGAAACTGTGTTTAGAAAAATCTCAGTTTCCTGAAAAGTATCATTTTCAACATGATATCACAAAAATCCCAAATAGAGACTTTTAATTTAAAAATGCACCCTCTTCATTATACTTTATTTTATGATATGCAAAAAAAGTTTTGCCTGAGTTTTCAAAAATTGCTAAGATATCTATTTCCTTATCACCACATTTAGGAAGTCAGTCTAACTGAAAGAAGCAAGAAGTGTAAGTTTAAAATGTCATTTTCCTTTTCTCTATTCAAAATATCTTATTGAGAAACCCAGAAATTGAGAACTACTGGTCTACTTGAAAGAGTCAGTATTCTAGTCCTTGGTCCTTCATCAGGGCTGGTCTTTTCAACCTTATTTCACTCTTGCTAGATGTCAAAAACGTGAGAAAGAAACAAAGAAAAAAAACTTTCAGCTGAATTTAATAACAATGGATTAATTCCAAAGAAAACAAAGAAACACATACTTTTGTAATATGTTTAAAAGTAGTTAATAAAACAACTGTAAGCATTCAGTGAAGAAATAATACTACTGTCTATTGTTGGTAATTCGTTTTTGTTGGGGTAAGGCTTTGGTTCCATGCAGTGGTCCCCAAATTTATTCATGTGTTAAAGTCACCTGAGACAATTTAAAAAATTTGATGACCAACCTACACCCTGGGCCAATAAAATCAGAATCTCGGGGGGGGGGGGTTATAATTTATAAATCATTTTTTTCCTAAATGATTCCAAGGATGAGCTAAATTTGAGATCCACTGGTCCAATTGCAGTCTATTCTTAAACCTATAATGACCGCCAGCAATATTTTGAAATCTTTATCAACAGCCACATTATATGAGTCACTCTTAACTCTCCTTTTATGTTATGGAAGCCTGCCTGATAAATAAGATTGTAGGAATTATTTAATAGTGAGATACACATAAGTTCAAGCAATTCTCCTGTCTCAGCCTCCTGAGTAGCTGGGATTACAGGCATGTGCCACCACGCCCAGCTAATTTTTGCATTTTTAGTAGAGACAAGGTTTCACCATGTTGGTCAGGCTGGTCTGGAATTCCTGACCTCATGATCCACCCACCTCAGCCTCTCAAACTGCTAGGATTACAGGCATGAGCCACCACGCCCAGCCACCAGCTACCTATTATAACTACATGTGAAGAAGCAGCAAAGCTGTAAGTTCAGATCATAGTATCTAAGCCATTCTTTTCTAGCAGTCTATATCATTTCTATTTAAAATGTATTCATTTTTTCCATAAACTGTCAAACTCAATATACCTGCATGAGAGACATGGGACTTAGACCAAATTTACTAATTAAAAACTCAGTGGGTAGGATCCATGCATAGGCATTTTCCACACATCCTCTAGGTGATTTTTATGTTCACTAAAACTTTCAGGTCTTGTGTTCCTATAGGTTTACAAAATTAAAAGGAGCAGGTCCAGCTTAAACAAGAAAAAAGTGCATTAATTATAATCAGGAAAAAGCCTCTATCTATCTATCTATCTATCTATCTATCTATCTATCTATCTATCTATCTATCTGTCCACCCATCCACCTATAGGAATGTCATACTAGTCATGAATGATAGGTCCTATCTAGTGGAAGCTTCAGAAGATTTATCAGTGTTTTACCTTGTTCACCTTCTTCTTGCCGGTGTTGAGCAGCCAACTATGATCTTGCATTTTTCACTGGAGTAAAGCCAAGAAGGGGTTCTCAGAAGATGGAGCTCTGGTAGTCAGATGCAATTTTCCTTCTGCAGTCTCTGATGCACAAACTTGTATAGTTTCTTTACTTGGGCCAGATTAAAATTGTTGCCAAACTGGACTATTTGAATGTAGAATAAATCCTAGATATTGTTTTTTCTGTCAGTCTAAGCATGAGTAGCATTTCTTTTCCAACAGCTAGCAGGCAGAGAGAAAATAGTAAAATCAGTTATGGAATTGGTATTTCCATTAACATATTGTCTTTTCAAACGAGCACCAGTTGATCTTATTGTGTCAAATTTACAAAGAAACTGATATATGAGAAAAGCAATGTATTATTATATCTTTGAAAAACTGTGGAAATCGTGAGGGGGTGGAATCAATTTAGAATTTAAAGTCAGAGGATCTGAATTCAGTACTTTGACGTGCCATTTAAGAACTACACCCCACAATTCTCTTTCTTCACTATCAGGGTGAAAGCAATAATGCATGTCTTACAATGCTAAGGGTAATTAATGTGACAATGATTTTCACAGAGCTAAACATGCTAACACAGAAATATTTATGGACAAAACAAAAACATGAAACCCCACTATCTCCTAAACTCCACTGTGAATTTTTTTTTTGTAGAACTAGTTGTGAATGTTGAAAAAAGGAAAAGAGCATCAAATTTCTTCATGAATAAACACTATTGGTTCTACATATATCTCTACATTTTTAAAACAATATTTAAGATAATGAATCTGTTATTTTTACCAAACAATATTTTTAAAAGGAATTTTTGAGGAAGTACACCTCCTTCTCCGTATTTCTTTTATCATAGAACACTGAAAATAATTTTTAAACTATACCTTTGAAGCTAAAAATTTGTCCATGTAGTTGACTATCAAATGTATATCTTAGGGAAAAAAATAAAAGCATACAGATAAAAGCATGTAGTTTCATTTCCTCAAGTATTCCAATTAATAAAATTACACATTGGTTTCTATTGGGACAAGCCAAGGAGGGATTAGAAGGCAGAAACATTGATATGAATGATTATTATCATAACAATAGTTTTTGGAAATTTTTGCACCCCTTGGAGAACTGTGAGGTTGAAGGATTTGTAGATAAGTGTTTCACAACCTGCATTACATAATATTTACTGAATTATGAAGAGCAAAATGGAGCTCTGAGAAATCTTTTCTCCATTTCCTTTCCCCTCCAGAATAGACTAGAACTTCCTGAGAGTGACCAGTTCTTACTCATCTCTGTATGTCCAATGCATCTAGAAAGTCTCATACCCAGTAGAAGTTTAGTATTTTCTTAACCAATCTATGCTAACTAAATTTATTGAATGTAAAAATCTAATCATTTCTGTGTGACATGTTCTTTGAAAGCTTGTTCACACCCTATATTGCCCAAGATTGTTTACGTGGTTAGTGGCCTATCATTCAATTTAATTGTAATTTACTGCACATTTATTGCACTCCTAACAATTTCATTATCTGTTGGGCTGTTTAAAAATATGCACTTCCCCAATTTTCCCATCAGCCAGCATGTTCCTGTATCTTTTGCATTCTATTATGCACTTCCCAAAGCCAGTTTCTGTGTCCTTCAGTTCCTTTGCATATCCAGATTGCTTTGGTCAGGTACCTGTTCACAGGAGGCATCCAATCAATATATTTTTCCAAGTGATTGATATTTAATACTTGCCAGTGTTTGTGATTGTTGTATTTCATCTTGGTTTAAACTCCATAGTAGGTATATTTTCTTTTGTCTGAGGCTTCAGCAAAACAGATGGCATGTGTCTGCACATTGATCTCTCCTGAAGTGGCAGAGTGAAATACTTTGGTTGCAGAAAAAAATTGTTCAGAAGCCTCTGAATTGACCTCTTTGTGTACCAAATCGACATTTTGTGCAGCTAGTTTTATCTTTGCTTAAACTAGTATCGATCAAACTATCAAAGATTGTATTATGGTTTGAACAGCTCTTCTTGAAGCACCAACAAAAATAATGGTTTGCATTTAAATCTTTAAATCAATCCTCATCTTGTTGACTATCACAGGGTTTCAGATGGTAGAGACCTTGATTAATTCTTTTCAATCTTATTTACCACGAATAAAGCTATAAAAGTGTTTGGGGACTCTACTTTTTGTCATTCACTGTTCGGTTTATTATACCTTCTACCATCATTCCCTGCCCTTTGCACCCTTTGTCTACAGAAATGCAGTTTTCTAGGAACACTTGTTTAGAAGAAGAATCAGAAGTGGGTAAGTGATTTTTGAAATATTGAAGGGCTCTGGTGGAATGTAAGGGTGATTTACCATAATCACACAAAGAGAAACAGAAACAACAGCAACAAAAAAAACCTTCTGGGAGAACTTGTAGAACACCTTAAAACAGCTTAAAATGGTCTTTATTACAAGAGGAGTGATTAAATTATTACATGAGAGAAATGAAACTTGGGATTTTCGGAATGAGGGCATTCTTAAATCTCACTGCTGAGAAATGTGTAGGGCTTTAGCTGAGATTTGGAAAGCTTTTAGGCTTCTATTTCTCAGGTAAGCCTAGGAAAGACTAGCTTTCAGTTGAAAATGGGTCACGGCAAGAAAATAATATTAATTACAGTTAAACCCTCCAAAGAACTCTACTACAAAGCTCTAGATAGAGGTTAAAATTAATTCCACAGATTTGCAACCTTCTTTATTTATTCTTATAGAGGCTCAGAAGCACTCTTAGCTAAATCAAGCTCTGACGTTAACTCCACCTAAAAAATACAACAAGAATTTAATGTGCCATTTCTTGATCGTACATGGTTATTATGGGATTATAATTTTCATATTTGTTTGTTCTGCACATGCTTATCTTTGCAATTATTTGCCATTTAAAACTCTTAATTGCTGATGACGCTGTGTTAGGTTGTTGGCAAAAGCAGGGGTTGAAACTTACAAATTCATTCCCATCCCCTAATCAGTACAACTCAAAGCTTTAAGTAGACTTCGTAGCGCTCAGACCTTTCTTAATTGTGGCTATATGCTGTAAAGTATGGAACAGAAAAACCACCCACATGTCCCCCTCTGCCCTCTTACTACCAATATAAAACTGCCTCCCTCTCTTGCCTTCTGTAGAGTTTGACATTTCCAGCCTGGGCCATTATTAATGAACCACAACTTAGCATAGGTTTATCAAATGTGGAAAGAATGAGGATGAAATGAAATGAGATGCGGAACTAAGTAAAGTAAAGGCAGGAGATCACAGTGGGTTGGCGAGGGGCATGTAATAATTTAGACAGAAAATGTATCATTGCCAAGGGAGAAATTAGAAAATTTAGGAGCAGTGTGTAAATTTTATTGTCTAATGATTGTGTATCAGTAATATCATTTAATGGATGGGACAGGAATACTAAGTGTCTTCCTATGTGGGCTGTCAAATGGAACAAAGAGTTGCCTATTCTTTTCCTGACTTTTGAATGGCCTGCTAGATTTCCAGAAAATGTTTACCTGAGCCTCTAGTCTAATTCCATTTTATATATAAATGCAAATTCTTTTCTATCACTATACAATGACCTTTGCAGTAAAGTGATGAAAGTGTAAGTCATATTGAGCTCAACCGTTTAACAAGAATTGTTCTCAATTTCAGAAATAGATTTCACTGATGGTGATAATAATGGTAGTTTTTTTTTTTAGTTAAAGCATTAAAATGGTATATTTAAGTTAAATATTTACATAAGTCATTTATAAATATAAAGATAATATAGATTACTAAATATATGTAATAATAAAATATTTTGCGAAATAAGATTTAAAACAATGAACTTATAATATGTGAAGGGCCTGGGGAATGGGAACCCTAGAGGACATATTCACCTATCCACTGACAGCCATAGGCCTCTAATCCAGTGCATTCATTGACTAAGAAATTCATTCTGTCTTTCACATATTATAGAGGCTACAGCACTGTTGTAGGTGCTGGAGATTCACAAAGTAATGTGTCTTCAATCCCTGGTCCCAAGTAGTTCTGGTGGGAGAAATGAACACATATATGAACGTTTACAATATGTTGAGGAAACTTTAATTATAGAAGTAGGCCTAATGGAAGAAACCTTACCAAGTATAGAAGAAAGGTTACCTAGGGAGGCCTTTCAGAGGGGATGGGCTGATTGAAACTTGACTCGTTGGTAAGATTATAAAGCCAAATAATGCTGACAGGGAGGCATTAGAGAACAATTTTTTTTTTTTAAAAAAAAGGAAAAGAAAGAAAAAAACAAGGAAAAACAAAGGCATAAAAATAAGAAATACCTTGATGAGTATGAAAAATCTCAGTCAACAATGATGAAGCAGGAGAGGAAGGCAGGGACCACATATTTGATGTCCTTAGTGATTCTATGAATTATTAGTTAGTGTTATTAAACTTTTAGTGTGCCTGATTTATAAATTAAACTTAATCATAGGTATCTATGTATAGGAAAATCATAGTATATATATATAGTGTTCAGTATTACACGTGGTTTTCAAAAATCCACTGGGGTTCTTGACTCATGACTAAGGGGGAACTACTGTGCTTCTACAGACTAAGATATAAACTAAATATCTTTTCAAGGAATATTTTAGGTAGATCTCACTGGTAGCTGTGAGAAAGAAGGTATTGAGGCAAATGGAAGAGGAGGCAAGGTATAGGGAGTACGCTAGTATAGTAATTGAGGTATAAGAAATGATTATTAGAAAACAATGGGAGAGTAGGAAACATTGCATCAGATACACATAAAAAGAGATCCAAGGGAAAATATTCCACTACTCAGGCCCAATTAACAGCAGCTCTACACCAATATATCTGAATTAGGGACAGGCATCTTTTCTAAGCTTCCTATGTAATTATGATACTTAATAAAGGTTGAGAAGCACTGGATTAGGTAACTACTTAGGAGAATAAATAAACATGACTTGACTAATTGGAGATAAGAGTGAAGGACAAAGAAGACATAAAGGATTGTTCTCTGGGTCCTAGTTGGGGAAAATCTGCTAATGGGGATATTATTAGAATTAATGGAGGCAAAAAAATGAATTTCTTGAAGGGAAAAAATAATGCATCCCAAATACGCATATTTAGTTTGAGGTACCTGTGGTATATTTGAATGTTGATGGTCAGCAAGTAAGTGAATACAAAAATTCAATAATTTGCAATTTTATATAAAATATCAATAGTTTGGAAAAGATGTACAATTTGAAGGTGGAGATTTCAGAGTCATCAGTGTCTTGAGGAGACTTTGAAACATTAAAATGCAAAGTATTCTTTAGGGAGAGTGTGTGGGATGAGAAGGGTAGAGGATTAATAAGAGATATCTCTATACTATTGAGAGGTGACAGCATGCTGGCAGTCCTCAGAGCCCTCGCTTGCTCTGGGCACCTCCTCTGCCTGGGCTGCCACTTTGGCAGCACTTGAGGAGCCCTTCAGCCCACCACTGCACTGTGGGAGCCCCTTTCTGGGCTGGCCAAGGCTGGAGCCCACTCCCTCAGCTTGCAGGGAGGTGTGGAGGGAGAGGCGCGAGCGGGACCGGGGCTGCATGCGGCGCTTGCGGGCCAGCTGGAGTTCCAGGTGGGCATGGGCTTGGTGGGCCCTGCACTTGGAGCAGCCGGCCAGCTCTGCTGGCCCCGGGCAATGAGGGACTTAGCAACTAGGCCAGCGGCTGCAGAGGGTGTACTGGGTCCCCCAGCCCTGCCAGCCCACTGGCGCTCTGCTTAATTTCTTGCCGGGCCTTAGCTGCCTTCTCGCAGGGCAGGCCTCAGGACTGCAGCCCACCATGCCTGAGCCTTCCCCCGCCTCTGTGGGTTCCTGTGCAGCCCGAGCCTCCCTGACAAGCGCCGCCCCCTGCTCCACGGTGCCCAGTCCCATCGACCACCCAAGGGCTGAGGAGGGCGAGCACACGGGGTGGGACTGGCAGGCAGCTCCACCTGCAGCCCCGGTGCGGGATCCACTAGGTGAAGCCAGCTGGGCTCCTGAGTCTGGTGAGGACGTGGAGAGTCTTTATGTCTAGCTCAGGGATTGTAAATACACCAATTGGCACTCTGTATCTAGCTCAAGGATTGTAAACACACCAATCGGCACTCTGTATCTAGCTCAAGGTTTGTAAACACACCAATCGGCACCGTGTGTTTAGCTCAAGGTTTGTGAGTGCACCACTCGACACTCAGTATCTAGCTGCTCTGGTGGGGCCTTGGAGAACCTTTATGTCTAGCTCAGGGATTGTAAACACACCAATCGGCACTCTGTATCTAGCTCAAGGTTTGTAAACACACCAATCAGCACCCTGTGTCTAGCTCAGGGTTTGTGAGTGCACCAATCGACACTCTGTAGCTAGCTGCTCTGGTGGGGCCTTGGAGAACCTTTGTGTGGAAACTCTGTTATCTAACTAATCTGATGGGGATGTGGAGAACCTTTGTATCTAGCTCAGGGATTGTAAACGCACCAATCAGCGCCCTGTCAAAACAGGCCACTCGGCTCTACCAATCAGCAGGATGTGGGTGGGGCCAGATAAGAGAATAAAAGCAGGCTGCCCGAGCCAGCATTGGCAACCCGCTCGGGTCCCCTTCCACACTGTGGAAGCTTTGTTCTTTTGCTCTTTGCAATAAATCTTGCTACTGCTCACTCTTTGGGTCCACGCTGCTTTTATGAGCTGTAACACTCACCGCGAAGATCTGCAGCTTCACTCCTGAACCCAGCGAGACCACGAGCCCACCGAGAGGAACGAACAACTCCAGACGCGCTTCCTTAAGAGCTGTAACACTCACCGCCAAGGTCTGCAGCTTCGCTCCTGAGCCAGCGAGACTACGAACCCACCAGAAAGAAGAAACTCCGAACACATCCGAACATCGGAAGGAACAAACTCCAGACGCACCACCTTAAGAGCTGTAACACTCACCGCGAGGGTCCGCGGCTTCGTTCTTGAAGTCAGTGAGACCAAGAACCCACCAATTCCGGACACACTATGAGTGTTTCAGAGATGAATAGAGGAAAACTAGCCAATGAAAGTGTCCAGAAAGAATTCTAAAGAAATTCAGTAAAAACTAGAAAAGTGTGGGATGAAAGAAGAAGCAAAAAGATGAGGAAAACCTACACTTCCTCATGAAAGAGCAGAAAGAGTAGATTTTCAAGACAATATCAGATGCAGCAAAAAGATGTACTAAGGTCAGAGTTGAAAATTCTTTAGGAGTCTTAGAATTTAGAAGGTCATTAGTTACCTCAGCAAGGGCAATTTTTAGTGTGCAGTTGCTGGGTTGAATTGTGTTGAAGGGTAAAATACTGATGAGAAGTAGAAAGAGTGATCACCAACTTCTTTGTAAAATTGGACAGAGAAAAATTAATAATAGTCTGATGGTGCTATTGCAGTTGGAGACGGACAATATGAGCATAATTTATATTTGGTAGTCATCATTTAGGGGTATGTTCCCCAAAATCTATACTAACCAGTTCAGCTTTTACTCTCTGTTTAGTTGATTTGTTGATTAGTTTAGTTCTTTTCTGATTTATACATTCATTCAGGAGAAATTCACTAATAATATTTCATTTCTAAGATATTCTAGATGGTTTGTGGATGATAAAAATATGGAATAAGATCCTTTCTTTTATGCAAGATAGTGTTGTATAAGAAAATTTAGCATGCATAAGAGATTTGTGCAATGTAAAAGATCGTAAACACCTTAAGGCTAGTATAGGCACAGTGATATGAATGCTCCTTCAATCAATACCAACTTATTGAGCTCTGTTATAAATGAGGGATTGTTGCTAGGTTCTGGCTACTCACAATGCAGTCCACACATTTGCAGCATTGACCATCCCTGAAATATTTTTTAAAATACAAAATCTCAGGTCCAACCTCAGCCATTCTAAACTAGAACCACTATTTTAATATGATCTTTAGGTGATTAATATGCACAGTAAATCTTCAGAAGCACAAGTGGGGTTCAATTTATTCTGAAAGTAGAATATGAGAACCATGTAAATCAGAATCTCTTTAGAATACAAATTCTGAGATCCTGCACCCAGGAGGTCTGTTTCAATAGTTTTACGGTGGGGCTCTGATTCTACATTGAAACAAAACTACACTCATCTAATTTTTTGTTCTGCATTCAGTTTGAGAACCATTGATTTGGGTGTTGGGGATACAATGATGGATAAAACAGAATTCAAATCTTTTAAAATCTGTCTTATGTATGATTTCCAGTTGGGTACAAATAAATTTCTCTTCTATATGATGGTTTCTAGGATCAGTGTCTTGAAAGACTGTCTATACTGTCAAAATATTTTATTTTTCCCATCATTTTTCCAATAATAGGGAAAAATTAAAAGATTCTGACAGAGTGGGTCAGAATCGCATGAAAATCAAATTGAGATTCATTCTCCTTCTCAGAAACTTCAGAGGACTGATAAATAAACCACCTACTGAAGGCTAAATTATATTTAGTATACATTCAGAAAGACTTTTGTTTAATGGCAGAACCATTCTTTAAGAATTGGTAATCCCTATGGATATGTTTGTCAACTCTATTAATTATGTTATTTGATTAACTGAAACACTGCAATCCCTGGTCACTCCAGATAACAGGAAGCTTAAATACTTCCATATGTGCTATATCATTGATAAAACTATGATGCTTCTCTGTAAATAATTTGGGAAATATTCTTACCTTTATAAAATGTTTCCTAACAAAATTTATTTTGGAGAGAAAAAGATAATTTTATGTACTTCACAAATTTGATTTTATAAATAGTAACCAGTTGTTACAGGCCATAGTCATTGAAGGTCTACCCTATGTTAAAGCCATAATACTTTCAATATCATTAATCAACTGTAACCCCAGATGAAAAATGGATTTAACGTTTTCTCAAATATACTAAAGGAACTAATTAATATCAGGGCTTATGCTACATAGACATGAACCCTTTAGTTGAGTAGTGATGGATATGTTGGTAAAAAATTGAATCTTTACTTGTTCGGACAAAATTTTGCTTGAGAACTCTTGTTTATGAAGTCTCAATAGATAAATTTTTCTATTTACTCCACTCAGCCCTATTTATATGTTATTTTGGGCTCCCAAAACAGAGTTCAATTAATGGATGGTTCAACTGGGTGGTTGCCTGGAGGACCAATATGTTAAAACTATTTAAAATTTTTAAAAAGTAAAATAATAGCATTAGATAAGGCTCATAGCGTTAGTTAACTCAGGTTTTGCACATAATTCCATGCAAAAATAGAGAAATGTAAGTGAATCACAGTCTTAGTTCAACACCCAGCATTCTCAAATAACATTGCAATCTTTATCCCTTAAAGTACAAAGTAAGCAGATAGTTTATTTTAACCAGGCTTAGAATTTTGTTTAGCTGTCCAAAAAAAGAGACAAGATTGCTAAGTTGCTTATAAGGGAAACATTACAGTGCTGAACAGTGGAAATCTGGCAGAGTAAACATGAAAATAAGAACACATAGTAGTTGATTGATAATGAAAATGTAGTCAGTCCAGTGGATTAGAAGTTTCTTTCCTTTTATTCTCATGAATTATTGGAGAATACTAAAGGAAGAAGATTATAACAGAGGCACATGTTTGAGAAATCTGATGTCATAATTTAATTCGTAATGACAAGGACAAATGAAAGTGAGTCAATAAAGTGAAATGAAGTACTTAAAGGCTTTTGTAGCCACCAAGGTCCAACAGATGAGACGGATTACACTGAGAGGAGTAGTGGTAAAGAAAGCCAGTGAGCCGAAGACAGATGCTATCTATAAATGGGGGTGTGAGAGAGTATGGCAGGGTAGCCAGGAAAGTTAGCCAACATGAGAGTTAATAGTGGGAAAACTTTAAAAAAAATTGTGTGAAATTAAATAATTGAATCTTAAAGGTGCTAGAACTTTAAATTATTTGAATGTTGAGAGAGAAATGTGGCTACATGGCTTGAGTCACATAGCATATAGCTGCAACTTTTGCCTTTCCCCATAAATGATCAGGAAAGATCTTGAGGTGTCAGAGATTAGAAACTCTCAGATCATTAACCCTCTGGAATGTTAGAGCAAACTTCCTTGGAATGTAGCAAGCTATAACCAATCAAATCAATATAAAATATATAGTGACTTTGTACGGAAAATGGTGCAGCCCTCTTAACGGCCTATATAAGTGAAACAACTTCCCCACTTCGGAACACTGATCCCATTCATCTGAAGTTTGTGTTTCCTGGGGGACAATTTTCAAGCTTTGCATTAAAATAAACTCTATACTTAATCATATTTCCTGAATCTCATTAGGTAAGGTTGACAAATATTTTCAAGGAGTAAAGTAAGAAGGACATCCAATTAGAATGAGAAACACTGAGCAAGCACATGGAATGTGGGAGAACAAACCAACCTACACTTGTGAGTAATGCAGGGGAAGTAGAGTTCTTAAGGCCAGTTTGTTTTAATTTTCAGCAAGAAGGCAAAGGTACTGTTCATAGAAGTTGTGTAAGAGTTTGTGGTTGTTGTAACACTGATGCCTATTATGGACTGAGCTGTGTCTCCTAAAAATTCTTATTGAAGAAGAGTTGAAGTTTTAACCTACCATACCTCAGAGTATTATGGCATCCTGAAATAGGGCCTTTAAAGAGATAATTACAATAAGATTTTTAGGGTAGGAATTAATCTGACTGGTGCTTTTATAAGAAGAGAGGATTAGGACAAGACACACAGAAGAAAGATTATGTGAAGGCACAGGAAGATGAGCACCATCTCTAAGCAAAGGGGAGAGGTCTCAGAAGAACAAACCACACTGATGACACCTTGATCTTGGATGTCTGTCTTCCAAAGCTGTCAGAAAATACATTTCTGTTACTTAAACCCCTCCAGTTTTTTGTACTTTGTATGTCAGATCTAGCAAATAAATGTCATGCCAAAGACACAGAATAAGTTTTTTGGACAACAGAGAAATGGAAGTGGATGTCAATTTTGGGGTGGTATGTGGCACAAGAGAAGAGGTGTTAGTATGATGTTTAAGAATTAGCCACACTTATTATCATGATCAAAATGTACAAGTATAGAAAGCAAGATTAAATTAGTCTAGATGGGAAATGCACCCATACAGCTTACTATCTCCATTAAAAGGACTTTACTCTTGAACTATCTTCAGAAATTTAACTTTACTGTTCAAGGAAACTCCTGCTCAGGAAGATCAAAACTGAAAATAACTTTATCATTTATTTCAGGTACTTTCTGAAAAATCCATAAACTCGTTTTAAGAATTCATCAAATGATGTTTATATCCCAATACTCTGAATCTATTGACTTCTCAAAACCCCCACCTTGCTGTGTCCACCAATCTTAAACTATTGTATTATGATCCTTTCTCAGATTACTAAAGCCCTGAAATTGAAACACCCACTATAAACTAAACTTCAAAATCTCATACATATCTTGATTTTGCCCTTCCCCCTGACATACTACTAAAACTCCGTGCTCTCCCTTACTCTAGTAAGAATAAACTCCTTTTTGTCTTATCAATATGTGATTTTGGTGATATTTGGGGGATGCCAACATTCTATAAGGTTGTAGTTATTCCATATCTTAGAGAGGCTGGACGTTCTCCTGGCTGAGAAGGGGATGAATGGATTACTGAAGGGTGTCCTTTGAAAACCTCATAGTGGATGCTTTTCCAGTTATTCAGATTATTTTAGCAACTGGAGGCACACAACTACTAAAAATCTTAGATCAACTGAATGCTGATTGGAAGAGAGAGTTGACTCACAGAAGGTTGCTGACCCCATACATGGCAGGAAACATAATTAAAAAGATTAGAATTGAGAAAATTGGCATAAAATGGGGAAGATGGGTCAAGCCAAGTGCAGATGGATTGATTTGGATACAAAAAATTGTTGTGTGTGGACAACTATATAAAATGCATTTTGATATTTGCAATATGTACATTACAAAGCAAGATAATTCATACTATAACTAAAAATAATACAGTTTCACCAAAATTACATATCAATTTTGAGACTATAAACACCTAACAAAATACTGTAAGAATAAACAAAGCAACACGTAAGAGAATTAAAGGGAGAAATTAATGAATTTTATCACATTTTATTTAGTAATTGACAGGAAACTCAGACATACACATTTGCAAAACAGACATAAGAAAGAAGAAATGTTCTACATAAAATTCTGGCAAACAACAAATATAAAAAGTAGAAAAATTTCAAAAAAAAACTATTTAAAAAGATGAAATGCTTCAACTGCTGACAGAATCTAGAGAGGGGTTTAGTTTCAAAAACTACAATTACAAGGAGGTAAGAACTGTGACTTTGTGGCTCACTGACCCAGCCCTCATGGCAATAATCTGCAAACATTATGAGAGGAAACCCTGGCAGCTTGTTTGGCTAGAGATACTTGAAGTCAGAAATTCAGAGATGAGAGAAAGCTGGGAATAGATAAGGGAAATCTTTCTAGCACAATTATCTCAGGAGTGAGACTCAAATTTTAGGATAAACTGCTCAAACTCCTGGCTGACAGGTAAAAAATAAAATAAAATAAAATAAAAAATTTTAAAAATACAAGTACAAGGAGAATCCAGAGGCATAGCCGAAAATCAGGTAAAGACCAGAGATAAATCTTCTCATGACAGAAAATAGACTATCCAAATAATAATTTTAAAGTGCTAAGGAAAATACTACGAATGTAGAATCGTATATACAGATGTTAAAAGGCTTTCCCTAAAAATGCTGAGATGTTATTGAGGAAAAAGGAAGTTGAACCACTACTAATTTATCCATTTTAATTTCATTAACCATTTTTTTTCATTTCTGGAAATTCCTTGGGTACATTTTAAATTATTCTATTCTTTTTTAAGGGTATGTCTTTCAATTTGCATAATTTCCAATGTTTTATACTTAGCTATACTTATATTATAGTCCTTACTCACATTGGATGTATGGAGCCAGATACGTGAGTGTAATGCTTTTCTTATCTGAGCATATTCTTCAGCCATGCTCAGTTTAGGCAGCTTGGCATGAGAGAATAGAGTACATAGCTGGCAGAGCAGCTGGAATTTAAGGAGATAGTCACATAAGCAAAGAGCCACAGTGAAGCAAAGCCCCATCTCTGCTCAAATCTTTGGCATAGAGAAGTATCATAGGGTGCCAAGAAAAAAAAAAAACACCATCTAGAAGGCACAGGAACAGAACAAATGTATCGGCAGCTGCCTTTCAAGGAAAAGATCTCATGCGGTGTGAATCCAGGTACGTTAGCTCTCTACTATTACCAAACCAAGAATTCATGAAATCAAGAACCACTATCATGTATTAGTTACAGTGTCCACTTATCAACAAAAATATATCAGACATGCATGTAAACAAAGAAAAAAATTTTTAAATTTGAACAAAATATAGATAATCATCTGTATGTACTGCAGAGTAACCACCTTAAGCATCAAGTTAACACAATGAGAAAGTCTTTATAACAAATGGTGCTAGATCAACTGCCTGCTCCCTTGTAAAAACTACCCCAAACCCCCACCTCATGCCATATACAAAATTACTTTAATTTGGATCATAGACCCAAACCTAAAAGATAAGCCATAAAGCTTTTAGAAAAAAAGGTGACCTCAGCTTAGGAAAAGATTTCTCAGTACGAAAAAAGACTATCAGAATTTAAACTTCTGTACATACAAAGACCTCATTAAGTAAATGAAACATAAAGTCACAGGCAGAAAATATTTAAAATAGATATCTCTGACATATAATTTTATCTTATATTCGTATATAAGATACTTATATATACCTATTATATATATAAAACCTATTATCTATATATACCTAGTATATATGTAAAACCTATCATATATAATACCTATTATACATATGTATATACCTGTTATACGTATAATAGGTATTATATAATACCTATTAATAGATATATAATGCCTATTATATATACAAAATAGATACCTATTTTATGATAGGCATTATATAGTATATCTATTAATATAGAAATAATAATTTATATATAAATATATAAATTGTCTTTTAATAGAAAAATACAATGGCTAGTATTCCAATAAAAAGGATAAAAGACTTGAACAGGCTTTTCACAATAGAAGATAGACAAAAGGCAAATAAACTCTTGAAAAGTTGTTCACTGTCATTAGTCATCAAAGAAATACAAGTTTAAAAGATGAGATAACACTATACACAGGAGAAATGCTTAGAATTTTAAAATGCTGTTGATGCCAAATGCTGGTGAGGAAAATATAAAGCTATTGCTGTTGGAAGTGTAAAATTGTAAAACAACTTTGCCAAACAGTTTAACAGTTTCTTAATTAGTTAAACATACACGCACATCTTGGCATAGAAATTCCACTACCAAGGCTTTACCCAAAAGAAGCTAAAACATATGCCCATAAAAGGACAAGACTATACTTTGCAGCTTTAATCATATAATTCCGCATTGAAAATGGTCAACTCCACAATGAAAATATGTCCATCAACCAGGAAATGAATAGACTACTGTGGTATAATCAAACAATGGCTACTACATTGCAATAATATAGATTTATCAAGTGAAACATGCATAACAAACTGATGAATCTCAAGCATATGCTGAAACGAATAAGCCAGGCAGGAAAAATATACACTATATAATTCCATTCATATGAAATTGAGAAAAGGCAAGATTAAACACTGATGCTTCAAATAAAAATCTCTGTTACCTTTGGGGTGTAAAGGAACTGATGGAAACGGGCACATGAGAATTAGCTGGAGTAATGATGATATTTTACATCTTAATTGAGATGGTAATTACATAGGTATAGACAATTAGTTCCTTGACTCATGGAACTGAATATAAATTTTATGCCAATAAAAATACTGTTTCTTCATGTGTCTGTAAAATTCTTACCTTTATTTAACATTTTAAAGGCTTAGAGTGTCATAAATCCTCTCTCACTACTTTCTATTGCTTGGATGTATTATACATGGTTAAAGACAATATAGAAAAAAGTAAATTTTCTTTGGTTTCTTTGGCTTTTCTTATTTTTAAAATATTAATTTTCTTTGATGGCTTAAGGCCAGTTAGTCTTTTCTTCTTGCTATCTTTTTGCATTTGATAAATTCATTTTTATTTTTTAATTTTTGTGATATATAAGGGTATGATTCCCAGTAAATTCCCTCCATTATCTTCAAGGATTTTTCTTATTTAATTTAATAACCTGCTCTAGTACCCAGTGGTTCCCTTCCTGACCCTTATTATTAATTCATCTTAGAAAAAGTCATTGATACCTACTGATTGCTGAGACTTGAACCCAGAGTGGTTCTGACTCTAACATGAAGAAGATTTTCAGTCTCAGTTCCCACATTCATGGGTGTCTCAAAATAGTCTTGGAGTCATTTGGCCTGATAATCTGTGTGCCTGAAATGAGCTTTTGTAGACTTATAATTTTCAGATCACTTTCATGTATTATATTTCCACCATATAACTTCACTATGCACAATATTTTTATAATTTTCTATTTGGCCTTACCTGAGGGTCAGAAAGATAAAGTGACTTATTTTTTCAAATAGCACAGTGCTAAGACTTCTTCACTTTAGTCAACAAATATTTGTTGAGTGCCCACTCTGTGTTTTACTTTCCCAGCAAATGAGACAGAAAAGGAATCTGCCTTCACGTTGCAGTTTTCTCCTGATTGTTGCTACTTTAGCCTTGTCCGTAAGAATGTGCTTCTGTCTTGACAACTCTAACACTATGGTTCCTTTCTTTTTATCTTTCACAATCCCAAACTAATCTCTTGGTCTATTGTGCTGAGCCTACATGCCTAACTTCTGACGCCCAATTCATCTTGCACAGGAACCAAAGCAAATTAAACTACCAAAATGTTCAATCTGTCAGCAAAACCGTGACTGGCCACCTCCTATTCATCTAATCAAATATTCAAATATTCCTCATCGTTCCCTTTTGACAGGAAAGCTAATCTAAATACTGTGGGTCTCTCTCTTTCATCAAAAGTAGTTTACCAATACTCTATCAATCACTACATTATTTTACTTTTTTAATAGCTCATACAACTTTTAATTTACATTTGTTTATCAGTCTTTCCTTCCTAGTACATGAGCTACATCAGGGTAAGTCTCTTTTCTGTTTTATTCACTGGAATAATGACAAAGACAGAGCGAACAAGATAAATATGTAATAAGTACACTAAGGAAATCATAGTGCTGTTGCAAACTAATTATTTGATAGAACAAGAGGCTGTATCTTTCTGAGTCTCAGGTACCTAAAATGCCAAATGAGAATAATCAAAATAACTGTGCATAGAGAGATTTTAAACAAAAAATATAGAATATGAAAATGATTTCAAGATTATATAATTTCTAGTATATTTTTATTTTAAGTTACTTTTTTGATCCCATTTTGAAGAGCATATAAATTGAGGTGCTACCCTGAAGTTGCTATAAGGCAATCAAAATTAAAATCTAAAAATAGTAATGATGTTTTAATATTCCCTTATACTAAATTGGTACAGAATTAAGAAAACATACTGTACTTCTAAATATGGAAGAATTTAGCTTGTTCAGGCAGTCAGGAAGTGGAACAACTTCAAAAGTTGAAAAACCACAGAAACCAGTTCGTTTTCTCCAAGGTTAACTTGTCAAGTTCTGAGTGAATGAAGATTTCAGATCTAGCACAGCCTCCCCTGCTTAAACATATAAGGCTGTACCAAGATGCGTGATATCCAGGGTGAGCGCAGACTGGCCTGGGTCCTAAAATGATACTCTGTCTTATTTCCATTGTCTCATTACTCAACAATCAGAAGGTTCTCAGGAGTAAATAACCTAATATATTAATTGCTATTCAGGTGCAGATGACTAACAATCACTCTCCTCTGGTCTCTCTTTCCTTTTTCCCTGGGATGGGAAAAAAAAGTGCCTGTTAAAGCAAGTGAACAAATTGTACAATAGCAGTTGGTAAGGGAGACTGATATAAAAGAAATTTACAGAATGGAAAACTTACTCTTAGAACTGAACAACTTTAGAGAACATTTAGTCTATTAACACTAATTCTATAAGCAAACAGCAACTAATGCTATAATTTACTGAGTATTTAATAGTAATTGTCTTCTCAACTCATCCTTAGTCTCTGATCTGTTCAACATGTATGCATTATTATGCACATTTTGATGGATAATCACATTAAAATCACATAGTCAAAGTCACAAATCCGAAGTTTCATAACTCATAAGCCTGGAGTTGGGATTGAAGCAGAGGTCTGAGGTTTGCATTCTTCCAAAATGGAAACGTATATGCTCAAAGATTCCAAAAACTGTAACATTGATTCTTCTGTATCTGGATAGTAAAATATTGGTTTTTAAAATGTCAATATCAATATATGACCAATAAGACTTGGAACAGTTTGTTGAGTAATTTTGAGCTTTTGGCAGTTGCTCCTTTGGGTTGCATTTTTCGTATCATATTGACTCACATATAAGTCTTCACAATTTTGACCCAAATAAAAATTATTTTCAAAAGTGGCCTTTCCCTAGAGTAACCCTCCATTGGTGGAGTTTTCAGTGTTCGAAAATCTTTAGGATGAGATTAATGATGTCTGTCACTCTGCATCATACAGTTCTTATGATTTGTTCAGCAAACAGCAGTTTTTAATGAGCTCAGTTGCCTCAAAGATAAAAGTGTATTAAGGTATGAAAAATGATAAAGTGTTCATTGTACAGCACTAATCATATTGGCTTAACTAAGTGTCAATGTGGATATTACTTTTATTAGACTTTAGTGGTAACTGAATATTTAAGTGTTTAGTTAGCCTTTCCAAAATCATAGATCTGATGAGAAGATAGTGTCTTTAAACCTAGAACTTGGTGAGAGAGTGGAAGTCAGTATAAACTACACCCAAAAGGGAAAATTCCTATTTCTCAAGCCTACATTTCATGCCAAGCTTTAGCAGGTGGTGAAGTCAGACAGAGCATGAATAACACACCTTCTATTTATGACCAGTCTTATAATTGGAAGGTAGCAGCTGCCATCTGGCATAATTTTGGAAGGTGTTGAAAGGTCACCATGATCAAAATATTAAGTTAGGTTTCTCTTGTACTTTGGAGTCAGGTAATATTTATTGAGCTATAACTATGTGTCAAGTATTCTCCTGGGGGCTTTCACATATGTTACCTTAACAGATATCTTACACAAACCCTATTTTAATCTTATTAGATCAACAAACTAAGGCTTGGAGAAACAAAGAAGTTGCTAAAGGTAGCCTAGAAAATGCATAGGCAAACCGAGGTTTAAATACAACTCCTCGAATTCCAAGTTTTATATAAGGAATTCTTACTAATGTCCTCAGTATTCACAGGTCTTCAAGAGACAGGTGCATTTTAGCCAGTTCCCTCTACAGCGATACCTGGAAAGTAGTGTCAACCAGTTAATACTTACTTCAGCCCTGAAAAAAAGTCTGGTAAACCAAGGTACATTATGGTTTATATAAGTTCTATGTATAAAACCTAAAGGGAAATATTGATAAAGTAAAACCTCATCAATGATGGAAGACCAGTTTAATGAACAAAGTCCAAACTATTAAATATGTGATGCATTTGAAGAAAATAAGATGTGGTGCATAAAGAAGGCTGTGAGAAGATCCATGTATGTCTTCAGGCATTTTGAAGAAGTAAAAGAGGTATATTTTTATGCGTTAAGATGACTGAACAGAGTAATGCATGATTAGAGATGTCTGAAATAGAATGTAGTTTCCTAGGAGGTGGTAACTGTCTTACAGATGTCCAAGAAAAGGGACAACAAATGTTTCATAACAATGTGGAAGGATTCTACAAACAATGCATTGGTCGTGTTAACGTAACTTTAGGTTCTCCCTTCAACCATGAGACTCTATGATAATGAACAGTGTTAAATGCCTTTACATGAAGTTTTGTAAAGCTTACAACAGAAGATAAAATATAAGAGATTTTAAAAATCTTCACTGAAGATAGTTTAGGGAAACTTGAATGGCTTAATGAAAGTGAGGCCACTCATTAGAGCTGGCTTGAAAGGCAAATTCTATGTACAAAATTTGCAAATGTGATTCAATAACCAACTAGAGTTCCTGATCAAAAGAATTCCTCATTCTCTTAGTTCATGGAGTCTGAAATTTCAACATTGCTGACACATTCAGTTGTCTCATAGGATCATTGATCTTCATGATTTATGTTAAAATGAATATACCCTTCATGGGCGTGACACCACAAGCCCTTATCAGCTAGTATTTTGGAGGAGTATGACAGCTAGATCAGAGTCCAAATCTGGGTGAATATGGCAGAAGATTAGTGTTGCAGCCTATGAGAAAAGGGACAAGAAAGGGAGAAGAATTAGAAAATAGTTGGGAAAATGGAGGCAGAAAGTCAGAAAGGCAAAGCTTTTAGAAGGACTTCAGGGATTATTGGTTTTCAATAACTCTTTTAACATGAGCTCTTCTTAACAGCTACCTCTGAAACTAACTACATGCATACTCCCCCATACACATTTTATACAATTTATTATTTGTAATCACACCTACACTTTCTCACAAAATTAAAAGTATGCTTAATTTCTTTGAAAAATGATTTTGAAATATTATCTATTTACAAAAAAGTAGAAAAAATGAAAATTGTTTAGTTTGATAGATTTTTATAAAGTGAACACACATGCATAAATAACACCCAGATAAAGAAGTACAATTATAATTGTATGTAAAAATCCCCTCTAATGCTCTCCAAATTACTAAGTCCTTTTCCTCTCCAAAGGGACTATCTTCCTGATTTCTAGCATCTATACATGAGTTTGGCTTATTCTTGACCTTTCTACAAAGGGCATAATTTGTCTTGAATTTGGCTTCTTTCACTCAGCAACATGTTTGTAAGATTCATACTGATTTAATCAATAGCTTATTTATTTATTATTTCTACTCTTTGTGATTAGATTTGATGTATTTCCAAATAAAATCTTAGCAGAGTCGTCTTTTTTAAAGAAATTGAGAAGATATTTATAAAATTTATCTAAAATTCTTCCCAGCTTAATGAGTACAAAAATACAGTTAGCATGATTAATATCTAGTATTTGGTAACACAGTAAGGTAACTAACTAATAATAAATTTAAAAATAACTAAAAGAGTGGGAATAGAATCTTCTAAAAGAAATAAATGATAAATGCCTGAGGTGATAGATATCTCAATTACCCTGATTTGATCATTATGCATTGGATGCTTGTATTAAAACATCACATGTGCCCCAATAAGTATATATATATATATATATAAAACTATCTTGGACCCAAACTAATTTTTAGAAAAGGAAAATAAATATAGAAAAAGTCAAATGACCAAGACTGGCCAAAGCAAATTTTGAAAAAGAA
Organism: Pongo abelii; assembly: GCF_028885655.2. Classification (NCBI taxonomy): domain Eukaryota; kingdom Metazoa; phylum Chordata; class Mammalia; order Primates; family Hominidae; genus Pongo; species Pongo abelii. Next base: position 62,853,831 of record NC_072004.2, on the reverse strand, counting down.
GAATGAAATTAGAATACTGATTCCATGATTTACCAAAAATTATATTGCTTGAGGTATTAGTGAAAAGAGGGATTATCTATGAAAAAGTATTTAGAATAAAGAAATACTCCCAAAAATACATAGTCAATTGACTTTTGACAAAAGTGCTGATGAAATTCAATGAAGAAATGAAAGTCTTTTCAACCAATGGTGCAGCAACAACTGGATGTCCATGTGAAAAAATTAACTTTAGTTAACTTGAGTTCTTTCTTGCACCATAACAAAACTTAGGTCAAAATGTAAAAGCTAACACTATAATACACCAAGAAAAAAAACAACAGAAAAGTTTTGGAACCTTGACTAGGCAAATATTTATCACCTAAATATACAAAGCACAGACCATAAAACAAAACTTGATAACTTGTGTAGGTATTAAAATATAAAGAAAATAGAAGAAAGAAGAAGAAAGATGAAGGAAGAAGGGAAGAAGAGGAGGAGGAGTAGGAGGAGGAGGATGAGGAAGAAGAAGAAATAAATGTCCAAATGATATGGTTTGGCTATGTCCCCACCCAAATCTCATCTTGATTTATAGCTCCCATAACTCCCGTATGTCATGGGGGCAGGTCTTTCCAGAGCTGTTCTCATGATAGTAAATAGGTCTCACGAGATCTGATGGTTTTATAAAGGGGAGTTCCCCTACACAAGCTCTCTTGCCTACTGCCGTGTACAATGTGACTTTGCTATTCCTTTGCCTTCTGTCATGATTGTGAGGCCTCCACGGCCAAGTGGAATTGTGAGTCAATTAAACCTCTTTCCATTATAAATTATCCAGTGTCGGGTATGTCTTTATTAGCACATGAGAACAGACTTATACAGTAAATTCATACCTGTAGAGTGGCGTGCTGCTATAAAGATACCTGAAAATTTGGAAGTGACTTTGGAACTGGGTAGCAGGCAGAGGTTGGAACAGTTTGGAGGGCTCAGAAGAAGATAGGAAATGTGGGAACGTTTGGAACTTCCTAGAGACTTGTTGAATAATTTTAACCAAAATGCTGATTGTTATATGGACAATAAAGTCCAGGTTGAGGTGGTCTCAGGGGGAGATGAGAAATTTGTTGGGAAGTGGAGCAAAGGTGACTCTTGTTATGCCTTAGCAAAGAGACTGGTGACATTTTGGCCCTGCCCTAGAGATCTGTGGAACTTGGAACTTGAGAAAGATGATGTAGAGTATTTGGTGGAAGAAATTTCTAAGCAGCAAAGCATTCAAAAGTTGCTTTGGGTGCTGTTAAAAGCATTCAGTTTCGTGTATTCACAAAGATACAATTTGGAATTGGAGCTTATATTTAGAAGGGAAGCAGACATTAAAAGTTTGGAAAATTTGCAGCCTGATGATGCAATAGAAAAGAAAAACTCATTTTCTAAGGAGAAATTCAAGCCTGCTGCAGAAATTTGCCTAAGTAACTGGGAGTTGAATGTTAATCATCAAGACAATGGGGAAAATGTCTCCAAGGCATATCAAAGACCTCTGTGGCAGCCCCACCCATCACAGGCCCAGAGTCCCAGGAGGAAAAGATGGTTTCCTGGGTGGAGCCCAGGGACCCCATGCTGTGTGCAGCCTAGAGATTTGGTGCCTTGCATCCCAGCTGCTCCAGCTGTGGCTAAAAGGGGCCAAGGTACAGCTTGGGCCATGGCTTTAGAGTATAAACGCCCCAATCCTTGGCAGCTTCCACATGGTGTTTAGCCTATGGATGCACAGAAGTTAAGAATTGAGGTTTGGGAAACTCCGCCTAGATTTCAGTGAATGGATGGAAATGCCTGGATGTCCAAGCAAAAGATTGCTGCAGGAGCCGAGCTCTCATGAAGAACCTCTTCCAGGGCAGTGAGGAAGAGGTATGTAGGGTAGGAGCACCCACACAGAGTCATTACTGTAACATTGACTGGTGGAGCTGTGAAAAGAGGATCACCATCCTCCAGACCCCAGAATGGCAGATCCACCTACAGCTTGCACTGTGTGCCTGGAAAAGCCACAGACACTCAATGCCAGTCTGTGAAAGCAGCCAGGAGAGGGCTGTACCCTACAAAGCAACAGAGGTGGAGCTGACCAAGGTCATGGGAGCCCACCTCTTGCATCAGCGTGACCTGGATGTGAGACATGGAGTCAAAGGAGATCATTTTGGAGCTGTAAGATTTGATTGCCCCACCAGATTGCAGACTTGCATGGGGCCTATAGAGCCTTCATTTTGGTCAATTTCTCCTATTTGCAACAGGTGTATTTACCCAATGCCTGTACCTCCTTTGTATCCAGGTAGTAACTAACTTGCTTTTGATCTTACAAGCTCCTAGGCAGAAGACACTTGCCTTGTCTCAGATAAGACTTTGGACTGTGGACTTTTGAGTTAATACTGAACTGAGTTAAGACTCTGGGGGACTGTTGGGAAGGCATGACTGGTTTTGAAATGTGAGAACATGAGATTTGGGAAGAGCCTCGGGTGAAATTATATGGTTTGGGTGAGTCCCCACTCATATCTCATCTTGAATTGTAGCTCCCATAATTGCCACATGTCATGAGAGGGATCTGGTGGGAAGTAATTATATCATAAGGGCAGGTCTTTCCCATGCTGTCCTTGTGATAGTGAATAAGTCTCATGAGATCTGATGGTTTTATAAAGGGGAGTTCCCCTGTACAAGCTCTCTTGCTGCCACCGTGTAAGACATAACTTTGCTCCTCCTTTGCCTCCTGCCATGATTGTCAGGCCTCCCCAGCCATGCTGAACTGTGGGTCAATTAAACCTCTTTCCTTTATAAATTACCCAGTCTTGTGTGTGCTTTTATTCGCAGCTTGAAAACAGACTAATACACCAAGCATCCACCTAGGCAAGGTGGGAGAGGGAATACTTGCAATATATATATCTAACAAAGAATTTCTAACTAGAATATATAAGACATTTTTCAACTTACTTGTAAGAAGATGGCATATTATAAAATGGGCAAAAATTAAACAAACACTATACAAAGGATCATATATAAGCAGTAAATATGTGAAAATGATGACCATTATTCACTGTGACAATTCATGTTAAAATCTCATAGATATTGCACTACACATCCACGAAAAGAGCCAACAATTAAAAGACTATTATTTCCAAGTACAGGAGAGGATGTGGAAGCATGCTATATAATAAGTAACACAGAGAAAAAAAAATACAATACTCAGCTAGATTAGCTAATTTTAGCTAATGCAGATCTGCATATATAAAATTATATGTGCAAACATTAGCTTAGATATGAGTTCACAGGTGATAAAGCAATGAATCTCTAATTGTTTTAGCAGAAAGTGGACGTGAAATTATGCCAGAGCTAGAGAACTAAGACTTTTTTTTCATAGAAAAATGCATATGAACGTAAAAGTATCTATGAACATTGGAAGAACAAGTAAGCAGTTCTTCCAAGTTTTTTTAAGTAGCAAATGACCTTTTTGAATGTTTTACTTTATTTTTTGATTGAAAAATAAAATTGTATATATTCATGACATACAAAATTTTTTGAAATATATATACCCATGAAATGGCTAAATTGGGCTAATTAACATATCTATTTCCTCACATAGTTATAATTGTTGTGGTGAAAACATTTAAACTCTACTGCCTTAGTCTTTTCAAGATTACAATATATTATTAACTATAGTCATGATGTTGTAGAATGGATTTCTTGAACTTATCACCCCTAAGTGTCCATCAACAATGAATGGATAAAGAAATATGGTATATATACACAATGGAATACTATTCAGCATTAAAAAAAGGAAATTATGTCATGCACTACAACACGAGTGAACCTATGTTAAGGGAAATAAGCCAGACACAGAAAGACAAATGCCTGATTATTGTATTTATATGTGGAAGTTGAAGAAGTTGAATTCACAGAAGTAGAGAAGAGAATCATGGAGATAACACCACCAAGTGCTGGGAGGAACTTTAATAGACAGGTCCAGAAGCTTTTAAAATGAATTTTTATATTAAAGGGCTGGGAATGGAGAACTAGGAACAAAACAAAAGAGAGCATTTTTTTTTTAATTCAGACAAATTACTTAGCAAAATAGTACCGAATTTTTCTATAGAGGTCCATGTATCACAGTAAGCAGAAGCATTTTCATTAAAAAATTCTCCATCGACAAAACAGCTAAATATAATTACAGTTGTAGAATAATGCCATCTCAATCATTTCCCCATTTATTTGAAATTTGATTTAACACCAAAACTCAAAGGGGGCATGAGGGTGAATAGCTAGCAAAAGAAATTTCTCTGCGGGAGACAATCATCAAAAAAACATGTAGTTACCAGTTGTTCCGCCCTACTTCTATATTCTCATTTGGCTTTTCGCCCAGATTTGCACAAATCACTAGTAATGGCCAAAACAATTCATGAATATAGAAAAAAAAACACATAAAAAAATGGAGGAAGGAAAAAATAAACTCATGAAAAAACAAACATCGTTTTTAATTATTGGGACACTAATGAAAACAGTGAATCAAATAAATAGTTTGTTCTCAAAGTGTTGTCATGCAAAACACAATAAACATGAAAGTTCCTGAAATAACACTTCATAGCAAGAGGAAAAAAATGCCCTATAACAGTCCTTGAAGAAAATATTCATTAGTATTTCACTTTATCATTCCTGGTTTCAGGTTCCAGTCTAATCTCCATAGAAATGGAATTCCAATTGGACCTCAGAGATATCTTACAAGTACACTGTAATCCCAACTTGAGAGAGAAGTTCAAGTTAACTGAAATTCAGTTTACCCTCATGGGAGCAGTTGGACTGAACTACTAAGAGGAACCAAATTTAAGTTCTTAAAAATGGCCAGGATGAATTCTAAAATAAAACAACAGAGCTAATATTAAAATATAAAGAAAAATCCTTCTTTCTTTCTCTTTCTCTTTCTCTTTCTTTCTCTTTCTTTCTTTCTTTCTTTCTTTCTTTCTTTCTTTCTTTCTTTCTTTCTTTCTTTCTTTCTTTCTTTCTTTCTTTCCTTCCTTCCTTCCTTCCTTCCTTCCTTTCTTTCCTTCCTTCCTTCCTTCCTTTTCTTTCTTTCTCTTTCGTTCTTTCTTTCTTTCTTCTTGCTCTCTCTCTCTCCCTTTCTTTCTTTTCTTTTCTCTTTCTTTCTTTTTCTTTCTTTCTTTCTTTCTTTCTTTCTTTCTTTCTTTCTTTCTTTCTTTCTTTCTTTCTTTCTTTCTTTCTTTCTTTCTCTTTCTTCTTCCTTTCTTCTCTCTCTCCTCTCTTTCTCTCTCTCTGTTTCTTTCCTTACTATTTTTTTTTACCCTGATCAGCCTCTCTCTCTTTCTTTTTTTTCCTTTCACAAATATGAAGTGATTATGAGAATGCAGAGGAAAAATAATGCCGTAAACAACAACGAGTAAATCATCTTTATAATCAGTAAAACACATATTTAATAACAATTCTAACACAAGGACTTCTGTGCCTAAGATAGCCACAGATACACAGTTTATAATTTTATTTTAACCGACATTAGGTTCTTTATGATTGCCAATAATAAACCATTGTTCTAATTTTGATGATTTAATTTCTTTTTTAAATGTTTGTCTTTTTTTACTAAAGTATAATATAATTTTTAAAACTCATTTAAAGAAATTTGGACACATTGTTTGATATGACAGTCCCTTCTTTTTTTTAAATTTTCTATAAAAATTATCTGTTTTCCATTTCAAAATATCTGGCACTGAGTAAGTTTTTTCTTACACAGTTCAAGATACAGTAATACAGTCAGCCTGAGTGCCCATATTACTTCGCTGATCTTTAAAATACTTCTATGCACTTAGAATGATTTTAACAATCTGTTTTTACTGTTTTTGGAGTCTAATAGAGTGGGGTTTAAGTAGTGGCTTTGTCATTTTTTCTGGGTGGGTTGTTGAATCTTTTGTAGTACAGTTTCCTCAATCATGAAATAATTTGGAAGTGAAGATCGAATGATATAATGTATGTGAAGCTCCTAGAACACTAGCTGTGAGACACCTCTTTAAACAGCCATACGCCATAGCCCTTCTCTCTTTTGGGATCGGCTTTGAAGACACAGAACAGAACTTTGAGTGGCTACTTCAGTGCCATCTGATCTTGCTCTGGGTATAGTTAATTTGTCTGGCTTGGATCTGTGCCAGGCAGCTTCTCTCTCTAAGAAACTGGAACTGAGAATAGAGAGCACAAAGTTTGGGAGGTTCTCTGTCTGAGTCACTTTACATGAAGACCCTCCAGGGAGAAGTAGTAGGTCTTGCTGCTGAGGCTCGCAGAACTGGCCTAGTCCCTTCCCATCCTGATGCTTTGTCTCTGATCTTGTAATAAATCACAATTATCCTGTCCCATCAATATGCATGTTTTGTCCCCTTCTTTTATTTTGTCTTAAGCTAGAAAAAAATGCAGGTGCTCTAAATGAATATTAACTGACATTTATTTATTTATTTATTTATTTATTTTTTTCTTTTGGATAGTTTTTCTCTTTTTTTTTTATTTTTTTATTTTTATTTTTTTCTTTTATTATTATTATTATACTTTAGCTTTTATGGTACATGTGCGCAATGTGCAGGCAAGTTACATATGTATAGATGTGCCATGCTGGTGCGCCGCACCCACCAACTCGTCATCCAGCATCAGGTATATCTCCCAATGCTATCCCTCCCCCCTTCCCCCACCCCACAACAGTTCCCGAAGTGTGATGTTCCCCTTCCTGTGTCCATGTGTTCTCATTGTTCAGTTCCCACCTATGAGTGAGAATATGCGGTGTTTGGTTTTTTGTTCTTGCGATAGTTTACTGAGAATGATGATTTCCAATTTCATCCATGTCCCTACAAAGGACATGAACTCATCATTTTTTATGGCTGCATAGTATTCCATGGTGTATATGTGCCACATTTTCTTAATCCAGTCTATCATTGTTGGACATTTGGGTTGGTTCCAAGTCTTTGCTATTGTGAATAATGCCGCAATAAACATACGTGTGCATGTGTCTTTATAGCAGCATGATTTATAGTCCTTTGGGTATATACCCAGTAATGGGATGGCTGGGTCGAATGGAATTTCTAGTTCTAGATCCCTGAGGAATCGCCACACTGACTTCCACAATGGTTGAACTAGTTTACAGTCCCACCAACAGTGTAAAAGTGTTCCTATTTCTACACATCCTCTCCAGCACCTGTTGTTTCCTGACTTTTTAATGATTGCCATTCTAACTGGTGTGAGACCTAAAACCATAAAAACTCTAGAAGAAAACCTAGGCATTACCATTCGGGACATAGGCATGGGCAAGGACTTCATGTCTAAAACACCAAAAGCAATGGCAACAAAAGCCAAAATTGACAAATGGGATCTAATTAAACTCAAGAGCTTCTGCACAGCAAAAGAAACTACCATCAGAGTGAATAGGCAACCTACAAAATGGGAGAAAATTTTCGCAACCTACTCATCTGACAAAGGGCTAATATCCGGAATCTACAATGAACTCCAACAAATTTACAAGAAAAAAACAAACAACCCCATCAAAAAGTGGGCGAAGGACATGAACAGACACTTCTCAAAAGAAGACATTTATGCAGCCAAAAAACACATGAAAAAATGCTCACCATCACTGGCCATCAGAGAAATGCAAATATTAACTGACATTTAAATACGTATGGAAGAGTATGTTGTAGAAACAGATCTTCAGTGAAATGTGGGCTATTTAGAATCGGTGATGATTATGTGAAAGGCCACAAGACTATCTTCCATGTAATTGGAAGAAAGCTAGCAGCCTAGAAACAGTTCATTACAGTTATTACCAAGGGATAAAGCTCTAAGAGAGTTGATCCCTTGGAGAGAGAAATGTCATTCTTGAAGGATTGGATCGTCAATCTGATCCTGATTGCATTGTATAAAATGACTGCTAAACCAATGTTCTATTGCTTTTTCTAGCAGTTAGGCTATGATCCTTGGAAACTAAATACAGAAATGTATTCATTTAGTTTATTTGATTGCTTTAACTTAATAAATGAACTATCGATAGTTAGAAAACATATATTGTGTTATTGGTCAGATAGAATTAGACTTTTGAAGATTAGATGAAGAATTTCTTATATGCCCTCAAAGACTGTATCAACAGTCCTGCTGTCTTGCCTCCCCTCATATCTATATTAAGCACTTTAGCTTGGGTCACTCTTATTGAAGGAACTACCAAATCAACTGATGCCTCACCCCTCATTGTCATTTGTTAAGAGATTATTTTCAAAATAGCTTTATCTGGACATATAATGAGCAGTATCAGAATAACGATCAAAGTGTTTACATTTGTAATTTACCAAGGAATATCATAAAACTGGTAGCAGAGTGGGTGGGAAGTAGAATCAGTGCTTAGAGATTTTGAAGTATCTTAACCAGGAGGATGGAACATAGATAACGACTGCATTTAATGTCTTACATTGAACAACTATCTAACCCTTCAAAAAGTTTGCTAATGCAAACATGAACACCATGCTTGATTGTTCCCCATGTTATTGATTGATCAGATCATCGTTACCCAATATAGAGAAAGGGATTAAAAGATTTCAGAGAATAAACATGTTTGATTGAGTCCGCCATGTGCTTCCTGAGCTACTCTTGGCTTCAGAACATACTGGGAAGAGAAGTGCCCAGATCTTCTAAAAAGCCTACTCTAGTTCTTCTGGCTATATGCCTGGCCTGAAAAGGATAATATGTATCCTTTAATATGTAAAAGGATAATATGTATCAACGTAATACAAAGTCATGTCAGTTCTTTCTGCAAAATAAGTCCCTCTTGCTACCACATCCAACTCTACTAACCTAGTACATGCAATCACTATATTTTGCCTGGAAAACTGCAATGCCTCCAAACAAGTTTCTGTTTTCACCTTTCTCCACTATGAACAGTTACTAAGGAGTAACCAGAATGATTATGTAATAACATAAATCCAATCATGACCACCATCTGAGTTTTAGTTGCATATACAGTGAAACCAAATTCCTTTAAAAATATTTCATGCCCTCACCTGTCCCATCTATTTCTCCTTTTACATAAAGTAAAATATTATTGAATCACATAATTATTTTGCCTATAATTTTAATTTATGTAATTTTATGTGTATTCCTTTATGTGTGTATGTGTCTGTATACATATTTTGAGTGGGCAAGGTATAAGCTTGGAAGCAATATCCAAAATACATGTGTCTGGCCAAAGACTTGTGTTCAGATAATAGAAGGAACTCCTAGTGATAAAAATAAATAAATTACAAATCCAATTTAAAAATGGGCAAAAGATTTAAGCATACACTTCCCAATAAAGCATATGCAAATGTCAATAAACAAATGTAAAATTGTTAAATATATTTGGTCCTCAGAGAAATGCCCTCAGTATGGTAAAACAGATTAATAATGACAAAAAATTTAATGGCTTAACTGTTCTAAGTATCTGGACATTTTATACATGCCATGTGTTAGTTATGGCCCTAACAAGCCCAGGATCAAGGAAGATGTAAAACAGCTCAGGCAAAGGAAGCATGAAATGGTACACAGCATTGGCTTCAGCAAAAGACTTATGTAAGATCAAGAAGAATGTCATGTGGGTTGTATCAACCTGCTGTCTGAAGGAATTTATTCCAATAAAGCTTATAACTAGCTCATTTTCCTGTTCCTCTAAAGCAAATTTTTAAGTGTTAGCTTTTGTGCTTGGCACTGGAAATAAAAAGATGTATAAGACTACATGTGATTTCCAACAGTTTACAGTAAATGTAAGAAAGAGAGCTACTTAAATGATAAACATCACATAGTATGGGAAGTACTTAAACAAAAGTTTGCCTTAGGTGTTATGGGTCTACAGAGGAAAGAACTGACTCTATCTGGGTGAGTCTAGAAATACTTTGCCGAAGAGAAAACATCTGAACAGAATTGAATGATAACTAGGCATTATCCACAAAGAGAAGAGACAAAAAACCATTAAGGCAGTGAAACTAGCATCGCAAGTCATAGATATGTGAAAGACCACATAAAGGCATTAATATGATAAAATATAGACATTTTGGGTGAGGTAGAAACACTGTGGTAAATGGAATGAAAAGGGTAGGCATAAGAAGAGCCATGCCTATTTGTACTGTCTGGACCATATTCTCCAGTTAATGATGGTTTCAGAGTGTGGGAATATTTTGGAAAAATTGATGGTTTAGAAAGATCTTGTGATAGAATAATGGCCTCTCCTCAAAAGATGTTCACCCTAATTCTCAGAAACTGTGAATGTGTTACCTTACATGGCAAAAGGACTTTGCAGATGTGATTAATTGGAGGATTTTGAAATCAGAACATAATTTTGAATTATCTGGGTGGCTCTAATATATTCACAGGTCCTAAAATGTGGAATAAGAAGGCAGAAGAGGGAGGCAAGAGAGGTTTGACTACAGAAAAGGAAGCTAGACTGTTGCAATGTGAAGAAGACAATATACTATTGCTGGCTGATGCAATGTGAAGAAGACTTAACTTGCTATTGCTGGCTTTGATGGTGGAGGAAGAGGTCTACTAGTCCAGGAATGTGTGCAGCCTTTAGAAGCTGGAAAAGGCAGGGAAAGCAGCTTGTGCAGCCCTGCTAACATGTTAATTCTAACCCAGTAAGAACTATTTCAGACTTCTAGCTTTCAGGACTGTAAGATAATAAACTATTGTTGTTTTAAATCATTACGTTTATAGTAATTTCATACAGTAGTCATATAAAATGGACACAAATATATGGAGATGAAAGGATATTGTGGATAAGCAAAGCCTTCGCTGGTTTCTTCTTGGATATGGCTTTTTCCATATTTTAGACTCTGTGGCTGAAAACAGGCCCTTGAACACTGTCCAGATACGAGTCTTTATTATAGTACAATAAATGCAAGAAGAACACAGTCTTTGAAGCCAGATACACCTGAGTTATCACCTCAAATCTGTCATACATTTACTCTATAAGCTTAGGGTACATAAAGTACAATGAGCTGAGACTCATTCAGGTTTCTCGCCCACAAAATAAGAAGGATAATAATTCTCTCATTGAGCTGCTGGGAGTATTACCTAAATGAATGCTTATGAAAGATTCTAGCACAATAGCTGAGTACACATACTAACACATGTTAATTCTCAGTTACCTTTCAACATCTCACAGTAAAGTTAAATCTGGATATTTATGAAAATATATAACAGCCTGGATATATATGTAATAATCCAGGCTGTTCATTAAGATAATGAGCAATTGATGTAAAATAACAAGGCTAGCAGAGATGGATTAAAGAAATAATCTGGAATTTGATGGTAATAATATATTAGGGGATAGTATTGTGCACCTCCACAAAGAAACACACACAGAGAAACACGGAAATAAACTGCATGATTGGACAGATTTGGACATTTTTTTTTTCTAGAAATGTGCTGCCATAGAGCTAGAGAAAGAAATGAAAACTGACTCGACCACCTTGCGAGAGCTTTACAAACTCACTCAAATGTGTGGGACGAATATGTACAAGGCAGTTCTAGTGAGATTTACAGGTGAAATCTAAATTCGTCCTCGAGGAGCTTGGATTTGTTGTTTGTTTTGTTTTGTTATGTTCACCAAACAGGGATTTATTTTTAACTTCCCTTAGTTTTTTAACAATATCTCGGGCAACAGTCTAGGTTTTTAATTAAAAATCTCAAGTTGGTGTCCCCGCTGAACAGCTTAGTTTTATACCACTGAACCAGACAGAAGCCGTGGCGAGATGCCTCCATCCCCAAAGACCTTATCTCTATGGGGTGCTCCACTCGCCATATGCCACATCACATTTTTCACCAAGGGGTGCTTTGTTTCTGTCTCCTTCAGACCTAAGTAAAAAATCTGTCTCTATCTTTTTGAGGGGCCTACACGTCTTAGAAAGGCAATGCACCTAAAGCTAATCATTCTCAAATATTTGATTTATTGATCATTCTAACAATTGCACAAGTAAAAGGAGAATGTTAAAAGCAACATCACATGTAAAATACTGATATTAAAGTACACTCTCAAAATGTATTTTGTTTCTTTTATACAACAAATAAAAATAAGCAATTACTTTTTCTGTTTTACAAATGAGAAAATTCAATTTCTGAGTTTTAAGACCAATACTGAATGCCCTCACCCTCATAAACAGCAAAGCAAGAACTTGATTCCCACTGTCCACTGTAGCTGAGAACTAAATTCTGACCACTGTAATCAAAGACCTTCTTTAAACTTATATATTAACGCAGTCTTTAATTACATATATTTTGTGAGCATTATTGTCTCTAGGATAACATTTAAGTCTCATGACAAAAATAACACATTTTAATATGTGTGAGTATTCATTTGTAAACAACAATTTGAAGTAAGAAGAGATCTGAATACTTTTCTAGACTTTGAGAGCAACTATGTGAATAATTATAGGGATGTCAAGTAATCTCTTTGGGTATTTGAATTCCAGTTTGTAAAATGAGAAGACTGAGCTAGGGTGGCTTGGCTAGTTTTATTCTTTAAATACTGCACATTGCATGATGCTCAATCCTTGTAACCTATTGTTGAGATTCAGTAATTAGGGTATCAACTAATAATGGGGCTAAAAAAATTTTATTTTCTTCTCCGGCTCCTATATGTTTAAGTAAATCCTTATATAGACACAGCATTATTTCTATTTTTAGAGGCATCTTCTTTAGCATCATAGTATGAGTGTTATATTGGGACCACTCTTTGATGTATTTTTTTTTTTCAGGTAAAATTTGGCTTTTGAAAAGTTTTTTTCAAAGTAATTTTTTTTTTTTTTTTTTTTTTTTGAGATGGAGTCTCACTCTGTTGCCAGGCTGGAGTGCAGTGGTGTGATCTCAGCTCACTGCAATCTCCGCCTCCCGGGTTCAAGGGATTCTCCTGCCTCCTGGGTTCAAGGGATTTTCCTGCCTCAGCCTCCCGGGTAGCTGGGACTACAGGCGTGCACCACCATGCCCAGCTAATTTTTTGTATTTTAGTAGAGACGGGTTTCACCATGTTGGCCAGGATGGTCTCAATCTCCTGACCTCGTGATCCACCTGCTTCGGCCTCCCAAAGTCCTGGGATTACAGGCATGAGCCAGCGCACCCAGCCTCAAAGTAATTTCTATAAATTAAGTGCTATTACTATTAATAGGGTTATTCAGAGGAGATATACAAGGTATTCTCTACTATCAATACCTTACAAGGGTTACAGAAATCATATTTTATATAGGTTTCTGTATGTACAGGAAATTATTACAGAAGAGGGGTAAAGGCTAAATGATGAACTGATGCTACTTGGAAATAAGAATTATTAGTATGCTATCTCAGTTGGAATACCTAGAAGACATCTGGAGTAGGAATAAGTATCATGCCAAAACACAGTCTCTTTATTTTCAACTAATGGTTTGGTGGGCTAATAGTGAAACAACTTCACACATCGGGACTCTAAGAAATCATTATTTTGTTTGTCTTTATTATAAGCCATATGTGTATTTTATCTCCCTTCATTACCCTCAACTTGATCCAACAGTTTTTTTATCACATCACTGACACACAAGAATACCTTAAGGACTATCTTTGAATTTCAACCTAAATTCCCTGCTAGAGTCCCCTTCCCTGCTAGTTTATACATTAACTCATGCAGTTGTGGAAGTAAAATTTATGATAAAAGAGCACATTTCAGATGTAGCTAGAGTAGTCAGCCACTACTATCTGAATATCAATTTCCTTATTTGTTAAGAGAGTAACAATAAAGTTAGTCACAAGTATTAAACAGTTAATTGTTGAACACCTGCCACTGAAGGCCTTACCAGGGAATCTCTTGAAGCTTTTCTAAAACTTGAATCATACCAGTATGAAATAGAATTCTCAGGCTGACAAAGATGGCCAACTAGCTAGGGTGTACCACTTTCATGAAGAGAAATAGACAGGGTGAGTAAATATAGCACCTTCAACTGAAACATCCAGGTACACGCATTGGGATTCATCAAGAAAACAACTCAACTCACAGAGAACAGAGAAAAGCAAGGCAGGATGACATCCCACCCAGGAATAACATGGAGCCAGGGAGCCTCCTTCATCCAGGGAAGTGGTGAGTGAGTGAGCAACCCTAGGGACCCGTGCTTCTGCCATGGATCTTTACAACCCTTCTGAACATAGGAACGGGCAAAATTTTAATGATGAAGATGGCACAAGCAGTTGCAACAAAAGCAAAAAATGACAAATTGGATCTAATTAAACTAAAGAGTTTGTGTGCAGCAAAAGAAACCACCAACAGAGTAAATAGACAATCTACAGAATGGGAGAAAATGATTGAAAATGATACATCTGACAAAGGTCTAATATCCAACATCTATAAGGAACTTAAACAAATTTACAAAAAAAAGAAAAAAAAACAAGCAACCCCATTAAAAAGTGGGCAAAGGACATGAACAGATACTTCTCAAGAGAAGACATACATGGGGCCAACAAGCATATGAGAAAAAGCTCAACATCACCAATCATTAGAGAAATGCAAATCAAAACCACAATGAGATACCATCTCACATCAGTCAGAAAGCCTATTATTAAACATTCAAAAAATAACAGATGGTGACAAGGTTGTAGTGAAAAGTAATGCTTATACCCTGTTGGTGGGAGTGTAAATTAGTTCAGTCATTGTGAAAAGCAGTTTAGCAATTTCTCAAAGACCTAAAAACAGAATTACCATTGGACCCAGCAATCCCATTACTTGGTATATACCCAAAGAAATATAAGTTTTTCTGCAATAAAGATACATGCATGTGTATGTTCATTGAAGCACTATTCACAATATCAAAGATGTGAAATGCACCTAAATTTCCATCAATGGCAGATTGGATAAAGAAAATTTGGTACATATACACCATGGAATATTGTGAAGCCATAAAAAAGAATAAGATTATAGTCTTTGCGAGAATATGAATGGAACTAGAAGTCATTATCCTTAGCAAAGTTACACAGGAACAGAAAAACAAAATACCACATGTTCTCACTTATAAGTGGAAGCTAAATGATGAGAACACATGGACACAAAATGGGGAACCACAGATACTGGGGCCTGCTGGATGGTGAAGACTGGCAGAAGGGAGAGGTTCAGAAAAAACAACAAAACTATTGCCTTCTAGGCTCAGTACCTGGGTGATGAAATAATCAGTACCACAAACTCCCGTGACACGATTACTTACATAACAAACCCACACATGCACCTCTGAATCTTAAATAAAAGTATTTTAACTTTTAAACTTTTGGTTTGGCTCTGTCCCCAAACAAATCTCGTATCTAATTGTAATTCCCAATGTTGGGGAAGGGACCTGATGGGAGGTGACTGGATCATGTGAGTGGGTTTCTCCCTAGCTGTTCTTGTGGTAGTGGGTGAGTTTTCAGGAGATCTGGTTGTTTAAAAATGTGTAGCACTTCTGCCTTTGCCTGCTCTCTCTCTCTCTCTCTCTCTCTCCTGCTCCACCATGGCAAGAGGTGCTTGCTTCCCCTTCACCTTCCATCATGATTGTAAGTTTCCTAAGGTCTCCCAGTCATGCTTCCTGTTAAGCTGCAGAACTGTGAGTCAATTAAACCTCTTTTCTTTACACATTATCCAGTCTCAGTTAGTTCTTTATAGCAGTGTGAGAACAGATTAATAAACTCTCATCTCTTATTATTTCTTCCAACAAATGTAGAAACCACTGCTCCAGTCTAGACTTCTCAGAGATCTCCTATTGTTAGTATCACTATTATTTTATAAAGCCGTTTGAATCCTAGATGGTCGATAGTATGTTTATTCTAATTTCTTTCCCCCTGTAGATCTTCTAGGATTTCTCATTGGGTAGGATGGATTTATAATTTATGCAATGGAAATTTTTCCATAATTATGATAAAACCTAAAAAAGGTTGACTAACTTACTCTATTCCTATTTCCTCAAATCCTGCCAGTAACTTGTATTGCTGCTCAAGTTATCATTCTGAAATGCCTATCTGGCCATGACCTTAAATGTGTCTATGTCTATTATTGTTTCAAGAGTATTGGTGGAAGTTCCTCACCTTAGCACAAATATCCATTCGTAATGAAGTTCTTACCATTATCTCTAACTTCATCCCTTCCACTTATTTTTCTTGCAGGCTTCATTTCAAACATATGTTGCTTTATACCATTGTATCTTTATGCATTTTATTCCCTCTATGAAGAGTATTCTTTACTTCCTTTTCTACCATTTAACTTCCACTTAACTTTACAAAACACTTCACTCCGTTAAGTCTAAATTACATGTTGCAAAAGCATCTTATGTATTCCACAGAATGAAATACTTTTCACACCATGCTTAAATGAATCATTAGGTTATTTGCTTGCACATTTCATGAGGCCACAGAACCCTGTGATTGGGAAATATATCTCAATTACAATTTTATCCTGCTTATTCAGAAATTAATCAAACTATAGCTTTATTTTGGTCAGATCTTGACTTTCACACCTGCATATAAACATTTGCATGTGTGTGTTTGATAGACGCCTCTAACACAACTTGTGCAAAATTAAGATTTCCTTTCCTTAGGAAACAGTATTCTCTTTCTATATCCCCCTGTTTTGTTTTTGCTTTTTTTTTTTTTTGAGACGAAGTCTCTGTTGCCCAGGTTGGAGTGCAATGGCACAATCTCCGCTCACTGCAAACTCTGCCTCCCAAGTTCAAGCGATTCTCCCGTCTCAGCCTCCTGAGTAGCTGGGATTACAGGCACCCGCCATCATGCCTGGCTAATTTTTGTATTTTAGTAGAGACAGGGTTTCACCAGGTTGGCCAGGCTGGTCTTGAACTCCTGACCTCAGGTGATCCACTTGCCTCAGCCTCCTAAAGTGCTAGGATTACAGGCGTGAGCCACTGCACCCGGCCTAGTTTTTTGTATTTTTAGTAGAGATGGCATTTCACCATTTTGGCCAGGCTGGTCTCGAACTCCTGACCTTAAGTGATCCACTCACCTTGGCCTCCCAAAATGCTGGGATTACAGGCATGAGCCACTACACCTGGCCTCTATATCCATTTTTTAATAAGCAGCAACAGCATCCTCTCAATTTACTTAGACAGAAACTTCAAAGTCATCCTTCATACTTCTATGTCCTCACCACACCCTACTCCTTGCCAAATTGTCACCCTTCATGTGTCCTTTGATCTCCAAAGTCAAGGTCTGTGCATCCCCACTGCCATAGCTTTAGGACCAGGTGCTAACAATACTTCCTGAATTAATAATTTTCTAAAAGCTGGATTCTCTGCTCTTAGATATACCTTCTCCAATCTCCTAAGAAGGATATTCTTAGGACACTTCATAAGACAACCAAAGTGATCTTCCTAAAGTACACATCTGATTGTATCCATGCTATAGCCCCCAAATTTTGTGATGATCTTCTGTTGTCTTTCAAACGGAAAGTGTTCAAGTGGCTCACTGTGGCTAGAAAGAGCATTTTCCACCTAAAACATATTTACTTCTTCAGTTTTATTTTTATGTACTTTATGTATAAAACTATTAGCAAGTCAAAATGAATTCCTTGTAGTTTTCCCAAATATGTTTTCTCTCACCTTTAAATATTTGTCTGTGCTGATGCATCTTCCTGAAAAGCTTTCTCTACCTCTCTTTGCTCCACTATCCACTATTCTTTATTCATACTTCAGTTAGATATCACTCTTCTGGAAAGTTTACTTGGCCACCATTACTGTGTTATTTCCCTCAATAGTGGGGCAGAGCACATTTGCGTTGGTTCACAAAGTAAAATATTCAAGAACCTTATGAACAGGTGTCAAATTACTGGTGGTTTGAAATCAGTCATGGTGGAAATGTTTACAGTGTGGAAATTAACAAACACTACACAAATCAGATTTTTAAAAAATTCCCCCAAAGAGCCAATTGACCAGTACAGTAGTGTATCTAATTAGAATGCAGCTGTTTCACTGCTTATCTTCATTGTAGCATTCCACATTTTATCTTGTAATTGTCTGTTTACTAGCTTGTCTTCCCATAAGTTGTAAGATAGTTAAGGATAGGGATAATTCATTTTCTTTTCTTTTGTTGTTATTAGGTGTAATGCCTATGTGACATACCTGAATTTCTACCCTGTCCTAACTCTGCTTATCTTTAAGAAACAGGACTTCTGTGATAAAAAGTTTCCTTTGTAATCAGGCCACCTGAGACTAGTTAGAACCAAGATAGCCAACCGTTGACTTCAAATGGACCTCAGGCTTCATTATAATGTAATTTCCATGTTAAATGACACTCCTACCAGTGCCAGGACAGTTAACAATTGGCATAATAATGACTGTAAGGAGCCATAAAAAGACAAAAAGGAGGGCAGCACTCTGGTTCTGGGAAGTTTACTGCCCATTTCCAGAAAAGCCACAAATATTCCTTGCCTTGCTTTTAATATTCAACCTTTTCTTTAGAGGCACTCTATATTTTAATCCTCTCATTTTTCATTTGTTGAGAAGTTGATTTGTGAGCCATTCTCCCATTTTCAATTCCATGGCAATCAAATAAAGCTTGCACTGTTTGACACTCACTTTCAGTTTCATGTGTTGGCTTCGTGACACTAACAGGAAAAGACCTCATCTTTGGGGGAACCAGCTTTGTTGGTAACATTATCACTATCATCGCGCACATAGTAGATCCCAAATTATAGTGGGTGTTAAATGAGCTCTGTAGATAAAATAACAGAAAAAAGGATTACCTTCTAATATGGTACTTTGGAGCTTATGGTTTTGTTCTAGTTTTAAAAGAGCTTTACCTTACAAAGCTGGGAGCAGAAAGACAGCTTCAGTGAGAGTCCTGTGGCATGTCAGTACTCCTTGGCTGTCACTTTGGATGACCAAAAGAATGTAGCACAATGTGAGCTCTTTAAACTTTGTACAGTATAATTATTATTTCCAAAACAAGTATTACATTTTTTTTATTCAATTCATCTTCCTAAATTTAGGTAATTATTAGGGGCATTAAAACCTAGTAAAACCCACCACAACAGTATAGGAGTTCAGAAATCAATTTCATAAAATGTGAGTTCACATTATTAAAGGCTAATGAGATGACTGGGGTGAATCCTCTGTAGAGGACAGAAGCTCATCACGTATTTCCATACTCATTTTATCTCAAAGCATGTTAGTATGAGGTCACACTATATAGGAAAGTGAACAGAACTTTGCTAGACTAAAGTAGATTATTCTTTACTCCAATCCCAGTGGCAGTGTATTTATTTTATATCTAAGCAGTTGCTATTTAATAAATGTAGGAAAATTTTAATTGGATGTCATTTTGCACAGAAGAGAAGAATCTGTGATTCAGGTTGTAGTTTGACAAGTAGTAAGTAAATATGAGTGAGAGTAAGCTGTCAAGTATCTTCTAACTACATTCTTCATATCAGTAAAGAGGAACAAAGTATGATGTTTTTAGAAAACCATTCTTTATATACATTTAATTTAGAATGCCATCTTAGCCTTGTGGACCTCATTCTGAGCGTCAAGGAAATCTGCTTTTTTGGCTATTTTAAGTATATTTAGTATTAAATATATTAAATATATATTTTGGGTCATTTTACCATATAAAAAGAAATTGCTTTGTCTAAGAAATGTAATACTTTTTCATCTATGCTTGTGTCTTAAGTACATATGTCAAAATCCAAAGCATATTTTTTCTGTAGCTAAAATGTTTTAAATATTGCAACAAAACAAATTAAACCATCCTATTTTCAACTTTTATTTTTATTTTTATTTATTTTTAATTTTTAAAATTTTTAATTCTTTAAAATTATTATTTCAATAGGTTTTGGGGAACAGGTGGTGTTTGGTTACATGAAGAAGTTCCTTAGCGGTGATTTCTGAGATTTTGGTGCACCCATCACCTGAGCAGTGTACACTGTACCCAGTGTGTAGTCTCTTTTCCCTCACTATCCCCCACCCTTTCCCTTGAGTCCCCAAAGTTCAGTGGATCACTGTTATGCCTTTGCATCCTCATAGGTCAGCTCCCACATAGGAGTGAGAACATGTGATGTTTGGTATCCATTCCTGAATTACTTTACCTAAAATAATAGTCTCCAGTTCCATCCAGGTTGCTGTGAATACCATTATTTCATCCTTTTTTATGGTTGAATAGTATTCCATTGTACTACATTCACTTTATCCACTCCTTGATTGATGGGCATTTGGGTTGGTTCCACATTTTTGCAATTGCGAGTTGTGCTGCTATAAATATAGGTGAGCAAGTATCCTTTTCGTATAATGACTTCTTTTCCTCTGGGTAGATACCCAGTATTGAAATTGCTGGATCAAATGGTAGTTCTACTTTTAGTTCTTTATGGACTCTCCACACTGTTTTCCATAGTGGTTGTACTAGTTTACATTCCCACCCACAGTGTAGGTGCTCCCTTTTCACCGCATCCACTCCAGCATCTATTTTTTTTATGTTTTAATTATGGCCATTCTTGCAGTAGTAAGGTGGTATTTCACTGTGGTTTTGGTTTGCATTTCCCTGATCATTAGTGATGTTGAGCATTTTTTCATGTTTGTAGGCCATTTGTATATCTTCTTTTGAGAATTGTCTATTCATGTCCTTAGCCCACTTTTTGATGGGATTGTTTGTTTTTTCCTTGCTAATTTGTTTGAGTTTGTTGTAGGATTTTGATATTAGTCCTTTGTCAGATGTATAGATTCTGAAGATTTTCTCCCACTCTGTGGGTTCTCTGTTTACTCTGCTAACTATTCCGTTTGCTGTGCAAAAGCTGTTTAGTTTAATTAAGTCCCAGCTATTTATCTTTATTTTTATTGCATTTGCTTTTGGGTTCTTGGTCATGAAATCCTTGCCTAAGCCAATGTCTAGAAGGGTTTTTCCAGTGTTATCTTCTAGAATTTTATAGTTTCAGGTCTTAGATTTAAGTCCTTGATTCATCTTAAGTTGATTTTGTATAAGATGAGAGATGAGAATCTGGTTTCACTCTCCTACATGTGTCTCGCTAATTATCCTGGCACCATTTATTGAAAAAGGTGTCCTTCCCCACTTTATGTCTTCGTTTGCTTTGTTGAAGATCAGTTGGCTCTAAGTATTTGGGTTTATTTCTGAGTTCTCTATTCTGTTCCATTGGTCTATGTACCTATTTTTATACTAGTACCATGCTGTTTAGGTGACTATGGCCTTATAGTATAGTTTGAAGTTAGGTAATGTGATGCCTCCAGACTTGTTCCTTTTGCTTAGTCTTTCTTTGGCTATGTGAGCTATTTTTTGGTTCCATATGAATTTTAGAATTTTTTTTCTGGCTCTATGAAGAATGGTAGTGGCATTTTAATGGTAATTGCATGTGATCATTTTCACAATATTGATTCTACTGATCCTATGGAATGTGTTTCCATTTGTTTGTGTTGTCTATGATTTATTTCTTTGTCGTTATTGTTTTGTTTTTTTTAGATGAAGTCTCACTCTGTCACCCAGGTTGGAGTGCAGTGGTGCAATCTCAGCTCACGGAAAGCTCTGCCTCCCGGGTTCATGCCATTCTCCTGCCTCAGCCTCTCGAGTAGCTGGGACTACAGGTGCCCACCACCATGCCTGGCTAATTTTTTGTGTTTTTAGTAGAGATGGGGTTTCAGTATGCTCTCCAGGATGGTCTCTATCTCCTGACCTAGTGATCCACCCACCTTGGCCTCCCAAAGTGCTGGGATCACAGGCATGAGCCACCGTGCCTGGCCCCGTCTATGATTTCTTTCAGCAGTGTTTTCTAATTCTTGGTGTAGAAGTCTTTCATGTTGTTTGTTAGGTATATTTCAAGTTTTTTTTTTTAATTTTTGCAGCTATTGTGAAAAGGGGTTGAGTGCTTGATTTGATTCTTAGCTTGGTTGTTGGTGGTGTATAGTAGAGCTACTGATTTGTGTACATTAATTTTGTATCCTAAAATTCTTCTGAATTCATTTACCAGTTCTAGGTGCTTTTTGGATGAGTCTTTAGGGTTTTCTAGGTATACAATCATATCATCAGCAAACAGTAACAGTTTGACTTCCTGTTTCCTGATTTGGATGCCCTTTATTTCTTTCTCTTGGCTGATTGCTTTGGCTAGGACTTCCAGTACTATGTTGAATAGAAGTGGTGCAAGTGGGGCATCTTTGTCTTGTTCCAGTTCTTATGGGGAATGCTTTCAACTTTTTCCCATTCAGTTTAACGTTGGCTGTGAGTTTGTCATAGATGACCTTTATTACCTTAAGATATGACCTTTCTTTTCTGATTTTGCTGAGAGTTATCATAATGTGATGCTGGATTTTGTCAAATGCTTTTTCTGCATCTATTGAGATGATCATGTGACTTTTGGTTTTAATTCTGTTTGTGTGATGTATCAATTAATTGACTTACATATATGTTAAACCATCTCTGCATCCCTAGTATGAAACCCACTTGGTCATGGTGGATTATCTGTTGGATATGTTGTTGGATTTTGTTCGCTAGCATTTTGTTGAGGATTTTTGTATCTACGTTCATCAGGGATATTGGTCTGTAGTTTTCTTTTTTTGTTATGTCCTTCCCTGGTTTTGCTATTAGGGTGACATGGGCTTTATGGAATTATTTAGGGAGGATTCCCTAGGCAAAAGTTTAGTGAAGCTTGAGCTGCAACATGTCACTCTGCTGGGGCTTTTTTCAAGGATGCCAGGAAGAAGCAGCAGCCATAGCCTTGAGCTTGTGCATGAAGCCCTGCCCTGGTTTAGGGGTCACCTTCTGAGACCTGGGGACCAGGGGCTTCTGGTGGTGCAAGTGGAACACCAACACAAATCCCACTTACTCTACCCTGTGCCCACGATGAAGACCATCAGCTCTCTTGGTTCTCAAGACTTTGAATCAGCCTGAAGTACGTCACTGGCTTTTATGGTTCATAGAAAGCATATTATAGGACCTTCTGGCCTCTATAACTGTGTGAACCAACTCCCATAATAAATCTCTTTTTATATATCTCTCTCATATATCATAATACATCTCACTATATATACATATCTCTCTCTCATATATATGTATATCTCATATAAATATATATGTACATCTCATATAAATATATTTGAGAGAGAGATATATAGTGAGATTTATTATGATATATGTGAGAGATATACATATCTACACACACCAGTTGGTCTGCTTCTCTGGAGAACTCTGACTAATACGTGGGCCAATAATTAAATCAAAAAGTACTGCCCCAACTATAATGACAACAGTATTTGAAAATAGACTTTTCTATTTCGATTTATGTTGCTTTGCAATGGGCTGCAGTGCTCAGCCCAGGATTCCCAGAATTTAAAACTTAACTGGTCCATCTTGGTATCTGCTTTTGAAACAACAGGCTTGGGTATATATTGCCCAATATACCAGGCCTTATGTGCTCCTTAAACCGGGGCTACTTCAAATAGAGTTGCCCTTTACAGTTGGATAATGGTTAACTTTAAATAGCAAGATGTATCTAGCCAGAGGGTTTCTGAAAACCCCTGGGTTTCTTTATTATATTCTGTTTCCTAAATTTCATTTTTTAACTTACTTTAGCTTGGAAACAGAGTTTGTTGTTTTTGTTTAGTTGTTTTATAATCCAACAGTCTGCGAGATTTTATCACTTGCTCAATGTTAACTGCAGATTGAAGGAATCTTCATAGCAACTCACAGTGTGTTTACCTCTTTGCTTCCCAACAGATTACCTTAGACTGTAACTTTCTCTGTTTTTGGTAGTATTTATAAAAAGATATTACAGAAAGACACCCATGTTCTGAAACATTTTACCAAACCTTAACTCTTCAGTTTTGATGGACACATGATCTGATTTCACAAAAATAGCAGGTGACAGTTTAACCGTCTGTTTCTCCTCAAGTACAATAATACCTTCTTAATCTGGACAAAGGACTTCTCAATTTAGCCACTTTCATTTCTAGATCTATTATTGGAGACATATGATTTCCAGATACTAATTGTTCAATTAATCAGGAGACTTTAAATTGCAATTTACAGAAATCAACTCAATGTAGTTTAAGTAAAGTAGAACTTCCTCGAGCTTTGTAATTGAAAGATCCTGAGACAGATTTTCTTCAGGCATAGCAGGATCAAGGCTCCATCAATTTCATCAATGCGGTTTGCTGTTTGCAGAATTAGTTTCATTTCCCAGGAGTATTTTTTTGTCTAAGTGGTGGGAGTGATTGCCATCAGTAGCTCCCTGCTTATATATTTTTTTCTAAGGCTTAAACTCTCAGGAAAAGTAGAGTGGCTTTCCCACTAATATTCATAAAAGTCCTGAGGAAGATGCTAACTTATGGTCATCCGTAAACTATTATTCTCTTTAGAGGAAGGTAAGATTCAGAGTATTCAGGCTGCCACGGTGGGTCACAGATGAGGATTCGGTTTAGCTCCATGTAAAAAAAAGTATTTTGTAGAATTATGAAATTGTGGAAACATTGGCTCATAGAAGGAATATAGGCAAAAAAAAAAGATATAAAAAAATGGGACAAAGGAAGAAAGAAGAAAAAGAAAGAAAGAAAGAGGAAGAAAGGAAGAAAGAAAGGAAAGAAAGAAGAAAGAAAGAAAAGAAAAGAAAGAGATGGAAAGAAAAAAATAACAGAAAGGAAGGAATGAACTTAACATTTAATAAATGCTAAAGCTAGAATGCAACACATCTACAATTCTTACACATTTTGATAAGTTATAAACTCTAGCTTGTGTGTATTACTTTTTAAATGGTAATTTTTACACTCAGGTCCTCGTTGCTCAGGCCTGTGATTTAATTCATGGACAAGTATTATGTTTTTAACCTAAAAAGCATGTTCATTAACCTAAGCATAAGTCACTTTAATCTTTGATACTCAAATACCTTATCTACAAAATAGGATTAACAATGTTTTGCAGAGTTATTGTGAGAATAAAATGTAACAATATGAGATAGAATTAAGCAATAGAAGACAGTTAATAATCACTAATTATGTTTAAGTCTGTACTTGAATGCTGGGTCAGCTCATAAATTTTCAAGTTACTGGATGGAGAGTCTAACATCATGATAAGGGTCATATTGTGTCTAAGGTAGAGATATAGATAAGAAGGCACAACATTTTGAAAAAGTGAGAAAATTATAAGCTATTGAAGGTAGATAATCATAAAGATGGCCTGATGATTAGCATTTTGAGGTACAATATCAAGGAAAAGGGATGCTCCTTTAATTGAGGCTAGTAGATGAATGCTATCATCTATATTTTCTATGTAAGATGAATCTATTTAAAAGTCCATTTCTTTTCCAATAATCTAATTTTATTATATATTAACCATAATTTACAGATTTTTAGCATCTAGACCGCAATATCTTAAAAAATAAAAATGTAAGATAAAACAGAAATAATGTACAAATAAAACAAATATTAGATGGAATAAATTTTTGTATTAAGGCATTTCCCATTTCTCAAACAATATCCCTCATGAGACATATGCATGACTGAGCAATAAAATGAGAATCAATTAACAAGCACTTAGTTCCCATGAAAAATGCTCCTTTCCCCCTTGGTTTCTGTCTCTGCCAATATCCCTCCAGCAAATTCAGTTTGCACCTACAAAAAACATACTGCTTTTCATGTATGGTTTCAAAAGGAAAGGGAGCTTGACAAAGCAAAGAAAATAAAACAAACAAGACAGGCAGTTTTTAATATTTTTAAAAGTTAAAGATATATAGGTTACTTATTTGTAAATATTCTTAGTTCAACACTCATACTTATTAACAGTATCACTCCAGTCATAATCATACCTAAATGTCTCCATATCCTTCAGGAATGTTATTGTATCCCTGACCTGTAGTGGTAATTTCTAACCTTTTATTTCTGTCTCTCGGCAAATTAATTAATATTTGATTAATTAGTATGTTTCCTAAGGGGGAGCCATGCAATATGTTGATCTATTAACAGATATTATGGTTTCTCCTTAGGCTTCTGATGCAAACATTTGTTTAAGGTGAGGTTTACACATATTTAATTTTAAACCATTTTCTAGTTACTTTTTGTGTAATTGTAATAATATATACCCTTTACAAAAATGAGAAATACATAAAAATGTTCAAGCATGCAAAATTAATCTGTAATACCTTTCCCTGGAGAGAATTATACCTGTTTTCATATTTTATTGCCATGGCTAGAAATTTCTTCTCAAGAAGCATATTAATATATTTATTTGCATTATAAGTTTGATATATTTGTAATATATACAATTTCGGGTGGTAATAATTTCCTCTAAAAAGATATCTATGAATATTCTTGCCATATTAATTACTATTTAACTTAACTATAAATATGTTTGATTCTTTAAATTCTTCATATATATTAGTATGGTGTTTGTTTAGCCATTACAAAAAACATCTTTTTTTATAGCTTCTGGCAAGAATGCCTTGTCATATGCTAGTCTAAAACAGAATCTCCAGAAAGACTGCAATAGTACCATGGAAAAGTCATGGGTCTTGAAGCCAGGAAACCTGGAGTCAGAGCCCCTTAGGTATCACTTAATGTATGTATATGAGAAAGCTGATAGAACACTTTGAGCCTCATTTATCCACATATTTAAAATGTGCTTTATATAATACCTTATCATTTGTCTTGAGTAATAACTGTAACAATATACATAAAGCACCTGTCACATAATTCATTCTGAATAAATATTAGTTTCATCTTTATTTTAAAAAGATTTTAAGCTATAAGAAAACTTGAGTGAAATTCATGAGCTTAAGAAATTGTTAGTGATTTTTTTAGAGTGCTTTATATCAATATTTTCCTTTATACATATACAAAGAGGGGGACTTTTATTAATTAGGATTTTCCAGAAAAACAGAACTATTAGGAGATATATAGGTTTGTGTGTGTGTGTGAGTGTGTGTGTGTGTGTAGAGGCGTAGGGGGGAAGAAGAGGGAGAGAGAGAGAATTATTTATTTTAAGTATTTGTCCACCAAAACACCTTCAGAAAACACATCCAGAATAATGCTTGACCAAATATCTGGGCACCCCATAGCCCATTCAAGTTTTCACATAAATTTAACTACCACAGGATTAATAATGGTATGATTACTTTTGACAATAAACAGTTTGGTATATGATTTCTGATAATTTCTAACTATAGAAATGGCCTTTTAACCATAGAACATTTCCTTGAAAATTAATTGCTATGCTAGAATTAATGGCCCACAACAATGAACTTTCTGAGACAAGCATTACTCTGCCTTGATTATTATTGCTTAATTACTAACTAAAGGCTCCTCCTTGTTATAAAAATTGAATACCTCAGCTCAAACTCTTCCAGTTTAAAATCTTTGTTCATGAGTCCTCTGGGCATGTAAGAAACTGGTTTTGAGAAAAAGAAGATAATTAAAGATAATCACATGTATAAAAACTAATACTAATATTTTAAAATTAATATTATATTGATACCATGTAGGTTTAAGAAATAAATAATTTTAACATATTATTCACCATCTTTCTATATAGTTATAAGAAAATTTTTCCAATATCTCTAATAGAATTCCAATATTCTTTTCTAAATGGTGAAATGTATCAGTTAATGCAATTATTCCAAAATATTTTACCTTGACATTTCCCCTCTGGAGTTCTTTATTCTTCTGCTGCAAACTCAGTTGGTTGCTTGCTAAATACATAGTCTCAGTGCAACATGATATTCTTCTTCATAATTGTACTTGAAATTCTCTTTACATTTCCCACCTATCAGAATTCTTGTTTGCTGAATACTGAAGGATAAATACCTCTATATTCAGAAAAAAACCTTTCTTTTGCCCCAAGTCTTACATCATGAAAATGTTTACCTTGATTGATAATTTATCTGGATACAGAATCATAAGTCAGCAATTTTTTTTTCAGATATCCCAAGGCATGATTGATTTATTATGAGTTTGCATACTGCCATTAAAAGGATCAGTACAGTTTTTGCAGGGATTTATTTATATGTTCCAAGCTTTGTTTGCTTACCTTTTTCTTTTTTTTCACATGGGAGACTTTAGATCGTCTCTTTCTTCCCTTTGTTCTAAAATATCTCTATGGTGTGTCTTGCTGTTGGTCTTTCAATATAGAAACTTGGGTCTTTCCGTTTTGGAAAATATGCTTATATTATTTGTTTCTTAAGTTAGCTCTCTTTGTTTAACACTTTCATTTTTTTTCTGAAGTTAATTTTTAGTGAGTTTTGGACTCTGTTGATTCCTAATTTTTTTTGTTTCTTCTATCACCCGTCTCATTGACTTGTCTTAACTTTTTATTTCTTTATTATTTATGCCAATTTTCTATTAAAGATTTGATTTTCTATTTCCAACCTCTTTTTTTTTTCAGTAGAGACGAGGTCTTCCTATGCTTCCCAGGCTGATCTTAAACTCCTAGACTCAAACAATCCTCCCAACCTGGCCTCTCAAAGTGCTGGGATTATAGACCTGAGCCACTTCACTATTTTTAAGTTACACTCATTAAGTTATAAATTATATTCATTGTCATTTACATTGCATGTGCAGCATTCTGTGAGTTTAGAGAAATAATTCAATTGTGTAATCATTACCTCATCAAAAGATAAAATATTGCCATCATTTCAAAAAGTTTTCTTGTGCCCCTTTTTTGTCAATCTGTTCTTCCTACCCACTAATCTAATTGGAAACCAATAACAGAATGGTAACAAGAAAATCTCCCAACACTTGGAAAAAAAGCAACACAATTCTAAATAATCCATGGATCAAAAGTCTTAAGGGAAATAAAAAGTCAAAGTAAATAACACTACAACTTATAAAAATTTGTGGGACATCGTTAAAGCAGTTCTATGAGGGAAATTAATGGCATTCATTGCATATGTTAGAAAAAAAGAAAAATCTCAGTAATCAAAGCTCCCACCTGAAAAATCTAGAAAAAGAAGAGCAAACAAGACACAGAGCAAGCAGACAGAAAGAAATAAGAAAGATAAGGTCATACTTCAATAAAATTGAAAAGGGAAAAAAAGGAAAAAACTAATGGAATAAAAAGCTGCTTCTTTGAAACGAGCAATAAATTTGACAAACCACTGGCAAGATTGACAAAAGAAATCAAGATACATATAATCAATATCAGTAATAAAAAAAGAATTCCTACATATGGACCCTAAAAATAACAAACGAATAATAAGGGAATATTGCAGATAATTCTATAGGCATACATTTGAAAACTTTGTTGAAAAACTAACAATCTGAATTGAATATGGACAAAATACATGAGCAGACATTTCACCCTACAGAATATACAGAAAGTAAATATATATAGGTATATATGTGCGTGTGTGTGTGTATGTGTGTGTGTGTATATATATATATATCATATAAAAAGATGTTTGATATCATTAGCTATTATGGAATGTACATTAAAACCACTATATGATATTACTACACACCTATCAGAACTACTAAATTAAAAAAATAGTGACAACATCAAACGTTGGTGAAAATGTAGAGAAACTGCAACTATGATATCATAATCATGTCATTCTGGGGAATAGTTTTGGCAGTTTCTTAAAAAAAAGTAAACATGCAACTATCATAAGCCAAGTAATTGCATTCTCAGGTTTTTGTTCCAGATAAATTTATTTAATTAGGTTTGGTTTCACACTCAGAACACAAATGCTTATAGCTGCTTTATTTATAGTAGCCAGTAACTGCAAACAACTAGATATCCTTCTAGAGGTGAATGTTTAAACCAATAGTGGAATAGTCATACCACAGAAAAATACTCATCAATAAAAATGAACAAACTTTTGATAAACACAGAAACCTAGGTGTGTGTCTCTCCAGAAAATTGTACTTAGTGAAAGAAAGGTTAATCCCACAATGGTACATTCTGTATGATTCCATATAAATAACATTTGTGAAATGACAAAATATAGTTAAAAAAAGAATGAAGAACAGAATACTGGTTGTCAAGTGTTAACAAGGTAGGGATGCAGGGAGAGTAGTGGCTGTGACTAAGAGGGAGAGGTGAGAGATACTTCTGGTGATGGACATGTGCTGTACCCTGACTGTCCATGTCAATATCTTGGTTGTGATATTGTATTATAGTCTTGCAAGATGTTAATATTTGGGAAAACTGGGTAAAGGACATGCTGTATAAAGAATCTCTCCGCGATATTTCTTATAACTGCATATAAATTTACAGTTATCACAAAATAAAATTTTAATTAAAAAATGAATTGATCTCTTTAGTTCATTATTGCCTCTTCACTCGTTGTTTTTGTTCGTGTAGATATATAACATTTTGCTTTATTTTGTCATTTTGGTTGTGTTTCATGAAAAAGTATAAATAATCAAATGGCTTAGATTTGTCCCTCAACTACAGCCAGAGAGAATTTAATTCTAAAATAATTTGTTATCTGGTATGGATCGTGAACCTCCATTTAACACTTTTAATGATTCTTCACTGCTTACTCAGTAAAGAACAAAATCCTAGTTTTGTGTTTAGAGTAGAGGCTTTACCCTGTAGCCTAAATAAGTTCACTATTTTTACTTTTTGTTACTTCTCTGAGTGCAACCTAAGCTTCTAACGCAATGCACTCCCTGTCATTTTCCAAACAAGCTATGCTTTATAGCATATCTTTGTATAGAGGCATTTAAAATTATCAATGCCATAATGATTCCATAAAGTCTTCCTCCTGCCCCTGGAACACATCTACACAATTCCCAAGGTAATAGAGTGAGTGAATGGTGGAGATGGCATTTAAGCGTAGGGAGCAAAACAAACCAACGAGCAAAAATCCCAAATTTTAACCACTTTAATATTCTAAAGCATGTTTTACATATCTGTACTATTATACTTAATCATTTGACAAAAAATTGCTTATTCTTTCATACCTACTGTAATCCTAAAACATTATTAGAAGTTGTCTTATTATTCATTTTTGTATCACTATTGCCCCAGACAGTAGTGCTGCTAAGCAGAAATTAAACAAATATTTGTTTACAAATAAAAAATATAGTTCAAAATCCACCGTCATAAGACATAAATATTTTTCAATTTTCCAAGTTTCTTTCCAGTCTTTATCTGTTTACATATAAAATAGTTAAATCATTTAAATGACAGCAGAGATATATATTTTCATTCTCCTTTTATTTTACTAACATTACTTCACTATTTTCACAAGTTGCCACTTACTCTTCATAATTATCTTTTAAACTGATATTTTCAAGTTCTAGAAGGGAGCCATTAAATAGCTGGTGATTTAGTGTTAACCAGCAATATAATTTTGAAAGAATTTTATAACTATAATATTTATAATTTCTCCTATTGTTCAATATTTATGTGGATAAAAAATATTTTTGTTTTTGATGATATGAAAATGACCTAAATAAACTAACTTCATAAATATCATTTCCTCCCACCCTTCTTTTAGAAATGAAAAGAAACTTTGAAGATATCATGTTTAAAATCTTTAGTGATTAGACTTGGCATACTCTTGGCTATGACTTAGGAATTCAAAAAGAGGAAAATACTAGTTTGAGGTTGGTGAGAGTAAGTTTCCCAACCTAACTGCCACTTAATATTTCTGTAATATGTTACAGATATCCTGGCTTCTTACTCTGTGTCTCTCATTCAATGCAATGACATTATAAAAAATCAGAGGTAAGAGAAATTTAAGCATCATCTAATTTAACTGCCTCATTTTGCTTTTAGAAAACTAAATTTTAAAGATAACACGTCTCTGCACAAAACTAAGAAAATCAGTGAGACTCTCAGACTAGAATGATGTCTTAAGTATTCTTAAAGAGAGAATATGAGACAGATATTTCATTATGGGTTGTTCCATGGCTCGTGATATATATATTAGCTTCATTCTTTTGTAAAGTATTCTACTTATAACCTATAATAATAATTTAATTTCAGATTATAAATTGGTAATTTATAGGCTAGTGATTCCTGAATCATGCAGTTTTCACGTTAGAATCATGTATTCTTAATTTTAGTCAGCTTTCCTTTTCATTAGTCCCAGTATCTACTGTGGTTGACATGCAAAATGATTTTCCCTCCAGTTTCTTGTAAATACAGTCATGTGCCCTGTAAGGATGTTTTGCTCAATCATGGACTGCATATACCATGATGTTCCCATAAGACTGTCATAGAACTGAAAAATTCCTGTCACCTTTTTACGTAGTAGCTCTCATAATGTCTTAGCACAATGCATTACTCACGGGTTTGTGATGATGCAGTTGTAAATAAACCTATTGTGCTGATTTTTATCATTGTTTTGAAATGTACTCCTATTTATGTAAAAAAAGTGACCTGTAAAATGCCTCAGGCAGGTCCTTCAAAAGCGATTCCAGAAGAAGGCCTTGTTATCACAGGAACAGCTCCATATGTGTTTGCCCCTGAAGATTTACCGGCGGAATAAGGAGTAGGAAGTGGAAGACCTCCATATTTATCCATCAATTAATACACCAATCTCCATATTGATAATACTGACCCTGTGGAAGTCTCGACTAATGTATGTGTTTTGTATTAGAATTTTTAGAAAAATGTACAAAAAGAAAAAAATAAAAATAATTTTTAAAATAGAAAACAGCCTATAGAACAAGAATATAAAGAAAATAATTTTTTACAGCAGTACAATGTGTTTGTGTTTTAAGCTAAGTGCCATTATGAAAGAAATAAAAAAATTAAAGAAAATGAAGTAAAAAGTGTAAGTAAGCTAAGGTTAATTTATTACTGAAGAAATAATTTTTTATTTATCTGGTGTAGCCTAAGTTTACAGTGTTTATAAATGTACAGTTGTGGTTCATATTTTGTGTAGTATATCACTCAAATGAAAATTACCATTGTAATTAATAGCCTATTGTCCCCAAAGTTTTATTTTTTCCCAGTCATTTGAAATGTTATTTTGTATCAGAAGTGTAATTTAATTATTTATTTGTATCTGATTAAGGGCTCTCCTTCATGCTAATGTGTTCTCTGTATTTTTCTGAAGCAATTAAACAGTATATTAAATTAAAATATATACATATTTTTAATTTTTTTCTATCCGGTAAGCTAAGTATCCTCCTTACCATTAATTATTAATAAGATTAGTTTCTCTATATTTTGTTTTAGTTTTTTTAATTATTTTACCATTATGGTGGAAAACTAGGTGCTATTTTTGTTTTGTTTAGTTCTTCTTAGATTCTCATGAGTCCCTTTGTTTTAAAAACGTTTTTGGTCTTCTCAGGTTTTGATGATACTATATTAAAATTTGTCAGTGTGCAAAAGGTGTTATTATCTGAAGAACAATTTCCTCCTAAATTAAAAGAATGTTTTCACCTATTCTCTCTTTAAGTAGGTTTTTTCTTATTTTCATTTCATTTTTTATGCTTTTTGCTTTGCATTGCAGCATTATTCACAATAGCAAAGACTTGGAACCAACCCAAATATCCAACAATGATAGACTGGATTAAGAAAATGTGGCACATATACACCATGGAATACTATGCAGCCATAAAAAAGGATGAGTTCATGTCCTTTGTAGGGACATGGATGAAATTGGAAATCATCATTCTCAGTAAACTATCGCAAGAACAAAAAACCAAACACTGCATATTCTCACTCATAGGTGGGAATTGAACAATGAGAACACATGGACACAGGAAGGGGAACATCACACTCTGGGGACTGTTGTGGGGTGGGGGAAGGGGGGAGGGATAGCATTGGGAGATATACCTAAAGTATAATAATAATAAATAAAAATTAAAATTAAAATTAAAAAAAAATTGTGAAGTTAGGTTTTTGTTACATACTGTTTTTATTCAACTTTTTCAAAATTATTTTACTCTTTAGCCTTTTTTATGCCACATCATGTCTCATTTTTAATGCTTGTTATCTGTGTCACTTACATTACCTTCTACTGTATGCTGTGTGTTCTATTTCTAATTTAATTTGCCATGAAATAATTTACACCGATAGCTTGCTTTCTTAGTATTATAATATCACTTATCATCCTATTGTTACCTTAACATTCCATTTTTAATTTGATTCCATGTATTTTGTCTTTTCCCTAATTCATAGAAAAGTCCAAAGTTATTGTTGAAAAAAAATTCTTCTATTTTTCGGAATAATTTGTTTTTCCAAAACCGATTCTTCCATTTTTTTCCATTTCTTTCTGTTTTGCTTCATAATTTCTGTCTTCATTTCTTTCCATTATTATTTTTGTATTATTGCCCTGTCCTATCTTTCTAGACTTTTTGTTAATTGGCAGCATCATCTGAACCTGAACCTTACCCTTGACCAAGTATTTTGTGAGCATATTATTTTTAGATGAGCTCTATGTTTATGTTTAGATTCTTATTCTACTCTCTTTCTCTCTCTCCCTCTCTTTCTGTTTGTTTTTGTTTTGTTTTGTTTTGTTTTTTGAGACTGAGTCTCACTCCAAGGCTAGAGTGTAGTGGCACAATCTTGGCTCACTGCAACCTCTGCCTCCTGGGTTCAAGTGATTCTCCTGCCTCAGCCACCCAAATAGCTGGGATTACAGGCGTGTGCCACCACACCAGGCTAATTTTTACATTTTTAGTAGAGACGGAATTTCGCCATGTTGGCCAGGCTGGTTTTGAACTCCTGACATCAGGTGATCTGCCCATCTCTGCCTCCCAAAGTGCTGAGATTACAGGTGTGAGCCACAGCGCCCGACCTAGATTCTTCTTAATAGCATCAAGTTGACGACTGGAGGCTATAGGTTCTATTTTATACCCTGTATTCTGATTTTCTACCAACTTTTAGTGGCGGTGTGGGGCAGTGAAGGTTTTATAGCCAGTGAATTTTTTTCATTGCTCACGCATTTTTAAACTTCATACTGCCTTGTTGGATTCATATAAGGTATTGCAGGCAATGGCGATGGAAGAGTTTTGATTTGTGCAGTTTTCGTGTTTTAATATGATTCCAGCATTAATGTTCATGGAGCATCCATTCCTGTTTCCTTCCAAGCTAGTGCAACAGGGAATAAAATGAGGTCCATGCCATCTCTCGCTGTGTCATTCCTTATTCACCGTAGGTAGATGGCCTTTATTTGGTACACTGTGTTTACCACTTAGTGATATATACATCTAGAGTTTAAATTTACTTTTTATTTTAATTTTATTAATTATAAAAATAAGTATTTAAATCTTAATATTTAGTAATGATAATAATTGGGAATAATTAGCATTATTATCACCATTCTCCCTGTCAGAAGAACAAGTGAATTTGAGTTGTGATTATTTTATTGAGAATGTTTACATCTATGTTCACCACATATACTGGCCTGTAGTTTTCTTTTTTTGTTGTATGTTTGTCTAGTTTTGGTATCAGTGTAATGCTAGCCTTGTAGAATGAGTTGGGAAGTGTTCACTTTTATTACATTTTATGGAACAGTTTGGTTAGAATTGATTTTAGTTCTTAACTGTACGGTAGAAGTCAGCAGTGAAGCCATCAGGTCCTGGACTTTTCCTTGATGGAAGATTTTTGATTACTGCTTCTCTATGTACTTACTCATAATTGGTTTGTTGAGGTTTTATATTCATAATTCAATCATAATAAGTTGTATGTGTACAGGTATTTATTTCTTCTAGGTTTTCCAATTTGTGGGCATGTAGTTCATAGTAGTTTCTTACAGAATTAATATTGTCCAAATGTCTATATTAACAAATATGGCCTACAGATTCAATGCAGTAGCTATCAAAATGCCAGTGGAATTATTCTGAAAAATAAAAAAAACTTAAAATTTTTATGGAAGTGCAAAAGATTCCAAATAGCCAAAGCAATCTTGAGAATAATGAACACAGCTGGAGGCATCACATTACCTAACTTCAAAACATACTATAAAACTATAGTAACCAAAACAGCATGATATTGGCATAAAGACAGACGCATAGACCAGTGGAACAGAATAGAGAACAGAGAAATAAATTCATGGGTTTATAGGCAGCTTGTTTTCCACAAAGGTGCCAGGAACGCACATTGGAGAAAAGAAAGTCTCTTCAATAAATGGTACTGAGAAAACTGGATGTCCATGTGCAGAAGAATCAAACTAGACCCACATCTCTCACTATATGTGACAATCAACTGTAAATAAATTAAAGGCTTAAATGTAAGACTGGAAACTATGAGACTACTAGAAGACAATATAGAGGAAATACTTCACCAAATTGGACTGAGCAAGGTTTTTTTTTGTGTGTGTGTAAGTCCTCAAAAGCACAGGCAACAAAAGCAAAAATAGACAAATGAATTAAATTTAAAAAGCCTCTGCACAGCAAAGGAAACAATAAATAGAGTGAAAAGACAACCTATAGAACTGGAGAAAATATTTGCAAGCTATGCATCTGAAAATATCTAGAATATATAGGGAACTCAATAGCAAAACAAAAAAAAACAATTTTTAAAATAGGCAAAAGAACTAAAAAGACACATGTCAATGGAAGACATACAAATGGCCATCATATATGTGAAAAATGCTTTTAACATCATTAATCATAGGGGAAATGCAAATCAAAACCATGAAATGCCACCTTATCCCAGTTAGAATGGCTACTATTAAAAAGACAAAAATAACAAGTACTGGTGAGGATATGGAGAAAAGAGAACTCTTATATGTTTCTGGTGGGATTGTAAATTAGTATAGAAATTATGGAAAAGAGCATTAGGGTTCTTTAAAAAACTAAAATAGAAGTGCCATATGATCCAGCAATACCACTACTGGGATTCATTCAAAGGAAATGAATTCAGTATATCCAGGAGATAACTGCAGTCCCATTTTTATTGCAGCACTATTGGCAATAGGCAAGATATGGAATCAACCAAAGTGCCCATCTACAGATGAATGGATAAAGAAATTGTGATATATATGCATATACATCACAATCATATAATATATAGTATATATCTCTTCAGAGGCATAAGTATATATAAACACACACACACACACACACACAAATACTATTCAGCTATAAGACAGAATGAAATATTTACATTTGTGGCAACATGGATGTACCTGGAGGACATTATGTTAAGTAAAATAAGCCAGACACAGAAAGACCAACACTGCATGATCTCACTTATATACAGAATCCAGAAAAGTTTATCTTATCGAAGTAGAGAGTAGAATAGTGGCTACCAGAGGCTGGGGAGGGTAAGGGGAATGAAGATAGGGGAGAGGTTGGTCAATGGGTAAAAAAGTTACAGTTAGACAGGAAAAATAAGTTCTTGTGTTCTATTACACAGTAAGGTTATTACACCTAGTAGCAGTGTGTTGTATATTTCAAGATAACTAGAAGGACTTTGAATGTTATCACCAGGAAGAACTGGTAAATTTGTAACATGATGAATATGTTTATAACCATGATTTCATTAGGTATACACTCTTTGAAATAGCACACCATACCCTATAAATATGTGCAATTGTGATGTGCCAACTAAACATTCAAATATTTAAACTGGTGACTGAGGACAGTTGTTTGAGTATAAGTCCATCATTTTCAGCGTAAAACCAACTCAAAGTTTAAATCTTATTGATGACAAGGCAGTTGTAAATTACCTGTGTGTGTAAAAGATAGTTTTTAAGGTCTCAATGTTGACAAGGTACTATTTAACATGTTGGTAATATTCCCAGGTTTGCTGATGCATGCCATCAAGGCAGGTGGTATGAATAAGCATGCATGCACACACATGCACACCACTACACAGAAACATGAGCTTTTGGGGCATTTGTCATGACTTTCAAAGAAGTTACTAATGATCAATTTTGAGAACATAATAAGGATCTTCTTAGTGTTCTTTCACTCTGAAAAATTAACTATAAATACTGGAATGATTGAAAAATGAACGATATGATGTTCAACTATATTCTAGATTTGCCCTTGAAAGAAACAGCCACTGAGAACTGGGGTCAAAGTCCCAGGAACAATTGTAGTAATTTCATTTCACCTGGACTGCTTCTACTTAAGGAAAGGGTTGCCATATCTAGATGCCTCTGGTAGAAAAATGATGAATGCAACTTTTCCAGAAGTTCGGAAAAAATGAAAGCGTGTCGACACAACAAAATTTAAAAACATATTTTACTTTGTAGATAGTCACTCACTGTACGTGCCCGTCATCCCAAACTTCTCTCTTTACTCGTCTGCACTTCGTGACATTTGGAACATTAACCTTCAGACTGCAGTTTCCTTATTTCACTTTCTCCTTTCCTAGCTAAGATTAATTTTAATCAGATGGTAATTAAAATAGGCGCTGCATAACCAACTCACATTTCTGCAGGTAATTAAAGCTTCTAGATTCATGCATTTTCCCCCTCCCAGCTCTGTTAGAAGCAGTGACAGATAATTTGTATTTTTCCTTGCAGCACAATTCGTGTTGCAGTAATGGCTCAAGTTCTAATAAACCTCTTGCAAATAACTTGTCTGGGCTGTGGAATATGAAACAGAAATTATCAACTGTTCATTTGTTCTCCTTTTTCTCAAAAATGTATAATTCCCAGTTGTATGCTATTGATTCTAAAAACTATAATTTGTCATTGTTTTATTATGAAGTAATAGAGAATTTTGTCCAAGAAGTCAAGTTACTAGTGAAAACCCTAAAGCAAAGAAGAGCAGCATTTTTATTATTTCCAGTCTTATTTCTTTCTCTTTTATGGTAACTGAGCATGATACAAAAGATTTTTCAAAAATATTTCTCTGTATAGAGGAAAAAAACACCTTAGGAAATTTGGCTATATTTGTCTCTCATTGCTCAGCATCACCATGTTGAAAAAAATTAATCACCTTCTGGCCGACAGTGAAGTATATACCTTTTTTATGGAACCTTTACTTATTTTCACTACTTTTAAGATAGATGCTTGAGTCATCTCAATGTGAACACATTACATGACACGCAAATGTAGGTGAGAGTTGCTGTTCATACACTTAACATAGGCAAAGCTTTTCTTTCAAACAGAATGCCATGCTTCTCACAGCTGCAGTACATCATTCAGCTTTAGAGCTGGAGCTGCTTGAATGTCACTGGCAGCCCCAACCTTGGAGGGTCAATTGCTTGCCAGTGGTTTCACCAGCAAACAAAAGCGCATGAAAATCTCATTCTTTGGACAGGGGTTGCCTTTTAGCCGTTGCCAGAGTCTCTGGTGAGAAGCTCACTATGCATCTGGTGGTTATGAAATCTCATTTCATTACACTACTAATTTACAGGGAATGAAATTATAAACAAGGTGATTACTGAGCATAATTTATGGCCCATGTAATTCTATAGCTGTCAAAGTAGTGTTGGCAGCTGAATTGTGTAGAAGGGGGCTGTACTTTCACCTGGTCTACTGAGTTTGTTAATTGTGCACAGCTGAATTTTTTTTTTTTTTTCGTATGGGAAGATCGGCAACTTTGGTTTTGAGAGCCCAGCTAGAGTTGGCACTGCCTGACTCAAAATGTTCCCTATTGGCTTTGTGATGAAAAATTATGCCCTAAGCCTTTGGTCAATGGTGGAGAAAATTTGTACTTTGCTGATGGTGTTAGGAACCTAATGAAATAGTAGCAAGTAACAAAATACAGAGTCACAAATATTATCTCTGTATTTTTATTTAAATAACTGTCACTTTTATACACACTCATATTTAGATGTACATGATAAAAGTAACAGTTGTAATAAGATAGCTTAGTATTGCTACAGTGAAAAATAAATAGAAATAAATTATATGTTTACCGTTTCTCAGTAAACTAGACCTCTGAGTGTAGCTATGTTACATGTATCCCAGCTTTTACAGCTTGTGTGGCAGATCACATCTCTGAATAATCACAACCAGGTGAAACACATTCAATGACCTTAACCTGTTGCCAAAGGAGGCAAGGGAAAACCGAAGCACAGAGTGGGTCATTAGACCAAAGGTGTTGTTTACACAGCTATAATCTGAGTGATTTCTCCCACAGAATCACTTATTGTTTGCTGCTTTCATTTCATACTTATTACCTGGGAAATATAGGCACATTTTTATATCCCTGAGTAGCTTGTGCTGTAGATAATCAGAAAGTTTTAATGCAAAAACAGAAGTGTGTAAACTCTATTGTTGATATACTGGATCAAATTCCTTGGGGAACTTTGATTTATTTTAGTTTATTCTGCTAAAATGCAGAATCAATTGCAATTCTGCAATTGATAATGAGCAGATAGACCCACTGTCCCTTTGTGCCTTTTCTGGCTGCTATTTCTAGTACTAGTTTTATCCAGACTTCTGTATAACTGTTCTTTGTGAACAATAACAATGATTGTACTGTATTCACTATTTTCCTTAGAACCAGGAGAAAAAGAGTAGAAGGTTCTGTTCCCAAGATATGCCATATATAAATGTTAACATCAATGATAAGAAGTTACTGATATATTTTTACTTTTAAGCTAAAATAAAAATGATAGTAAGTAGTATTACAGCTAAGCAAAATTTTACATGACTTCCACTAAGACACAGATTAATTTTATTTAAAAAAATAGTAATTGAGTTTCTACTATGTATCAAATATATCTAGCAATTTCCTAATAGGCTATAATAAATATAGTAACTTGATAGCCAAACAGTTAATCATCAGGAGATAGTATTGTTGGAAGGGGTTCATAAGAAAATATGTATACAGGAAAATTTATATTTTTCTTGAAATTGATAAAATCATATATTTCTAGTAACCCATATACATTTTTAGAAAGCAATCTATTTTATCAAGGTCATGTGGTCCCTTGAATTTAACTTAAGGAAGTAAGTAGAGATTTATAATCAGAAAGTGTTTATATGCAACATGTGTTATTAGCAGTAAAAGATTAAAACCAACCTAATTGCTATCACATGAAAGTCTGTTAGTAAATTATGACATACAATTAAGATATAAATTGAAAAGAAATTAGCTAATTAAAGCACTATATTGAGGTTATAATATCTCAAATCTAAGGTAACTTACAGAAAAGTGAGAATAAATGGAAAAGCAAAAAATAAAATGTGGACTAGTTAGTTTGGTAGAATTATGTGTAACATTACTTTAAAATACCATTGTTAAAGAATTATTATGTAATGCATATTACCGAATATTTTAAGGTAAAGCAAAGTTTGCTTTTCCCTTCCATCCCCATTTTAGAGACCCTGTTTGGTTGATCACAGGGCCCCAATTTCTAGTAGGGAGCCAGGGCTGTACTGTGTAATGGTTAAGATATCCTCCAGACTCATTTCCTTGACAAAAGCCTGCTTGCAGCTCAGAAACGTTCAGGCAAAGATTTAGAAAATGTCTCAGATTTCTAGTCAGGTTGCCAGGATTGTTTGCCGAAGGGGAAATGGTCAAAGCCGGCATCCCCTCTAAATTAATAAAAATCCACACTGGGGCACCCTGTCTCCTCTCTTGTCTTTGTCATCTGGTTACTGGAAGTTCAACCACAGGTTTATGGGTTCTAATGCAAACTCATTTTCAGGCAGTGTAAGTTTTCTTACTAGTGGAAAGCTACAGAAAACAGAAAGCAAATGGAAGTGAACTCTCAAGAAAATATATCAAATCATGAAAGCAAACAATTTACTTTGTTCTTAACTGTGACATGAATCTATTAAGTGGTATTTTATTCAATAATAATATATTATATTTCAATAAAAATTAGTATCAATTTTTTAACTTTCATGTGTAATCATGCAAATCTCTGTGTTAAGAGGGCTAGTCTCTTTGCAGGAGAAGACCTTAATTGATTTTACATTATTTAATTTGATTCTAAAATACACACAAATACCTCTGTTGCTTACTTATCTGAATAAAAATCACCATGTATTTATTAATTCTGTATTCTTTTTCAAATTTATGAACTTCACTGGACATGAAACAGTAACATCCTCTCCTACCCCAGAAACAAGTTAGTTCTCTCCTTTACCCTATTTCTTCTTCTCCATAAATATACAGAAGTCTTTCTCAATCCCTGGCAAGATTTCATATGTAATTCTTTTTCAGTACCTTGTACATCATTCTATTTTGTCACCATAGCTTTCCAAAACTGAGGATCACATTAGTTTGAAAACAACAACAACACACAAAAATACTGCTCCATTAAACCTCTCATGCTGCAAACAGAAAAATTCTAGCAAAAATGTAATCAAATTAGTTCCCCCTTCCCGCTTAAGTAGAAAAGATTACAGAGCAAAGTAGCTGAAGTCATATCACAAGACTTTTCCTATTACAAATAAAATCTTTCTCTTCATCCTCTATCCTTGGAATTTTTCTCTCCCTCCAGGCAATCACACAAGGAAAGATTCTTAATTCTTTTGATGTGCCACATACAAATGTGTATTCACGTGAGACAGTTAAAGACTTTTTTTCC
Organism: Pongo abelii; assembly: GCF_028885655.2. Lineage (NCBI taxonomy): Eukaryota > Metazoa > Chordata > Mammalia > Primates > Hominidae > Pongo > Pongo abelii. Next base: position 62,811,510 of record NC_072004.2, on the reverse strand, counting down.
ACCAGCCCTCTAGACTTGGGCTGAATCTTAGGTTTAGGGGGAAATAGCTACTCTTTCCTTCTCTTTGCTCTAAAATATGATATTTATGCTACTCTTTCCTAGGTATACATTCTAGTTTCCCCCCAGTTTGTATAGGTGAGGGATAGGGTGGTATTTTAAAATATGCTCTAATAACTTAGGTAGAAAAGGGTGATCTGCCTTTCAGCTCTTGTTTTATTTCTCCCAAATGTTGTTGCTATAAACTCTTGATTGCCTTCTTTCCAACTTCTTGATCGGACGTGGATTGGTGAAATACGTTTTAACAAGGGATGTTGATCTGAATATGCAGAGCATTTATTGAACGATTGTTACTACCTTACTCTTGTAAAAATTTTTAATGTCCCAGCTGCTAAGAAAGGAATATTTAAATCGATACACAAATTCTGTAGCAATCTAACTGGACGCATTCAATCCAATAATCAAGAAAACTGTGAAATACCTCATTTAGGCAAAGCAGTTTTCTTCCGTGCTCAAAGGAAGAAAACTGCCCACTAGGAACCCTGATCAACAACATGTTGGCTTTATACATGCCTTTCTGATCCATGTCAATATTTTAAACCTTCCATCACTTCCGGCTAATTGGCAGTAATTCCTGCATGTGTCAGATGTCACCCTATTTCAAAGAAATGCATGACTATCCTAATTTTTACTTTCTTTCTTTATTCTCCTTTTTGAAAAATCTTTTCTTCCCCTGGTGTTTATCTCATTAACACAATGTTGAATTATTTCCATCTGGCAAGCTGGAAAAATTGCCTAGAATTATAGAGACCATGCCAAAAACTAACAGGATAAGTTATTTATTTGTTCTGGCCCTCTGCTTCCTTTATCCTAGTGGAGGTTGTAGAGATAGTTATTCATTGCTTATTTGGAATCCTATTATTTAAAGGGAAAGCAAATGCTGGTATTTTCTTGTGAAAAATAACACAGATAAGGAACCTAGTAAACTAGGAATAGTAATAACCAGGCATAACCGCTGAAACTGGCTTTGAGGCGTGGGGATTGCCATTGAAAGAAAACACAAGAGTGGAACTTTTATAACTGGGCATCATTACTAATAGGTCAAACTATGGAAATATTCCTCCCAAAAGGGAGAGCTACAGTAAACTTGTGATAAGCTGTAAGCACAACACCAATAACCAGGAACTATATAAAATATGTCAGGTTTAGAGTAGAAGAAAATAGATAATGGTGTGGATGAAGGAAAGAGTGAAAAAAAAATAATGAAGTGATAAGCAGGAACAATATGACTAAGACGTTTTCTTCAATCTTGATGTCCTTTAGGGAAATCCTAATGTGACAGGGCAGACTGAGAATGTCAGGATTTCTAAAGAGCATTTAAAATGATGATAAATATAGTCCTTTTAATACTTGCAATAATCACTACTAAGGAGGCAAATTAAATGCATGCACATACAGTAATGAAATATACTTGTCTCTAAAGTGCAAATACCATGTAGCATATACTGTAATGTATATGAAAGGATTAAACAATTAGCCTCTCTGCACTGCTGCTTCCAGAAAGATATTTTGATGGTACTAAATAAGAAGTGTTATGGCATTACTGTCATTGTTCTATAAGGAAAGTTCGTGAAAAAAAACACTTGAAATGGGCAAGAAATATTATATTACTGAATGCCTTCTATAGCATACCTTCCTGAGTTACCTGAACCTATCTGTCTTTGAACTATCTCTTTGCTCTTAATTGTAGAAAACTGATAGTATTGGCTGGGTGTGGTGGCGCACACCTGTAATCCCAGCACTTTGGGAGGCCAAGGTGGGTGGATCACGAGGTCAGGAGATCGAGACCATCCTGGCTAACATGGAGAAACCCAGTCTCTACTAAAAAATACAAAAAATTGGCCAGGCTTGGTGGTGGGCGCCTGTAGTCCCAGCTACTCAGGAGGCTGAGGCAGGAGAATGGCATGAACCTGGGAGGCGGAGCTTGCAGTGAGCCGAGATCACACCACTGCACTCCAGCTTGGGTGACAGAGCGAGACTCCGTCTCAAAAAAAAAAAAAAAAAGAAAACTGATAGTACTGAAAATAATCATTTTGTCTGATTAGAGTACAATTATTTCTATATAAATACTGACCAGTTTTGTCTCTATTTGACATTCATTTCAGTGTTCATGATGGCATGTGTGTTTGTGTGTGTGTGTGTGTTTGAATTTTCCTTGGAATCAATAGTAATAGTTCAATGATAATCTTATCAATGAGTTAAATAAAATCTTTGGCACCTATTCATTTTAAATTTGTGTAAGGATTTTAAATTTATACCTTGAGCAGTTTCACAAGAGAATCTGCTGTCAAACTTTTTCTTCCACCGAGAAAGTATGACTTGGTTATAGAACTAAGTTTAGAGAGCAGTGCAGCTACTTAGGGAAAGTAAACAGGATCTGTTCCTGAAATAAGTAAACTGCCCATCAAAACTTCATAATATATCCAATTGATAAAGTCTTTGCTTAAGGCTTACTATGAGCAATTGATTAAGCAGACATTGAACTAAGGGCTCTGATATAAGGAAGCGATCTGCCCAGGCTGGGTGGATGCTTTTTAGAGGCAGAATCTTGCTATGTTGCCCAGGCTGGTCTCAAACTCCTGGCCTCAAGTGATCCTCCCACCTCAGCCTCCCAAGTCCAATTGTTTTTATTTTTTTATTTTATTATTATTATTATTATTATACTTTAGGTTTTATGGTACATGTGCACAATGTGCAGGTAAGTTACATATGTATACATGTGCCATGCTGGTGCGCTGCACCCACCAACTCGTCATCTAGCATTAGGTATATCTCCCAATGCTATCCCTCCCCCCTCCCCGCACCCCGCAACAGTCCCCGAAGTGTGATGTTCCCCTTCCTGTGTCCATGTGTTCTCATTGTTCAATTCCCACCTATGAGTGAGAATATGCGGTGTTTGGTTTTTTGTTCTTGCGATAGTTTACTGAGAATGATGATTTCCAATTTCATCCATGTCCCCACAAAGGAAATGAACTCATCATTTTTTATGGCTGCATAGTATTCCATGGTGTATATGTGCCACATTTTCTTAATCCAGTCTATCATTGTTGGACATTTCACCAGTTAGAATGGAAATCATTAAAAAGTCAGGAAACAACAGATGCTGGAGCGGATGTGGAGAAATAGGAACACTTTTACACTGTTTGTGGGACTGTAAACTAGTTCAACCCTTGTGGAAGTCAGTGTGGCGATTCCTCAGGGATCTAGAACTAGAAATTCCATTCGACCCAATTGTTAAGAATATGTGCTTTGGAGCCAATACAACATGATTTAAAAGGGAGTTCTATTTGAAACAAACCTGGGGCTTTTGTCTAGTTCTTTATTGATTTGCAATTCAGCTTCCTAAGGTATAAAAGTTGTACAATGAGTATCTGTCTTAAATTTTTATTGTGCAAATTATGTGATAATAATATACATGAATTACTTAGAATGCACCTAGCATGTAAGTGCTTAGAAGTGTAACACATATATTGTCCCTAGATAAATATTTAGGTATACAAAGCATCCAAGACTTCAATATAATTGTCTTACTAAGTATAGTTGACACATAATTACTTCTCAGCATATTATCTTCATTGTTTTCCATCTACAGAAAAATATGTAGCATACACATAAACTTTAAAATATCAAACAATAACAAAAAATGTTAGATATTTTGCAGACATTATTGCTAACACATATAATAGTAAGAGCTAACATTAACTTTTTATTTTCTGTGGGTTATGATATACTTTTTCTATGTCTTATTCTAACGTTATCTGCGTAAAAGCACAGAGGTAATTAAAATTACTGTCTCACTATAGAGATTTGGAAACTGAGACTTCCAAAGGTAAAGTAACAGCTTAAGATTATACGCCTTCTATCTGGAGGCACCAAACAGATCATAGGGAGAATATATGACATAAAAGAATTGTCATTTGATACCTGTACAATGAATAGTCTAAACATAGAGCACACCAGTTTCTGAAGAATATTTCACAAGTGGGCTATGACAGAGATAACTGGTGCTATGAAAGCATGGCTGAAGAATCTGCACATTGTTAAAAATTAGTCACAATTTATGAAACTTCATAGGCTTTAAACAAAGAGACTGAGAATTAGGATAAGGACTTTCATAGATTAAGTCACCATACAGGAGCAGATGACGATAGTAACCAAGTAGAGGATAGAAAAGAAAAATGCTGAAAGGAAGATGGGAATGTGAATGCTATCTGATGGATATCATTTCTCTTCACCACACAGACTCAAAAGTGTTTGAGAAGATGAGATTAAATTCACAGTGGGCATCATGTACAATTTGTTAATAGTTGTCATTTGAATATGTTTGCTTATATTTAGAAAAGCAGTTTGCTTATCTCTACATTGCATAATTTATTTCAGAGTCAGTCATTACACCTAACTCTTTGTGTTAAAATTGTTGCTCATATCTTTGAATATAGATATGTGATTGTTCTGGAAGTAATTTTCAGACATTATACTGTGCCCAGAATGTAAAGACCAAATTGTAGGTCCAAGACACCTACATAATAAATAAACAGAAGTACTTCTTAAAAAGGCAATTTGTTGTCATTATTGTTAATCTACTCATTGGACATTTTTGTTAATCTTCCACTCATTCTGAAGGGCTCTAAACCACTGTCTTATAGAATAGCATTTAAAGAAAGCTTACCACTCCTCACTAAAAAGACATTTCCATCAGAGTGATAGGTACATTTGTCTGCAAACACATGAGCTGATCTCTTTAACAGTGGCATTTATTGCCTTGTAATCTGTCTCATCTCCTACTTGTGCCTTTGGGCTTACCTCAGTTCTTGGGCCCCATAAAACAGAAGCAACAGACATTTTTATAGTATCCTCTTGTAATCTCTGCCTCATTTTCCACAGTTATGTGAGTCTTGCCTCTAACATATCTACGCACTGGTTTCCTACCTTTTCCTTGGCTAACAACCAAGGCCAAGCTTTGGTTATTCTGGACTTGGTCCTACAGAACATTATTATCTTTCCAATTGAACTAATTTTTCCCCTGTCTATTGTATTCTTTCTCACCTCAATGTAAACCAGACACAACTCAGCTTTACTTGTTTTGTTCCTTGGACCTGAACAGTTTTCTTGCCTGTGACTTAGTCCAGAATCCACATCACCCTCTCTACTCCCTCCCATTCCTTAACAGGAGCACTGCCTTCTTCTGCACTCCAGTCTGTTGGCCATGACCAAGGCTGCCTACTTACCTTCTAAGAGAATAATCCTCTTTCCTGGACTGGATCCAGTGCTCATGCCCTCTGACCAATATTTTTCCATCTGTCTTATCCCTTAATATTAACTGACTCCAAATGTGTCCTGTGTTGAATACACCAATTAAGACCATTTCCAGAATTAGTATTGACATATTTTCACTCTGTTCCACACTGGGCCCCGAATGAATGCCCTTCTGGAGCTGACTATAGCGGCCAATTCTCTGAACCCCTGTCCAGCCTTGGTGAGTATATGTCAGATGATGCTACTACAATAATCACCTTCCAATTTATCTTTTATGTTAATGCATATTCACAAATATCTAACTTACCAAAGGATAGTTTTATCTATATTCTTCCTTTCTAAAATATTTCTTTTCTGAAATTTGAACATGATAGAAAGCATTCTAAATTATTACTATAAGTCCTTTTAGAGCCTTCTGTCATGAAGGTGATACCAAGAATCCCCTTAATAGAAATGTAGACGAAAAGCTTAAAGACTGACAAATGGAGTTTTTGGTTTTTAACTAATAAACATAATTCTTGGCAAAATTGTTGAACTTGGATGAGAAAAAATTACCTCATTTCAAAATGAAATTTGGATATGATTATCAAATGCTCAACTTGGCATTGGTTTTATTTTGGGAAAGCAAATATATCCATAAAAAAGTTTTCTTGAGATTTACAGAATATTTGTTTTTTATAACATGATAGTAGAAATGTAGTTAATGAGGTTTTAAACATACTATTAGTAACTGATAATGATCTTTCATTTTTACCAGTTACCTCTCCTGCAGCAATCTATGCAATTTTATGCATTCTCACCTTGCATTCAACTAGGCTACTCTCAATTTTTCAGGATTCTTTCTTTTATATATTCTGGGGGGGTTTTAGATTTGTTTGACTCCCCAGAAAGTACTAGGTCCTCACTCATGCTTGTGCCTCATTTATTTGCCCTTGGCACTGTGCACATGCCAACATTATTAAGGTCCCAGCAGGAAGCAGCACGCTGATAATTGGAGAGTTTAGTAAAGCAACCACATGCAATGGTGTGGCTATGATTTAAGGAAACTGAAAAGGTACTTTACAATGGCATAACACTAGCTTTAGTGGGCCACCTTTCACCCTGAAGCCCAAAAAGACCATGGGCTGTCTCTAAATCTGTGAGCAGTATAGAGTAAGCCACAGCACAGCCAGTCTGCAGTGACTCAGCAAAAAAGTGACTGTGAGAATAAATACGTTGACTGTAATTGCTGATGGCCTTTTTATCTCCTGCCAGTGACTCCCATTGAGGCAGTCCATAAAGTTCAGCCTCCCAGGAGAAAGGGTATGATGGAGAGGTTCATGTCTCTTGTGAATTCTCTGCCTCCCCAACCATACTCTAAAATCCTCAAAAACAAAAAATAAATCACCTCCATTTAAGTATTCTAAGCTTTTGCTTTATGCCCAATACACAGACACTAAATAAATGTTTGGTGATGAATATATAAAGAGAAATTTACTTTTATTTTTCAAAGTAATAGAACTATAATCCAAAATCAGTATAGCAGTTATAAGAATATTACTATTCTTTCTCCTTTTAGGGTGTTCAGGTAAATATTATCTTCTGGGTGAGAAAATTTGTAACATTTCCTAAATTTTATGGGAGGGACTTTTTGAGTAAAATTACATTATTTAAAATAGTGCTTTATTGAAACAATTGACGGATTCAACATACAAGATATTTGGTTGTTAAATTATATTCATATAATGTTGAAAAGAGAATTCTTTTTTAGGTTTATTAACTCAAAGCTGTTATCTTTGATGATGATCTTTCCACTCCTATTGCCTGAATACCAAAAAGTCCCTCGTATGTATTACTTGAAAATTACCAACACAATTCCTGGTTAGTAATATAAAGTGTTATAATTGCAATTTAATGCTTCTCATTGATTGTTTGTGACTCTCTGTCTGCAATTATATATTCAATATATTCACATTTTCTATGAATTGGAAGAGAAAGAGACTTATTTATATGTATTTGGTTCAGGTATACTATAAAGATTGTTTATTTTGATATAATATGGAAAATTTCAGGTTAAATTTGACATTCAAATTTAAAACAAAAAGAAAAGAAGGAAGAAATCTATTGCCCATCAGAAGTTTGATTTTCTAACTTAAAAAACAAACAAATCAGCCAAAGCATAAAAACCAAAATCATGTGACTTCCTGACACTAGACATTGAACTTAGAAAAAACTAAGTTAAAAGCCCATTGTTGGAAACCTTCCATTTGTATACTCTTGGAGAATTACTTATCCTCTCTGATACCCAGATTTTTAATCTGTAAATTGAGATCTTTCTAGTTGTAGGAAATGACTAACAATAAGAAGTAAAAGGAATAGTAAAATGCTTCTTGCTGAGTAGAACCACAATGTAGTTTGATGATTTCTAATACAATGTAAAAGGAATTCGTTAGACTGAGTTACTTTTACTTCCTTAAAGGTTTGCAGGAGTACAAAGAGTGACTAGTTATGAGTGAGCTCTGAGAATTGTGCCCCCAGTTTGTTTCAGGCAGCTCTTTCTTCAACCTGATCATTACACTCATGTACTGATCAGCACTCAAATATTTGAGGAGGCAGATATTCAAAGCTCTTCTGCATTGCCCTCTCCTGTCTGGTTTTCTTCCATGAAAATTTTAGCTACCCCTGCACACTCCCAGCTCCTTCTGCTCAACTGTGTGAGAACTCTAGGCCCCTCCTGAGTTCCCTGTTTCTGAACTGCAACTCTCAAATTCTTTCTAGACAGGAATTTGGGTCAATAATTGGGCTTACATTGTTTATTTTCTCTATCTCAGCTATCACTGTCCTGTGCTGCCTCATTTCCAATATCTGAAAACTTTTATGTATTTTGTCCCATTCTTTTGTTTCAAATAATTGTGCAAATCCAGTTCCCATTATTCCTTCTTGACTTAAAAAGGAAGTCCCATATACCAGATAATGGAATTTATGTCACCTTGGATTCCTGAGTGACTGTGAATCATGGTCCTTCCTAGCCTTACCCTGCTAACTTGTTTGGATCTGTTCTCTGAGCAAAAAATGAAACTGCTTTGTTTTGTCAATGAAACAATGAGTTTAATTTATTAAACAGCATAAATTACTCTGTTCTTATTAACATGAATAGTATTAGAAAATGATATTATTTGTAGGTGCATTGCTTCTCTCACACCGTGTAGATATTGGGAAAATGAAGGGAAGAAACCTGAGTTTCTTCTTCATTCTCTAAATGCAAATGCTCTCCAAGTGCTGTCAATTATTTTTTCTTATATTTTTAAAACATCGCATTACTTTTTATAGTGGTAAAATATCCCCCACTGTTTTCTCTATCTTTATTATCATCATTTCACTCCTAAAATATTTTAAAAACACGTACTTAGCTCCCAGAAATATCTTCAGACTCAATACTACTGCAACCTTACATTTACCAAGGTTAATACTAAGTCTTGGGAGGATCAAGTGGATTCACAAGTGACTTAAGTGCTTTCCAACACAAAGGTTAATTCACTTTATTGAAAGACAAAAAAATCCAGAATCTTAGTAACATAGCATACATAATGCCCAGCCTGCAATAAAATATACTACATGTAAGAATCAGAATATTGACCCATAATCTGGAAGAAAGAGTCAAGACAAACTTAGCCAGAGGTGATAAGGGTAATGAAACTCATGGGCCAAGACGTTAACTCAACTATTTTGAACACTTTCAAAGATTTAAGTAAGAAATTGACATAATGAGTGAGTATATGGAGAAATGAGGCAGGATAATGCAAATTATTTATAAATAATTACATATTTTATATATGTATAAAATTAAAAATAAGTGCTTAGAATAGTGCCTAACATTTATTTAGGCACTTAGTACCAAAATATTTGTTAAGTAAAAATATCCAAATGGTTTTTCTGCCACTCATCAAAATAATCAAACCCAACACTTATACTCAATAAATGCTTATACTCATAAATTATATGTTATGCCTCAGTTTATTTTCTCTTGTTGTGTGGCACCCTGTATGATAAATTAATTTTATTTATTTTCAAAACCAAATTTAAGGGCTCTACCCTTAATAAAGGACCCCACAGTTAATCTTATAAAAAACAATATTCTAGGTCATCACACATTTTCTGGAATTTATTTGCTCATTACTTCATTTATTCAGCAAATGTTTATTGATTACCTACTAAGTACTGAGCACAGTGTTAGAAAATAAAAATGCTCCCATGCAGCTTACATTTTACCGAGGGAGAGAAAAACAAATGTGTACATAAATTAATGCATTAATTTTAGAAATTCAAAAAGACAATAAGAATAAAACAAAGTAATGTGAGTTTGACTGGCAAGCAGTGAGGAATAATTTAAATTGGATCATCAGGGAAGTATTTGGTTAGGCAGAGATATTCCAGTGACGCCTAAATTCTATGAAAAACCAGAATGTGAAGACCTGGGGAAAACATTTCCAATAAAGGGATGAGGTTGGTTCATGTTGCAAAAGAGGACAAATACCATTGGTGTTTGTCACTCTTATCAGTCAGGTCTAGTCAGGAAAATAGGAAGAATACCAATTATTTTAATAAGTACAAATTAATTTTGAAATCTAATGATGTGGTAGAAGACTATGCAGGCAAAAGGGAATTGCTGTATTAACACAGAGGAAGCTACTGCAGGAGGCAGTTTCTACTTTTAGGGCAATGAGAACCAAAGGAGTAGGGTTCATACAAGTTCAAGGTCTGGAAGAAGGGCCCTAGCTGGGGCTATAGGTTTTGAGCGTCCCATGTGGCTGTATTGGACTCTCTGAGGGGTATAATAAAGTTAGTTCTGGGAATATGAATAAACCCTGAAAACTAGAACCAACCCACCACTGCCAGGGGGAGGTGGTGTTGCTGGGGTGACACTGTTAAGAACTGTCAGTAAACAAAAAAGATCTTCTCTGTCTCCCTCTTTAAGCTTTCCACCGTCTTTCTTGTACATCATGTTGGCAAAACTTAACTGGGAGCCAGATAGTAAGGCAGAAATATCTTAGCATAGTTTCAGTCCACAGTGAGACATGGCATCTTAATAATCATGACAGGGCTAAAGTAGAGTTACCACAAGGAAATAGAATGCTATTGTGAGCATCATACCCATACTGCTACTATGAAATACAGTCATCCCATGCTATCTGTGGGGGATAGGCTCCAGGAACCCTGTAGTTACCGAAATCCAGGAATACTCAAGCTGCTTATATAAAATGGCAAAATATTTTCATATAACTTATGCACACTGTCTCATATGCTTTAAATCATCTGTAGATTACTTGCAATACCTAACATAATGCCTACACATCACTTCATTTGCATAGATTCAACATAGTATTTAGTGCACGCCAAATTCAAGTTTTGCTTTTCCTTTGGAATGTTATGAAACTTGTTTTTGAAATATTTTTATCTGCATATGGTGGAATTCAGGGAAGCAGAATACAGGGATACAGAAGGCTACATGCAGATGCTATTGTGGGCAATTTGCAAAGAGTATAGGTGCTATACTATAAATAAAGATATGATAGGAAGATAACCAAGAGTCCTAAATATAATATGATATTTGATTTATATGTGGAGAAAATATTAGATTGCTACATGAGAAGTAGATTGGAAAGTATTAAGATGGGAAGCAAGGGAATCTAGTTTAGAGGGAATTGCAATAATCCAGGTGACAAATAAGAGTGACTGCAACCTGATTGTTTTCAGAGGAGATAGAGAGAAGTGAATAGATTGGGTTATAGTGCAGAAGTTTCTGTGGAATTAGATTAGGAAGATGGGGAAAAAAGATGAAGCAAGGATGATCCTCTTGGTTTTTAATTTGAGAGTTATTGGAATGGAGGTGATATATGATGGAATGTAGAAGGTTGGTAGGAAAGTTCTCTTTTGGATGTGTTAATTTTTAAGTGCCTGTTTCACATTTAAGGAAAAATGTTGATTGACAGGTGAATATATTATTTTGGAGGTTGAAGAAAATATCTAGCTAGAGATAAAAAAATTTGGAATATTGGGCATCTGGATGATATGTAAAGTGCACTGGCATACAGGAAAAGATGAGAGCAAGTTGAAGTACAAAGCCATTGGTGCCTCATAATTTGGGATGCTCACATGACCTAGTAAAGGAGTAATTGAAAAGAGGTGATCAGTGAGATAAGAAAAGAATCAGGATTTTGTGCTGTCACAGAAGTTTGGAAGAGCATGAGTGTTTAAAATGGATTGAGTGCTGAACTGAAGGAAATGTGCTGAGAGCTTTAAAAACATCGGGACAAAAAGAAAAAATGAGCACAAAGTATGGTAGGTTGGACCTTTCTGATAACCTTGACAACAGTTTGGTTAAGTGGTTGTAACAAAAGCCAGATTGGAGTTGTAGACAAGAGTTGATGGTGAGGCAGTAGAAACATCAACTGATGTTTCTAGGCAAACTAGTTCAAACTAGGCAAATAATTACTGAGGTTGAGGAATAGAAAAAGGGCCCTGGAAGTTTGAGAAGGAAACATGGAAAATAATAATTTAAAAAAGTGAGGAGTAAATATAATATACAAGTGTAGTAAATTGTGAATAGTAGTATTGATGGGCAATAAGATGAACCTATTTGAAATAAATGGCATAAATGTAAAGGGGAATCAGCAAATAGAATTGGATGATTCTCCAGTTAGGTTCAGCTGCTTTGATAAAAAATAAAATCATGATTCCCTGTACAGAACTTCCATGAAATTTTTGTGTCTGTGATTTTAATAAGTGGAACCATAAATTAAATAATTTTTCAAACTAAAAACTTGGGAATCTGCTATTTGCTTAATCATCTCCCTATCTCAGGCCATCAGCAATTTTTGTGGGCTTTAATAGAAAAATATATGACAAATCTGACCACGTTTTTCCACCTGCACCTTTCATTTTCTCATCAAGCCAACAGCTTCTCTCACCCAGTTTTATTAAGAGAGTTCAATGAACTGATGCTCCTGCTTCAATTACTGTGCCCTGGAGCAACCAGAGTAACTGTAGAGTTTACATGAATAAGAGAATGTTATTTCTTAAAGGAAAAAATTTTACAAAAGCTTTCCATTACATTTAGAATGAAAATAGAACATCTATCTTGGATTTTAAGGCTGTGCACCATCTGCATTCTGCCTGCTCCTCTAAACTCATCTTCTCCAGTGCCTCTTACTCACTCAATCACAGCTACACTGGCCTTTGTGAAGTTTTTCTAACACTGTGAGTTTGGTCCAGATTCAAGACCTTCATGTTTGCTGTTCCATCTCCCAGGAAGCCACTGCCTCTGAAATCTATTGACTTGCTCACTTCATTCAAATATCTGTGCAAACGATACCTCCTCTAAGAGATCTCCGATCTTCTTATATAAAATACCTTTCCCCCATAAATCTCTATCCTTTGACCTACTTTAATTTTTTAATAGTGGTACTATTTGAAATTTGCATAATTTATATACTTTCTTGTTAAAGATCAGTGTCTCCCCATGGAACATAACACTCTAAGTCAGAGACATTTTTAATACTTTAACCTCAGTGGCCACAACAGTTACCAGCACATAGGACACACTCAGGACAATTTTATACCTATATTTATTCAAGTAGATTTTCTTTTTATTATCTGATACAGATTCTAGCTAGTAACATAGCTGAAATAAAATCTAAGTTCTCTTCATTTCCTTTAATTATATTCCATAGAGAGATTATCACAATTTGTAATTATATATGCAATTATTCTGTGTGATGTTTGTGAAATTTACAAGAGTAAGGAACAGTCTGTTGTCCATTTTGTTCACTGATGTATTGTCCTTAGTTTACACAATTCCTGAAGTATAGTATATGCTTCATAAATATTTATTGAATACATAAATGAATAAACTCAAGAATGTATATATGAAAAAAATTGATATTTCTCAATGTATAGGGAAACAAGAAAACTGAGTTAGAATGAGTTCCCTAACCCTCTCCACACAGGTGGCCCTGGCTCTCTAAAGCTAGCTATGAAAATACTGCCCTCTCATGGACCACTTCAGACTAAATTAGAAAAGGCACACTGTATCTATTCCATTGTTATGTAAATTGGATCCTAAAGGGACCTATACTGAAAGGTAACTATTTAACCAAAAATTATCAATCCGGGCTTCTTAGACTTGTAGATGATTTCCCATTGCAATATACTAGGTAATAGGGCTGTACATGACAGGACAATTTTAACTATTGTGTTTATCTTTCAGCCTGCATGATTTTTAAAATGCTTTCAGGATTAAAAATGAAGGGACCTTGACCGTGGGGTTTCAATATTAAAGATGGTTAGAAAAATGTAACAAATCCCTACGCACCTGACTATCAGCAAAACTCTCTGCTTGTTTGAAATATCTTTGTTTGTTTTTCACATCAACATCAGTGTAACTGGGAAGAATCAAATAATCAATTTGTAAAGGTGACTCTTAAAATAACGTGAATATATGTGAGCATGGGGAGTGGGGGTGATGACGTAGGAAAACACAAGGTTTTGTACATTGTGAGTAAGGGAGGAGACCACCCCTCATATTGTCTTATGCCCAATTTCTGCCTCCAAAGAAAGAAGAAGTAAAAACTAAAAGGCAGAAATGAAATCCACGGCAGACAGCCCAGTGCCGTGCTCTGGGCCTGGTAGTTAAAGATCGACCTCTGACCTAACCAGTTATGTTATCTATAGATTTCAGACATTCTATGGAAAAGCATCATTAAAATCCCTGTCCTGTTCTGTTCCGTTCTGATTAATGGTGCATGCAGCACCAAGTCATGCACCCCCTGCTTGCTCAAAAGATCACGACCCTCTCACATGGACCCACTTAGAGTTCTAAGCCCTTAAAAGGGACAGGAATTGCTCGCTTAGGGAGCTCGGTTTTTGAGACGTGAGTCTTGCTAACGCTGGCAGCCGAATAAAGCCCTTCCTTCTTTAACTCGGTGTCTGAGGGGTTTTGTCGGTGTCTGAGGGGTTTTGTCTGCAGCTCGTCCTGCTACATGAGTACTGCACCCCTTATTCTGGGGGGAAAGTGGTGTTTTACTTCTACTCCCTCATTGCTCAATCCAATAATGAGACTTGCATTAATAGTGCTCTCAGAAGGGAAAGGTGCAAGAACTATAGTAGAGGAGCCCATTTAATAATTTAATCATTTGCATTTGTACGGCACGTTTTTCCCTAAGTAACCAAGCACTTGCCTTACACAAATATTCCCTAGAAATAGGTAAGTTTGTCTTCGACATACTGGCATCTTCTTCTGTACTTCTCACTCCCCAACGAAGTGACCTCCCCTTCCTGCATTTAGTTCCCTGAAAACCCCTGCTCCCCTCTCTCTTCACTACAGGTAAGATAATTACGAATATTCTGAGTATAAAGGAGTTTCTGAGACTGCTGGACAAAAAAAATGCTTCTGAGACTTGACTCCCTTTTCATTTCTGAGTAAGAATAAACGGCAGAAACTTTATAAAATCTAGATTTTTAAAATTTGGGTAACTCACTAAAATTGCAGAAATGCAGATTCCTGAGTTTTAATGAGATTATCAGAAAACCCAGAACACAGTTTCTGGGGCTGATGTCAGGAAATGTAGTCTTAACAAGCATTCCAGGTGACTAGATACGCCTCAGTATGCTTTCCATTCTATTTATTAGTTATTTTAATATTATTGAAGTTATAAACTGTATTAAAAATAGAAAAATTTGGCTGGGCGTGGTGGCTCATGCCTGTGATCCCAGCACTTTGGGAGGCTGAGGCAGGCGGATCACGAGGTCAAGAGATCGAGACCTTCCTGGCCAACATGGTGAAACACCGTCTCTACTAAAAATACAAAAATTAGCTGAGTGTGGTGGTGCGTACCTGTAGTCCCAGCTACTCAGGAGGCTGAGGCAGGAGGATTGTTTGAACCCAGGAGGCGTAGGTTGCAGTGAGCCGAGATCACGTCACTGCACTCCAGCCTGGTGACAGAGTGAGACTCCTTCTCAAAAAAAAAAAAGAAAGAAAAAAGAAAAATTCAAGAAATAGTTAAAAGGATCTGTTAGTTTATGTAATACCCAGATTTAGTACACAGCCATTTATTTTTGCATTCATGAGTTAATTAAAATTTAAACAAAATATTTTAAGTGAATTTTAAACCTCACTCCCATTCTGTGCTATTTCTTCCCTCTCCACAGCTAACCAATACCATAAAGTCCTTATATGTGTTATATTTGCATGTTTCTTTGTATTTTATTGAAGTGTAATATCATGCATATATTTTCAGAAACCATGATCTACTTTGTCACTATAACCCAGAAGGGGAAAGAGAACATTGCCAACACTTCCAGAGGCCTTCTCTTTAGTATCACCCTCCTGTCGTCTCAAATAATGCCTTGGATATTTTATTCCCAAATCCTTCACAGAAGAATCTTAAACTCTCACTTCTGTTTACTTGTTTCCCCAGTATAAGATATCTTATAATGATATAATGGAGTCACATATTATATATGTGTGTATATAATATATATGTTTGTATATAATACACACACATATATAATATATATAATCTTACATATAATCTATATATAGATTTTATTTTTGAGTAACTTTAGGCTTATAGAAAAAAAAATAGAGAAAAGTATAGAGTTCCCTCCTAGCTCAGTTTCTCTAATCATTAACATCTTGAATTAGCCTGGTACATTTGTTACAGTTATTAAGCCAATATTGATGCATTATTAACCAAAATCTATGATTTACATTAAGGTTAACTCTTTATGTTATACATATTATGGGTTTTAACAAATGAATACTGATATGTACATATCATTACAGCATCATACAAAACAGTTTCACTGCCCTAAAAATCCACCTGTATTCCACCTATTCATCCCTCCCTCTCCACAAATCCCTAGCAACCTCTGATCTTTTTTCCATCTGTAATAGTTTTACCTTTTCCAGGATGTCACACAGCTGGAGTGATAGAGTAGATGCCCTTTACAGATAGGGTTCTTTCTCTTGGCAATATATAGTTAAGGCTCCTTGATGTCTTTTTTGATTTGATAGTTCATTTATTTTTATTGTTGAATAATATTATATTATATGATATAACAGAGTTTGTTCATCCATCCACCTATTGAAGGACATCTTGATTACTTCCTAGTTTTGGCAATTACAAGTAAAGCTGCCATGAACATTTATGTGCAGGTATTTCTGTGGTTGTAAGTTTTCAACTCATTTGGGTAAATATGAAATAATGTGATTGGTGGATTCTATGATAGGAGTATATTTAATTTTGTCAGATGCTGACGAACTGTCTTTTTTAAGTGAGTGTGCCTTTGTTCAATCTCAGTAGCAATGAGTGACAGTCCCTGTTGCTCCACATCCTTAACATCAGTTGTATTTTCAGTATTTCGCATTTTCTCCTTTTTAATAGATGTTTAGTAGTATCTCATTGTTATTTTAACTTGCAATTCCCTCGTGATATTTAATGTTACATCTTTTCATGTTTATTTCTCACCTGTATATCTTATTTGGTGAGGTATCCAGACCTTCTGCCCAGGTTTTAAATTGAATTGTGTTGCAGGAAGTCAGGGACCCCAAACAGAGGGACCAGCTGAAACCATGGCAGAAGAACGTGGATTGTGAAGATTTTATGGACATTTATTAGTTCCCCAAATTAATACTTTTGTAATTTCCTATGCCTGTCTTTACTTTAATCTCTTAATCCTGTCAGCTGAGGAGGATGTATGTTGCTTCAGGACCATGTGATAATTGCATTAACTGCACAAATTGTACAGCATGTGTGTTTGAGCAATATGAAATCTGAGCACCTTGAAAAAAGAACAGGATAACAGCAATTGTTCAGGGAATAAGAGAGATAACCTTAAACTCTGACCGCCGGTGAGCCGGGGCAGAACAGAGCCATATTTCTCTTCTTTCAAAAGCAAATGGGAGAAATATTGCTGAATTCTTTTTCTCAGCATGGAATATCCCTGAGAAAGAGAATGCACACCTAGGGATAGGTCTCTGAACTGGCCCCGCCAGGGCATACCTGTCTTTTTTTTTTTTTCTTTTTTTTTGTTTTTTATTTTATTTTATTTTATTTTTTTCTTTTTATTATTATTATTATTATTATTATTATTATTATACTTTAGGCTCTATGGTACATGTGCGCACCGTGCAGGTAAGTTACATATGTATACATGTGCCATGCTGGTGCGCTGCACCCACCAACTCGTCATCTAGCATTAGGTATATCTCCCAATGCTATCCCTCCCCCCTCCCCCCACCCCACAACAGTCCCCGAAGTGTGATGTTCCCCTTCCTGTGTCCATGTGTTCTCATTGTTCAGTTCCCACCTATGAGTGAGAATATGCAGTGTTTGGTTTTTTGTTCTTGCGATAGTTTACTGAGAATGATGATTTCCAATTTCATCCATGTCCCTACAAAGGAAATGAACTCATCATTTTTTATGGCTGCGTAGTATTCCATGGTGTATATGTGCCACATTTTCTTAATCCAGTCTATCATTGTTGGACATTTGGGTTGGTTCCAAGTCTTTGCTATTGTGAATAATGCTGCAATAAACATACGTGTGCATGTGTCTTTATAGCAGCATGATTTATAGTCCTTTGGGTATATACCCAGTAATGGGATGGCTGGGTCAAATGGAATTTCTAGTTCTAGATCCCTGAGGAATCGCCACACTGACTTCCACAAGGGTTGAACTAGTTTACAGTCCCACCAACCTGTCTCTTATGGTTGAGTCTGCAGAGATGAAATAGACTCCAGTCTCCCATAGTGCTCCCAGGCTTATTAGGAAGAGGAAATTCCCGCCTAATAAATTTTGGTCAGACTGGTTGATCTCAAAACCCTGTCTCCTGATAAGATGTTATCAATGACAATGGTGCCCGAAACTTCATTAGCAATTTTAATTTTGCCCCAGTCCTGTGGTCCTGTTATCTCACGCTGCCTCCACTTGCCTTGTGATATTCTATTACCCTGTTAAGTACTTGCTGTCACCCACACCTATTCGTATACTCCCTCCCCTTTTGAAAATCCCTAATAAAAACTTGCTGGTTTTTGTGGCTTGGGGGGCATCATGGATCCTACCAACGTGTGATGTCTCCCTCAGACACCCAGCTTTAAAATTTCTCTCTTTTGTACTCTGTCCCTTTATTTCTCAAGCCGGCCGACGCTTAGGGAAATAGAAAAGAACCTAAGTGATTATCAGGGCAGGTCCCCTGATAGAATTGCTTATTTATTTTAAGAGTTCTTTCATATTTTAGATACTAATCTTTTATCAGATAGATTTTGCACATAGTTTCTCCAATATGTGGCTTTTAAAAATTCCCTTCACAGTGTTTTCACAGAACAGAAATTTTTAGTTTTAATGAAGTCCAACATTGTTTTTTTTTCATAATTTTGCTTTAGTGTGGTATGTAAGAAGTTATGGCCAAATACAAGTCACCTAGATTTTGTCCTATGTTGCATTTTAGATATTTTATAGTTTCTATAGTTTGACGTTATATTTAGGTCTATAATCCATTTTGAGTTAAGTTTTTGAGAAGCAAAGGTCTTTGCCTAGATTCTTGTCTAAACTTTCTCTTCTTTTCTTTTATCTTATTTTCTTGTCTGTTTCCCTTGCGCTCTCTTTTTTTTTTTTTGTACATGGGTGTTCAGTTGGGCCAGCACCATTTGTGGAAATAATAGTCTTTCTCAGATGAATTGCCTTTGTGCCTTTGTTAAAGATCTGTTCATTGTGTTTGTGTGAGTCTATTTCTTGACTCTCTACTGTGTTCCTTTGATCTGTTTGATTGTCTTTTTGCCAATACCATAGGACCTTGTTTCCTACAGTATTTGGTCAGGAAGTGTCAGTCAGCAGAATTTGTTCATCTCAGATAGTGTGTTGACAATTCTGTGTGGTTTTTGCTGTTGTTGTTTGTTCATTTGTTTTGCCTTCCGTATAAATTGTAGCTCACTTTGTCAAGATCCACAAAATAACCTAATAACTTTCTGGGATTTTGATTGGGATTGTATTGAATCTGTAGATCAAGTATGAAAGAACTGGCATTTTAATAATAGTAAGTCCCCCTGCCACGAACATTGAATTTTTCTTCATTTATTTAGATCTTTCTTATTTCTTTCACCAGCCTTCTTCTAATTTTAATAAACTGTTTTGGTTGTTGTCAGCAGGATCATTGGTCTATCACAAATTTTTTCATCACAGCTGGAAACTGATTTTTTTCCCCAGATGATACTTAAGGTCTCTAAAGCTTGAGATCCACTGAAATGCAGAAATAGATTTTGATTTAATATAAAGAAACACATTTCAAGCATGAAAATGAGTTTAAATCAAGTGTAGAACATAAAATCAAAATCTCTGGAGTTGCAGGGCATTGGCTCAGATTATTGATCTAATATTTGTAATAAATCTTGATTAGATTTATTTGATGCTTATGAGCATCCTTTTTTCAATGTGTGCTCTGCAGATATAAGCATTATCAATTCAATATTGTTTGATGAGCATTAAATGACCCAGCATATGCAAATTGCTAATGAATAACAAATAGTACTTAATATATTATTTTGTTATATTTTATATTTTATTATTGGTTATAGAAAAAGATATGTAAGTATAAATAAGCAAATAGGAAGGTTTTTTCAGGTTTTTTGAAAAAAATTTATTTTAATTCCAGAGGTCCAAGTGCAGGTTTGTTACACAGGTAAGCTTGTGTCATTGGGGTTTGTTGTACAGATTATTTCGTCATCCAGGTCTTAAGCCTAGTACCCATTAGTTATTTTTCCTGATCCTCTCCCTCCTCTAACCCTTCATTCTCTGACACACACTATTGTGTGTTGTTCCCCTCTATGTGTCCATATCTTCTTATCATTTAGCTCCTATTTATAAGTGAGAACATGTGATACTTAGTTTTCATTTCCTGTCTTAGTTTGCTAAGGATAGTGGCCTCCAACTCCATCTGTGTGCCTGCAAAGGACGGGACCTCATTCTTCTTTATGGCTGCAAAATATTCTAGGGTGTATATGTACCACATTTTATTTATCCAGTCTATCATTGATGGGCATTTTGGTTGATTCTATGTCTTTGCTATTATGAACAGTGCTGCATTGAACATATGTGTGTATATGTCTTTATAATATAAGGGTTTCTATTCCTTTGGGTATACACCCAGTAATGAGATTGCTGGGTCAAATGGTATTTCTGTCTTTAGGTCTTTGAGGAATCTTCAAACTGGTTGAACTAACTTATACTCCCACCAACTGTGTATAAGCATTCCCTTTTCTCCACAGCCTGGCCAGCACCAGTTATTTTTTGACTTTTTAATAATAGCCATTCTGGTGTGAGATGGTATGTCATTGTGGCTTTAATTTCCATTTCTCTAACGGTCAGTGATGTTGAGTTTTTTTTCATATGATTATTGGCCACATGTATGTTGTCTTTTGAAAAGTATCTGTTCATGTCCTTTGCCCACTTTTTAATGAGGTTGTTTTTTTTTCCTTGTAAATTTGTTTAAGTTCCTTACAGATGCTGGATATTAGACTTTTGTCTAATAATTAGGCCTTCTTTATATTGAGTAGCATACGAATAGCAATTGGTCAGTCTTATGATCTCTATTTTAACATTAATGATGGTCAGTTGTGTCTAAACCACAAAAGTGAGGGAGCATAATGAAGCCTGTTCAACCTCCCATCGAACTGTGGCCAGAAACTCAGTTTTTAAGGTTTCTCTGGGGTTCCCTTGGCCAATAGGTGTTTGCCTGTTCAGTCAGTTGGGGGTTTTAGGATTTTATTTTTAATTCTCAGCCCTTTACAAATTTCTACTGATTTTGATCCAAATACTACCAAAATTTAGAATTGTAATTTAAAAAGAATCTAATGTCATTTGATTAATGAAGTAGTTATTCAAAGGAACAGGCCCAAACATTTTAAAAATCAATGTAATTATATGGGAAAAAGAGAAAACACATGTTCATATCTGTCATGCTTAGGGTTTCATTTGTTTGTTTTATTCAATATCATTTTCAGTGCCAGAAAGTATAGTTTATTTATTCTAATTCTGTGTGAATATGTAAATGCAAATATAAATTTGTGCATTTTAATAAGCAATGGTTATATTTCTAGTTTAACTAGTAGATTGTCTCAGCTTATTTGAACATGATTAATGAATTATGTGTGCACCAAAACCTATTCAATGTTTGTATATACTAATGTAAATATAATGTTTTTAGCATGATTCTATGCTATGTCAAAATTTCCATTTATATTGTCACTATAAAAACAAAGATTTAAGATTTTGTGTTTAAAGCTGAAATTTTTAACAAAATTTACGAGAGCATTCATAGTAATGTCTCATGTTCCAGCTTCAATGAAGTAAACTTAAAAAAATTAATTTGGGGCAAAATATTGAAGGATAAAACAATTGAACCATTATCAGAATTAAATAATATTCTATTTGAAGCTTTTCTGTAATTGATACAACTGGCATAATTTATCTGTTTAAGAAAAAGAAGAAAAAAATAGCTTACAACAGTTATTTGATCCAAATGTAAAGTCATACTTCAGAGTATTATATATCAACACATTTTAGTAACTACAAAGATTAAAATATTGTTTTCTGAAACAGTCTTCTTTAGGTAACTAAGAATATTTGGAGATATATGCCCATATTAGTCCATTTTCATACTTCTGGGAAGAAATACTCAAGATTGGGTAATTTATAAAGAAAAAGAGCTTTAATGGACTCAGAGTTCCACATGGCTGGGGAGGTCTCACCATCATGGCAGAAGGCCAAGGAAAAGCAAAAGCATATCTTACATGGTAGCAGGCAAGCAAGCATTTGCACAGGAACTGCCCTTTATGAAACCATCAGATCTCGTGAGACTTATTCACTATCGTGAGAATAGCATGGGCAAAACCCACTCCCATGATTCAATTGCCTCCCACTGTGTCCCTCCCACAACACGTGGGGAATATGGGAGTTACAATTGAAGGTGAGAGTTGGGTGGGAATGCAGCCAAACCACATCAATGCCCCTTTGTCTTTGGAAGACTTACTTCCTCTCCTTCTCTTGTTCTGTGACTGGTGTCTCCATTAGCCCCATGGAAGATGATTAATATAAACAAATATTTTGTTTATAGTATAAATATATCCTTACTTACTTCATTGAAATAAAATCCAGTACTTACTTTTTAACTATAAAATAAACTTTCATTATCTAGCTGATTCTTCAGGGTTTATTACAAAAGGAAAAATTTTTATAAAACCAAAATATGAATTTAAAGGTTGTATAATTATATTGTATAGTTATAGATTTACATAAGACTTGCCAAACCCACCACAGCAGGAAAGTTAACTACTCATTATATGTCTTATAACTGACCCACTCTGTCTCTCTTTCCTGGCATATATTATTCATGTTTCCCACTAACTCTTGAATAATGGCCTGGTGATTTCATTCATTGCACACCATCAATGGCATAAGCCTTGGGACAATTGAATAGTAAACAAGCATCTGACAGAAACAGCAGCATTAAATACCCCTTCTACTACTACCCATTATGGAAATGAACTAGGTATCCCTAACTATGTTTTTCTGAGCTTATTTTGCTCTATCAGTAGATGTCTTGCATACTTCTCCAAACATGAAGGTGTGAGTAGGGTAAATCTTATTTTGATTTAACCATGTTAAGGTAAAAAGTATTTTCATTGCATATGTATTTATCAATTGCTTCTGAATTTACTTAAATTCAATGATTAATAAAAAGCAAAAAAGAAATCAAGAGCAAATGTTAAAACAGATGAAATTCTCACTCCCAGTGAGAATACATGGACACAGGGAGGGGAATATCACACACCTCGGCCTGTCGGTGGTGGGGGGTTAGGGGAAGGATAGCATCAGGAGAAATACCTAAGGGAGATGACGAGTTGATGGGTCCAGCAAACCACCATGGCACGTGTACACTTATGTAACAAACCTGCACATTCTGCACATGTATCCCAGAACTTAAAGTATAATAAAAAATAAATTAATTAATTTTTAGAAAAAGAATGACTTAGGGTTAGAAAAAAATTTAAACTCGGAGGTTGGGTTGGAGGGAGGGTTTAGGGAAAGCCTTATTAAGGAGGTAACAAACAAACAAAAAAACAGATGAAATTTATAAGAACACAAACCACAAGGGACACAGAGTCACCCACCACTACATCATCATATTCTTATTTAAGAAGTAGCTCACATTAGTCCCTGTGAATCATAAATGACTTTTTCTTCTACTTCATGTGATTGTTTTCCAGTCTCGGTGCTAACAGTTCTTGGGCACAGGTCCTCTGCTTTTTGTGTTGGCATCAATTCTCCTGCAGCAGCTTCTGCTACTGTCATTTGCTCTCAGTCGTATCCAGGCTGACACTGCTATAAGCAGCATTCTCTAGTGGCCAGGGTTAAATCAGGCATATATACCTTCCTCCCAATTATGTTAAACTTTATTGTTAGACTGCAGGCTGGGCAGATTATCTCAGTTTAGTAGTGTTTTATTTTTGCGCATTTACTCAGCTATTTTATTTTATTTTATTTTATTGAGACCAAGTCTCGTTTGTCATCCAGGCTGGAGTGCAGTGGCGCGATCTCGGCTCACGGCAGCCTCCAGCTCCCAGGTTCAAGCAATTCTCCTGCCTGAGCTACCCTGACACAAATTTCTGGTGACATAAATCAGATGATAATTTAAATGACTCTACTTCCCTATTTTAATCCTGAATCCCTATACGAATTTGCTTTGGAACAGATGTCTTCTTTTATATAAATATGTCTGGGGATTAAGAGCTGGCCGATATTTTCTGACTTCTCAATCACCCAACACATCTTATCCTGGACCCTCCCACAATAGAAGTTGATGACTTATGAAAGTTAAATCTTAAGAAGACAAACATACTTTAACATGATTGATTTACACAGGTTATAAGGCTTAGATTCTTGACATGGAAGTATTTGCACATAAACCATGGCAGTTCAATATAAAAATGTAATTCGTGTTTCTGTTTCAATGAGAAAATAAGGAGTGAGTCAAGTAAAGTTGCAACAGTATTGAGATACATTTTGATACATGAATCTAAGTTACTTAAGCAAATAAAGTCCACACTAAGAAGTGTGGTTTGTGGTAGTAGGAGGACACAGTTTGTTAAATAGGGGAGTAGAATATGTGCTTAGATCTAGAGAGTAATAACTCCTATAGCAGTTTTGTAAATGAGTAGAAAAAGGAATAAGTCAGGTGGAAGTAATCTCACTAGGAAGTGATTAAAACATTCTAAAAGATAGGCCTACATTATAAATATAGATTTCCAGGTGTTGGAAGATTCTCATTCAGGGGACTGACTATGTGTGTTTTTAACAAGTGGAATGCTAATTTGTTTACTCCTCCTGCTTTTAGGAAGTTAGTCAGATGGTCAGAAAACTACATAAGCATCCCAGAAGTATTGTAAATGAGAGGACCAAGATCTCCATCACATCTATGGACTAAAAAATGAGTCAGGACCTAGTGTCAGGGAAGGAGAGCAAGATAATTTGGGGGTAGAAAGAAATGGTACCTCTAGGCTGACTCTTTGGACAAATCAGGTAATCAAGGAGGTCTTGGTTCTGAGTCAATAAATAACAAAAGTTGCAGTGACATTCTTTAGGGAAAAGTCCCAAGAAAGTAAACAATAAAAGATAATATTTTTTGACCTGGGACACCCTAAGCTAGTATCACAGAAACGTGAGGAATTTATTGTCTCTTGCGCTGTAAAGAACCAATATGATAAGAAGAGGCCCAAGGGCAAGACAGTACAAAATAAACTAATCTTTGGTCTGGGGCGGGGGAAAGAAAGAAATACCTAGAGAAATTTTTGGATTATTGTAAGAAAGGTGAAGGCAACACTCATGGAGAAGAGGCTGTTCTAATAAAAAGTGAGATGGGGTGTGCACCGTTTGATTGTAATATTTAACAGACATATGACCTTGTTTTATCACAGAAGGCAAATTAATGTTGATAATGCAGCAATAATGATATCAATAAGAGTTTAAGTATATAAAGTGATTAATGTGTGCCAGAAACACTTCTAAGTGTTTAGTAAGCATTGTCTGATTCCATTTTTGTTGTCAATTTTGTGAATAAATAGTCTATTATCTTAATTTTACTATGAAATATATTGATGGCAAGACAATCTCCCTACATTAATCAAATTTTTGGTTAGGTGATTAGACGTAGGTAATTCAGTTAATAAAAAAAAAGGCAAAACAAAAAAAACAAAATGAATGTAACACTTTTAAAAGACTAAACGAGAGCAAAAAAGGGAGATAAATAGAAAGAGTTCGAGTTATGTTTATTTTTTTAAATTTTTTAGTAAGTACATCTAACTCATAGTATAACCCATTATGCTATACCACTGTCTCCTGTTGCCGATGATCTGTGTTTTATCTTCAAACCTAGTCAAAAATATAAAGCAATGATGAGGTCAGTTGAGACAATGAGTTCTCCATGGGAAATCAAAGCAATCTTTAAATGAGTGTGTCTTTTTTGTTTGTTTGTTTTGTTTTGTTTTTGTTTTTGTTTTTGTTTTTGTTTTTGTTTTTTTGAGATGGAGTCTTGCTCTGTCACCCAGGCTGGAGTGCAGTGGCGCTATCTCGGCTCACTGCAAGCTCCGCCTCCCTGGTTCACGCCATTCTCCTTCCTCAGCCTACTGAGTAGCTGGGACTACAGGCCCTGCCACCCTGCCCAGCTAATTTTTTGTATTTTTAGTAGAGACAGGGTTTCACCATGTTAGCCAGGATGGTCTCGATCTCCTAACCTCGTGATCCGCCCGCCTCGGCCTCCTGAAGTGCTGGGATTACAGGCGTGAGCCACCGCACCCGGCCAAATGAGTGTATCTTAATTCCTAAACATACAGGGCTTCAGCAGTGTTTTTCTGTTTGTTTAGAAGCTTAATTCCACTATTAGCAGAGAACTACATTATATGGTATCAGGCCTTTGGATTCTTTTGAGTTTTGGTTTATGATCCAGCATATGGACAATTTTGGAAATGTTGTTTGTGTGCTTGAAACAACTGTTTCCATTGCGCTTGCCAATTTTATGTATATGTCAGTTAGATCAACTTTAATTGTGTTTATCAAATCATCTCAAACTTAACATTTTATGTCTGTTTATAAAATACTGAGAGAGGTACATGAAAAATTTCTCAAACTATCTTGCATTTCTGTGGCTTTCCTTTCAGTTCTGTAAACCTTTGTTTTATCTAAGTTGAGGTTATTCTACTATTTAAAATTTAGAATTGTTAGATACTTTTGGTGAGTTCAAACATTTAAAAATATAAACTTTTTCCTTACTTTTTTTTCTTAAAGTCTCCTTTACCTTTAATTAGCTGCAAGGGCTTTCTTTTGGCAATTGTTTATGTGATATAACTCTTCTCCATTCTTTGTTTTTTTTTTTTATTTGAGTTGCAGTCTCGCTCTGTCACCCAGGCTGGAGTGCAGTGGCGCGATCTCGGCTCACTGCAAGCTCCGCCTCCCTGGTTCACGCCATTCTCCTGCCTCAGCCTCCCGAGTAGCTGGGACTACAGGAGCCCGCCACCTCGCCTGGATAATTTTTTGTATTTTTAGTAGAGACAGGGTTTCACCGTGTTAGCCAGGATGGTCTCGATCTCCTGACCTCGTGATCCACCCACCTTGGCCTCCCAAAGTGCTGGGATTACAGGCGTGAGCGACCGTGCCCAGCCTCTTCTCCATTCTTTCTTATATCCATTTATTTAAGATATTCTTCATGTAAACACTATATTGTTACTACTGTAGCTAATTTTCACTTTTGCTTTTAATGTGAGTATTTAGTCAGTTTATCTGTCATAGTAAAACTAATTTGTTTTTGATTAAATCTGCCACGTTACCATTCACTTTCAATTCATTCGATGTGTCCTATGTTTCTATTTATCTACCTCTTTAGCTCTGGTTCAGTATTTTAAAATATTTTTTTACCTTCCACTACTGGTTTATTAATCATGTGTAATTATTAGTATAGCATAGACCCTAAAAACTGCAAACCACATCCTTGCCTTAGGGCTTTAGAACCCATTTAGTATAATTTTTGCTCTCCCTCACCTCTTGCATGATAAATATTGTTTATTAAGACTCACTTGAGAGCAACCTTCAATTCAAAACAACTTTTTATTGAAGATAATGGTTATCTTACAGTAAAGTGGAGCATTATGATCCTGTAATAAAGTATTGACATACACAAGCCAGAGGGCCTAATAGTGAGAAGAGGGACCTTGTTATTTTCTTTATCAATCAGAGTATTCAAACACATGCATAAGCTGGATTTATCTGGGGCGAACTATGTGTTGGATACTTTACTGGCCTTTGAAGTTTCAATAGACAGCAAGAGAAACATATTTGCTTCCTTCCAGGACACTAAATTCTGATAGGGAAAGAGACACAAGTTAAGTAGATGCATATATAATCTAGTTCAAATGTTTTATGAATTTTATGAAAAAAATAAGCAAAGGGATGTGATGAGCAGAATTATGGGCAGTGTGGATGGAACTAATTTAGGGTTATCTCAGAAAGCATCTCCGATTAGACCTGTACCTCGGGACAAAATACAGCTAACTGTGCAAATAGGCCAAGTGTGGTCCATGTAAGAGGAGAGCAGTTGCTCTTTTTTCCATTCATATGCTGGATGAAGATAATCATGTCAAACTTGGAAGTCACATGCGGAAGATGGAGGAATTCAGCACTGAAGACCTCGAATAAACAGTTAAAGGAGAGTTCCATTTCAAGTCAGTAACACATATTTTGGATTTTACCAGAGAAATAAATAGAATGTGCTTATATTTGAGCTATTATATATTTTCAAGTTCACTCATTAAAACTGTTTGCAACACCTTAGCTAAAATTAATAAAGAAGTATCTTAATTTTATTTTAAGGATAGTTCAAATCTATTGCAAACTTCAAGCAATAGCATGATACGATTATATTTATGATGTATTATTACTCTGAACAAAAAGTGGAAAATGGATAAAGGCAGAAGCGAGATGAAAACAGAAGAATGGTTACAAGGTTGAAATAGTGGTCCTGGCTAGAAATGATGATGTTTCAGACTAAAGATGAGGCAATAAATACAGAGAAGAGTGATACATTTTTTATTACCAGTAGTAGTACTTGCTATTAAAATTTGTTTTCCTTAAATTAAAGAGCTGTGCTTCCAAGGCTACTGTAACTGTGTAGGTTACGATTAGCAATTGTTTTTGTGTAATAGATATTTCCCTCTTTAACATATACTGAAAAAAAGAAGCATATTAATTTAACTGTTAATGTGGTTATTTCATACTACTAATGGGAGAGATGATGGTTTCACATGCACATGTACAATTTGAGACCATGAAAAAACATGTACAATATATGATTTTGTGCACAGGCTATCTCAGATGTGTGTTTTGTTAGCAGATATAGTCATTTGCTGATTATTAAAACATTAATAGCATACAAACAAAAACATAAAGGCTCAGCATTTTAACTAGAACTTGGTATAGTTGGGTTTTAAATTTTATTTTAATTTTAGCCGTTCTAACCGATGTGTAGTATATCTCATTGTGGTTTTGAGTTGTGCTTCTCTAATGACTAAAGAAGTTGAGCATTTCTTCATGAGCTTATTTCCCATCTGTATATCTTCTTTGGTGAATTGCCTGTTCAAATTATTTACCTATTTTTTAATTGAATTGTTTCTTTTCTTGATACTGAGTTCTGAATCTTCTGGTTACAACACCTTTGTCAGTTATGTGATTTGCAAATAGATGAGTCTCTCTGTATCCATGGGTGATTGGTTCCAGAACTCTCTGCAGATACCAAAATCTGCAAATGCGCAAGTCTCCTATATAAAATGGTATAGTATTTGCCTATAACTTATGTATACTTTGTTGTATACTTTAAATCATCTCTAGATTACATAAAATGCCTAATACAATGTTAATGCTATGTAAATATTTGCTATACTGTATTGTTTAGGGAAAACTTACAAGAAAAAAAATGGCTGTACATTTTCAGTACAGGTGCAACCATCCTTTGTTTCTCCCAATGTTTTTATTAAGAAATTTTCTGAATGCACATATGAGGAACCCATGGATATGAAAGGCTGGCTGTATTTTTCTCTCAGTATAACTAGTTTGTCTCTTCATCCTTGTAGCAGTGTATTTCAAAAAGCACATATTTGTAATATGGATGAAAATTAAACTTGCGAATGCTATTTAAAACCAAAATGATATACTGGTACACAATTAGTAGAATAGAAAATAAACAGAATCAAAAAACTTACAATACCAACTGTTAGCAATGGTATAGACCAACAGGAATTTTCATACATGGCTTATGGGAATGCAAAATCGTATAGACACTCTGGAAAACAGTTAAGCAGTCTCTTAAGAAGATAAAACCCACGGGTATAGCCCAGAGATCCTACTCTGCGGCATTATCTTAGAGAAATAAAAATTTTCTATGCACACACCTACTTACACGTACATACACACAAAAAACCTGGCCATGAATATTTACAACAGTTTTATTTGTAATTGCTGAAAACAAGAAACTCTCCAAATATGCTCACAGGAAAATGCATAAAGAGTCGTAAGAACAGTAAAACAGAACAAACTATTGATACATACAATAACATTGATTGATTACTTTCAAAAACATTATGCTAAATTAAAGAGGCCAATCTCAGAAAGTTGCATATGTATGATTCCATTTATATGACTTTTTAGAAAAGATAAAGCTGAGGACAGATCAATGATTGTCAGGAATTATGAATGGTGGAAAGTTTGACTATAAAGGACAGAATGAAGGAATTTTCAGTAGTTTACATCAAACTATTCTGTATTCTGACTGTGATAGTGGTTACATGAATCTATACATGTGTTGAAACTCATTGAACTCTACATAGAAAAATCAATTTTACTGTATGTAAATATAAAAATGATAATGAAAAAGTACTTTACAAGAAAGATAAGAAACAAACAAACTCTGAACAATTTTCCCCAAGGCATGAAAATGAGTCCGTAATATGAAATTCAATTTGTACAGATTCTAGTACATAAATGAAACAATAATCAAATACTGCTCTCTGTATCCTTGTTCTTTTGAAAACCAAATTCTCCAGAATATTGCATTTAACACTTTGAGAATCGGATTTTATTAATTGATGTTATAGAACTTAAAAAAAGGATATGGGAAATAACTTAGAAAATTAGTTTCAAAAAATATAGTAAAATATAAACAAATACAGTAATATACCATAATTATGAAATATTTCTTGTAACTTCATGGGAAACAATTTAATGTCTCAACCTAGTTCATGTATTCCTCAAACATGTATTCAACTTGATGGAAATTTTATTATATATTATACGGCAATCCATGAGAGTGGGAAGTAACAATTCTTTACCATCTTGCTGTAACTGGGTAGGCATTTTAAGATGACGCTAAAGCTTGTGTCTCTGAGAGGGTGTTGTATGGGAGTGCGTATGCAGAAGTTGAGTGCTGATGCAGCAGAGACCTCAGGTTCCCATGGCACAAGACAATAGGCAATTTAATTTTCCTGCTTGACACATCATAAAACATAAAAAATGCCTATCTGTAGACACATCTGTATTGCAAATTATTATTTACCCATTACCCTCTACCACTAGAGTATGTTCCACAAAAAGAGTATAATTTTATTCATTATCCTCAACATTCTCAGGTTACTGATATAGTGTATGCTTTCAATACAAATATATTTCACTAAATGGATGACTGGATGGTGGATAAATGAATAAATGGAATAATTAAATAATTAATGAGTTAAAAGAGCAGTGGCTTTTCCCCATTTCTGTCTTCCTGTTTAGAATGCCAGTGGGCCACAATCCATTCAGTTAAATTATAGAATATACATATTAGTCCAGATATATATTTGTCTATTTTCTAAGATCCCTACTCATATATTTTATTCTTAAGTATATTTATTAGGTCTATATACGTCATCTTCTGGAACATATCAACAATATCTATAATAAAAAATTCACCTTACTAAAGCTACTTGGAGCCCATTTTCTGTTTTTTTTCTTTTCACTTTCAAATCTATTCTCTTTTGTAATAAGTAATTTCCTCCCAGGTACAGGTGACTCACTTCATTTGAATCAAAGTGACTTCAATGTTCAATCTGGATTTTGCTGATGTGCCTAGTTTCAAATATTGAGCTATTCACTTTTTGGCAGAGGAAACTCGCTCGGTGCCAAGTAATTTAGAAAGCTAGGAGGAACTCCAGTTGGAAGTCAGGCAGAGAACAGAATCAGGTGCCAAGTTTTCTTTTCCTATCAAATGAGAAAGCTGGTAAATGGAAGTGAATTTTGCAGACATTTACTACTAGGAACAAATGCCATAAAAGGACTGAAACCAAAAGCTTCTTCTAGATGGTGGGCATAGCAGTCACTTTTATAATTCTAGTCCTTAGCATGGTGCCTAGCTCAGAGGACACATCCAATTAGGATGTGTTGTTCAACTCAGATGATATGTACCTCAGCAAAATATCTTACTTCTTTTGCCTCCACATATTAATCCCCTTTTCAGAAAGTCTGCTACTCAGCTGACTACTATGCACCCCCAGCCACTGCCATGTTTTGTAGAATTTGCTGTATCTCTTTAAACTTTTCCTCTCTGTATTTCTGACTTAATTGTTAGCAGTTGAGTTCTACAAGAGTTGCATAAAGTTGGAAAATAACTAATTCCCAATACATATTCATCAGTGTGATTTTATTTAAAAGAAAATGAATAGCATCAGGTCATCATGCTTTCCAGAGTCACAGAATTAAATTACAAGCCCTGATTTAAATTTTGAAAACAAACAGGACCAAAAGAAGAATAGTGATTTTTACCCCATATTTTATCAATTATTTTGCAGTTACAGAGATGTTTTTTGAATTGTAATAGGAAGGTTATAGGTAAATTGCCTTTTATTTAAAAGAATAGTATTTTTAAATGATGATGAAATTCAATCAGAACATACTTGGAAAACATTATTTTGGATAAATATTAATATCATCCATAACTATATGATAGGAGAGGGCTGCCTCAGCACCTCTTTTGAACAAAAGTGTTCTGAGGCAGAACGTGGCATATCACAAATTGAGCCCACAACAATAATGTGCAGTGCTCTAAAACAAACAAAAAAATCTTGTTTAAAAATTCTCAGCACCTTGAATTATGAGTACTACATTTAATGGCAGCTCTAACTTGGACTTTGGGGTTACTTGGGCTCGAGTTCAGAACTGTGCCTGAAAATGCATGGAAGCTTTTTAAAGCACACTTAGGTAACCAGCCAACATTGTATAGTGGAAATAGCACATAAGAGCCTATTTAAATGCCCAGTGTCTCGCCAAGTTCTGCAGGACACAGTTCTCCAAAGAAAGCGTAAAGACACAGCCTTCGGTTATCAATGGCTCTGGAGCATGCCATGTTCTTCCCTGAGGCAGTGCTGTTATACATTCTGGGTTAACTACAGGGAATCCCAGGCACCCTCTTTTCAGAATATGCAGGCCCTTATAATACCTTGAAGGTCCACCTTTAAATTTGCTTTTTCCTTGAGATTTCTCACTCAGAGCATGTGCTGTCTTCTTTCCATGTTCCATTCATAAGACTTCATGGACATATTGCCTATGGTAGATGTTGAATGATGTTATAGGTCAATTTTTTTTTTTTAGGTTTTCTGTAGTTACTGTGAAATGTGATATCAAGAAAAGAGAATGGATTTTATACAAGGAATCAGGGCTTTAGATCACTGCTTCTAATGGACAAGTCAGTTAACTTCTATACTTCTCAATAGTCCTTTAAGTATGATTTGGGGGATACTTAAATAAAATTATACAAAACCATTTATAATAGTGTGGGCAGTGGTTGGGAGGCTGTGGTCTAGTCAGACCACAGGTATGTAGATCCTGTTTGTGCCATGTAGGAGCTGTCCATTCTAAAGAAGTTTATGTAACTCTTTTGGGTTTCAGTTTTCACACCCATACAGTGGAGGCTATGATAATATATATAGCCCATGGAATGACTTAAATGAATATCACATTTAAAAGCATAAAGCTCATTTATCACAATGCCTGGTGCTTAATATGTGCTTAAAATGTTATAATTATTCTTAAGACTTTTTTTCTCTGTGTGATCTTGCTTTGTCTACTGATTTTTCAACTTCTTACTGGTAGAGGGTTATAAAATAATGTCAAGCACTGTATGTAATGTAATGGCAGAAACACAGAATTTAGTTAGGGGAAAAACGACGGGGGTCCTCTGACTCTTTTCTTCTAATTGTTCTGCCTCTAGCATTACCATTATCAGTATAATTAGCTTAATAATAAGTTATAACATAGGGTTTTTAGATTGCATTCATACATAGCTACTCAATCAAATGTTTTTGTTGGAGATTTTCTAGGACCTCTATTTATCCAGTGTTAAAATCAGGATTTTCAAGAGGTGAAGCACTCTTGGAGCAGATCTTTTCGTACAGGAAATCAATTAATTAGTGGCAAGTCTGGCTCCCTTTTGAGTAAAAAAGAATGAAGCTTTGAGTGTGATTCCATCTTCACTGAGTTTGTAGAGCATTTGTCCACACAACTGCTATTTTACTTGAACTGAATGCAACTGTATTTATCAAAGGGAAGACAGTGCAACCTGTCAAGGTGGGCTGACTGCCTGCTCTTTGGGGTGATAAAAGCTAGAGTTCCTGGATTTTGTCAGTTGTCAAAGCAAACATTGTTGCAGATCACTGCTTTATTGATTGTAGTCCCACCCCTATTGTTTCTCTTTTAAAAAAATCTAATTGACGTTAGATTTGTCATACAGGCATAGCTTCAATCTCAGAATACTATGCAAGTGAATATCACAGTAGCTAACACTCAATAACATTTAGTTGACTAAACAATATAATAATTCTCCAAATTTACAGCGTCTGCTATTCTTGACACTAACATAGGTCTAATATATTGTACTTCCCTTCTTCTGCTATGTAAACTTAAGCACTGCTGTAATAAAATTCTTCAGCTACTGATTTGCCCAAATATTTTGACATTGTCCAGTTGCTTAGTGTAGTTAATTAAAAAAAAAAAAAAAAAACTACCCTAGGCTGTATTCCTTAGAAAATCAGTTCCTATGTGTCAGGTACCTTGCTGCATTATTTCCAAGGATTAATATAGCCTCCGAAGTTGGAATGATGGCTTTAAAATCTCATCTGAATGTAGATGACAATTATAACAATACCAAACTCATGGGGTCATTATAATGAATAAATAAAGTGTAGATACAAAGCACTTAGAGTAGAGGTGAGCACAGAGAAAAGTAGTGGTGAGCATATAGATATATCTTAAATATTGTTATTACCATTATTATACTGTATTATATTATATTGTAATAATCTCTACTATCCCATTGTAATACTTTCATATAAAGCACTCTATTTAAATATATTATAAGAATATATACATATGTATACATGCACACACATATATGTATTACATAATATTATACTATAATAGTAATTGTTTTCATTTTAGAGATGAAACAGTTGAGGTTAGGAAAGTTAAGAAACTTACCAGTGTCACAAGGGATGTGTGTTATGGAGCTAAGACTCAAAGCCAAGCAATTAACCATGATATTGCTTTACCACTTGAACCATGCACACATACTCTGTTTTTCCAGAGGAGATTCTTTGTCTAATAGGCATATATCATAATTTGAAGAAGTAAGTAACAAAAATCATTTCCAGTTCAATAAAGGCAAAAAATATTTAAAAAAAAAATAAAGTGAGAAGGAGAGGCTGGTAATACTACAGTTAAAAACCCAAAGGCCTAAGTGGCTGGTAGTTAAATTAATACAAGTATGTAAAACAGGTTAGGTGTAAGAATGATGGGTTTCGGGAGGCGGAGCTTGCAGTGAGCCGAGATCGTGCCACTGCACTCCAGCCTGGCTGACAGAGTGAGACTCCATCTCATAAATAAATAAGTAAAGAATGATGGGTTTATGGTCAAGTAGAGAGCATGAATGTTGGTGATGTTGATCCTTATCATTTAGAGATGTGAATACACCATCACTAATTTCTCACAAAGCACCTACCATCCACATATTTATTTGAAAACACTCTGATTTTTAAAATAGAAAATTATTTCAAGATGTGTAAAGCTCTGTGGAGTCTGAGTAAAGCATTTATACAGATGGTATTTGACCAATGGGCCACCAATACGCAATCCTCATAAATATTTTCTGGAACTACAGGCTCCTGAGTGATGCATTACTGGTAAACAGCTCTATATTCTTAAGAACTGAACACTGTTGAATGATATCTGCCCATAATTAAGTTCCTCAAACATCTGGAGCCTCACCTACTGAAGAAATTCCCCTTGGAGACTCAGCCTACCCCAAATAGTGAATACCTGGCAGTCAAGCTGGGAAATGAAAGTGAGTTCTAGCCTCACCCAGCTGGGAACTCTTACCTAGTCTTACTTTTCCAAGTCAAAACAGGATGCTCTGGAGTAGGGTTTTGGGCGGTCACACGGCACACATTTCCTCACCATCTCAACCTGTAAAATATTGCATCAGTTTCTCGTATTCTGTTTTGTCATTCTTTCTTGATTTACTTGGACTGGAATGCTGCAATAAACATCTCTCTATTTGATTGCAATCCTGATAAAAATTTAAATAATTCCCTGGCCTTTTGTCTACTATCTCTAGTTATTTAGAATCTTACTTAATCCTAAATAGAACTCCCTAGGAAAATAGACATTATTCCCCAACTCGTGAACATTGACTCTGCCTGTAGAATTCTGCAGTAGAAGCACAGCCGCCTGATTGACCATCTTAGTGTTGAAGGTAGAAAACAGACATGGCTTGATACACTTACTTAGAGTATACTTAATATGTTACTCCTATTTGTATCACACTTTTTGCTTTTATTGTTCTATATGTATAGTCTTAAGCTATTTACTGAAATGTATAGATTTTTTATACACAGGGCCCATATAACTACTAAACTGTGTCATATAAAACAAATCACAGAATTAGGCTAGAAAAGCTCTCTGCTTCTATTTTATTATTTATAATTATTATCATGATTTTTCTAACCAAGAAGTCAAAAAACAGATTTTCCAGTGGCATTTGGAATATTGGAAAGTTTTTCTATTTCCAATGGCAATTGCTTCTAGTGTTATTAGGACCTTTAATCAGCTCACTAATTTTATCCTTGAGCCTCCACCTTAGGTTCTAATTTATACTCCTTTCCCTGAGGTTACAATTCTTGCATGTATTGCAACCAGCACCAAGCAATTTATAGCACTGTTAAAAGAAAAAAACTGAAATCATATTAGTTGAACCTTGAAATGAAAATTAACAAATTGGATAACCTAGAGTGTATAGTTTTAGGTTAGATGTTACCATATATACCATATCCTCTAATTAATCTAATATAATGAGCTTAAAATGCCTCTAAACAAATCTTAGAAAATGTGAAGTTTTGACAGCATATACAAAAACTTCTTTTCATTTCCTAAAAGAAAATGAAATGATCCTAGGCCAAGATGGAAAACATTCTAATCATGGTATAAAGCATCAATTTTCTTACCAGGACACTCAGCAGCATAGCCAGAATGATGAATTGAATTCGTTTTATTTTTTATATGCCATCACTTAAACCAAATACCTTCAAAAGTGAGGGACAAAATAATGAGATAACATTTATTCCATGCTTTGAAGTGAAATTTCCAACTCTCGTGTGTCCCAGCAGATTGATCTGCGATTTCTTTAAGAAAGCAACAAGATAGATAAAGTTTATCCTGCCCTATTTTTTCCCATTTCACTTTGGCTTTTGCTTTTCATTCTCAATCACACAGAATTTATTGTAAGGAAAGTGAGGCGATGCGAGGAAGGGAAGATGGTGATGCCAGGGGGAGAGCGATTGCAGATATTTTAGTTACAGCTAGGGACTGAAAACTAAGGATTCATGCTCTATACTTAATTCATGGAAGGCTGACAGTAGCGTTGGGTGAAAACCAATGCTTTGTGAATGTCTGGTTAGATCTCTGTTGAAAACTGCAAAGTTATTTTCTAGTTTTTAAAAGACTGTCAGATCAAAAGGGTAATGTAAATGTTTCTACCTCTTTTTAATGTCCATGTTCGGAACGCAACGGCACTCTACTATCCTTCAAAGTGCGATAAAAAAAACTCCTTGTAATACCCTAGCGAGGCCAACTGAGTTACTGATAGCCCATTGGAAGGAATTTTGCATTACTCCAGAGTGTGCTGATACATGACAAATTTTTCAGTCCATCAGCAGGAAGTGTGAAGGTCTCTTTCTAACTGTTGAACTGGTAACTGATAGACAATTTTCAAAATCACCACCCCCCACACAAACCAATACTACATCCAACTCTTTAATAATGAGAAGAAAGTTTTCCAACTCTTAGGGAACTCAGAAATCACATTAAAATACAATTGTTATGTGTCACCTGCTAGCTATTACTTATTATAATAAATTAAAACCATCTGTTAAAGAATATAGCAAACCGTCTTTTATCAACACCTTTTATCTTGTGATTAAATATGAGTGATGGGTCCTTTTAACACTTATGTTCCTTATAAATATTGCTTTCACCTTGGGTTTAATCCTGATATTGCATATTACTTTTCCTTGAAGTCAAGTAGCTTGAAATTGTACGGGTATTGTCAAGCACAGTCAGGGAAGGGTAAAAATGGAGTAGTGACTATTTTTACAGAGAAACACCACCTAGGAATCATAATATTTTTTTCCTTAAGACTTCTTCAAAGATTATTCAAAATCAAGTCACATAGTTGCGTTTGCCATTTAGTCCATGTACCTTTAAAAAATATTATTGTGTGATAGCATTGGGAGATATACCTAATGCTAGATGACGAGTTGGTGGGTGCAGCGCACCAGCATGGCACATGTATACATATGTAACTTAGCTGCACATTGCGCACATGTACCATAAAACCTAAAGTATAATAATAATAATAAAAAAAAAATATTATTGTGTAATATAGAACTCGAGCCTTGTTGTAGAATTCTTTCTCTTAATGAATGCTTCAGCACTAACTATTGAAAAGCAATTTATTTTTATGAAACTCTAAGGATCAGATCTCAGAAGCCATTATTTATATGATGAACCTGTGACTTTCCAAATTGCCTTGAAGTGCTATACAGAAACGCTTTTCTTTTGCCTTTTGTAGTTTTTTTATTACTGTATCACATGTTGCTATTCATCATGAAAAACACATCTCAAAGCAGAATAGGTGGGTGCTATTAAATATTTCTGCATATATCCATGGCTTGCTTTAAAAATTACATTGCAGTATCTTACATTAAATTGTGAGTGAATGAATTCAGTAACATAAAGGCATTTCAACTGTAAAAATACTTCAAAATTTATTTTCTTATATTCTAAATAAACTTTAACTTATTTAATCCATTAA
The DNA here is from genome assembly GCF_028885655.2 of Pongo abelii. Lineage (NCBI taxonomy): Eukaryota > Metazoa > Chordata > Mammalia > Primates > Hominidae > Pongo > Pongo abelii. The sequence goes on along the minus strand of NC_072004.2, from coordinate 62,772,669 downwards.
AAAAGTTGCAGATTTTAAAAAGAAACTAAACCTATGTCCTTTTCTTTTAAGCTCTGTTTATGAAACTCTCTTGAATTAATGTTGCTATCTGTGTTTATTTGACACAAACATAGAGAAAGATTGATAGATTTTAAGCTACATTATTTTGTAGAGGGACTTTGCTTTCCTAAAAGAGTTCCAAATATATTCCAAACATATCTGTCAGAAAAATTTTAAACTACACTTAACTATCAGAAAGATTTCAGAAGTTGGCATTTATCACCATTTACAGGATAAAATTCACAGGAAACAAATTAAGATACCCTTCTCAGGATATATTGAAAATGTAATTGGCATGCCTCTTATTTCTAGTAATTAGCTGCCTTAAAGGAGTACAAGGTAGATTAACATGTTGTGGAAACAATGATCAGATTGCCTAAGCCAATTATATGGAAAGTCTACCTGACACATGGTTTTCCAATAAGAAAACACATTTGAAATTGGATCCATGCTGAAATAGCAAAGACATGATGATAATGTATATGTACAATGCCATATCATTGTGAAAATACCAGAGAGATGCACAAAGAAATTCACAGAATTTTATGTTAGAAGCATAACGTAATCTTCATGTTTATCATGTGAACTTCATTTTTAAAATAAAACTGTTATATTTGCTTTCAAGCTCGACATAGTAATTAATTATTTTGGAATAATAGATTTTATAATATAATTTATGTATACAGTTGACCCTTGAACAACACAACATGTTAAGTGGTACAAATTTACTTAAATGTGGATTTATTTCAATAAATATATTGGAAAAGTTTTTGGAGGTTTGTGAGAGTTTGAAAAAAAACTCACAGATCAATCACATGGGTTATAAATTTGAAAAATTAAGAAGCAAACTATGACATGAATGCATAAAATACATGTAGATAGTTTATTTTGTCATTTACTACTATAAAATATCCACAAATCTATGATAAAATGTTAAAATGTATTAAAACATACAGAAACACCGACTATACATTATACCATTTACAGTTGACAGTACTGTAAAGAAATGTAAAGATGCAGTATTAAAACATAACTGCATAAAATTCACTGTAATGTATACTCTACTACTGCAATAACTTTGTAGCAACCTCCTGTTACTACTATGGTGAGCTGAAGTGTTGTAGGTATCCAATTAAAATGCTGTGTGATAGTAATCATCTCTGTGTGAGCAATTTGTCTTTCCAGTAAATTGCATATTGCAGCAAAAAGTGATTTATCCTGGTTCTCACATATTTTTCGTCATGTTAAGTGCAATAGCATAAACCTTGACTATCACTATGGAACCCATGCGAAGTACCACTGGTGATTCTGGAAGTGCTCCCAAGAATCAGAGAAAAGTCATGACATCAAGAAAAAGCTGAATTGCTTAATATGTACATTGAATTGGGGTATATAGCTGCAGTTGTCCAGAATTTCAAAATAAAAGGATCCCACAGAAGGACGATTGTAAAGAAAAACAAATAGAAAAAAGATAAAAACATTCACAAAGCCATTGCTGCAGCTATCCAATAGGGACAAAAATCTTGCATTGTTTTGTGGAATACTTTTTACAAAATCTTGTATTAAAAATTCAGCTTTTATGTGGCTGCAGAATAGCCATAAAAAAAGCATACCTACAGACTCTAATATAACCTGGGAAGAAGCAAAGTCATCATATGACAACTTAAAGCAAAAGGTAAGCGAAAGATATAAAGCTGGAGAATTCAATGCCAGCAAAGGATGGGTTGATAATTTTAGAAAGAGGTTTGGCCTTAAAAATGTCAAGATAACAGGAGAAGCAGCTTCTGCTGTCCAAGAAGCAGCAGATGAGTTTCCAGATACCATTAACGAAATCATTGAGAAGAAAGAATATCTGCATGAACAGGTTTTTCATGCATATGAAAGTGCCCTATTCTGGGAAAAAAAAAGTCACAAAGGACATTTACTAGTTAGAAAGAGACATGAATATTAGAGTTTAAGGCAGAAAAAGATAGGCTAATTCTACTGCTTGTGCAAATGCAGTTGGGTTTATGATCTGGGCTATCCCTATCTATGCCTATCTATCTATGTAGTTACAACCCTTGAATCTTGAAAGGAAGAGATAAACACAAGCTGCTAGTCTTCTGGTTGTATAACAAAAAAGCCTAGACAATGAAAATCCATTTTCTAGATTGGTTCCATTGATGCTTTGTACCTGAAGTCAGGAAGTAACCGGCCAGCAAGGAACTGTTTCTTAAAGCCCTTTTGATGCTGTACAATGCCTCTAGCCACCCAGAACCCCATGAGTTCAACACCATGAGTGTTGAGTTGTCTACTTGTCCCCAAACACAACAGCTCTATATCAGTCTCTAGCTCAGGATCATAAGGACTTTTAATGGTCATTACACATGGTACTTTATGAAAAGGATTGTCAGTGCTATGGGAGAGAATCTCAATAGCAAGAACATTATAAAATTATGGAAGGATTACAACACTGAAGATGTCATCATTGTTACAGAAAAAACATCAAGCCCCAAACAACAAATCCTGCTGAAGAGAACATTGTCCAGATGTTCTGTGTGACTTTACAGGATTTATAACAGAGCCAATCAATAAAATCATGAAAAAGATTGTGGATTTGGCGAAAAACAGGGAATCAGAAGGCTTCAAGCTATGGTTCTTGGAGAAATTCTAGAACTAATAGATACCACACCAGAGGAATTAACACAATACAACTTGATGGAGATGAGTGCTTCTGAACTAGTGCCAGATGATGAGGAAGATGTAGAAAAAGTAGTGCCAGAAAACAAATTGACATTAGACAATCTAGTGTCTAATGATGTAAGAGAAGATGATCTAGTGTCTGTCAACTCTGATTGTTTTAGAGTGCTTTTGACTTCTCTCATGACATCAAGTATTCTATGATATGCGCACTGAAACTAAAGCAAATGATGGAAGAAGGGTTTGTACCATATAGAAATATTTTTGGAGAAATAAAAAAGCAAAAGTCAGACAGAAATCATGATGTATTTCTGTAAATTTACACTAAATGTGCCTGCCTCTTACCTCCTCCTTCCACTTCCTCCACCTCTTCCATCTCTGCCACCCCTGCTTGTTCCTCCACCTCCTTATCTTACTTGACCTGAAGGTGATGGTAATAAAAAACCTGTATGATGATCAAATTCCACTTCATAAATAGTACACATATTTTCTCTTCCTTATGACTTTCTTAATAACATTTTATTTTATTTAGCTTACTTTATTGTAAGAATTCAGTATATAATATATATAACATAAAAATATGTTAATCAGTTATTTATGTTATTCATAAAACTTACAGTCAACAATAGGCTGTTAGTAGTTAAGTTTTGAAGGAATCAAAACTTAACTACTAATATATAGATTCATATAGTTTATAAGATATCAATATAAATTTATGTAGACTTATCTTCATAAATCTATATGTAATTTTTGACTCCTCAAGGTGGTCAGCATCCCTAAACTCTGTGTGTGTGCACATGTATTTATTATGTTAACTTGGAGATCAAAATTTCACAAGTCATATTTCCAAAGCATGATACAAGATAGATAATAAGATTATATTTACTGTTAAAAACACATAGAATATTAGTGTGATAGTTTATAAAATTAAAACCTTCCTCAAATATCATTTATTTTAAGGATAAGTTAATTAAACTAGTGATTATCCAAAGTTAAATAGCATATATATTTCTGAACTCAATTCCAGCCCAGCTATTCTCTCCCCATCTAAGTTCCAATACCCAACCTCTTGACATACTGAAAAGTTTCTGCATTCTAACCAGAGTAGATCACATTCATGTTTATAATCAGACGACATTGTTATGTGATTCACTTAAAAGGAAAGCTTACTTAAAACTATCCAGTGGCTCTAGCTTCACATGCACAAAGTATGTTCTATATGTTCATGAGTAATGGGAGTGAAATTTAAATAGTTACATTAAAGCTCCGTAACAACATAATTATATTAGTGAAATCTAATAAATAAGAAAAGGAAAGCTGGCTTCCACAAAACTACACCCGGAGGTAACAATTCATTTGTGTCCAGAATAATTAATATATTACATTAATTGTTTTTAAAAATAAGAATAAGCCCAATGGTGCATATCAAATACATTATATAAATACAAGCAATATTAACATTCATTTAAAACATAAAATTATTATTTTTATTTCCTGAGGTATTTTTTTGACAATTCAAACAGTATCATCTGCTTATTCCCTTTCTCTCTTTTCTTTCAGAAACCTACATTTTGCTTTTTGCCATGGCAGATCATCCTAATTACTCTTCCTTTACATTTCAGAAGTACTCTTTTAATTTTGGTGTCAAAATAGTCTTTTCTTTCTTTCTCGTATTTCATGCGTATTTTCTTTTTTTTTTGATTTAATTATTATTATTATTATTATTATACTTTAGGTTTTATGGTATATGTGCGCAATGTGCAGGTAAGTTACATATGTATACATGTGCCATGCTGGTGCGCTGCACCCACTAACTCGTCATCTAGCATTAGGTATATCTCCCAATGCTATCCCTCCTCCCTCTCCCCACCCCACAACGGTCCCCGAAGTGTGATGTTCCCCTTCCTGTGTCTATGTGTTCTCATTGTTCAATTCCCACCTATGAGTGAGAATATGCGGTGTTTGGTTTTTTGTTCTTGCGATAGTTTACTGAGAATGATGATTTCCAATTTCATCCATGTCCCTACAAAGGAAATGAACTCATCATTTCTTATGGCTGCATAGTATTCCATGGTGTATATGTGCCACATTTTCTTAATCCAGTCTATCATTGTTGGACATTTGGGTTGGTTCCAAGTCTTTGCTATTGTGAATAATGCTGCAATACACATACGTGTGCATGTGTCTTTATAGCAGCATGATTTATAGTCCTTTGGGTATATACCCAGTAATGGGATGGCTGGGTCGAATGGAATTTCTAGTTCTAGATCCCTGAGGAATTGCCACACCGACTTCCACAATGGTTGAACTAGTTTACAGTCCCACCAACAGTGTAAAAGTGTTCCTATTTCTCCACATCCTCTCCAGCACCTGTTGTTTCCTGACTTTTTAATGATTGCCATTCTAACTGGTGTGAGATGGTATCTCATTGTGGTTTTGATTTGCATTTCTCTGGCCAGTGATGGTGAGCATTTTTTCATGTGTTTTTTGGCTGCATAAATGTCTTCTTTTGAGAAGTGTCTGTTCATGTCCTTCGCCCACTTTTTGATGGGGTTGTTTGTTTTTTTCTTGTAAATTTGTTGGAGTTCATTGTAGATTCTGGATATTAGCCCTTTGTCAGATGAGTAGGTTGCGAAAATTTTCTCCCATTTTGTAGGTTGCCTGTTCACTCTGATGGTAGTTTCCTTTGCTGTGCAGAAGCTCTTGAGTTTAATTAGATCCCATTTGTCAATTTTGGCTTTTGTTGCCATTGCTTTTGGTGTTTTAGACATGAAGTCCTTGCCCATGGACCTCTTCAAGGAGAACTACAAACCACTGCTCAAGGAAATAAAAGAGGATACAAACAAATGGAAGAACATTCCATGCTCATGGGTAGGAAGAATCAATATCGTGAAAATGGCCATACTTCCCAAGGTAATTTACAGATTCAATGCCATCCCCATCAAGCTACAAATGACTTTCTTCACAGAATTGGAAAAAACTACTTTAAAGTTCATATGGAACCAAAAAAGAGCCCGCATCGCCAAGTCAATCCTAAGCCAAAAGAACAAAGCTGGAGGCATCACACTACCTGACTTCAAACTATACTACAAGGCTACAGTAACCAAAACAGCATGGTACTGGTACCAAAACAGAGATATAGATCAATGGAACAGAACAGAGCCGTCAGAAATAATGCCACATATCTACAAGTATCTGATCTTTGACAAACCTGACAAAAACAAGAAATGGGGAAAGGATTCCCTATTTAATAAATGGTGCTGGGAAAACTGGCTAGCCATATGTAGAAAGCTGAAACTGGATCCCTTCCTTACACCTTATACAAAAATCAATTCAAGATGGATTAAAGACTTAAATGTTAGACCTAAAACCATAAAAACCCTAGAAGAAAACCTAGGCATTACCATTCAGGTCATGCGTATTTTCTTACTACCCATATGCATTTGTTCTAGTTTGAAATCATTTCACTTTATGATCATTTTGAGTATTGAAGTTACAAAGAGAAGGTTGTCATGACCAGATATGTTATTCTCACCTGCAAAACTCAGCCTAGAAGCATCTAGGGCCCCATTGCTGAGTTATTGGGAACAGTCATAATCATATAGTTTTATAATGATCCAGGTTTTTAAAATAGGTGAATCACATTAGCATTTTAATAATTATATTTTTAAACTGCTATTTCCTTTGTGACTTTCTAGGATGTCTAGAGAGGTGAAGCAAACCTACTTAGAATCTCTATTATCTATGCCTTGATAATGTTTCAAGGACCTTTATATACGTCAAGACATTAGAATTCATATTAATGTGTCCAGATGTTTTACAAATATTGTTTCACTCAAAACATGTATAAGTATGTCATTAAGGAAGAAAAAACCTCTCAAGGGATTAAATTATACAGTCTCTTCAGCAATTGTTTGTCTATAAATAAAATCATTTCTGTTGCTAAAACTGCTCAAATACAGTTAGCTCTCCTTTTCTTCCTCTCTCTCAATCCTAGTAAAAGGCAAAAAACCTTCTGTTTCTTCCCTTTCTAGCATATCTTTCTCCCCTTACATCTACTTTTTACTCTGCCATTTAAAATACTTTTAAATTTAGAGCCAAATTTTACTTTCTGCATACTTTCTAGCATAGAAGAGAACCTTATTCACTTTGCAGACCTCATCTTCTACTGAAGCATCCTGCTTTCAACTAGTTATGTAAATATTTGATACCTTCTCTGTTCCTCTTAGGGTGTAACAGTTGAGTATCAGATATGATGTTATGTGTGCCTTTTAACTTCCTTCTCAATCTAGCATGATACATGACAGATGTCATCTAATAAAAACATTTGATAGTCATATCCTTCTTTTGAAAATTTCTTGTTTACATTATAGTTTTCGAATTATTTTATTATTCCAAACCCTGTCTCCCTTTCACTTCCACCCAAGCTCTTTAACATTTTCTTTTCTAACTTCCAGAACTTAATCCTCACTAACTTTAAATTTTTTTTTCCTTTCCATAGGTTATTTAGGAGCAAGTGGTGTTTGGTTACATGAGTAAGTTCTTTAGTGATGATTTGTGAGATTTTGGTGCATTCATCACCTGAGCAGTATAAACTGCACACAATTTGTAGTCTTTTATCCCTCGCCCCCTTCCCATCCTTTCCTCCTGAGTCCCCAAAGCCCATTGTGTCATTCTTATGCCTTTGCATCCTCGTAGTTTAGCTCCCACTTGTGAGTGAGAACACATAATGTTTGGTTTTCCATTCCTGAGTTGTTTCATCTCCAATCTCATCCAGGTCACTGCAAATGCTGTTAACGCATTCCTTTTTATGGCTGAGTGATGTATCATACTTTCTTTATCTGCTCATTGATTGATGGGCATTTGGGTTGGTTCCACTTTTTGCAATTGTGAATTGTGCTGCTATAAACATGCATGTGGAAGTATATTTTTCAAATAATGACTTATTTTCCTCTGGGTAGATACCCAGTAGTAAGACTGATGGATGAAATGGTAGTTCTACTTTTAGTTATTTAGGGAATCTCCACACTGTTTTCCATAGTGGTTGTACTAGTTTACATTCTCACCAGCAATGTAGAAGTGTTCCCTGTTCACCGCATCTGTGCCAACATCTATTATTTTTTAATTTTTTAATTATGGCCATACTTGCAGGAGTAAGGCGGTATTGCATTGTGGTTTTGGTTTGCATTTCTCTGATCATTAGTGATGTTGGGCATTTTTTCATATGTTCATTGGCCATTTGTTTATCTTTTTTTGAGAATTGTCTATGTCCTTAACCCGCTTTTTGATGGGATTTTTTTTTCTTGCTAATTTGTTTGAGTTTGTTGTAGATTCTGGATATTAATTCTGGATATTAGTCCTTTGTCAGATGTATAGATTGCAAAGATTTTCTCCCACTCTGTGGGTTGTCTGTTTACTCTGCTGACTGTTCTTTTGCCGTGCAAAAGCTCTTTAGTAATTCACTCCCAGCTATTTATCTTTGTTTTTGTTGCATTTGGTTTTGGGCTTTTGGTCATGAAACACCTGCTTAAGTCAATGTCTAGAAGGGTTTTTCCATTGTTAACTCCAGAATTTTATAGTTTCAGGTCTTAGATTTAACTCCTTGATCCATCTTGAGTTGGTTTTTATATAAGGTGATAGGCAAGGATCCAGTTTCATTCTCCTACATGTGGCTTTCCAATTATCCCAGCAGCATTTGTTGAATAGAGTGTTCTTTCCCCACTTTATGGTTTTGTTCGCCTTGTTGAAGATCAATTGGCTATGCGTATTCAGGTTTATTTATTGGTTCTTCTATTCTGTTCCATTGGTCTATGTGCCTATTTTTATAACAGTACCATGCTGTTTTGGTTGAATGTGGACTGATAATACAGTTTGAAATCAGGTAATGTGATGCCTTCAGATTTGTTATTTTTGCTTAGTCGTGCTTTGGCTGTGTGGGCTAATTTTTGGTTTTATGTAAATTTTAGGATTGTTTTTTCTGGTTCTGTGAAGAATAATGGTAGTATTCTGATGGAGATTGTGTTGAATTTGTAGATTGCTTTTGGTAGTATGGCCATTTTCACAATATTGATTCTACCTATCCATGAGCATGGGATGTGTTTCCATTTGTTTGTGTTGTCTATGATTTATTTCAGCAGTGTTTCATAGTTTTCCTTGTAGAGTTCTTTCATTTTCTTGGTTAGGTATATTCCTAACTATTTTGTTTTATATATTTTTTGCAACTATTGTAAAAGGGGTTGAGTTCATGATTTCATTGTCAGTTTGGTCTCTGTTGGTGTATAGAAGAGCTACTGAGTTGTGTACATTAATTTTGTATCCAGAAACTTTGTTGAATTTTTAAATCAGTTCTAGGAGCTTTCTGGAGGAGTCTTTAGGGTTTTCTGGGTAAACAATCATATTGTCAGCAAACAGCAGCAGTTTGACTTCCTCTTTACCAATTTGGATGCCCTTTATTTCTTTCTCTTGTCTGATTGCTCTGGCTAGGACTTCCAGTACTATATTGAAAAGAACTAATGAGATCAGGCATCCTTGTCTTGTTCCAGTTCTCAGAGGAAATGCTTTAGACTTTTTTCCATTCAGTATGATGTTGGTAGTGAGTTTGTCATAGGTAGATTTTATTATGTTGAGATATATCCCTTGTATGCCGATTTTACTGAGAGTTTTAATCAAAGGGATGCTGGATTTTGTCAAATGCTTATTCTGCATTTATTGAGATGATCATGTGATTTTTGTTTTTAATTCTGTTTATGTGCTGTATCACATTTATTGACTTGCATATGTTAAACCATCCCTCCATCCCTGGTATGAACCCCACTTGATCATGGTGGATTATCTTTTTGATATGTTTTTGAATTTGGTTAGCTAGTATTTTGTTAAGGATTTTTGCATCTATGTTCATCAGCGTTATTGGTCCATACTTTTCCTTTTTGGTTTTGTCCTTTTCTGGCTTTGGTATTAGGGTGATATTGGCTTCACAGAATGATTTAGGGAGGTTTCTCTCCTTCTTTTTCTTGTGGAATAATGCCAATAGGATTGGTAACAATTCTTTGAATGTCTGGTATAATTCTGCTGGGAATTCATCTGGTCTGGACCTTTTTTGTTGGCAATTGTTTTCATTACCATTTTAATCTCGCTGCTTATTATTGGTCTGTTCAGGGTATCTAATTCTTCCTGATTTACGCAAAGAAGGTTATATCTTTCCAAGAATTTATCTGTCTCCTATTGGTTTTCTAGTTTATGTGCATAAAGGTGTTTTTAGTAGCCTTGAATGATCTTTTGTATTTCTGTGGTGTCAGTAGTAGTATCTCCTGTTTTGTTTCCAATTGAGCTTATTTGAATTTTCTTTCTTCTTTTGTTGGTTAATCTTGCTAATGGTCTATCAATCTTATTCATCTTTTCAAAGAATCCATTTTTTGTTTCATTTATCTTTTGTATTTTTTTGTTTCAATTTCATGTAGTTCTGCTCTGATCTTGATTATTTCCTTTCTGCTGCTGGGTTTGGGTTTGTTTTTTTCTTGTTTCTCTGGTTCCTTGAGGTGTGACCTTAGATTATATGTTTGTGCTCTTTCAAACTTGTTGATGTAGGCATTTAGGGCTATGAATTTTCCTTTTAGCACTGCCTTTGCTGTTTCCCAGTGATTTTGATTGGTTGTGTTACTGTTGTCATTCAGTTTGAGAATTTTTTAGATTTTCAGCTTGATTTAATTTTTGACCCAATGATCATTCAGGAACAGGTTATTGAATTACCACATATTTGCATGATTTTGAAGGTTTCTTTTGGAGTTGATTTCCAGTTTTATTCAACTATGGTCTGAGAGAGTGCTTGATATAATTTCAGTTTTCTTAAATTTATTGAGGCTTGTTTTGTGGCCTATCATATGTCTATCTTGGAGAAAGTACCACGCACTGATGAATAGAATGTGTATTCTGCAGTTGTTGAGTACAACATTCAGTAAATATCTGTTAAGTCCGTTTGTTCCGGGTTATAGTTTAAATCCATTGTTTATTTGTTGACTTTTTGTCTTGATGAACCATCTAGTGCTGTCAGTGGATCATTAAGATCCCCCACTATTATTGTGTTCCTGTCTCATTTATTAGGTCTATCAGTAATTGTTTTATAAATTTGGGAACTCTAGTGTTCCAAACTTCAGGTGCATATATATTTAGAATTGTGATATTTTCTTGTTGGACAAGGCCTTTTGTCATTATATAATGTCCCTTTTTGTCTTTTTTAACTGCTGTTGCTTTAAAGTTTGTTCTGTCTGATGTTAGAATAGCTACTCCTGCTTGCTTTGGTATCCATTTGCATGGAATGGCTTTTCTCACCCCTTCACTTTAAGTTTATGTGAGTCTTTATGTGTTAGATGAGTCTCTTGAAGGCAGCTGAGGGTTGATGAATTCTTATCTATTCTGCAATTCTGTATCTTTTAAATGGAGCATTTAGGCAATTTGCATTCAAAGTTAGTACTGAGAGGTGAGGTACCATTCCATTCATTATGCTATTTGTTGCCTGTATACCTTGCTTTTGTTTTTTAATTGTATTTTTATTTTATAGGTCCTGTAAGATTTAAAGAGGTTTTGTTTTGATGTATTTCCAGTATTTGTTTCAAGATTTAGAGCTCCTTTTAGCAGTTCTTGTAGTGCTGGCTTGGTAGTGGCAAATTCTCTCAGCATTTGTCTGAAAAAGACCTTATCTTTCCTTCATTTATGAAGCTTAGTTTCACTAGATACAAAATTCTTGGCTGATCATTGTTTTGTTTAAGGAGGCTGAAGACAGAGTGCCAATCTCTTCTAGCTTGTAGGGTTTCTGCTGAGAAATCTTCTGTTACTTTGATAGGCTTTCCTTTATAGGTTACCTTGTGCTTTTGCCTCACAGCTCTCAAGATTCTTTCCTTCATCTTAACTTTAGATAACTTGATGACAGTGTGCCTAGGTGATAAACTTTTTGCGATGAATTTCCCAAGTGTTCTTTGACCTTCTTGTATTTGGATGTCTATGTCTCTAGCAAGGCCAGAAAAGTTTTCCTCTGTTATTCCCCCAACTATGTTTTCCAAACTTTTAGATTTCTCTTCTTCCTCAGGAACACCAATTATTCTGTAGGTTTGGTTGTTTAACATAATCCCAGATTCCTTGGAGGCTTTGTTCATATTTTCTTATTCTTTTATTTTTGTCTTTGTTGGATTGGGTTAATTGGAAAACCTTGTCTTCAAACTCTGAAGTTCTTTCATCTGCTTGTTTAATTCTATTGCTGAGAATTTCCAGAGCATTTTGCATTTCTGTAAGTGCATTGTTTCTTGAAGTTTTGATTTTTTTAAAATTTATACTATCAATTTTATTGAAAATTTCTCTCCTCATTTCTTGTATCTTTTTTTTGACTTCCTTAAATTGGGCTTCACCTTTCTCTGGTGCTTCCCTGATTAATTTAATAACTCATCTTCTTATTTACTTATTCATTGATTTATTTTTTGAGATGGAGTCTCGATCTGTCACCCAGGCTGGAGTGCAGTAGTGCAATCTCTGCCCACTGCAACCTCCGCCTCCTGGGTTCAAGCAGTTCTCTTGCCTCAGCCTCCTGAGTAGCTGGGACTACAGGTGCCTGGCACCACACCTGGATAATTTTTGTATTTTTAGTAGAGACAGGGTTTCACCATGTTGGCCAGGCTGGTGTTGAATTCCTGACCTCAGGTGGTCCACTCCCCTTGGCCTCCCAAAGTGCTGGGATTACAGGCATGAGCCACCATGCCCAGCCCAACCTTCGAATTCTTTTTAATGTAAATAAGGGATTTATTCTTGGTTTGGATCCATTACTGGTGAGCTAGTGTGATTTTGAGGGGGGTGTTAAAGAACCTTGTTTTGTCATATTACCAGAGTTGGTTTTCTGGTTCCTTCTCATTTAGGTAGGCGCTGTCAGAAGGAAGATCTAGGGTTCAAGGCTGTTGTTCAGATTCTTTTGTTCCATGGGATGTTTCCTTGATGTAGTACTCTCCCCCTTTTCCTAGGGATGTGGCTTCCTGAAAGCCGAGCTGAAGTGAGTGTTATCTCTCTTCTGGATCTAGCCAAGCAGCAAGTCTACCAGCCTCCAGGCTGATACTGGAGGTTGTCTGCACAGAGTCCTGTGATGTGAACTGACTGTGGGTCTCTTAGCTGTGAATGCCAGCACAGTATTTGGGGTGCCTCCTGGTGCTTCAGGAGCAATCCACTTCCTTCAGAGGGTCTGTGGGTTCTCTCCAAACCTCACTAACTTTAATGGCATTAATCAAATGGCAATTGCTTCATGGTGCCTCAACTTTTTGTAAAAATTGCCGACATCTGTGTGTTTACCTCACATTAGCCAGTTTCCACTGAAGTCACAGTGGGACTTAAGAAACACTAGTTCCTTCTAGATCATTCATTTTATAATTCTGCCTTCTAGGCACAGTCTGCCTACATGATACTTCACTGAAATTTATCTTCTTTAATCATTCAACTCACTGCATTGTACAATGTGCATATAGATCCTTGGGCTATAGAGATCAAAAGGTGCTTAATTCTTCATGGGTGTCATGGAATTTGTCCTCATAAAGGACTTTAGGGGCATTGAGCTGAATATTGACCTTTTACCTCAAGCTCCCTTTGCTGTTTTGAACTTCTTGCAAATCTTTTGTGCTATCCTTTGAAACCTAGGGTGTAAACAAGGAATTTTCAAATGAAGGCTACAACTATCAACCATATTTATCAGATAAAATTTATCAAGATCTTTTGTGCTACTCTCCCAAAAACCAGGATCTCCCTCTACTCCCTACCGTGTCCTTAATGGTAGTGCCCACCCTGGCTCTGCATGGCTTCACTCTCAGATGTTTGATTAACATTTTTAGAGCTCGGGGACAGTGGAAGAAGGTGGAGACACAGATTGCTATCCTAAGGGATCTAATTCTTTTTTTTTTTTTTTTTTATTTTTGTTATAACAGAGCCCTGTCCAGTTCACCATAGTATTCATCCCCATTTTCCTAAATATAAACATTCATCATTCTAAACTAAGGTTAGAATATCAGATACAACAGGAAAACCTTGTCTTCACTTCTTTTCCCCTGTGAAGTGCACTGTGTGCTGCTTGTTGCTGAGTGCAGTCCTGAACGTTCTATACCATAATTTCTTAATTTGTGAGTAGCAGAGCTCTGTGTTATTGGGAGTCAGCTGTGCTTCAGAAATGAATCTAATATGATCTCTCCAGAATGCATACACTCATCTGTGAAACACTATGCAATGAAAGTTTGCTGTAAATGTAAAACTGCTCCCAATGTTCCCCCAGGCTGGGTCTTTGTGTATTACACAAAGAGAAATGATTGACTTGGGTGAACAAGAGCTTTTAAAGGCAAAGCATTGTTTTAAAATCCTCAACTTGAGAAATCTATTTTTCCCTACCTGATATTTAAACATTAAATATTACAAAAGTATGTACCCTCTAAAGAATTCTCCCTTTAATAATTCATTTATAATACTCCCATTTATTAAACATTATACACAGGGATCATAATACCTTGAGCTATGCATGTGGGGACTCATGTTAGTAACTGCCTCATTCTCAAAGTCAAATACAACGTATCAAATACACAGTCCTGTGTTTCCAAAATGGCCACACATTATACTTGCTTACAAATGGTATTTTTAAAATACTTTTTCCCCCTCCAAATATAATGCTTTGTTAGCCCCACATCTTTGTTATTTTGCCCCACTTGGAGTAGCTTAGTCTTCCTCTTTGTTATCAGTTTTTATGTATTCTTTTACAGTGAACCTCTAAACTAATCATCTATTTTTGGGTGCTTGTCTGGTTAGACTCCAGTGGATCAATTCAGAAAACTCACTACTCATTGTTCACCCTATGGCTGAAGAGCTGATTGAGTTAGAAGCAACACTGCTGTGGTAGTAAATAACCTTATTAGCCTTTCTGAAATGTACAGTAAGAAAAACTTCAGTAGCAATTTGTCCTAAGACTCTATACCCTCTGCAAAAATTTCAAGAAAAATGTGGACAGCCAGTATGTATATAGCTGATGAACAGTCAGAATCAGGATTCCAACTAAGCTTCTTTGGTTTGTGAGCATTGACTGGAAAACAGGTAAAGGAAGAGGCTTTTGAGATCAAGAAGATATGAGGCCAGTTTTAAATAGTGAAAAAGAGAAGACAGGCTGAGTGCTTTCTACTGCTCTCAAACAAAGCCTACTGTCTCTCATAAAGTTTACTACAATAGTCCCTAGTACTGCTTTCTCAAAGAGAAAACTTAGTAGAAAATGCATTTGGGGTCAAACAATTGATAATCGGAGGTTGTTATCGGATGTCAAGTCTTAACTGAGATCTGGGAAGCCAGTCTTTAAATTTATGTTTACAAAGGCCTATCACTTAGCAATTCAATAAATATCCGATTTATAAATTAACTCTTAATGTGTTCCACAACCAGAGTCCATTCTTTATTCAAATAAGGGGGAGCTACACTATAAGTGAATAGTCATTACTAAGTGGAGATAAACAACAACATGTCAAACTACAATTTTTCTGGGACATATGAGCTTAAATAAAAAGCTTTCTCACTTAAAAAGAGACTAACTCATAATTTGTAGGATGTTTGTGAGAATCAAATGATTAAAGAAGTGAAAGTGCTTCATGATCAGAAGATGTGTCATAAATACATGTTACCAAAGCACACTGGTTTAAATTAACTTTTTTAAATCATAAATTAAAAATGTGTCTTCTCATTCCCATTGCCCTATAATCACGCATTCTATCTCTTTTACTTAGAATGCCACCTTATATTCCATGGCATAATCTAAACAGTCAGTTAGTACCTGTGATATGCAGTTAAATAAGAAAGACAAGATTCCAGGTCTCACGGGCTGATACTCTAAATAGCTTATCAACTTTGTCCCATAAAGAACTATTTTCAAATGTGCAATGAAATACCAGGCAACTATTTTAGTTTCCCACTGAAAAAATATTGATATCTGGACGATTAGTATGAAGGAGAGTCAGATCATATTTATTTATTAATTTATCTGTGCATACATTCACCCCATCAAACACTCCCTTTGCTGTTGACTTGCTTTATCATGTAACACCTATCTGAAATCCCTACACAATGTGAAGGTCTAGTTCATGTCTCATCTCTCCAGGCCTCACAGATCTTTGCTTCTTTTGAATTCCTATGAAATATGCAGCCTGTATTGAGTGGTCAGAATGCAACTATTTGCAATTAGCCAAATAGAGTAGAATTTGTTGTTGTTTGTTCTGAATACATAATTGGTAAAATGCAGACTCCTGGTGCAGGTGGGGTGCTTGCGGGTGGAGCTCAGTATTATGAATTTTTAACAAGTACCTGTAATTTTGTTGTAGATAATCTGCATATAATATTTGAGAAATATTGTTAAAGAGGACTTTCCAAATTAGTGTCACTATGTTACTATCAGAAGTATAAAATAATAGCTGTCTGCAAGTGTCAGATGACAACATTTTATATTCTTGCCCTGTAGAGAAACATGGATAAAGACAAGTCATAATAGATTTCTCACACACACAGAAATCATTCCTCATATACTAATAATAAATCGCATAATGTTTTCATTTCATAGTTGTATTCTCCACTGAGTAGCATAGTTATCAAGGAGTAATTGATTTGATAGTGGGTGATTCTGTTGAATCCTCCAGGAATATGACACATTTTTAAATGAATCAGCTTCAAACAATAATCATTTTATTTGTATTTAGTGTTCTTGATTATATATTTTAATTATGAAAGTAAATGAATAGTCTTTCTTTAGAAATGAAATAAGGGAGGAACTAAAGGAGCATTTGTAACTCTATAATCCATTGTATTTTTCACATAGAACACATGACATTTTTGTATGACTTTCCTTACTTTTGGGAAACAGTGAGGGAGTTGTAGTTTTCGATTGTGAATACTTTCTAATAAAATTATATTGATGATCCAGTGTTTTAGTCATTGACACTGTAGCAGTAAACAAAACATCCTGATATAACCTGGATAGAGGTACAAGCCTGAAACCAATTTCACAATTTCTGTAGTAAAGTAATAAGGGAGAATAATCAGTCTGAGATATTACAGAATGCAGAGTTATAAACCAACATTTAATTTCTTCCCATTAATACAAATATGTATTTCAGCACTGCCTCTGTGTCAGGTACTCAGAGATAAAGATACGATATGCAGGCCGAGTGCAGTGGCTCACACCTGTAATCCCAGAACTGGGAGGCCGAGGTGGAACACTTGAAGTCAGGAGTTCAAGACCCCATCTCTACTAAAAATACAAAAATTAGCCAGGTGTGGTGGCACATGTCTGTAATCCCAGCTATGCGCGAGGCTGAGGCAGGATAATTGCTTGAACCCAGGAGGTGGAGGTTGCAGTGAGCCGAGCTTGCGCTCCACTGTACTCCAGCCTGGGTGACAGGGCAAGACCCTGTCTCAAAAAAAAAAAAAAAAAAAGCATAATCCAGTCCTTCTCCTTAAGGAGTTCACTGTCTAGTGGTAAAAATCAACAATTAGAGCGCAGTGTTACCAGTGTTATAATAGAGCCCATACGTATAACAAATGTATGTCTTGTTTTTAAAACCCATAAGTATTCTACGGTGCTTGAGTAAAAGCATGACACAGACTATTCTTTTGTGAATAGTACACAAACAAAGACATTTGACCTCCTGTCTGTGACAGGAATATCAATAGCAGAATCTTTTTCTTAGTTGCTGTCAATACTCTTCCCTGTGCTAAGCTGCAGGCCATGCTGCTGCTGTCCCAGCAGTCTTTTGGCACTCTCCTCGTGGCCTTATCATGCAGTGTTCCCTACTGGTGTGGGAAGGAAGCCCTTTTTCTACCTTAGAGTCACCATCCATTGCATGGGTTTTTAGTAAAAGAAGCACTCTCAGGAACTTTTATGTGAATTTGAATTCTATTTATTTATTTATTCATTTTTTCAAGACAGGGTCTTGATCTGTCTCCCAGGCTAGAGTGCAGTGGAGCAATCTTGGCTCACTGCAACCTCTACCTCATGGGTTTAAGCAATTCTGCTGCCTGAACCTCCAAAGTAGCTGAGACTTACAGGCGTGCCCACCACGTCTGGCTAATTTTTGTATTTTCAGTAGAGACAATGTTTTGCCATGTTGGCAAGGCTGGTCTTGAATTCCTGACCACAAGTGATCCACCCACCTCGGACTCCCAAAGGGCTGGGATTACAGGCGTGAGCCACTATGCCCAGCTTGAATTCGAGTTCTTAAGGTTTCAGAGAGCATACAGTCATAAAACAATCTCAGGAAGGACTCCAAAAGTACTCTGTATCTCTGCTAAATGGAGCAGCCCTGTAAGTCTGAGTCCAAGTAGCTACTTCTCTTAGATTTACTTTCCTTACAGAGGATAACCTGGTCTGTCTCTCAAATTGACTATTTTCAGAACTACTACACCAGACCTCTAGACATGCACAGATACACCTGAATCTGCAGGTGAAAATTGGAGGCTCCGGGTAGGGTTCCTTCTCAGTGCCCATCAACACATTTGCTCATCTTCCACAAACTGGTCAAACTCTCTGGTCCAAATCTTCGTGATATAGGTTTTAAATCCCCACTATTGATATAGGTATTAAATCTCCATTACTCATTTCCTTCCCTCCAAAGAAAAATGGAGATTATCAAATGCAACCCACTCCCTTTTATGATGTTTTCAACCAAATAATCTTTGTGCTTTGAGAAATAAGCAAATAAAAGCATACAGAAATATACAGACTTTCACAGGGCCTGCAAGAAACGTAACAAGCAGTATTAATCTGTTCCCATGCTGTTATGAAGAAATACCTGAGACTGGATATTCATAAAGAAAAGACGTTTAATTGACTCACAGTTCAGCATGACTTGGGAGGCCTCAGGAAACTTACAATCATGGTGGCACAAGGCACCTCTTCACAGGGCAGGAGGAGAGAGAATCAGTGCCGATTGAAGGAAGAAGCCCCTTATAAAACCATCCGATCGCCAGGTATGGTGGCTCACATCTGTAATCCCAGCATTTTGGGAGGCCGAGGCGGGCAGATCACTAGAGGTCAGGAGTTTGAGACAAGACTGGCCAACATGGTGAAACCTCGTCTCTACTAAAAATACAAAAATTAGCCTTGTGCAGTAGTGGGCACCTATAATCCCAGCTACTTGGGAGACCGAGGCAGGAGAATCCCTGGAACCCAGGAGGCAGAGGTTGCAGTGAGCCGAGATCATGCCACTGCACTCCAGCCTGGGTGACACAGTGAGGCTCTGTCTCAAAAAAAATAATAAAATAAAAAATAAAACCCCACCAGATCTCGTGAGAACTCACTCGCTATCGCAAAAACAGAATGGGGAAACTTTCCCCATGATTTAATTAACTCCACCTGGTCCTGGCCTTGACACATGGGTATTATTACAATTCAAGGTGAGATTTGGGTGGGGACACACAGCCAAACAATACCACAGTGTTATCTCCAAATCACACTAGACATGGAGCAATTAGGCATCACTTGCAAATACAGTGACAGAGGAGGAACTTCTTTGTAACTTCTCCCTAAAATATTACTTTCATCATTTCTTGACTCAAATTTCTTTACTTGCCTTTGTTAGTGTATAGAGGATGGGATTTGAGGAATCTGTATGTGCTTGTTTCATTCCTGTTTTAAGAGTATGCTTTGTTGACCTGATTCTCCCCATGGTGGTGCCTGGAGTGATAGTGACAAAAAAAAATAGAACTTAGGGTTGTTCATTCAAGAATATATCAGCTGCACCCTAGGGAAGCTGAATGAGACAGTACGGTTGCTAGTTTGCCTAGAAAAGTGGCTCTCAAAATGTGATCTCTGGGTCAGCAGCAGCAGCATTGCCTCGTTATTTGTAATAAATGCAAATTATCTACCTTTGACCTCAGATATACTGAATCAGAGGTTCTTGGGGTGGGACCTAGAAATCTGTGCTTTAATAAACCTCCCAGTGATTCTAATGCACGCTAAAGTTTGAGAACAACTATAAATATATATGTGTAAAGAAAGTCTCCTGTCAGATACTTTCCTGCTGTTTACATCACCCTCAGTGCCTCCCTTTTTACTTAGTAAAGATTGTTCATTAGACTTCCATCTTAGTTCACTATCTTATGCCTCATTAACGTTGTGTTATAATTAGTTATATCACTAGGGGGCTTTATCTTTCTAGAGACAGAGGTTTAAGCTATGCAGTCAGCCCTCTTCATCAGACCTTTTAGTCAACCATCTCATAGACTCTACTGGGCCCTGTTTCTGTCTGCTTATTGTGTGTTACTCCCTTTCACCGCTGATCATTCCTCACTGTGCTTCAGATGTTTCTTTTGTAAAAATAATAATGACTTGGCTTTTTCTTCATTTCCTGTTTTGACTTTTTCTTACTTATATATTAATAACATGACTGAAATATATACCCTTTACAGGGAGATATATAACTAACAGAAAAAACACCACATTCCCCCAAATTAAAAAAAAATCAAACAAATTTATTAAAATAAGGGTTTTTTTCTATAAGATTGTTTATTACTATTTAGTGTATTGATTATTATGCTTTTCATTCATGTTATTTCTACTACAACTACCTCTACCTTCAATACCTACTTTAACTCGTACTAACATTTCCCCTCAATATTGATGATTCTTACTTCTCTAAGAGACTGAAAACAGAACTCTCCATTCAACTACTGCAAATGAAGCAATAATTTTTGACCCCTTTAATATCTTTTTCAAGCCATTATTATATTTGTAATTTAAAGGGCATAATTTAACATTGTATCATTATTCATAGTTTTAATATAACGTCTGTGCACTAGTACACTGTCTTAATTTTATGCCATTTTTCTTTAATTTATCATAATATCACTAAAGACCACAGGATTATAAAATAATACATTGTCCAATTACCTATGTTACTGCAATTCTGGTTTTCTTTTTGGCTGTATCCATTCTAAAAGCTCTTCTCTTTGTAAATAATTTCTGATACCTTGGCTATCAGTAGAATAATCTTAGAGAACAGCCCTCTGGTACACTATTATATCACCACTTCTACCTCCCTAAGTGGTTTGTCCATGCTCTCTTATTTTCTGCCACAAATGGAAAGCCACTATAGTATAAGTAGGTGGTTAATTAGTTAAGAAGGTGGGTTCTAGAGTAGTACAACATGAATGAAAATTGCAATGCCTGAAATCTAGCATTTGTGTGGCCTTAGGCAAGTTACTCAACCTCATAATACCTTAGTCTCTTTGTCTGAAGAATGAAGAGAGTCATTGCAATCACCTTACAGAACTGTTGTAAGCATGGAATATGTTAATGTGTGCAACACATCTGGCACGTTTTAAGCATTCCAATCTCTAGCTATGATTACATTTCACCTGCTAAATTAGCACATCATTACACTGGAATCATTCTTGTTTATTTTGGTGACTTAGATTAAACAGAGAAGCTTTGAGGATCATATTTCAATACTTAATTTTATATGGTTAGTAATGGTGACCATAATGATTGACACCACATGACTCATTTACCATTCCAGAAATGGCTCATCTGAACCATTTATCTTCTGCTCTGGGGAGGCATTTTATTCTGTAGTGTTGTACTTCAAGTAAGCCTAGATTCCTAGATCCCATTTGAGAATCATCATATTGGGCACATTTGACTAGGGTCAAGGCTCATTGTAGTAGTATTAGACGTCTCCAAATATCTGTCTTTTTTCTAGCATAGGGCACAGTTAATGAACAAGATATAAGCAAGTGCCATCTTGGGGAAGCAAAATTGTGGAAAAGGCAACTGACCATAAACCATTTCACATCAGATTTATTACCAAGTAGTCCACCCCTACCAAACAATATCAAATAACTGGTTTGCATGATTTACCAGAAACTGCTTAATTTGAATAATTATTTAGAGAATGTTACCATGTTAGAACTGTATTATTATGTTTTTTCAAGCGATATATAACAGTATAACACAGACCATATTTTCTGGATCTGAACACTAAGATTTCAAGTATCACAATAGCCCATATTGAATTACCTTAAGTTGAAATGTAATACCCATATCAAAAAATATGCCAGCATAAACTTCAGGTTTCTCATTGGCTAAGTCAACTTTATTCCAGTCTGTCGAATCACATTTATTATTTTTCCTGGAATCACAATTAATTAAGGTAATGTTTACTCAGACATATTAAATAAATGAATCTTTTTTCCAAAGCAATCTCCTTCGCTATAGATGTTTTACCATGTAATGATAAATGAAGGTGGTAGAACAGATGCCCAGGAAAAAGACTAAGTTTATCCTTACTGTAGAAACCATTTAAAGCATCTATCTATGGCTTTTTGAAAATAAACTCTAATGAAATAAAGATAAGAACTTTGAGCAGTTGTATATAAAATTAATTTTTAATATGGAATGGTTAATTTGAGTAATTCATACATGCAAATAACAGCCAACCAGAAAGCTCTGGAGTTGGCTTTCATTAATTAACCTAGATAGAAATCAACCATTTAGTCATATCCTCAAATTCTGATTGATGCTTCATTACCTACAAACACAAAATTAGTTTTATACTTATGCCAGGACAAATGATAACAGAGAAAAATAACTAGTTTCATATGTATTAACTTTTATGAATTAATCCATTCCACAAATATAAAAGAAGGGCTAGAAGAAACCAGTTTACAGGGTGGTAATTAACAACTTTTAGACCTGTGCGCTTTACAGAGAGTTCTAAGCCACATGATTTTATTTAATTCCCACAAAAACACTGGGAAGTAAGGGTTATTTTAAAATACTACTTTATTGATACATAATTTTGCCCCCATCTTAAGTATATAGTTTAGAGAATTGTGACAAATGTATACAACTATGAAACCTCCAAACAGCAAATCTAAGAATAAATACTTAATTCTGTGTTATGACTCCACATTCATTGACATTTCCATTATCTCATGCTGCTTCTCATTTTATTCCATTTCGCCTTGACTATTGGGTGAGAAAGTATATATCAAAATGTATACTTTGATAGATTTTTCTCTTTCAAAGTAAAATTTAATAGCTTTTAGCATTATTTCAGCTGAGCTGTTTGTAGAAATGAAGTTTATAATATTAAGCCTGAAAAAAACACTACAATTTTCTATTTGCATAATTGTGATCTGATGTATTTCCAAAAGTCTGTTTGTTGCTGTCATTGGTGCTGGTGGTGAGATCCCAGTAATAAACAGTACTGGATATATCATCTACAAATTAATTATGTGTGTTGCATTTGAAAGATAAACTTTAAAATTCTTCTTGTACACATTTTGCAGACATTTTTAAGTACGAAGAGAAGAATCTGCTACTCTGTCCCAGCCCCTTATCTTCAGAAGCAGGTTTTTATTCAAGAGCTCTGTGATGTCTACTGTAAGTGAAAAGGGATGAAATCAGCAAACAAAACACTTGCCTTCCTGGCTCAGTTCTGCTTGGGGCTCTGTTATTTAGCTTTCTTTTTTCTTTCCTGGCAAGTGCTATGCCAAACACAATACATGTTGTCCTAGATTGGGTTCCCTAGAAGCAAAATCTCCAGAATTCCTTTGTATGTTTTAATTGTGTGCTCTCAGGATAAACAGATAAACAAGTAAAGGAATTGGGGTAGGGAAATTGGAAGGAATCATGCACGTATCTAGACATAAATTGAACCTGAGTCTGTCCCTCCTTGAGGCAAGAGAGCAGGGCCTTTATAGTTTACTCACTGCCCAAGACATTTTTGACCACAGACACCTTGGAGTAAGATAGGTGGCCAACCTCCCAGGTACCTTTCAGAGAGGTGACTTCAACGACCCAAGAGCAGTTCCTGCAGATAAAGACATTTTCCAAAGCATCAGCAGTGGCTGGGTAATGGGCATAAGAAAAGAACTAGAAAAGGGGACTATAGAGGAGTGGTTGGGTGGGGTAGAGGCGGGGGGTCGGGCATTCAACACTGCTATCACACCTGTACTACATTTTTCTGTTGTCAACATATTTTTAATACCTCATCCACTTTACAGGAAACAAAGTAAGGCCTTAAGAGGCTCAACAAGTTGCCTGGTGGTCACATGGTCAGCCATAGTAGTGCCAGAGTTTGTATCTTCTATTTATGTAGCTCCAAATGATCAACAGAAAAGAAAAATAATCTTCTAAAAATCTAAAACAGGCAATAGATTATACAGATGGTAGATGTGCCCACCATTCATATTGCTGCTATTATTTGAAAAATGCATTATTCTGACTCTACTTAACTTGCTATTGCAGGGACCCTGTTTCCATCCACTGAAGCCTCCTGAATACTTTCTTTAAGCCTCACTTTGATGTATCAAGGGAGCTCTGGCAAGAGAGGCAGGATGGTGGACTAGACCCAGTCAAGAGGAATATCTGACACCAAGTGACTGAGGGACAGGGACATTAGGAAGACTAGCACACTCCAAATAAATCTTTGGAGGGAAGGTATTGAGTGGACAGAGGGAGGAAACAGACACTAGGCTGAAGGGAGAGGAAGCTGGGAACTCTGCATGGGGCTACTGTGCAGCAAGATTCCTTCCTGTCCCCCAGCGATTCCTGGGGAAGGAGTAAGTTGAACAAGCGAGGAATGATCTGCTCTTGCAGGGACCTCTGGAATCCTGGCAGCAGGAGACCCCATGGCCCCTGTGAACACTTAAGCTGGCAGAGAGAACTGCTTAGAAGTGTTAGGGGTGGGAACAGCAGTGGAGCATGGCCAGATATGCCCATCCTTTAAGGCCCACTTTGCTTCCCTAGGAGACTTGAGCGTTAGGGCTAGCATATAGGAATGCAATTGAGTTACATAAACATTGCATTCTTATTCTCTTCTATACTCACTTATTAGTTCCAGGATTTTTCTTGGTCATTTATTTGAATTTTATGCATAGAAAATAAAGTCATCTGCAAATTTTTTCTTCCCGTCTTGGCCTGTCTTCTCATGCTCCTGACAGTAACTTTCACAGAGTAATTTTTAATTTTAATGAAGTTCAGTTGATCAATTATTTGTTTCATGGACTGTATCTTTGTGTTGTGTCTAAAAGTCATTGCCAGACCCAGGGTCACTGAAATTTTCATGTTATCTTCTAGGAGGTTTTCACTTTATATTTAGAATATATAACATGTATATTCCGTTTTGAGTGAATCAGATTTTACTATTTATTTTATTCTGTTTTTCATAGACTTAAATTTCTCTTCATTTGCTTTTTTCCTGAGGTAGAAGTGTAAGCTTTTTATTTTAGTTATATATTTTCTAATATGTAAATTTAATGCTATGAATTTATCTCTGAGCACTTTTGCTGTATCCCATGCTATTTTTAAGTTGTCTTTCTGTTTTCATTCAGCTCAAAATTTAATTAGTTTTTAAAATTAACTTGAAAATTCTTTGACTTATGTGCTATTTAGCAGTATTTGTTTAATTTCCATGTACTTGGATTTTTTTTTTTCAACTGTTTTTATGGGTTAAAGATACACATGCAGGTTTGTTAGATGGGTAACAGGATTAAAGATACACGTGCAGGTTTGTTAGATGCTTAGGGTCCCAAAGACCCCATCACCCAGGCTGTAAGTGTAGTACCCAACAGGTGGTTTTTTAGTCGACGTCCCCCTGCCCCCACATTTGGTGGTCCCCACTGTCTGTTGTTCCCATCTTTATGTTCATGTGTATTAAATGTTTAGCTGCTACTCATAAGTGAGGACATGCAGTATTTTGTTTTTTGTTCTGTGTTAGGTTGCTTAGGATAATGGCCTCCAGCTCCATCCATGTTTCTGCAAAGGACATAATTACATTATTTTTTATGGCTGCATAGTATTAAATGGTGTATATGTAACACATTTTCTTTATCTAATCCATGTTCATGGGCACCTAGGTTGATTCCATGTATATGCTATTGTGAAGAGTACTGCAATGAACATATGGGTGCATGTGTCTTTTTGATAGAGTGAATTATTTTCCTTTGGGTATATAACCAGTCAGTGGCATTGCTGAGTTGAATAATAGTTCAATTTAAGTATTTGAGAAATCTCCAAACTGCTGAAACCAACAAGAACAAAACAAAATAATCTAATTTAAAAATGGACAAAGGACATGAACAGACACTTCTCTAAATAAGACATACAATGGCCAAAAACATAAAAAAATGCTCAACATCACCAATCATCAGAGATGAGAAACTAACTCCCATTAATGAGATACTATCTCACACCAATCAGAATAACAATTAGAAAAGGTCAAAAAACAACAAATGTTGGAGATGCTGTGGAGTAAAGGCAATGCTTATACACTATCGCTGGGATATATTTCTTCTCTATTTCTTTTATTGATTTCTAGTTTAATTGCAATGTGATCTGAGAACATATGTGCATGACTTTCTTTTTTAAAACATTTGTTAAGTTGCATTTTATTGCTCATTTAATCCATGTTGGTGAATGTTTCATGTGAGTTTTGGAAGCACGTGCATTCTGTTGTTGGATGCAGGTATCAGTGTCAATTAGATGAAGCCAGTTAGTAGTGCTTTTGAAGTCCACTGTATCCTTACTGATTTTCTGCCTGCTTGATGTATCAATAACTAAAAAGAAGGTGTTGAAGTCATGGACTATGGTAGCAGATTTGTCAATTCCTCTTTGCAATTCTATCAGTTTTTCCTCACGTACTTTGAAACTCTCCAGTTTGGCACATTCATGTTTAAGCTTGGATGTCTTCACAGAAAATGACTCAGAGATCATTATATAATGCCCCTCTTCTCTTTGTTCTTAGGTATGCTTTGTCTGAAATTAATTTAGTGACTCCAGCATTGTTCATATTAATGTAAGCGTGGTATTTCTTTCCTCACTGCTTTACTTTTAAACTTTCTAAGGTGTGTATTCAAAACAGTTTAAATATTCACTCTAAATATCTTTTTATTTTAACTGGTGTATTTAGACTATTTAAAGTGAGTATTGTGAGTATTGATATAGTTGGTTAATACCTTCGATTTTTGTAACTCCTCTTTATTCATTGCGTGTATTCTTTGGTTCATTTTTCTCCTTCCTTTTTATGCCTTTTTGATTTAAATTTAGCATTTTATATTATTATATTTTATCTATTCTCTTAACATATCACTTATGCTTCTTTTTAATTTTTGATTTTTCATTTTTAGATAGCATCTCTCTCTGTTGCCCCAGGCTGGAGTGCAGTGGCATGATCATGGTTCACTGCAGCCTCAACTCGCTTCTCTGCCCTGGGATCAATGGATCCTCCCACCTCAGCCTCCTGAGTAGCTGGGAGTACAGGCACATGCCACCAGGCCCAGCTAATTTTTATATATTTTTTTTTTGTAGAGATAGGAGTGGTGTTTTGCCATGTTCCCCAGGTTGGTCTTAAACTCCTGAGCTCAAGTAATCTGGCCACCTCTGCCTCCCAAAGTACTGGGATTACAGGCGTGAGTCACTGTGCCTGTCCTCTTTTTAGTTTTTTTATTGTTTGACTTAAAGTTTCCAATACGAATTTTTAGGTAGCTTAAGTCCACCTACATATAACGTTATGCCACTTCACATATAAGGCAGGTACATGATGAAAGAGTATTCGTAATTCTTCTTAGCTATCCCTGAGACTTTGATCCCTATGACATTGCTTACAATTCATTCCACTTATCCATATTTTGTAATCACCAAGTACATTGTTACTATTACTACTTCATACAAATAATTAACTTATAAATAAATTAAGAATAAGAAAAAAAAACCTTAATCTATCATCATTTATTCTTTCCCCTGAATCCTTCCTTTCTTCATGTATAATAGGTCAGAGTTTCTGATGGATAGCATTTTCCTTTTGTCTAATGAAATTCTTTTAATGTTTATTGAAAGGAAGGTCTCGTAACTATAAAGTCCCTGTTTTGTTTGTCAGATAAAGTTATGATATCTCCTTTACTTTTAAAGTATAATTTTGTTGGACATAGATTTCTAAATTGCTGGGGATTCTTTCTTTCAATACTTTATTTCACTCTACTTCTTGCTTGCTTGCATATTTCCTGATGATAAGTCTGCTGTAATTTTTATCCTTGTTCCTTTATAGGCAAGATGTTCCCCTCCTCACCAGCTGCTTTCAATATTTTCTCTGGCTTCAATTTTTTGCTAACTATGTTATGTGTAAGAGTAATTCTGCGGGATTTATACTATTTGCTTTTCTCAGAGCTTCCTAGATCTATGGTTTGATATCTGTCATTATTTTTGGAAAGGTTTTGTCTATTATTATATCAAATATTTCTCCTGCTCCATTCTAATTTTTTCTTTTGCTGCTATTCCAGTGTTATTTATATTAGGTTGGTGTAAAAGCAATAGTGTTTTTTGCCAAGACTTTAAAAAATGGCAAAACAGCAATTACTTTTGCACCAACCTAATATATTAGTTACGTATTTGGAAATGATGCTGTAGATCTTGGATCTGTTTTTAACTTTTTAATTTTTATTTTCGACTTTGAAGTTCAGTTTAAAAACTTTATTTTTTGTTTTTACTTTTTCTCCCTTTATTTTATTTTTAACTGATGTATGATAATTGTATATATTTATGAAGTACATAGCGATGTTTTGATACATATAATGTATGGATATCAGATCAGGTAATCAGTATATCCATCAACTCAAACAGTTATAATTTTTTGTGTTGGGGACATTAATATCCCCCTTCTAGCTATTTAAAACTCTATAATAATTATCCTATTGTTATCCTACAATGCTATAGAAGGCTGGAATTCCTCCTACTGAGCTGTAACTTTATATCCTTTAGGAAATCTTTCCCTATGCTTTTTTCCCCTCACCCTCTGCAGTCTCTAGTGTCCTGTGTTCCACCTTTTCCTTCTATGAGATCAACTGTCTTTTAGCTTCCACATATGAGTGAGTACGTGCAGTGTTTAACTTTCTATTCCTGGCTTGTTTCATTTAATGTGTTGTCCTTCGGTTTCATTCATGTTGCCACAAATGACAGGATTTTATTCTTCTGTATGGTAGAATAGTATTCCATTGTGTATGTGTGTGTATATATATACGTGTATATATATATATACACGTATATACGTATATATATAATATATACATATATAGAATATATATGTGTGTATATATATACACATATATTATATATATACATATATGTGTATATATATACACATATATTATATATATACACATATATTATATATATACAATATATGTGTGTATATATACACATATATATTATATATATACATATATGTGTGTATATATACACACATATATATATATCACGTTTTCTTTATCCATTTACCTATCGTTGAGCACTTAAGTTGATTCCATATCTTGGCTATTGTGACTAGTGCTACAATAAACGTGGGCATGCAGATGTCTCTTTGATATACTGATTTCCTTTCTTTGGATTAAATACACAGTAGTGGGATTGCTGGATCATATGGCAGTTATATTTGTGGTTTTTTGAGAAATCTTCACACTGTTATTCATTGTGTCTGTGCTAGTTTGCATTCCCACCAACAGTGTATAAACATTTCCTTTTCTCTGCGTCCTTGCCAGTAGTTGTTATTTTTTGTCTTTTTAATAACAGCCATGCTAAATAGAGTGAGGTAATAACTCATTGTAGTTGCCTCCAGAAATTCATCAAATACACCGCTTAAGTGTTCTCCTCATTTAATGTTCTAGTGGCATCTGTTCCAGGTAAGTAGTTCTTGGCTATGACTCTCTGGATTTGCCTGCCTTTCCAGATTTCAGGGTAGCAGATTTCCCTGACACCTCAGTTCTCTGAAGGTTCCAAGAAAAGCTGTTGATTTTCATTGATTTAGTCTTTTTTCTTGTTGTGAGGATAGCAATCTTCTAAGCTCTTTACATATTGGAGCTGACACTAAAAGTCCTGTTATATTATATCATAAATCAGTCTATGAATTTATATTATTTGCAACTAAAAATTCTAGGTGATATTGAGTATAGATTTGGAAAGATATATTGAGGGAAATATGAGATATTTGGAATTGACTGGCTGGAATGCACAGTAAGTGATTTATCTGCCAACATTGGAGATGGAATCTGTAAATCCATAATATGTAGAGGGAAAATGGTGAATTCTTATCAGCTATGTTTGCCTGGACCCTATTGACCATTTACATCAACACTCTGGAAATCTGTGTAATGGCTACCACTAAACTATATAAAATAGATAAAAATTCCGAGAGGAAAGATGTTTATACCTGGAGGAATGAAAGAACAGGTTCAAATGTCTAAGGTTTTACTTCAAGGAACTAATGGTAACTCAGGAATATTATATGATTTTTGTTAAAAATGCTTCCTTTTACTTAGGATTCCTGTACTGACATCAGTAAAAAATAAACTAAATGGGTCAGTTCTCCTGTTTTTAATTACAGAAATTTTCTAGTATTACATACTGATACAATTTCCAGAATTTCATCTCTACTTAAGCATCTCTCTCTCTCTCTCTCAATAATTAATGGAAAATGCAGATAAGGAGTGCTATTGTACTCACAGGGAAAGTCTTCTTGCATAAAACATAGCAAGCTCTAGTCAAAAATTAAAAGATTGACAAATATGACTAAGTTAAATCCAGCAACAAGAAGAATGAATCTCCATTTTTTTATGTGAAACCTTACAGCTAATGAAGGAGTAACTACTCTAAATACTCCAGATAATAGACAAGTAGTGAAAAATAATATTCTTATATTCCAACTAGATGTGGAGTTAAAAGGCATATGTAAAAGAAAGGATGCAGAAATTTTGAATTAAAAGAAAGCTAGAAAAAAGAAAATGAAGCAAACATTGCCCAAAAGAAATATGTGTAACTATATTAAGTTGCAAAGAACAATACTAATTTTTGGAGACAGAAATTAGATCAGTAATTGCCCAAAGTGATGAAGGTGGGATGGTGGTAGGGAAGAGTTTGACCACAAAGGGAAATGGATGAACATTCTGGGATGAAGGAAGTGATTAATGTCTTGATTTTGGTGGTATTGCACAGGTGCATAATATCTTAAAATTTCTTTGAGAATTACACACTAGATGTGTTCGTATCATTGGGTTTAAATTGTATCTTAATAAAGTTGATTTAAAGAGAGGAGAGAGAGATGACTTCTATTGTTTTAAGTAATTAAGAAAGAAAAGGCAAGTCAGTGAGTGGGTGAAAAATGTTACATTACATATAATCAACAAGGAACTCATGTACAGGGCATATAAAGACATTATATTATCATTAAGAAAGGAACAACGAGCCCAAAAAAATAAGCAAGAGATTTCAAAATGTGCCTCACAAAAGGAGTGACCCAAATTGCAAGTAAGCTATAAAAAGTTGTTTAACCTCTGAGAATATTGCAATTTCAAACCACAGTGAGAAGCCATTACTCATTCTTCAGAATTGCTAAAATTAAAACCAGACTGTAAAGTGATAGAAATTTTATATGCTGCTGGTGGGAATGTAAATTTGTTTAAATATGTAAATTGATAATTTGGAAAACTGGCATTATCTGACGAAGTTGAGGCACTGCGTACCTTGTTGCTAAGTAATTTCATAACAGCAGAGATGCGTGCATGTATAGAACATTGAATATAAATAGGAATGTTTACCAGCAATATTTTTAAAACTAGAATTGAAAAAGTGACTAACAAAGTATGGAATTGTTATAGCCTCGATATCTGTGTTTCTTTAAAATTCATACATTGAAATCTTAACTCCCCGTGGGTTGGTATTTGGAGTTGGAGTCTCTGTGATGTAATTAGATTAGATGAGGTAGTGAGAATGGAGCCCTTATGATGAGATTAATGGCCATGTAAGAAGAGGAAAAAAGAGCATTGAGAAAAGGTCACCTGAGAACATAAGGAGAAGGCCACTCCACTGTGAAACAAAGGAAGAGAGCCCTCATTAGGAACCACATCAGCCAGCACCTTGATCTTGGACTTCCCAACCTTCAAAACTGTGAGAAATAAATTTCTGTTGTTTAAACAGCCTGGACTATGATATTTTATTATAGCCCCATATCAGTCCATTCTTGTGTTGCTATTACAAAAATACATGAGACTGAGAAATTTAGCAGTTCTGCAGGCTGTACAAACGTGGGACCAGCATCTGCTTGGCTTCTGGTGAGGCCTCCAGAAGCTTTTACTCATTATGGAAGGTGAAGTGGGAGAAGACACATCACATGGTGGAAAGCAGGAGCAAGACAGAGGTAGGTGAGGAGGGACTATACCTTTTTAAATAACTGGATCTCAGGAGATCTCATTCACAATTGCGAGGACAGCACTAAGGGAATAGTACTAACACATTTATGAGAAATTCTCCCCCATGATCCAATCACCTCTTACCAGGCCCCACTTCCACTACTGGGGATTACAATTCAGCATGAGATTTTGGTGGGGACAAATATACAAACTAGATCAGTCCCTCAAGCTGACAAAGATGGGAATATTGCTACAAGTGTACTATACAACTCTGAAAATAAAAGAACAACATGGCTATATCTCACAAACAAAATGTTGTGTAAAAGAAGCCAAACAAAGAATATATAATATTATTTCATTTTAATTTATAGCAAAAGAGTAGTAAAAGTAAATTATAATATTTAGGGAAGAAAATCTAGATATTAAAATAGTGAAAAAGTGAAGAATGGTTTCATGTAAAAGTTAGATAAAGGTTACTTTTGTGTGGGAAGGAGGAGATAATGATTGGAAAAGAGCATCAAAAGGTTTCCAGGGTATTGTCAATATTCTTTTTCTTGAGTTAGGGTTGTGGTTGCATGGTCTCAACTTTGTGATGAGTCCCCAAGTTTTATATGTCAGGCATATTTTCTGTGTATGCCATAAGAAAAAGGTGAAAAGAATAAAACAAAATGTGATAGTTAATATTGAGTGTCAACTTGATTGGCTTGAAGGATGCAAAGTGATGCTTCTGGGTGTGCCTGTGAGGATGTTGCCAAAGGAGATTAACATTTGAGTCAGTGGACTGGGAAAGGCAGACCCACCCTCAATCTTGGTGGGCGCAATCCAATCAGCTGCCAGCGCAGCCAGAATAAAAGCAGGCAGAGGCTGGGTGCCGTGGCTCACACCTGTAATCCCAGCACTTTGGGAGGCCGAGGCGGGAAGATCACGAGGTAAAGAGATCCAGACCATCCTGGCCAACGTGGTGGAACCCCGTCTCTGCTAAAAACACAAAAATTAGCTGTGCATGGTGGTGCGTGCCTGTAGTCCCAGCTACTCAGGAGGCTGAGGCAGGAGAATTGCCTGAACCTGAGAGGCAGAGGTTGCAGTGAGTGGAGATTGTGCCACTGCACTACAGCCTAGCAACAGAGTGAGACTCCATCTCACGTCTTTCTCACCTGCTGGATGCTTCGTGTCCTCAAACATCGGACCCCAAGTTCTTCAGCTTTGGGACTGGAACTGGCTTCCTTGCTCCTCAATTTGCAGATGGCCTAATGTGGGACCTCGTCTTGTGATTCTGTGAGTCAGTACTCCTTAATAATGAGGGAATGACAAGCACAAAATTCAGAATATTTTCTGTATGTGTCATAAGAAGAAGGTAAAAATAATAAAACAAGAGAATGATAAAGACAAGATTCAGAATAGTAGTTCATTAGGAAGGCAGACAGGGAAGATGCATATATGCAGACTTTTCAAAATCTACACAAATGCTGCATAAATTATTTTGTAGATATTAAATATTATGCAAATATAAAATCTATTTCAAAAAATTAAATTTTGTTCTATTAGAAGATTTGACCAAATAATTCCTAGGTTCTATAACATAAGATCATCTGTTTCAACTCCCACATTTAGTTTAGTAACATTATTTTAAATTTTCATTTTATCAACAAGGCAATGACATCTGAGAGAAGATGTATAACTTTTAAACAGCAAGGCACATGAGGATGATGATAATCACAATGATGATAGTGATAGTAGCTATTATTATTGAGAATTACTTTATTTTGTTCAGATGCATCAATGACTTATTGTAATAACTTGGTTAGGTTTATATTATTATTACCCCTAGCTTATAGAAGTGAACCCTAAGGCATACAAATAACAGTTCCTTGAGACACAGCTAATAAGTGATAAAGCCAGTATTTGAAGCCAATGAGTGCAACTCCACTGCCCATGCTGTGTTTTTTGTTTGTTTGTTTGTTTTTGTTTTTCAATGTCAGTTTTTACTTTAGATACAGGGGGTACATGTGCAAGTTTGTTACATGAGAATATTGCTTGATGCTGAGGTTTGGGTTATGGAAGGTCCTGTCACCCAGGCAGAGAGCATACTACCAAGTGGGTAGTTTTTCAACCATTCCCTACCGCCCTCTATTTCTCTGCAGCATCTATTGTTCCCATATTTATGTCCATGCATGCCCAATGTTCCGGTCCCACTTACCTGTGAGAACATGTGTTATTTGGTTTTCTGTTCCTGCATTAATTTGCTGGAGATTATGGCCTCCAGCTCCATCCATGTTGCTTCAAAGGACATGATTTTATTCTTTTTTATCTCTGCGAAGTATTCCATGGTGTATGTGTACCACATTTTCTTTATCCAACGTACCATGGATGCACTGCCTATGCTCTTAACCACTATGTTACATTACATTTTCATGCAAAAGAGTGTATGTGTGTGTGTGTGTGTGTGTGTGTGTGTGTCACATGACTATTACTTCTTTCTAAATGAACACCTGCTGAAATGTAGAAAAATTGATTTGCTACCTTAGCTTTTCCCTTTGTAGCTGAGTATTCCTTTTAAAGTCACTTACATTTTCTGGGATTCCATTTCCCCCCACCAAAGAAAAAAAGTGGAAATTATTTCACATTACAATGACCACTTCACAGGATTATTTTAAAGAGCAAAGTAGATTATGTATGTATCAGCATTTCTAAACTGTAAAAGTGTAAAAATATAAACTAACACCATAATAATAATCCTCTGATACAAAATTATATTTGATTTATGCACATACAGTACACATATGCATCTGAAAGAAACACACTCTTGAACTTTATCAACTGTACTGGACAGTCTTCTGATGGCTTCAGATATGATCATTATACAAATGTGGTATATAAACAACATAGTTATTGAGAAAGAAAAATATAAATAATTATACCTCTTGATTTTCTTCACTATGTATTTCACTTTCAAGACAGTTTATCACTTTATAAATTCCACTGCAATGATTTTTAGTCCAGTAGCTTGTGCCTTCTAAATTAATGTCAGAAGAAGATTTTTCTTTCTGATAATATTCAGGTTGAATTCTAAGAGAAATTACATTAGTCTATGGCAAATTATTCTCAGGCTATATGAAGTGTGTCATTCTTTTTCCCAAGCAGAGTTGATTTTATTCAATATAGCATATCTCAATGCTTTCAAAATCCAAGGGGAAATTATATTTTAAATTACTTAAGGGAAAAAAGCAGCATTGCTTGACATCAAGGATTAACTGCTCCTACATAAGTTAATTTATTTTAAAAATGTGAAATATCTCTATGCTGATGTTGGTGTTTGACTTACAACTCAAATGTTACAGGTATATTTTGTGAACATTATGCAAATGCTGACCCAGAATTAATCAGCTAATAACATTTATGAACCATTGTAAAAACATTAATTGACTAATTAATTCGACAATAGAGAAAGTTTTACATGTCAAATACGACATTCTCGGACTGTCAAACTGTTTCCTGGAGTAGTGCTAAAAAATAAAAGGCATTAATTTAAACAGCAATTGAAAAAGTGCATATGAATCTCTTTCTCTGTGTAAGAATCTGTGGTGAACTCAGTAAGCAAAAAAAGATATATAAAACAGACTTCTCCCCCAGTGGTTCACAGTGCAGTCTTGAGAATAAACATAATTGATAATGTCCAGAATTGCACCACTATATACTTATGTAGTACTTTAAGTGTTTTACAATTTCTAATGTTATATAAAATAACCCCACAGAGTCCAGGGATTAGGGAAGGTACATCTTTGGGAGAATCATTTTTCTGCCGACCAAAGTGGGGTTGCAAGTAGATGACATAACTTTCTTAAATTATCACTCTCCCTTGTTAAGGAGATATATTGCCTAAGTGCCTCAGGCAGTCTTTCTATTATAAGCCATTTGCCAGATCTCTAGGTCTGGTACCCCCAAAATGCAAGGGAGATGGAGAGAGCCATTTTCTAGCTTTTCCATCTTCTATAGCAGGAGGCATACAACACAGGTGTAAGTCTACCCCCAGGATCTATTATCCAGTGGTTTTTCACGGTTTTTCTTCCCAGAAGAAAATAACAGAAACATGTTGTAAATATTTAAGTAGCCAAACTCTTTTTTATGTCTGGCCTTTCAACAGATTCCGTCACATATGTAATGTCTCAGGAAATAAAATATTTACAAATTTTCCCTGAAACAGCATCCTGAAGGTGCACTCCAGCCTACTGAAAAATAAAGAGGGATGGCTAACAGTAAATTAGGTTGAGAATTTACTATGTGTGGAAACTGTTCCAAGTGATTAATCTGTTTAATTATCACCATACTTTTATAAGGCAGATATTATACTTACTTTCATTTGCAGGTAAAAAGAAGAACAGAAAGATTAAATCATTTATTAGCTCCTATTTAGAACTGATATAAGAATTCACCAAAGATTCCGTATACAAAATAAATGTATACAAAGCAGCAGTTCTTCTATACACCAACATAGACCAAGCTGAGAATCAAATCAAGAACTTGACCCCTTTTACAATAGCTGCAAAAAAAAAAAAAGCAAACAAACAAAAAGTAACTTAGGAATACACCTAACCAAGGAGATGAAAGACTTCTACAAGGAAAACTACAAAACACTACTGAAAGAAATAGATGACACAAACAAATGGAAACACATCCCATGCTCATGGATAGATAGAATCAATATTATGAAAATGACCATACTGCCAAAAGCAATCTACAAATGCTATGCAATTCCCATCAAAGTACCACCATCATTCTTCTTAGAATTAGCAAAAGCAATTCTAAAATTCATATGGAACCAAAAAAGAGCCCTCATAGCCAAAGCAAGACTAAGCAAAAAGAACAAATCTGGAGAAATCACATTACCTGATTTCAGACTATACTATGAGGCCATAGTAACCAAAGCACTGGGACTTAATTACACTAAAGAGCTTTTACATGGCAAAAGGAACAGTCAGCAGAGTAAACAGACAACCCACAGAGTGGGAGAAAATCTTCACAATCTATACATCTGGCAAAGGACTTATATCCAGGATCTACGAGAAACTCAAACAAACCAGCAAGAAAAAAACAAACAATCCTGTCAAAAGTGGGCTAAATACACGAATAGACAATACTCAAAAGAAGATATACAAATGGCCAACAAACATATAAAACATGCTCAACTTCTGTAATAATCAGGGACATGGAAA
The DNA here is from genome assembly GCF_028885655.2 of Pongo abelii. Classification (NCBI taxonomy): domain Eukaryota; kingdom Metazoa; phylum Chordata; class Mammalia; order Primates; family Hominidae; genus Pongo; species Pongo abelii. The sequence continues at coordinate 62,735,530 of NC_072004.2, read as the reverse complement.
TCAAAACCACAATGCAATACTGCCTTACTCCTGGAAAAATGGCTATAATCAAAAAATCAAAAAATTGCAGATGTTGGCATGGATGCAGTGAACAGGGAACACTTCCACACTGCTGGTGGGAATATAAACTAGTACAACCACTATGGAAAACAGTGTGGAGATTCCTTAAAGATCTAAAAGTAGAACTACCATTTGACCCAGCAGTTGCACTACTGGGTATCCACCCAGAGGAAAAGAAGTCATTATATGAAAAAAAAAATACTTGCACACACATGTGTATAGCAGCACAGTTCGCAATTGCAAAAACATGGAACCAACCCAAATGCCCATCAACCAATGAGAGGATAAAGAAACTGTGGTATAGGCCAGGTGCAGGTGCAGTGTCTCACACCTGTAATCCCGGCACTTTGGGAGGCTGAAGCTGGCAGATCACCTGAGGAGTTCAAGACCAGCCTGACCAACATGGAAAAACCCTGTCTCTACTAAAAATACAAAAAAATTAGCCAGGCATGGTAGCACATGCCTGTAATCCCAGTTAATTGGGGTGCTGAGGCAGGAGAATCACTTGAACCTAGGACGCGGAGGATGGGGTGAGCCGAGATTGCGCCATTGCACTGAACCTGGTCAACAACAGCAAAACTCCAACTCAAAAAACCAAAAACAACAACAAAAAACTGGTGTGTATATATATTTGTGTATATATATATATATATTTGTATATATATATTTGTGTATATATATATTTGTGTATATATATATTTGTGTATATATATATATAATCGTGTATATATATAATTATATATATATATTCCATCATATATATATGATGGAATGCTACTCAGCCATAAAAAGGAATGAATTAATGGCATTCACAATGACCTGGATGAGATGAAGACAATTATTCTAAGTGAAGTAACTCAGGAATGGAAAACCAAACATTGTATGTTCTCACTCAGAAGTGGGAGCTAAGCTGTAAGAATGCAAAGGTGTGAGAAAGACACAGTGGACTTTAGGGACTCAGGGGGAAAGGGCGGGAAGAGGGTGAGGCATGAAATACTACAAATAGGATTCCGTGTATATCACTCAGGTGATGTGTACATGAAAATCTCACAAATCACCACTAAAGAACTTTCTCATGCAACCAAACACCTCTGGTTCCTCAATAACCTATGGAAATTTTAAAAAAAAGATTAAAAAAGGAAAGGTTAAATCATTTCTTTTTTTTTTTTATACTTTAAGTTCTGGGGTACATGTGGAGAATGTGCAGGTTTGTTACATAGGTATACATGTGCCATGGTGGTTTGCTGCACCCATCAACCCATCATCTACATTAGGTATTTCTCCTAATGTTATCCCTCCCCTAAGTCCCCACCCTCTGATGTGTGATGTTCCCTGCCCTGTGTCCGTGTGTTCTCATTGTTCAACTCCCTCTTATGAGTGAGAACATGTGGTGTTTGGTTTTCTGTTCTTGTGTTAGTTTGCTGAGAATGATGGTTTCCAGCTTCATCCATATCCCTGCAAAGGACATGAACTCATCCTTTTTTTATGGCTGCATAGTATTCCATGGTGTATATGTGCCACATTTTCTTAATCCAGTCTATCATTGATGGGCATTTGGGTTAGTCCCACGTCTTTGCTATTGTGAATAGTGCTACAATAAACATTCATATGCATTTGTCTTTATAGCAGAGTGATTTATGATCCTTTGGGTATATACCCAGTAATGGAATTGCTGGGTCAAATAGTATTTCTGGTTCTAGATCCTTGAGGAATTGCCACACTGTCTTCCACAATGGTTGAACTAATTTACACTCCCACAAACAGTGTAAACGCGTTCCTATTTCTCCACATCCTCTCCAGCATCTGTTTCCTGACTTTTTAATGATCGCCCATTCTAACTGGGGTGATATGGTATCTCATTGTGGTTTTGATTTGCATTTCTCTAATAACCAGTGATGATGAGCTTTTATTCGTATGTTCGTTGGCTGCGTAAATGTCTTCTTTTGAGAAGTGTCTGTTCCTATCCTTTGCCCCCTTTTTGATGGGGTTGTTAGTTTTTTTTTCTTGTAAATTTGTTTAAGTTTCTTGTAGATTCTGGATATTAGCTTGTTGTCAGATGGATAGATTGCAAAAATTTTCTCCCATTCTCTAGGTTTCCTCTTCACTCTGATGATAGTTTCTTTTGCTGTGCAAAAACTCTTTGGTTTAATTAGATCCCATTTGTCAATTTTGGCTTTTGTTGCCATTGTTTTTGGTGTTTTAATCATGAAGTCTTTGCCCATGCCTATGTCCTGAATGGTATTGCCTAGGGTTTCTTCTAGGGTTTTTATGGTTTTAAGTCTTATGTTTAAGTCTTTAATCCATCTTGAGTTAATTTTTGTATAAGGTGTAAGGAAGGGGTCCAGTTTCAGTTTTCTGCATATGGCTATCTTGTTTTCCCAACAACATTTATTAAATGAGGAATCCTTTCCCCATTGCTTGTTTTTGTCAGGTGCTGATACCAAAACAGATATATAGAACAATGGAACAGAACAGAGGCCTCAGAAATAACACCACCACACATCTACAATCATTTGATCTTAGAGGTTAAATCATTTCTTTAAGGTCACACAGTTATAAGTAATAAAGATTCAAATCTAGCAATTCTAGGTTCAAAACTCGTAGGCTTAATCATAAAAGTATAATGCTTGGTAAAATTTTTTGGTGCCTGTAAAATTATCAGATAAAAACTAGAAGGTATTTGGTGCTATGGTCTGAATGTTTTTGTTCCTCCAAAATTAATGTTGAAATCTAATCCTCATTGTGGCAGTATTAAGAGGTGGGCCTTCAGCAGGTGATTAGGTCACATGGGGACCACCCCTATAAATGGGATTGGTGTCCATACATAAGAGGCTTGAGAAAGCTCACTGTTCCTTCCATCATGTGAGGACATAGCCTTTTGCCCTCTTGTCATGTGAGGACACCGTGAGAAGGTACCATCTTTGAAGGATAGAGTGAGGCCTCACCAGGCACTGAATCTGCTGCCACCTTGAACGGTAAATTAAAGTTACTGCTGTAAATTTATAAATTACTTCGACTAAGATATTTTGTTATAATAGCCTGAGAAGACTGGCAATTGGATATATTCAGTATGTATTTAAGAGGTGAGGTCTGGGCTGGAGATAGAGAGTTTAAAATATGGAAGCCTTTGCAGATAAGTGTATAAGGGAGGCTGATGGCAAGAGTATGGAAGGAACATAACAAGCTAGAAATTGGGAAGCAGAGTGCAGTACTGGAGATCATTTAAAAAAATGAGAAAATGGCATAGCAAGTATCAACTCAGGACTTGGGTAGGCTCAGAAGTAACAAGAGTACAAAAAATTATATCCAATGGCTTTGGAAGGCCAGAGGCCAAAAATAAACCTTTGGTAACCCCGAAAACACATCAGAAAAATGATAAAAGAAGGAGATATAGGAACAAGAATTAATGCCAGCAATCAGCAATTGCACCACCTACACTCGCGTAGTACTTTAAGTATTTTACAATTTCTAATTATCTTCCATTTTTTTCCTCAACTAAGTGAGTATAAAATGTGAAAGGAAAACAAGTATCTTCCTTGTTCATTCCAGGAGCTTGTATCTGCTTCTTATTAAGGTAGTAGCCTGGTGTTCACAGGGGGAGAGAATTGAAAACGCCTATCTCTACAGCCAAAATAGTCACTAAACATGAACAGTTTTGGAAATATGCCTTTCACCATAGGAGAAATATAACATTTGAAAGCACAGTGATCTATATAACTTGCCATTGAGGAAAACCCTGGAGGTTCTTCAAGTTGTTATTGCTGCTTCTGTTTTAACTGAAATCTTGCTTTGTATTAATACAACGGTCAGAAATGACCTTCTAGTTCACTTAACACTATAACATGGTCATCTTTCCATGTCGATCCATATAATTCAGTATCTTCTTAATAAAATCAGCACTTTTAATTCCTCCTAAAAGTCCTGTAGGAAAGCCTGCTTCATATTCTGGTTCATGCATTAAGAACAGTTAGAAGCATTCATTTCTCAATGGACTTGCATTTGGAACATTTCAGATACTCTTTGGACTTTTCTGCCATGTTTTATTAACGTTGACTCCCAGTATTATGTTAGAATAGATTTCATTTTCTCTTTATGTCAATTACGTTGACTGACAGCTGCAGTGAGTTTCTTAGTAACACCTAGGGGATGCTTAGGTTTCCTGCTTTACTATTCTTCCAAATATTGAGAACCTGTCACTAAAAAGTCACTTATCTTTCTTTTCTGCTGATGAAGACCATTTTACTGTTTACCTCATATTTAATTTGCCAAATACAATAAGACTTCAGATTTTGCAACCACTGATACCATGGATTTTTAAAGTTTTTTTTTTAGTAATAATCCTGAGTTCGCAATGAGAGATAGTTAAGATAGTTAAGATTTATTCATAAGTTCTATGATGGCTATTTTCTCTGTCTATATGAAGTCAAACAACTTTTGTAAGTATTGTTAATAAATGACTAATTATGGAAATGTACCAAAAATTGCAGGCCATAGGCTTAGATTTGGGATTTCCGGAAACAGAATTAATCATAAATAACTGACCTATACACATCTATAAAGATTTACCTTTATACTTGGATTGTATGCCAAGTATTTATGTTGAAAATAATTTGAGAAGTTAAACTACAAATTTGTTTCCTTGAGGCCTAAGTGTTCCAAGAAGGTATTATTCAACCTTATTCTCAAGCTCTCAGAATCTACTTATCCACCCCGATATCCCTTTGAAGAGCTTATATTTATTTTTCTTTGCTGCTGAATGAGAATATCTCTAATGTTACATTCTTCTGTCCCACATGCTGGACCTTGCTGTTTAATTAGTATGCCTATCATTGTGGATGAGGAATCTCATGGCTGAGCATCAAAGGAGGAAGGGATTTTCAGGAAAGGAAAAAAGAAGTTATGGAAAGAGAAAATGCAGCAGGGGGTATTATAAAAGTAATGTTCTATCAGACATATATAGTGGTCCAGATATTGCTAAGACAAGTTATTGTTCAATTAATGTTATATTTCTTTCCTCTTTTCTGTTTTCCTAGTGGTACATAGCACAACTCTGAGAATTTTGAACTAACCAGTTACGTGAACTTTGACAATTTACTGTAACTGATCTGCGACTCACTTACTTTATCTGAAAGAAAGAATGGGAAAATAAGTGTAACTACCCTGTTCTTTTTTGAGGAATAATATATAACTAGATTATTATATGCAAAGTACTTAGGACAGTGCTTACATATAGCAAGCACATAATCCTCATTGCATGCAACTGACATAAAAAATTAATCAACACAGGCTATTCCAGGATAGTTTTCTTTTTTAAAAAACAAATTTTAAGTTCAGGGATACATGGCGTGGGTTTGTTACATAGGTGAACTTGTGTCATGAATGTTTGTTGTACAGATTATTTCATAACCCAGGTATTAAGCTTAATACCCATTAGTTATTATTCCTGATCCTCTCCCTCCTCCGCTCTCCTGTGGTGTGTTGTTCCATTTATGTGTCCATGTGTTTCATTTAGTTCTCACTTATAAGTGAAAACATGCAGTACTTGGTTTTCACTTCTTTCATTAGTTTGCTAAGGATAATGGCCTCCAACTCCAACCACGTTCTTGCAAAGGACATGATCTTGTTAATTTTTATGGCTGCATGTTTTTCTATTATAAAGACACATGCACACGTATGTTCATCGCAGCACTATTCACAATAGCAAAGGCACGGGATCAACCTAAATCCTCATCAATGATAGACTGGAAAATGAAAATGTAGTGCTTATACACCAGAATAAGTTTCATTTTTCAATTCAAATTATTTTAAACTCAATTTGGCGTTTTTTGACATAGGATATATAGTCCTCCAATTATAATCTGATAAGTATAAAATATACAGGAGCAAACATAGTAATTATGCTAGTTCTTCATTTCTCATCTCTGCTCCTCAGATTCATTCCCCACCCTTGTAGGCTCTGCTTTGTGCAAAGAGGTATAGAACACTGTGGCATACATCACCTGAATTCCCTGGAAACCTGGCTCCCATTGTGCCTGGAAAATGAAAGTCACCAGCAGCAGATCACAAAAGGGAGGAGAGAGAGGTTGGGACAATCCCCTCCTTGACCCTACCGCTTCTTCTCTTCCTTAGCATTGTCTCTGGCAAGCAGAGGCAATCAAGACTACAGTCTAGCTGAGAATCACCTCTTCCATAATTCCAGTTTGTCTCCTCTGACACTGTTTTCTTTCTGGTATCTTCTGCTGTTTAGGTGAAACCAGCTTCATAGAGCTTCCATACTTACCCGTATGAAGTATTCACTTTAAATTCTCTTCCTTTAAGTCACCTGGAACACATTACATCTTTACTCTTCTATTTTAATATGGTATGACTATGTAACTGCTTTCATATTGTAGTGCCAAGACTTATAGACAAGTGATTTTTAAATCTGTGATCAAACATGTTTTCCAGTTGCCAATTACTGTTTGAAAACACACACTTGGCCTTCTTCTGTTCCAATCACTGTAACTGAATAAAATGTGTTTGCAAACAAACATCCTTCAAGTAAAAGTGCTGAATTAATTATACTTATTATGATTTATAATTATGCATACAGGTCAGCCTGGCAAGGGTATAAGCCCAAGAGTGACAACTAGTCAATGTAGAGAGGGGTGTAATAAGAACAAAAATCTGGTTATAGAAATAGAAAAAAAGGATAGTCAGTAGATAGTATCTAGCAGGCATGGTATACCATGGGTATAAATCCTGAGAGAAAGGGGTATCGAGGAAACTATACATAATAATAGATGACAGGTGGGCAGAGCCTTAAAAAGGTAATAATACTGAAGATGAACAGTATTTTGCTATGTAAGGTGGTAGAAAATAGCCGAAGAGAAATTTGTCAGTAGGTCTTCAAGTTCACCCATTAGAAAGTCGAGAACTGAGATCTGGCCTCTGGACCTTGGAAGGAGGTTGTCAAATGGAAGGCAAACACCTTGGCATTTATGAAGTGTCCATATTCCAAAGAATGGGAGAAAGAAAGTGTGAGAACAATCCAGGGGCTCACTTTCCAGAACAGGAATTTAAGATTACAGTGTGGCAAAAACTATGTAAAAATTGATATTTGTGTAACATACATTTAAAAAAAAATTATTTCATATTGATGTGTAAGACAAAAAAAAGAGACATACATCATAATTATACAGTGAAACAAATGATCAAAAAGTGAATGTTTCCAATTAACCTCCACCAAAGTAAAAAATCAGAGCATTTCCAGCACCATAAAAAACTCCAGCTCCTCCCTAATCACTATTCTCCCCTCCAATACTCCCACATCTAACAATATAAATTAAGATGGCCTGTTTTGAACTTTATACAAATGCATTCCTGAAATATATGTTATTTTGCATGTAGCTTATTTTATCAAATATTACATTGTGATAAGAATCCATGGCATAGCATGCAGGTGCAATCCACTCCTATATAGTGCTATGTAATATTCCATTATATGACTATATAATATTCCATTATATTCCATTATATCCCATTATATCATTATATGATACAATTTGTTTATGCATTTTTAACTGTTCCACTACCAATGAACAGTTTCTACACGTTGGAGCAATTAAGAATATAATGTTTTTAACAGCATGGTACTGGTACCAAAACAGAGATATAGATCAATGGAACAGAACAGAGCCCTCAGAAATAATGCCGCATATCTACAACCATCTGATCTTTGACAAACCTGACAAAAACAAGCAATGGGGAAAGGATTCCCTATTTAATAAATGGTGCTGGGGAAACTGGCTAGCCATATGTAGAAAGCTGAAACTGGATCCCTTCCTTACACCTTATACAAAAATTAATTCAAGATGGATTAAAGACTTAAATGTTAGACCTAAAACCATAAAAACCCTAGAAGAAAACCTAGGTAATACCATTGAGGACATAGGCATGGGCAAGGACTTCATGTCTAAAACACCAAAAGCAATGGCAACAAAGGCCAAAATTGACAAATGAGATCTAATTAAACTCAAGAGCTTCTGCACTGCAAAAGAAACTACCATCAGAGTGAACAGGCAACTTACAAAATGGGAGAAAATTTTCACAACCTACTCATCTGACAAAGGACTAATATCCAGAATCTACAATGAACTCAAACAAATTTACAAGAAAAAAACAAACCACCCCATCAAAAAGTGGGCAAAGGATATGAACAGACACTTCTCAAAAGAAGACATTTATGCAGCCAAAAAACACATGAAAAAATGCTCATCATCACGGCCATCAGAGAAATGCAAATCAAAATCACAATGAGATACCATCTCACACCAGTTAGAATGGCAATCATTAAAAAGTCAGGAAACAACAGGTGCTGGAGAGGATGTGGAGAAATAGGAACACTTTTACACTGTTGGTGGGACTGTAAGCTAGTTCAACCATTGTGGAAGTCAGTGTGGCAATTCCTCAGGGATCTAGAACTAGAAATACCATTTGACCCAGCCATCCCATTACTGGGTATATACCCAAGGGATTATAAATCATGCTGTTATAAAGACACATGCACACGTATGTTTATTGCGGCACTATTCACAATAGCAAAGACTTGGAACCAACCCAAATGTCCAACAATGATAGACTGGATTAAGAAAATGTGGCACATATACACCATGGAATACTATGCAGCCATAAAAAAGGATGAGTTCATGTCCTTTGTACGGACATGGATGAAGCTGGAAACCATCATTCTCAGCAAACTATTGCAAGGACATAAAACCAAACACCACATGTTCTCACACATAGGTGGGAATTGAACAATGAGAACACATGGACACAGGAAGGGGAACATCACACTCTGGGGACTGTTGTGGGGTGGGGGGATGGGGGAGGTATAGCATTAGGAGATATACCTAATGTTAAATGACGAGTAATGGGTGCTGCACACCAACATGGCACATGTATACATATGTAACTAACCTGCACATTGTGCACATGTACCCTAAAACTTAAAGTGTAATAATAATAAAATTAAAAAAAATAAAAAATAAAAAAAGAATATAATGTTTTTATAAAATCATTTTATATAAATTTTGGTTTACTTATATCTATTGCATGCACATGAATAGAATGATTGGGTCATAACATATGCACATGTTGAACCACAATAGATAAACAAACAGTTCTCTCGATGGACATACTAATATCTCCTCCCAGTGACAGTACATGAATGCTGTCAGTTTGCTTCCTTGCTGGGATTTTTGTTGCTCTTTTTTTTTTTGTTGTTGAAATATTCTGATAAGTTTGTAGTCATATCTCATAATTTGTCATTATAATTTGTAATTTTAACTAGTCTGTGTCAAATAATAAATGAAATTGAACAACTTTCACAGTGTGATTGGACACTCGAGCCTCCTGTTTTTTGAAGTGCCTGCTCAAGTCACTTACCCATTTTTCTATTGTATTGCCTTTCTTTTCTTTACTAATTAGTGTAAGTCCTATATATGTGTTGCATATGTAAGCCTTGTCATTTATTTATGTTAAAATATACATTTTACCATTCTATAGCTTGCCTTTGAGCCCTCTTAATAGTGTAGTCTAATAAACAGGTATTTTTAATTTAAATTTAATTCAATATTTCAACTGTTTCATTTTGTGATGAGAATATGAAATTCTCTTCTCTAAGTTCAAGAAAGAAGGCAGAAAACAGACTGCTGTTTGACCCTAGATTCAAGCACTAAACAATCCAACGCAGAGCTTGGTTAGCCCCAATCAGTCACTAAAAACTTCAAAGTGACTTCTCAGTCATTTAACCCTCTAAGTATGTATCTAGGTATAGTAAGAGTTCCTTCAAAGAAGAAAAAGAATCTGACCACTTTGACCAGGCTTGTGAAGTAATATAAATCTCTTACAGGCCAGTAAGAGAAATACTGATCATATTAAGAGACACAAAGAGCTTTTTGCCTGAATGAAAAAAGAGTGTTTTAACTTCTTTAAATGATTCAATTCAAAGTACTATGTTTACTCCATGTTTGCTCTTAGGCCTTGACTCATCTGAGCACACTTTCATATCCTTTTCTCAGGATTTGTGGGGCTTACTTGAGTTTTCATAGAGGAGTTTGATACTAGCTTTTATTATACTTATTTTTGTATATTATACAATTTCCATGTTTAATGTCTTCATTGGCCCAAAGTGATGTAACAGACATTGAATTTTAATCAAATTCCAGGGCTTATTTGTAGTGGAGCTCAGATTCATAAATGGGAATAAATCATACCCTTTAATTTATGGAACTCTGCAATCATTGGTTCTTGTACAAACTAAATTACTTCTTAGATATTTTTACTTTATTATTCTTTCTCTTTGCTCCCACAAGCACAGGTATCTATGTATGGAAAGTCTCTGATTTAGGATGGTTTGACTTAAAGATTTTTTTCTTAATGTTATTTTTTGATTTGCTAATAGGTTTATCAGGATGTGACCCCATGGTAAGTCCAGCAGCACCTGTGTTTAAATAGTGTTCTTCATAATATGAGTATTTTGTTTTCACATTATTGAGTTTTGAGAATGCTTTATGTATTCTGAATATGAGTTCTTTATCAGATTTGCAATTATTTTCATTTTTGTCTTTATCACTATCAGCTTATTTAAAAGTTTATCTTCTCCCTCTTTTCATCTCTTTGAATCATTTTTATAATTTCTTCCTAAAATATTATTTACTTTAATGTTGTTATTTTGTTGGAAACATAGAGTGTGCTTATTCCATTTTCTTTATTTTTATTTTTAAATTTATTATTTATTTATTTATTTATGTATTTATTTATTGTACTTTAAATTCTGGGATACAAGTGCAGAACGTGCAGGTTTGTTACATAGGTATACATGTGCCATGGTGGTTTGCTGCACCTATCGACCCGTCATCTAGGTTTTAAGCCCTGCGTGAATTAGGTATTTGTCCTAATGCTTTCCCTCCCCTTGTCCCCCGGTCCCTGACAGGCCCCAGTGTGTGATGTTCCCCTCCCTATGTCCATGTCTTCTCATTTTCAACTCCCACGTATGAGGGAGAACATGCAGTGTTTGGTTTTCGTAAAACTACATCTAGAGTATATCCTCTAGGTCAATTTTTACTATTTGTTTTGTTTTTCAGATTTTTAATGGTATCTGTACATAAATTCAATTTATCTTATTTAGTTTATATGGATTTTTTTTAATTGGAGCTTACCTGTCTAGTTCTGCCATTTGCTTAAAAATAAAGTGGGGATGGACATCTGTGAGAGTTGAGTTAGCTAAGGGATTCATTTTTGTATACAGTCTCAGGGAATGTGAAAATTATGCTGTGACATGTGGTGTAGATATACACATCAATGGAACCGAATGGAGAGTTCATAAAGAGACCCACAGTTACATGACTGATCAATTCAAAGATGCCAAGGTGATTCATTGGAAAATTTTTTTTTTCATCATGAATTGCTGGAGAAATTATACAACCAATTTTTGTTTTGTTTTGTTTTGTTAAAGTAAAATTAGGAAAACAAATAAAAAGAACCTCAGCTTATACTGCTTAGCTCATCATATAAAAACATTACCTAGTATTGAATTATAGACCAAGTAACTAAAAACATCTGAAAGTAAATATAAAACAAAATATTGGTAACTATATTTATATTGGTAATATTGGTAAATATATTTCTTTTAATTTTACAAAAAAAGCATAAAACTTAAAAAAGTGGTAAGTTGGGTTTCATCGCAATTTTAAATGTTGCTTTTTGAAAGACATCATTAAGAAAATGAAAAGATAAGTCACTAATAAGAGAAAATATTTCCAAAACTTATACTGGAAAAAAAAGACTTATGTCCAGAATATATAAAGAATTCTTAAAAATCAATGTTAAATAGAGAAACAACCAATAATAATTGCCAAAAAATGTTGAGCAAACACTTCACCAAGGAGAGACAGATTCAGGAAGAGATGGTGGAAAAAATGTTCAGCACGGTAGTTCTTTGAAAAATGCAAATTAAAATACCAAAATAATATTTCACTACACATTTACTAAAGAAGCTGATTTTTTTTAAAGAAAGAAACAGGCAATACGAAGTGTATGCAAGGCTGTGACACCATTGGAACTCTAATGCTCTGTTGGAAGAATGCAAAATGTATTCAGCAACAACAAGGAACCAACTACTGGTATATGCCACAACAGGAATGAAGTTTAAAAACATTATGCTAAGGAATGAAACCAAACTAAAAATGTACATGCTAAATGTTTTCATTTATATAATATTCTAGAATATGCAAAGTATAGGGACAAAGATCAGATCATCACTTGCCAAGGACTGAGAGTAGAATTTGAGAGACTGACTACAAAAAGGAATAAGGTAATTTTGCAAAGTGCTTGAAATATTTCATATCTTGATTATGTTTTTTGTTATACATCCTATATTACATTTCTGAAGCCTAGTGGAAGTGTACATCTGTGTTATTGCTATAAAGAACTACCTGAGACTGGGTAATTTATAAAGAAAATAAGTTTAATTGGCTCCATAGTTCTGCAGGCTGTACTGAAGGTACAGTACAGCCCTTATAATGGCTTCAGCTTTTGTGGTGTCATCAGGAAGCTTCCAATAATGGCAGAAGGCAAAGGAGGAGCAAGCATCTTACATGATGGGAGCAGGAGCAAGAGAGAGAGCAACCAGATCTTGTGATAACTCACTCACTATTGTAAGAACAGCACCAAGAGGATGTTGTCAAACCATTCATGAAAAATTCACCCCCATGATCCAATCACTTCCCATAAGGCTCCAACTCCAACATTGAGGATTACAATTCCACATGATATTTTGGTGAGGGTCACAGGTCTAAACCATATGAAAATCTAAAAACAGATGAGTATTGATTCTTCTGCAAGTGGATATTCAGTTTTCCCAAAAACTATTTTGTGAAGAGGCTTTCCTTTTAAAATTATTTCTTGCACCTTGGAAGAAAATCAATAGACCATTAATGCATGGGTTTATTTCTTGGGTTTCTATTTTGTTCCAATGGTTGATGTGCCTGTTTTAATGCCAATACTGTGCTGTTTTGATTATTGTAGCTTTCTGATATATTTTATTTACCTATTGATAGATAAACTTATAAATATTTACCATGTACAGCATAATGATTTGAAGTACCTATACATTGTGGAATGACTAAATCTAGCTATATTAGCATATATATTACTTCACATAGTTATCATTTTTATGGTAAGAACACTTAATATGCACTCTCAGCACTTTTCTAGAATACAACGTATTTTTAATGATAGTAACTATATTGTACAGTAGACCTCTTGCACTTGTTCTTCCTATCTAATTGAAATCTTATATCCTTTGACTGAAAATTCTCCAATGCTCCTCCCAAATACGCCAGCCCCGGTAGCTGCCATTCTATTCCCTACTTCTATGAGATTATATTTTTTAGATTCCACACATAAGTGGGATAAGTGAGTGATATGTGTACTTGGCACTTTGTTTATTTCACTGAACATAATGTTCTCCATTATGTTCTATCCTTGTTGTCATAAATGACAGAATTTTCTTTTTTAAAAAGGGCTTAATAGAATTTAATTTTTTATATATTTCACATTTTCTTTATCCATTCATCCATTGATGAACATTTAGTTTGATTCATATATTGGTCATTGCCAACAATACTGCAATAAACATGAAAGTACAGGCATTTCTTTGACATACTACTTTTATTTCCTTTGGATTTACACCCATTAGAGGGATTACTAGATAATATTATAGTTCTATTTTAATTTTTTTGAGGAAACTTTATACTGTTTTTCATAATTGTAATATATTTTAAAATTAGGCGGTGCGATGCTTCCAGCTTTGTCTCTGTTTGAATTTTCTTTTTGTATGGCTCAAAAGTGCTTTGATTAGTCAAGGTCTTTTGTGTTCCCATAAAAAATTTTAGAATTTTTTTAATTCTTTGAAAATTTACATTGGAATTTTGATATAGATTGCTTTGAATCTGTAGATCAGCTTCGTAAGTATGAACATTGAACGATATTAATTCTTCTAATTTATGAACATGACATATCTTTCCACTTATTTGCATCTTCTTCAGTTTCTTTTACCAGTGTACAGATCTTTCAACTCTTCGGTTAAATTTATTCTAAATATTTTAATTTTTGTAGCTATCGAGAGTGGGATTTTAAAACTTTTTTTTCAGAGAGTTCACTGTTAGTGTATACAAATGCCATTAATTTTTGTATGTTGATTTTCTACCCTGCAACTATACTAAATTTGTTTACTAGTTCTAACAGTTTTTTGGTAGAGTATTTGGGGTTTCAATGTATAAAATCATGTAATCAGCAAAAAAAGACATTTTTACTTTTTTCTTATTTGGAGGCATTTTATTTCTTCTTCTTGCCTAGTTTATCTGACTAGGATGTTGTGCATCATGTTAAATAGAAGTTGTGAGAGTAGGCATCCTTGTTTTATCCATGATCTTACAGGAAAAGTTTTCAATTTTTCACTATTGAACGTGAAAAATAAAACTGGACCCTTATCTCCCACCATATACATAAAAGAGCTAAAATAAATTTTAAAAACTTAAACATAAGGTCTGAAACTGTTAAACTGCTAGAAGTAAACATAGCAAGAAAGCTTCACAATATTTGTCTAGACAATAATTTTTTTGCATTTGACCCTAAAAGCACCGTAAGCAAAAGACACACACACACCCACCCACCCACACACACACACACAAAGTAAAGTAGAATTTCATCTAACTAAAAACTTTCTACAGAGCAGAAACAATTAACAGCCAGGTGTGGAGGTCTGAAACTGTGGTCCCAGCTACCCAGGAGGCTGAGGTGGGAGGGTGGTGTGTTAGTCTGTTTTTATGCTGCTTTAAAGAACTGACCAAGCTTGGGTAATTTATAAAAGAAAGAGCTTTAATTGACTCACAGTTCAGCATGGCTAGGGAGGCCTCAGGAGACTTACAATCATGGTGGAAGGTGAAGGGGCAGCAAAGCACTATCCTGGCAAGGTGGCAGGAAGGAGAAGTGCCCAGTGAAAGGGGAAGAGCCCCTGATAAAACCATCAGATCTTGTGAGAACTCACTCACTATCACAAGAACAGCATGGAGGAAATCACTCCAAAGATTCAATTACCTCCACTGGGTCTTTCCATTGACATATGGGGATTATGGGGATTATGGAGATTATGAAGATTACAATTCAAGATGAGATTTGGGTGGGGACACAAAGCCTAACCATATCAGAAGGCTTGAGCCTAGGAGGCAGAGGTGGCAGTGAGCTGAGATCTTGCCACAGCACTCCAACCTGGGTGTCAGCATGAGAGGCTGTCTCACAAAAAAAAAAAAGAAAAGGAAAAAAAAGGAAACAATTACAAAGTGAAGAGAACCTAGGGATGTGGGAAAAAAGTATTTGTAATATATACATCTGAAAAAGGTTAATCTTCACTATATATGTGTGTGTGTATATATATATGTGTGTGTGTGTGTGTATATATATATACATATATATATACACAAAAAAAATAGCCAAAAAGAAAGAACCCAGTTTACCTGATACAAAAACCAGTTAAGGATACAATAACAACAAAAAGAATATTACAGGCCAATATCCCTGATAAACTTAGGAGCAGAAATTCTCAAAAAGATATTAGCAAATCAATTTCTCAACAACACATCAAAAAGAAAGTGTGCCATGACCAAGTGGGGTTTATTCCAGGGACACAAGAATTGTTCAACATATGCAAATCAACAAATGCAATACATCACTTCAACAAAATGAAGGACAAACACCATATGATCATCTCAATAGACCCAGAAAAAAAAGCATTTGATAAAATCCAACATCTCTTCATGATAAAGCCTCTCAACAAATTAGGCATAGAAGGAACATACATCAACATAATAAAGCCCATATGTGACAAACCTACAGCTAATATCAAACTGAATGAGGAAAATGTGAAAGTCTTCCCTCTAAGAACTGGAATAAGACAAAGATGAACACTTTTACCGCTCTTATTCAACAGTGTACTTGAAGTCCTAGCCAGAGCAATCAGACAAGATAAAAAAAACAAAGCATCAAAATTGAAAAAGAGGAATTCAAATTGCTCCTTTTTTCAAGTGACATGATCTCATATATAGACAAATCTAAAGATTAAGCCAAAAAACACTTAGAGCTGATAAATGTATTTAGTAAAGTTGCAGAATACAAAATCAACCTACAAACAAATATCAGTAGTGTTTCTATACACCAATAACCACCTAGCTAAAAAAGAGATCAAAAATGCAATCTCATTTTAAATAGCTACAAAAATACTTTGGAATAAATTTAACCAAGGAGATAAAAAACCTCCTCAACAAATACTACAAAACACTAATAAAAGCAATGCAAGATAACACACACAAAATGGAAAGATATCTATGTTCATGGATCAGAATTAGTATTGTTAGAATAGCTATACTACCCAAAATAATCTACAGATTGAACACAGTTCCTATCAAAATACCAGTGACATTCACAGAAATAAAAAAAATCATAAAACTCATATGGAATGACAAAAGACCCCAAATAGCCAAAGTAATATTGAGCAAAAAGAACAAAACTGGAGGCATCACACTCCCCCACTTCAAAATATACTACAAAGCTGTAGTATTCGAAAGCATGGTATTGATATAAAAACAGACACATAGACAAGCGGAACAGAATAGAGAATCAAGAAATAAATGCATGTATTTATAGCCAAATGATTTTCGACAAAAGCATCGAGAATATACACTGGGGAAAGGATACTCTCTTCAAAAAACGGTACTGGGAAAATTGGATATCAACTTGCAGAGAAACCTAGTTAAATCCCTATCTCTCACCATTTACAAAAATAAAATCAAAATGGATTAAAAACTTTACTGAAAGACCTGAGGCTGTGAAACTACTAGAAGAAAACATAGGTGTAATGCTTCAGGGCAATGACCTAAACAATAATTTCATGAATAAGACTTCAAAAGCATAGGCAACAAAAGCAAAAATAGACAAATAAGATTACATCAATCTGAAAAGCTTCTGCACAGCAAAGGAAGCAGTAAACAGAATGAAGAGACAACCTGTAGAATAAGAGAAAATATTTGCAAACCATTCATCTGACAAGAGACTAATGTGAAGAAAATACAGGAAACTCAAACAACTCTATAGCAAAATTATAATAGTAAGAATAATAATATTTGTCATTAAAAAAGTGGGCAAAAGATCTGAATAGACACTTCTCGAGTGAAACATATGAGGGGCGAGTATCTGAAAAAGTGTTCAGCATTCCTTATCATCAGGGATATGCAAACTAAACTACAGTGAGATAGCACCTCATACCTCTTAGAATGACTATAAGAGAATCCTTGTACACTGTTGATGAGTGTAAATTAATACCTCTTAGAATGACTATTGTCAAAAATTTTGATGATAAATAGTTGGATAAGTTGTGGGAAAAAAAGAATCCTTGTACACTGTTGATGAGCACAAATTAATGAGGCCTGTATAGAAAACCATACAGCAATTCCTCAAAAAGCTGAAAATAGAATTAACATATGATCCAGGCCGGGAGCGGTGGCTCATGCCTATAATCCCAGCACTTTGGAAGGCTGAGGCGGGCAGATCGCAAGGTCAGGAGATCGAGATCACCCTGGCCAACATGGTGAAACCCACTCTCTGCAAAAAATACAAAAATTAGCCAGGCGTGGTAGTGGGCGCCTGTAGTCCTAGCTACTTGGGAGGCTGAGGCACGAGAATCGCTTGAACCCAGTAGGTGGAGGTTGCAGTGAGCTGAGATTGCGCCACTGCACTCCAGCCTCCAGCCTGGCAACAGAGTGAGACTCCGTCTCAAAAAAACAAACAAAAAACAAAAAACAAAAACAAAAAAAGACAAAACAAAACAAAAACATATGATCCAGCAATCCCATTTCTGGGTATATATTCAAGATAATTTAAATCATTTTGTCAAAGAGATACATGCCCTCTCATGTTCATGGCAGCAGTACTCACAATAACCAGATACAGAATCAACCTAAGTGCCTATCAATACATTAATAGATAAAGAAAATTTGGTATGTATACACAATGGAATACTATTTAGCATTTTTGAAAAAGGAAATCCTAGCATTAATAACAACATTAATAAACCCAGAAGACATTATGTTAAGTAGAATAAGCCAGTCACAGAAAGACAAACATTGCATGATCTCACTTATATGTGGAAGCTAAAATAGATGATCTCATAGAGGGAGAGAGTAGCACGATGGTTATTAGAGGCTGGTAAGAGGAAGGGTCATGGTGGAGAGGAATGGGGAGATGTTGGTCAAAGGGTGCAAAGTTTCAGTTAGATAAGGAAAAATAAGTTTTTGAGATCTATTGCACAGCAGGATGAGTATAGTTAATAATTTTATGTTGTATATTTTGTAATTTCTTAGAATGTAAATTTCAAATGTTTTCATTGAAAACAGGTAATATTCTAACCAAAAAATACGATGTGATGTGATGAGTAAGTTAATTAGCTTGACTTCATCATTCTGCAACATATACATGTATCAAAAATTACAGCATAGCTCATAAATATATTCAATTATTATTTCCCTATTTAAAAAGAAGATGAGTTTTACTGATATAAATTACACCTCAATAAGCCTGAATTAATAAAAAATATGTTGGGATAACTGTTGTAGGGACACTTCCCTCCTCACTTATTGATGTATCTTACTTTATATGTTCAAATTATATTTTTGTTAACCTCTTTATTGATCAATATTCCTACTAAAAGTCAAGTTCCTCACACACATTCCTTGTCCATTATGAAGTTTCTGGTGTGTAGATGAATGGTTGATACTTAGAAAGTGCTCTTGTGTCAAGTTTTATCCTGAGGAATAGTTTAGAGTTAAATTTTCTATATTTAATTGATTATTATCAACAACTACAAAAATGGTAGCATTTTTTTGCTTTCAATTTTGCTTTCACTTCAGGACTAAAAGAAAAAAATAAATGAAAAAATAATTAATAAAATGAATGAGTTTTCCAGGTGGTGCCTCTTTCAGCTTCCTCTCTTCTGTCATACTGTGTTGTAAAACTGAGCCTCTAATAGAACATACCTTTCTCCTTCCATGACCAAATATATTCTAAATATATATTGTTGCAATAAAAGATGACTTCAGGGCCCTTATGTGGACTCTCTCTTTTAAATAAATCTGCAGTCTTTTAGAGATTTGTGTCATCAAGAATCATTTCTATCCATTGAACAATATGGTTAATATATCTACTCTTCAGGCTTGCAGTAAGATTAAATGAGATGGATATATAATATACCAGGTCCAGTGATTAGCAGGAAGTATTATTCAATAAGTGTATTACTTCAATAAATATTCAATATATATTCTCTTCTTCCAAACTCTCTCTTTGGACATAACAAAATAATACCCTTAAATATTAGAAAAGAAAATTTAGTCCTTTCTGTCTCAATTTCTTAAAAATTAGAAAAAGATTTTTATTTTCTTTCTGATGACTTCACTGAACACAAAGATCAATGTTATCTCTACAGCCAATGAAATCCAGGAATAATTTTCTGCAATGATTAATTGGTATTTTCAATTCTTTCATTCTTATTAATGTTTTGTGTACATATATTCTACCTCAAGACAGCACCCACCATTCATCCTCTAAACTCCTCAAGGACAAAAGCCCTGTGTTATGTGTGTTTGGATGTCAGCCTTGATGCTGTATATGTTTTAGGTTTTCCACAAACATGTTGAATTGTTGACTCAACTGTTGGAAAGCATTCAGTTATACACTCAGAAATTGATTATCAAAGTAGAAGAAGTATTTTAAAAGAAATTTGCTTCAAATTTTGGCAGTATTAATTCATATTTAAGACCATTGAGTAAGGATATTCAAGAAGTTTTTCCTTTAATCGTCATAAGGTGTAAGTCTCCTTGACATTATAAACAATTATTCATGCAATGAAGACAGGTCGACCTGTTTTGGAAAGGGCTCGTTTTTCTTTCTTGCGTAGTCTAGTTCTATTTTGGACTCAGGAAATGAGGAATTACTTTACAAAGAATGGGACATTCTCTAAATTCCTCTGAGCTCTATATTGAACATCCAAACCAAAGATAAAAGAAAAAAATATATAATTAAATAAATAGAAATAAATTTATTATCTTTCTTTAACTCTTCTCAAATCTACCTCCAAAATAAAAAAAGAAGTTATCCCATCGCTAATTATTTTAGAAGGCAGTGCCTGAACACTATAATTAAACTTTATTTTCCAAATTTTATATATATATTTAAAATTTTAACTGTACATTTCTGATCATAAATTTGTTTCCTGTACATCACTTTAATAAGTTTCCTTGTGCTGTGAATAGTCTGTTTTGCCCATGTATATAGTGCTTGCAGACTTTAGTTAAGGATTAAAAGAGATAGGCAGATAATGTAACTTAGCCAAGGGCTTGACGAGAGCATTATTCAGTAAATATCTGTCCTTACTCTTCAAATCTGTTCTCCTGCTCTGCTCTCCTGGATGTCCTACCACAAATTCATATACAATCAGTGCTCATATGATTTTATATTCTATGTTTATATATACCCACTTGAAGGACCGGATACAGTAAAGGGAGTAGATGAAACACACATGACAATAAAACCCTGACCCACAATCTCTGCACTGACCAATCCAGAAAGCCAAACTACATCCGCAGCAGTCAAGAATAGTAAGGACTTGTCAGCTTCCCTGTTTGCAATTAAGACTAAATAGAGACAGCCAAATATACTCTTCAAACCAATCACACAGAATGTCCCACTTTTCGTTAGCCTGACTTCAGCTTCCCCATGCTAACAACTTCTAATCGGAGCATACCTGAAGCCTTCTTTCTCTTTTCCACTATAAAGCTTTCGCACTTTGCTGTCTTTGAGTATCTGCCTAACAGTGCTGATAGTCGACTTCTTTACCATAGCAAGCTGTGAATAAATAATCTGTTTATTTTAATTTTGATGATCTTCATTTATTTTCATACCCTCTTTGGCTAAACTTATCATATTTTAACTTTGAATATTTTGGTAATCATCTTAATATTTTCATCTCCCCTTTTTTATTGTTAATAACATTCTTTACTTGAGGCAAACTTCCACATTATCAAATTGATATTTCTAGTATTTAATCAAATTATGTCAGTTTCTACTAAAATGTTTTCAAATACTTCTTATTTCCTGAAAGGAAAATCCAAAATGTTTCATGTGACCATAGGGATCTATGATTTGGTGTTTTAGCCCCCCTTTTTTTTCCGTTTCTTTTTAGTCCTTGAAATTCAACAACACAGAAATACTCATAATTCCATGTTTATGCCAAGACAAGCCAGGGCCTGCATTTACTTTTCACTTGCTCAACCATTTGCTTTAAATGATTTATCTTGATTTCACACTAACTACACTAATCCATTCTTTCACTCTTAGTTCAATTGTTATTACTTGTGATAAACTTGCTTATTTTCCCCCATGGAAATCTAGACCCTATGTAGAGTTTAGAGATCTTCACAATAACAAATGACATATAGTATTGGAGAGGTGGATTAAATACTTGCATCTTCCCTAAATTTCAAAATAATTAAAGTTCACTTTAAAACATATTTGTATATTCCCAGGGTGTGCCTCTTGAGAAGTGCTTTACAAATATCAGTGGAAATAATGCAAGCATAAAGGAATGCTCAAAAACTTGTCTAATAGTCCCAACTGCTCTTTCTTTTGATTCATTCCAAATAAGTTTAGGTTTCTTTCTTACGTGGTGAATGGTACTAGAAATTGTTCCTTTTTAAGCATACAAAAATTAAAAACAAAAACCCACATAATCTAAGTTGCTATACAATTTGATCATAATCACATTTTCTAAATCCTCATAGGTTGTCTTTAAATATAATAAAATGAGCCAGAGAAGGCGAATCACATTTCCATACATTTTAACATATAACTTCCCAAAAGAACATAAGGAATATTTTTCTACAATTAACCTGACCAATCTTTTGGGAAATTTCTAAAATGGTTATACATATTTCAAAATAATTTTCAAAGGAAATGCCTTGTACTTCATTACAATGTGTTTAAAAGTGGTTAGCATGTTATAACAAAATACTCCAAAACTGTTTGAACACAAGTGTCATTAAAATTTGTAAACGGATTGTTGAGCCTTTGGAGATGTAGATGAACCATCTCTTCAAATTTTGAGAAGGTTTTGATCCATTAATAAAAAGGCGAAATGTGCAAATAATCAAAAAAACTATGTACATATGTTTGCATTTCAAAACACATATTGGCTTTTCACTCAAACAAAATAACATAGAAAAGAAGTTGGGCCAGATATAAGGCTGACATGTTGAATTATAAATACCTGTAAAATATCCAGGACAATCCGTCTGGAAGGCAGAGGAAAACTTCAGTTTGAAACTTGAGAAAAATGTTTTAAATAAAAATATGGAGGCTTTGTTCAGTTATAGAGGGGTCGTTGAAACTTTGGATGTAGTCACCTAAGGTAGCGTATAGAGGAGAAGAGTCAAGGGCCAGCTTCTGCAGCACCAGCATTTGAGGTTAGACATAGCCAGATAAAGTCTGTAAAAGAAAAAACAAAGGTAGAAAATAAGGGCTCATATTGCATCTACTAAGGGTCACTGCACAAAGCCTACATAAGATATCCTTAATACATCACCATAATGTACACTAAATATATAGTGTATACAATTTAGTGTTACTCAAAATAACTTTGAATATCAAATGTTTGAATATCAAAACTTTGAATAAGAATGAATATCAAAGAATACCTTCATTCAACAATGGATTTTTGTTTCTTCATTTTCCTATTTGTTCACTCAAAGAAACATTTACTGAGTGGTGAACAAGTCAGAAAATATCTTTGCCTTGTGAAACTTAAAGTGGATTATGGACATTACACATGGATAAAAGGGCATGAGTGAATTTTATATAATTATAGATGCTATGGGGGCAAAATAACTTTAAAACTAAATAGAGAGTAGAATGCTAGTGGTTGTGGGAGAGGGAGTAGCGAGAGTTTGATTCCTTGCTTTAGGTAAAGAGGTCAGAGCATCCTTTCTGGGAAACTGACATTATGACAAAGATCTGTGTGACACAGAATCAACTTTGTGCATATTTAGAGTAAACATTCCAAGCAAAAGGATTAATTAGTGTAAAAGTCTGTTGAAGGATGAACTTGACAATCTCAAGACTAGAAAGAGATGATGTGGCTGAAGCCTAAGAAAGGAGAAGAGTAATAATTTAATCTGAGGTCAGAGAGGTAGCAAAAGTCAAATTGTACAGGACATTATGAACCATGGAACATACTTGAATTTTATTTTAATTTAAGTAGGACACTTCTGGGAAGAGTTTAAGCACAGAAGGAGAAATGTTTGAAAGACTTTTCTTTTTAATTATTTTTTAATAATAAAACTGGCTGCAGCTATACTGAGAGTGGACAACAGAGGAAGATAAGCACCTCTCTGAAACTCTTCTTTCAGGAGATGTGTTGTCCAGGGTGGGGATGATAACAGTAGAAATTGTAGTGGACAGTTATATTTCTAATATATGTTACATATTTGACTAAGTGTTGGAGAAACAAAAATGAGATGGATAGCCGTATACTTGAAATGTGTGTAGGCCATCTAAAAAGAAAAATAAATAATGTGATGACTGCTATAATTAAAAAAAGATAATGAAATATTCTAAAAAACTCACGTTTGGAAGCTAGATGGATAAGAGTTCAAATACGAGTTCTGCAACTTATTAGATGTGATGAAATATGTTTTGTTTATTTGAGATTGTCTTTTATTTATAAAAACATACAAGATTAAATATGTCTTAAGATTTCACCTCTTCTCAACTCAGCATACAGATAACATAATCCCAATTAAAATCACAACAATCTATTTCATAGATATTAACAAACTGATTCTAAAGTGTATATAGAAAAGAAGACCTTGAACACACAATACAATGCTGCAGAAGAAGAACAAAGTTAGAATGTTTATACTACCTAATTTGTATAACTCTGTAGTAAAATCTATGGAAATTCAGACAGTGTGGTACTGGTAAAGAATAGATACGTAGATTAATGGAGCAAAATAGCGAACCCAGAAATAGACACACAAATTTGTCAAGTTACAAAGGAACAAAGGGAAGTCAATAGAGAATGTATAGTCATTTTAACAAATGGTTCTGAAATGATTGAACTTTCATATACAAAATAGAACAGAAAGATATGCACACATGCACGCGCACACACACACACACCCCTACACAGACCTTATACCTTTCACCTAAATTAACTCAAAAGAGCATAAACCTAAATGTAGACCATGCAACTATAAAACTTCTAGAAGAAAACATGGAAGAAATGATGTGACTTTGGAAATGATGATGAGTTTTAATATGTAAAACTAAAACCATTAACCAAAAAAAAAAAGATAAGTTGCAATTTTTTAAATTTAAAACTTCTCATCTGTAAAATATACTATTACAAAAATGAATAGTCAAGAAACATAATGGAGGAATATATTTTAAAGGCAAATATTTAATAAATGTATCTGTCCAAAATATGCAAAGAACAATGAAATTGAACAAGAAGAAAAGCAATAGGCAAAATAATATGAACAGACATTTTATCAATAAAGATGAGCTAATGACAATAATCATATGAAAAGAGGATCAAAATTATCTGTGACCAGGGAATCTCAAATTGAAACAATAAGATAACAGTACACACTTATAAGAAATGCTAACAAGGACTTTTATGCATTGCTAAAGGAAATGCAAAATGCTACTTCCACTTTGGAAGAGAGACCATCAGTTTCTAATAAAATTAAATGTAGTCTTGCCATGTGATCCTGCAATTACCCTACTAGATTTTTATCCAGCTTATTAAAATACATATGTCCAGACAAAAAATTTATATGAATGGTATTTATTCATAATTGATGAAAACAGGAAGTAACCAAGATGAGACATTCTTCAATATGTGAATAGATGAACAAACTGGGGAGCATCCATACAATAGTTGTTTAGCAATAAGAAATAAAAAAAATTAAGCCATGAAAATATGTGGAAGAATTTTAAATGCATACTGCTAAGTGAAATAAGCCAGTCTGTGAATGCTATATACTGTACGAGTCCAACTACATGCCATTCTGAAAAAGCAAAACAATAGTGACAGTATATTAGTTTTCTGTTGCTGCTCTAACAAATTACCACAAATTTGGCAGCTTAAAACAACAGAAATAATTTTTTTCATAGTTACAAAGGCCAGTAGTCTGAAATCAAGGTGTCAGGAGGGCTACACTCCCTCCAGAGGCACTGGGAGTCAATCCATTCTTTACATCTCCCAATATCTGGTAGATCCAAACATTCTTTGGCTGGTGACCACACCACTTCCATGTCTGCCTCAAGAATAATATTGCTTCCTTTTCTTCTCTGAGTGTCTTCTATCTGTTTCTCATAAGAACATTTGTCATTGGATTTAGTGCTCACCTGTGTCATTTAGGGTAGTCTCCTAATGTTGAGACCGTTTAATTATATCTGCAAAGATCCATTTTACAAATATGGTAGTATTCACAGGTGTTATAGGGTTAGGACAAGGACATAAATTTTAGGGACCATGATTGAGCCACCACAAATGATAAATAGTGATTGTCAGCAGATCGGGGAGAAATGAAAGGTTGAAAAGCTAAAGCACCAGTGGTTTTTCTTTAGGGTTGTAAAACTTTAATACTGGAATGGTGTACATAAAACACAATGTATATATCAAAAATTTATAAAACTTTATGGCACAGATATTGAACTTTAATATACAAAAATTTTAAAAACCATGTTGGAGGATAGAGAAACCTAAGATGGAGTGAAGAGTGTGACAAATCAATTAAATTGCATACAAAATCAGTGAACAACCTCATTGAAAGAGGTGAGAAAACGAATTCTGACCTAAGGAACTTTTGAAATCGGGAAAGTCTGCAAAACTAAAGTGACTTGAAGCTTTACATAAGTGCTGTACTTTAGTTGATAAAGTTGTTTCACACAGATTACAGGTTAACAGTTCTGACCACTATACAATGTATACTGGAGTTAAACAATTTTGTAAGTGGATTGCTAATTGTGAGAGCCAGGCTTCTCACTGTTGGAGTAGGATGTTACAAATGAGCAAGGGGAGGAAGCTAAATTGATCCATATATAATATATTAGAGTTGGAGATTTTAATTTGAACTTATGTCTGCTTCATATAGGTACAGATGGTTACACATGGAAATATGTATAGATACCTTTCTGTACACTAGTTAGTAGACACACATATATTTCCTTGCTGCATCAGCTGAGAGGACACAGAAATCATGACACTCTGGTAGGAATGAGAACACTACGACTCAGATTTAGGTTTCTAAATCTATTCTATAAAAAATAAACCAGAGCTCATTGGAGAAATGGCCTATTCAATGACTGGGGCAGGAAATACATAAGATAAACCTGGAAAATCTTGTACTGCCAGAAAGCAAGAACGTCCTAAAAACAGACAAACAACAACAAAACCAACCACAAAACCCTGTAAGTATGGGAAGGCATCAAGGTAGCTAGCACAGAAGTCAACTAAAATAGCTCCTAATAACCAAATCTGAGAAAATGTAAACAATACAATTTTGTATTGTATTATAACACAAAATATAAAATAAGCATCCTAGCATTAATATTGACATAAATAAATATTTAACATATAAGTATATATGGGAGAATAGACAAGTATCCCATAAAAAACAAATTTCAAGTTTATGTAGATACACCACCAGCGAGAAGGTGGAACGTAAGTATCCACCGTTAGCGTGGGTAACAGATAGTGACTTCCTTACAAACAGTACAGTATGAGGAAAAGAGTGACTTTATGGTGGCGAAATCTGACAAATTGTCACCTAGGTGATCAAGGTTAACATTGACAGGAATAAGTCATGTTGATAGCATGTATTCTTGATATGATGTGACTCAAATGGCACTTTCTGTGCTCTTACTCCCAGCAACACATACTCCCAGTCTAGTCATGACAGAAACTTCAGATAAATGTTAACTGAGAAACATTTTGCAAAATACCTGCAAAGTACTCTTCTAAAAGTGTCAAGGTTATCAAAGTCAAAGAAATGCTGAGAAATTGTCACAACCAAAAGAAGCCTAGGGAGACATGATACTTATGTTCAATGTGATGTCCTGGATGGATTATGGCTGAAAAAGTACATTAAGAAAATGTGTAGAAAATCTAAATTTAATGTGGATCTTATTTAATGATAATGTATCAATATATCCTCATGCTGAATAAGTGAATCATCCTCAAGAATTAAATAGTATTTAATATTTCACAGAGTCAAGTTTCCCACTATTGCCAATATTGTCCTTTTTGATTGTAACCATTGTCTTTTGAAATCCAACATATTTCTAACAAAAGCTTTTGTGAAGGCTTTCACATTCTCCTCCTCCAAAAATTTCGTCTTTTCTTTCTCTGCATTTTTAGGACACTCTGCTTTTAAGAACACATCATACTTGAGATGTGCAATTTTTCCGTCTGTGAGAGTGTGAACTTTTGAACACTGAGCTTCTTAGAGTTAGAACAACACAGAAGTTAGAATATGAACATTCAATCAAATGGACGTAGGATGCCATCATAGTTATTCCATTTTCCATGGATATTATTTAAACCCTTTGTGCTTCAGATTCCTCACTCTAAAAATAGTACCTAATTATAAGAATATTTTGATAAACAAATGCACTAATATGTAAAATGTAGGAAAAGTCCTGTTATATGGAGTAAACTATATAGGGATTTGTCATTATTATTGTTGCTATTATTTAGAGTATATTATTATTGTCATTGTTCCATTATTTACAGTAATACATATTATATATTATAGTAAGCAAGAGTTTATTGGGCATCTATTATTTTTCTTCTCAAGTTTAATAAACACTGTGGAATTAAATGCAGCCAGTTTATTGATATTCATGAATCTGTGATGTGAATTTACAAAATAAGTTTAAAGAATTGTAAACTCCAAATCTCATCCGTATAGTAGGTTTTTCCACCCACCCCACTAAAGCTGAAGGAATCCAATAAATATTTTCTCTCAGAGCGTGAGTAATAGGAGAATGAAAAAGACTGTTAAATAAACTGGAAAGGTTTCTATTATTTTAAGAAACAATATTGTTGGGAGTTTGACAAGATGCCTTTCACACAAAGAAAAAACAGTTGCCCCTTTAGTAAGACAAAATGTTAATTAGCCCAGAGATCCCCTTGACTTGAGTGTGTGAGATATGGGTATGGTATTTTATACTTCAGATGCATGATAAGTTATTTCAGAATATATAAAACAAGAGGCTAGGGCAGTGGCTCATGCCTGTGATCCCAACACTTTGGGAGGCCAAGTGAGGCAGATTGCTTGAGCCCAGGAATTCAACACCAGCCTGGGAAACATAACAATAACTCATTTCCACCAAAACAAACAAACAAAAATTAGCCAAGTGTGATGGTGTGTGCCTGTGGTCCCAGATACTCTGGGACACTGAGTGGGAGGATTCTTTGAGCCTGGGAGATTGAAGCTACGTTGAGCAAGGATCATGGCGCTGCACTCCAGCCTTGGGGACAGAGTGAGATCCTGTCTGAGAAATGAATAAATAAAAGAAGGAATGAATAAATAAAGAAATATGTTCATACATGCACACATAAAGTTTTAAAAAATAAAACATTTAATATCTGTTCTCTGGGTGTAAGAAATTCATAAACACAAGAATTATTAGAAGTATGTAGAGGTTTCTGTTTTTATACAAATATAGCAGGGAAATTATCACAACTTAAACATAATAAAATCTGTTTGCATTTCCTAAAATTCCTACATCAGCCTTGACTTCAAACACTCTTATTTCCAGGGCAATATTAAAATGCCATCTTACTGAAGGTTCACAATTTATTTAAGAATTTCTTAACCTTCAAATTCACTAGCATTTTTGATATATATATGAATAGATAGATATAGGTATATCCCAAAATATATTTTCCAACATATCACTTTTACCTCTTATCAAGGTATGAAAGAATGTTGCAGACCAACAAGCAATCATATATCCCCAAACATGTTTTGCTCTTTTTGACTGCTATCATTTCCTAGGCACTGAAAAAAATCACACATAGCAGTTAACTTTAAGATCTTCAGAAACACAAGCATCAGGTTCCTCCCAAGCCGCCTGTCTATTTGAAAACACAGTGTATTCAACCAAGAGCAATTTTTTTTGTGTGCGGCTGACTTTAACTGCTGTTCCTTTTTTCCATCAGAATTTTCTACTCTTGAAGATATATGTTGTAGTCTGAAAACTATCACCACGTTGGTTTCTGTCATGTGTAGCATGGAACTCAGGAGAAACCACTTAAAGATTTACAAAGCATTTTAGAACATTTTACTCTCTTATTAGATTTGCATGTATTCACATTGTGATTATCCCAAATGTAATTAGCCTTTTCTGTTTGCCAATTATCTGGGAAGATTTGCCAAATGCATCCTGACAGTATTCTGACAGAAACTTGCAGCAGTTACAAATTATCAACAATAAGTTCATTTACACCATAGTGTAATTCTATGCTACATGAAGAATGAATGCTATTTATTCATGTGATGGCAGAAACCCTCTAAGGAATTTCTGTCAAAGAGAATTGGGTCATTATTTGTTGGAATGAAAAAGCCATTAGGCAGCACAATATATAAATCTCAACTAAGAAAAAATGCTTTTTTAGTCTCATCTCCATAACTTTCTACAGCTTAATGCAAAGCGAAGGAGATAATCAGCTCTTGAGAATCCATATCAATAGTAAAAAACCAGTCATCCTGATATTTTGCAAAAAGGTATATATTTTTCTTTAAAAAGTGATGTGCATGCAGATATACAATTTTTAAATGAAGTAATTAAGTCACATAGTAAACTCATGGCAATTTTCTTTCCTTCCTATTAGAAACTGAAAAGGCTCGCCAGGCATGGTGGCTCACACCTGTAATCCCAGCACTTTAAGAAGCCAAGGAGGGAGGATCACTTGAGCCGGGAGGATCACTTGAGCCAGGAGTTCGAGACCAGCCTGGGCAACAGGACGAAACCTTGTCTCTACTAAAAATATAAAAATTAGCCAGGCGTGGTGGTGCATGCCTGTGGTCCCAGTTACACAGGAGGCTGAGGCAGGAGAATGACTTGAGTCCAAAAGGCAAAGGTTGCCCTGAGATGAAATCATAGCACTGCACTCCAGTCAGGGAAGTAAAACCCTGTATCAAAAAAAGAAAAAAGAAAAAAAGAAAAGCTGATAAAAACTCAGCTTACAGATGAGCAAATCTTTCTAAGTCTGCTGGTTATCTTTTAAAAATTTATTTGAGTGGAAAAAGAATTGTCTATTTTTAAACTGTATTGTGTTTGTGTGGTTTTCTTAAGATAATTGAAAGTAAGACACTGTATTTTATGTTAAAAAGCCATAGGTTTAAACAGATTGGATGACAGGAAAATTTGGCACCAATAAAAATAGACATGGTAAAAGAATGAACTGTGAATGACCAGTAAACTTATAAAAATGTTCATACTCACCAGTAATCAAGAAAATGCAAATTAATTTAACAATAAAATGACCTTTTTACCTCTGAGAAAAAAACAAGATGAAAATAAATGACTGTACAGTAGATTAATATTACCTACCTATAGATTTATCTGTCTAACTATCTGTCTTAGCACAGGATTTGAGTCAACTTAGAGGAAATAAAACTACCTAACAATAACACACATATGCGCGCACACACACACACACACACAAACCAGCTAAAATATAAAAATGGAATAAATATCATCACCCAAATGGAAAGCTAGTTTTTAAATAAAATTTTTCCATATGTATGCAAATACAATTTGCCTTTAGCGTCACTTTTTATTCTAAAAAGAATTGCTGCTTGAGTGATAATTTACATGATTTTTTTAAAGGAGGCATTAGCTGAGTGAAAGAGATACTGAAATTCTAAGAAAATGAGAAGTATTAAAAGTTTCCAAGAGCATAATTATATAGGCAGTCTATTAATTTGAGTGCACCAAGTCAAAGGATTGATCCTTTGGTAAGGCCTCTATGCTTTATGTGGAATTGTCAAAATCAATAACCCAGGAGCATAACCAAACTTGAAAGAGAACAGCCTTCATGAATACTATAGTACGTATTCAAATCAATTATTTGATTAAGGTAATCAGGATTGCTAGCGCCTCTACTCATCTACGAGAAGTTAACAGAAATATTTAATGGGGTAATTCCAAAACTTTTATAATTTTAACATTTTTTCCTATTAACACATAACAGTAAAAAATTTAAGCATATAATGAGACATTATTTGTAATGAAAATCCAAAAATAGTGAGATTAAAAGGAACGCACATTGAACCCACATGCAAAATTATCAGTTAGAGACTTCAAATAATTCAGATTAATACTCTCAATTTTTTTAAAAAAAGTATTTTATTAGAGAATAGAAAGCTCTATAAGCAAATAGAAATTCTAGAACTGAAAAATATAATACTTAAAATTAAGTTGTTAAAGGATAGACTTACCAACAAACGAGCTACAGTTTAAAAGAATTAGGAAAGCAGAAAACGTATGAAATAAAATTATGTAAAAACATATGAAATAAAAAATGTAATTAAGCATTACATATTAGTTGGCTACGACTGTTATAATAATAAAGTATCACAGATTGGGTGGCTTAAACAACAGATATTTTCTTTTCATTTTTTTTTTTGAGACGGAGTTTTGCTCTTGTTGCCCAGGCTAGAGTGCAATAGTGTGATCTTGGCTCAATGCAACCTCCGCCTGCAGGGTTTGAGCGATTCTCCTGCCTCAGCCTCCCAAGTAGCTGGGATTACAGGCGCCCACCACCATGCCCAGCTAATTTTTTGTGTTTTTAGTAGAGATGGGGTTTCACCATGTTGGCCAGGCTGGTCTTGAACTCTTGACCTCAGGTGATCCACCTGCCTTAGCCTCCACAAGTGCTGGAATTACTGGCGTGAGCCACCACGCCTGGCCCTACAACAGATATTTTCTTATGGTCCTGGAGGCTAGAAGTCCAGTCCAAGGTATTAACAGCATTAATTTCTTCTGAGACTTTTTTCCTTGCCTTTTTTGCATGAACGTCTTCAAATGGCTTTTCCTCTATGCTCACCTGTGTCCAAATTTCCTCTTCTTTTAAGGATATGGTTCATATTCGGTTAGGGCCTACCCTAATGAACACCAATTTAAACACAAACACCTTTGTAACGACCAGATTTCCAAATATAGTCACATTCTGAAGTATTGGAGGTTGGGGCTTAAACATATAAATCTGTGGGAGACACAATTCATCCCGTAACATTTGTAAAAATAAGAGAATGGAAGATAAAAACAGAATATAGACATGAAAAAGATATAGTCCTTATAATACCAGAAGGAGAGGTGAGATATAAGAGACTACGAAATATTTGAAGATGAAAATAAGAGAATTTTCTCAAAGTGGTTTAAAAGAAATCAAGCCACAAAATCAAGAACACTGTAATATTCATGTGAAAAATATTTTTAAAAGACATAAGTAAAATTGTCATGATAAAAATCTTAAAATCAGACTTACAATGTCACATTATCTTTAAAGGAGTAAGTATGAGACTAAAAGGTGTGAGACACCAAAATCAATTGGATTATATCTTCAAGTTGTTCTTGGGATGGGGGGTGGCAGAAGAAAGGTCAGGTTGAAATTCCATACCAAGTAAAAAATGTTATTAAATGGTTGAGGTTAAACATTATCAGGCAAATAAAACTTACTCAGACACAAAAGACCTGCATTAAAAGATACACTAATAAGTTTTCCTAACAGAGAAATAAATCATCCCATGTGGAAGTTTGGAGGTAGAAGATAAAGACCAACAAAAGTACATATAAACGTGATAAATTTAAAAGAATATTGATTGCAAAAAACAATGTAACAATTATACTGGAATTTGTGTAACAGAAGGTAATAGCATGAGTTGGTAGAGAGTGAAAAATATTATTATAATGTTCTAGAGTCATTCTTTTGTTGGGAAGAGGTAAACATTTGGACTTGCATACACTCTGATGGATCAAAGATTAATGGCGCAATCCCCAGGAAAGATGCTAAAATAAAAAGTAAAATAATGTATAATTATCAAGATAATAAAGAGACATTATGAGATAAACAGAGAGCAAGTAGTTGAATAGTATATTTAAATTTAAATGTATAACTATCCACATTACATGTAAATAGCCAATTTTTTCCAATTGAAAGACAAAATTTTAGATTTTTTAAAAAAAATACTGCGTTCTGCTTAAAAGAGTCAACTCTACATTAAATAAATACAAAGAAGATTAATGCATAAAGAAAAAATATATTCTAAGCAAAATTAAACAACAAAATCATGGTGCTACTGCAATACAGAAAAATTAGAACTAAAAAAAACTGCATGAGAAAAGGCCATTATATGCTAAAAAGTAAATACCAGAGAGATATAAAATGTAAGATTTTTGTACATTAAAAAACCTACCCTAAAATATGTAAAACATATAGTGTGAGAAATGGCCGGGCACAGTGGCTCACGCCTGTAATTCTAGCACTCAGGTGGCTCTGACCTGAGGTCAGGAGTTGGAGACCAACCTGGCCAACATGGTGAAATCCAACATGGTAAAAATACAAAACTTAGCCGGGCGTGGTGGCATGTGCCTGTAATCCCAACTACTCTGGAGGCTAAGGCAGGAGAATTGCTTGAACCTGGGAGGCAAAGGTTGTAGTGAGCTGAGATGGCACCACTACACTTCAGCCTGGACTATAGAGAGAAACTCTGTCTCAAAAAAAAAAAAAAAAAAAGGAAAGAAAGAAAGGAGAAATACATATATCTACAATTATTTTGGATGTATGTTTATGCATCTATCTCAGGCTGTGGTACACAATATAGACAATATTGTATTACATATTACTAACAAAATATTTTATCAACCAAATTAACAATTTCCTGGTTGATTTTTATGAAAGATTGAAGTATGTGTGTAGTTTATAAGTTCTCAGGAACATTTCCATATTGATAGTGTCTGCATTATACACTTTTGAGAATGTGGTTTTTGACCACTGTGGAATTGGCAAGGAATGAATGACAGAAAGCTAGAAAGTATCCATGTGTTCGAAAATTAACACACATATTTATAGCTCAAGTCAAGAAAGACAACATACTAAAATTACAAATCATTTAAAGTATATATTAATTAAAATGTGAAATTAACAAAAATACAGGGTAAAGTCAAAGGATTTGAAAAATATGCTTTTTTAAAGGCCAATATGAAGAAAATATATTCGAAATGTATGTGACAAGCATTCACCTTAAGAAAATATTATCAAAATAGAAGAAAATTAAAAATATAAGGAAATAAATAATATTTATGTATAAGAAACTAATGAAATAGAAAACAAATAAAAAACTTACACAGCATAAATTGAACCAAGAGTTGTTTCTTTCAATTCAGGATAGTAATTAACTTTGGGGAAGAAAGAAGAAGTTGTAAGGGGCAGAGGTAAAAAAAAGCATATTCTGATGTGCTAATAACATTCTATTTCTTTTTTTTTTTTTTGGTTTTTGAGACGGAGTCTCACTCTGTCGCCCAGGCTGGAGTGCAGTGGGTGATCCCGGCTCACCGCAAGCTCCGCCTCCCAGATTCACGCCATTCTCCTGCCTCAGCCTCCCGAGTAGCTGGGACTACAGGCGCCCACCACCACGCCCGGCTAATTTTTTGTATTTTGTTTAGTAGAGACGGGGTTTCACCGTGTTAGCCGGGATGGTCTCGATCTCCTGACCTCGTGATCCACCCGCCTCGGCCTCCCAAGGTGCTGGGATTACAGGCATGAGCCACCGGGCCCGGCCAACATTCTATTTCTTGACTAGCAGGCCTGTTATGAATATTTCCTTGGTAAAAATTAACTTGCTATAAAATTACAATCTGGGTACCTTTGGGTATGTGTGTTGTACTTCAATACAGCTTTGAAAATTACAAAGAAATAAATGTAGTAAGTATGAGTATGAAGTTTTCATTTCTATATTGTTGCCATGGCAAATTATTTGAAGTGAGTTATGCTGGTCTTCTTCGACCAAGCCATTCTTGACTATAAGTTAATGAGCAAATGGTAG
Source organism: Pongo abelii (assembly GCF_028885655.2). Lineage (NCBI taxonomy): Eukaryota > Metazoa > Chordata > Mammalia > Primates > Hominidae > Pongo > Pongo abelii. Next base: position 62,700,203 of record NC_072004.2, on the reverse strand, counting down.
TTGGCTACGTATGATATTTGAAGAATCATTGCAAGAGAAAAAAACAGAGTGATAGTGAAAAAGTAGTCTTTGTCCTTAAATATCTCAATAGACAATACTATTACTACAAGGCATATTGAAATAATTATTTTAAAATAATCAAAATGCTCTGATAATAAAAAATAAGGAACAATAAATTACAAATTAAAGTTTTTATGAATGTGTGTTGGAATTTAAACTACATACTGATGTATGATCAATATCTGCCAAAGTAAAGAAGAAATGGTAGAAAAGCACTTCAGGTTAAGGCATAAGGGTAACACTGTAGTGGAAAAGTCAGAGAATGGTAAATAAACTGATACAGCTAAAAACATGTATATATACATATGTATATATCCAAGTTCCCTGATGACATGAGCAATGAGATTATGGAAGATGGTAGTAAATGATAGTTTGCTTCATGTCATCAGGTAACTTGGACAAGAGAGGAGATAGAATATTATTGGCAATTCGAAGCAAATAATACTTATCAGGAGGAGGGAGTAACGTGTGTGTGCATGTGTGGATGTGTTTTTCAAAATTAACTATGAATGAATTATATTGGATATCCAGCAGAAGTCTATAAACAGAGCTTGGCCAGTACTCTTCTCCCTAGATTCTATATAATGGTTACACTTCCAGTCAAGATTAAAAAAGAAATAGAAATACCCTCTCATTAACTTGGAGGCAAAGAAATTCAATGAAAGTGTGTCAAGGAGCCATGCTTTCCAGGAACCAAGCACAAGATCCACAGCAGTGGCCATCTACTGAGAACACTGCCATTTGGCTTCTTCCACTACATTCCCTGCAGTATTTCTGAATGTCATAGCCCTGGACACATGCTACTATTTTGAGGGGTTCTTCAATTTGTAGGATTCTTGCATTATTTAAGTTTCTGAGAGGAAGCATCAAGTCGGTTATGCTCTGGTTATTTGCGAAAGCTATAGATTCCAGAGGTGTGTAAAAGAAATAAATATGGGAAACAGAATATTAACTTTAGCTTGAGTTGCCTCCTGGCATAAGAATAAACAAATATCCTTTCTGTTGTTTGACATCTATACAAATTATTTTTATACATTGCATCCCCACCTCCCTCCCCCTGCACACAAATATTCCCATTTTATATAATGCAGCTACTCCTGTTACAACTAAAAATGAATTTACGCTCTTCCCAAGTAGACAACATTTTTACAAGTAACTGTACACAGTCCAGGTTCAGAATTTCTATATAATGTAAATTCCTCTTCAAATTCTATCACTGTTATTTTCTGAAAATTATAGAACAACTGTGTGGTGAATTATAAAACTAACTGCTAAAACATATAAAATACTGAAGGTGAGGGAGTGAATACAAGGAATTTATTAAAATATACAAACAGATACATGACACTTTATATCAACTTCATTATTTAGAGGCTTTTCTGAATTGGGTATCCTCAGAGACACACACACAGGCAAGTCATTAGTGGGACCTAAAGTCATGGCAGAATCTTACTCAGCCCTTCTTTCCATCCTGTCAAGGAGTAACACTGAAATATACAGTTAAGAGCTCCCCAGTGTTCTTCAGGACTACCTGTAGAGGGGTTGCAATACTACCCCTGCATAAATCAGCTGTTGCCATCATAGCATATGGAGTCATATAAACCAAACTAGAATTAAATTTTTATTCCTCAGTTAAAATGCCCTAAAGAAATCCACATGAGGCTATCAGTATGGGTTAAGGGAGGGCAAGAGTACAGCAGAAATTGGCACACTAGGAATGTGAATAACCTGGTAATGTGACTTTTTTGTACTTTAAAGAAATACCTGGGTTCAGTCTTTTATATAGCCCATATCCCTCTGATGATGAAGTGCTACTCTGAGATCTGGATCTAATAGCTGAGTGGATTCGTTTACATCCAGTACAGGGTGAACTACTAGAAGCAACAACAACAACAACAACAACAACAACAAACCAAGCAGTCACTTGATGCCCCATAGACATATGCCGAACCTCCAGAATGGTCCCTAGTGAGCCAAGAACTGTTGTCAAAGGATAATCACAGTTACTTCTGGAAGAGTGCACTAAATAGCTTCAGATCCTTGGGGACCTCACTTGGGCTCTCTCTGATATTAGCTTATCAGTGAGATAATAGATCAGTGATCTATTATCTCAGTGATATAGTGATATATCAGTGAGCATCAGTGAGCATAGATACATTGAGCCACATTGACTCTAAGATTGTAAGTGCAAAGTAGAAGAGGCTCAGCCTGGAAAATCTGCCTTTCTGGCATGGAACACCATGGAAAGCTGGTTACTTTGGGGATGTCTCAGGTAATATGTTGGAGCACTCTGCTGAAAGGTGATATATGTTCCCTCCAAACCTATCAGCAAGCTCTTTTCTTAGCAGTTTGGAATACAATGTTACAGCGTCTTGCCTTGTCCTCTCAGATGGAAAAGACTGGCAAGTTCCAGATTCTTGGCCCATCAGAAAAGTTCATTGATGTAGCAGACTCCTATATATTTGTGTGATTTATTCTCAGTCTCTGAATACAGTTATACACTCCATGATGATATTTCAGTCAACACAGACTCTATGTACCATGGTGGTCCCAAGAGATTTTAAAGGAACTGAAAAATTCTTATCATCTACTGAAGTCATAGCCTTCATAACATTGTAGTGGAATGCATTACTCGTGTGTCCGTGGTAATGCTGGTGTAAACAAGCCTACTGTGCTTCCAGTCCTATAAAAGTATAGCACATACAATTATGAACCGTGAATAATACTTGATAATTGTAATAAATAACTTAATTATTCATGCATTTACTGTATTATACATTTTTATTTTGTAATTTTAGAGTGCACTTCTATGTATCTATGCATGTGTCTATCTATAAAATTAACTGTAAAACAGCCTCAGGCAGGTCTTTCAGGAGATATTTTAGAAGAAGGCATTTTTATAATGGAACATGACAGCTCCACAGATGTTACTGCCCCTGAAGAGCTTTCAATGCGATGTGGAGGTGGTAGATAGTGATACAGATTATCCTAACCCTGTGTAGGCCTAGGTTAATGTATGTGTTTGTACATTAGTTTTTCCAAAAAAAAAACATGAAAAGTTTAAAAAAACAGAAAAAATCTTACAGAATAAGTATTAAAAATTATTTATGTACAGCATACAATGTGTTTGTGTTTTAAGCTGTGCTATTACAAAAGAGTTAAAAAGTCAAAAGAGTTAAAATATTTAAATTTATAAGGAAAAAATATAGTAGGTTAAGGTTAATTTATTATTGAAGATGTTTTTGTAAATTTAGTGTACCCTAAGTGTACAGTGTTTATAAACTCTATAGTAGTGTACACCAATGTTCTAGACCTTCTCATTCACCGTCACTTACTCACTCACCCAGAACAACTCCCAGTCTTGCAAGCTCCATTCATGTAAGCACTCAGTATAGGTATAACATTTTTAACATTTTATACCATGACTTTACTGTACCTTTTCTATGTTTAGATACATTCATATTTACCATTGTGTTCCAATTAATATTCAGTAGATGATTTACAGTTTGTAGCCTAGAAGCAATAGGGTATATCATATAACCCAGAAGTGTAGTAAGATATGCCATCAGGTTTGTGTAAGTACACTCTATGATGTTTGTACAACAGCAAAATCACCTAATACATTTCACAAAATGTATCCATTAGACTTCACATCCAGTGTTGGGAATCAAATTTAAACATGAGGTTTGGAGGACAAACATCTAAACTATAGCAATTGCTTAAAGGCTAGTGGTAGCCCTGTGAAGAGGGTGAATAACCCTGAAACAAATGATAACATTTTATTTCTAGGCTTGTAGGGTAAAAGCAATCCTCTTGTGCTATTTTATCTTACTGAAATGGAGAAAAAGTATTTGTCAGGTCAATAGCTGCTTGCCAACTGAATTGATTTGTTCCTACAATAGACCATATCTGGAAGAACAGCTGCAATGGAATGATGATATGATTAAACTTACAATATTCCATTGTGTTTCCCCAAGACACATATAACTTTTGTATCAGGCAATATAGAGTCTGATATAAAAATGGAATAAGGATCACCCTTCCTAATTCTTTAATGTTTTTATGTTGACGCTAATAGCTGTGATTTACCCAGGACGTTACTTTAAAAATTATTGCCCTTTTCTCCTATAGTAGACTTACTTGGTGCATCAGTGAGTTATTATATCAATTCTGCCAGGTATTTTTAAATTTTAATTTCACTTATTTTTTATTATTTTTTAAAGAGATGAGGTCTTGCTCTGTGGCCCAGGCTGCAGTGCAGTCATATGATCATAGCTCATTGCAGCCTCAAACTCCTGAGCTCAAGTGGTCCTCCCACCTCAGCTTCCCAAGTAGCTGGGACTACAGTAGTGCTCCACCATACCCAGGTACATTTTTTTTTTTAATTTTTAGTAGAGAAGAGGTCTCACTTTTTTGCTCAGGCTGATCTCCAGCTCATGGCCTCAAGCCATCCTCCTGCTTTGGTCTCCCAAAGTGTTGGGATTATAGGCATGAGCGATCTTACGTGGCCCACTGCCAGGTGTTTAGGATACATGTTCAAATGACACATTCAGTCTTACTTATCCTATCATGAGGAAAATTATGTTAGACATCTTTAAACATTTGTCCCCTTGACCTTGACTGTTGGACCTGTGATGTTCTGGCTTCCTTAGAATTGGTATTTGCTAAGGGGTGCCATTCACTACTATTTACCTTCTATTGGCAAAGTTACCCAGTTGAGTTGTTCTAGGTCCCTTAGGGAAGGTTAGGAGGAATTCACAGTATATAATCATGTTATTGCAGTATAATTTTTCAAAGAGTTACAGATTTTTCTTCATTTGAAAGGTGTTGTTTGTTATCTGAATCCTGTCCTGAAATAAGGAAAGTTACCATCAGTCTATTTTTTTGCCTCTTGCTTTTCTCTATAACAAGTATGGACCCTTTCATTAATAAATCGACCTTAGTAGGACACCTATTTATTTCAGTCCTGGGAATTTCATGATTTAATAATCATAACTAAATATACCTGTGGGGCAGGCCACTTTGATTACCATATTGGCATTGCCATATGTGACAACAACATTTAATTTTATGTAGCCTCTGATATTCTGGACTCCTTTTCTTCCTTTCAAAAAGATTGTCAGATATTTATTTAATATTAATTCCTTTGTGAAATGTGGCTTACATAAACACAAAGCATTTCGGAGGGGCAATATGCCAATGGAAAGAGATTTGTTTATTTAAACCAATTATGACAATCGTATTCTCCTCTTACCCAATCTCCTTTGCAGATAGAAGTGGTTATGTTACTTTGATCTAGCAAATTCGTTATTTAAGGAAGTCTTTGTGTGTGGGGGGTATTTAAGGAGATATTTTTGCTGCCTAGATAAAAAGGCTAAAATAACTGATCTAATCACTTTGTTTATTTCTGCCTTGAAAGCAGATGTAAAGGTAAACTAGAAAAGCCATGTTATAACCACGATAAAATAAATCAGAAGAGTCACAGAAATGCTGGCCCTGTCACTCTTCATCCTTAGAAGCATTACCCACAAATTTTTATCTTTGAACTTCTTTCTAACTGAATAACAAGACTCTATCCCTATAGCCAGGTTGTCTCTTGCAGATAAAAACATTACTTATATGAATACCTTCTAAAATTTCTAGCAGTATTCCAGTCAACAGACAGCAGTAACAACTAAAGTACTTTCCACATTTAACATATAGTAAATACCTGTCAACGTCCCTAGCTACTGAATTATTTAGATTTCTACCTCTTCATTATAGCAAGAAATTTCTGTCATATCAAGTGCATTTAGTCTGGGCTAAGGATAAGTACAGGTTTTAATCAAGTAACTGAGCACATACATTTTCAAGCTAGTATGTTAAATCTAGAATCTATGGCATGTTTACCCAATGCCATAAATTCAGACTACTCACTAATATACTTTTCTTCTTGGGCTAGCACCAACAGAATCCATAAAGACAAATATTTCTCAGGGTTTTTCAGTATACACTAGCAAAGTTTTGTTTTTAGCCTGAGAAAAGGCCAATGGATGATGATAATCAAATGAAAGAAGGAATAAATAAATACAGATAGAATGAAAACCACAGCCTTTCTGATAGAGCTATTTTCTTGAAAATAAAGGCAGAGTTCAAGAAAGGAGAGGGTCGGAGAGGATGAGCCACATATTTTATGAATAAACTCTGCTCAAATTTCTGACTAACCTCTGAACCACACTTGCATGGGATAAAATTAACCATACAAATTTAAAAATTACACTGAGACCAGAGATGTTATTAAAAAACCAGCTTTTATAATTTAGGTTGAAACAAGTTTAATTACCTGCTAAAACAAAATAATTCAGAATTATTCATAGAAATATATGTAATCCAAAATATAATATTTACAATGTTAAGGATAAAATGCAAGTTTTTCAACATACAAAGACTCATTCTCAAAAAAAGAAACTCAACAAATACAGATATATAACCTGATATGACAAATGTGTTGCCGTAAGTAGACAAAGATTATAATACATATTTTTCTGCTCAAAAAGAGAAAAGGAAATATAGATCCAGTGAATAAATGAATAGAAAATCCCAATGGAAATATAGAAATGATGAATAATAATAGTAGAAATTATGGAACTGAAAAATTAATGAAACAAAAAATATTGAAAAGAATATATATGACTTTAACAACAAAATGAAGGTCACAAAGGAAAGAAATTAAAGACATGTCAAGAAAATTTTGTATTTTGATGAAGAGGCTAAAATGATTTGGAAAGAGAGTCTTAGAGATCTATGGAATAATATCAAAAGATATAACCTACTGTTAATCAGAATCAGAAAAGAAGGGAGAGAGAATAAAGCAAAACAATAAGATACAAAAACAATGGACACTGTAACCTTTAGTTGTTAAAACATATACTTTTTTTATTGTTAGGTAACAATTATACAGAGTACATATAATATTTTGATAGATGAGTACAACATATAATGATCAAATTTAGGTCAGTGGGATATCCATCACCTCAAATATTTATTATTCCTTTGTATTAGGAATATTCCAGAACTTCTCTTCTAGTTATTTTGAAATATAAATATTTTTAGCTATTATCACCCTACTGTGTTGTTGAACATTAGAACTTATTCCTTCTATCTAGCTGTATTTTTGCACCAATTAACCAACCTCTCTTCATCCCCCTCATCATCATTCTCAACCTATGGTAGCCACCATTCTATTCTCTACCTCCATGAGATCAACTTTTCTAGCTCCCACATGTAAGTGAGAACATGCAATTTTCATCTTTCTGTACTTAGCTTATTTTACTTAACAAAATGTTTCGCAGCCTCATCTATGTTGTTACAAATGACAGCATGTTATCATTTTATAGTTGAATAATATTCTAGTTTGTATATATATACCACAGTCTCTTTAAGATAAACATAAATTTCAAAATTAGTTAAAGAAACTTCAAGAAGGATAAACATGAAGGTAACCATTTGTAGGTATACCATTGTTGAGAGGTCAGGATAGGCTTGCTTATGATGTAACTTATAAAATATCTTAGACTCCTAACACAGAAAAGTGTTTGTTGTTATTGTTGTTGTTGTTGTTGTTGTTGTTGTTGCCTTGTGATAGACTGTTATGAGCATTCTCTTCTTAGCATCTCATCTCTACCGTGACCCAGAAATCCTGGGGGCATTCATCCTGCCATGCTGACATTTTGGAGTCCTTTCCCTCTGTCAACACAAACAAGAGGGAGTGCATAGAGAATTCATACACTCATTTTTAACTTTGTCAGGCAGTCAAGAAAGAACACACCTCACTTCCACTCAAATTTATTGGCCATAATAAGTCATGTGCTCCAATATAACTGCAAGGGTGAGCTGGAAAAGCAGAAGAGTCCACAGGACGTTTGGTAAGCCCAAAGTGTCTATCCAGAAAGGAAATTTAACAATAAGGAAACAGTGTCAAATGCTGTAGTGAACTAATGATGAATGATAATTTCAAATTAGGTCTTAGATTATATCAGAAGCCTGCAAATTATAGATCATAGATCAAATCCAGTCTGCTTCCTTTATCTATCTATCTATCTATCTATCTATATATATATATAACCTTATTTGAATACAGCTATGGTTATTTATAAATATTTTGTCTATTGAAGCTTTCTTGCTACAACAGCAGAGTTTGGTTGTGGCAGAACCTGTATGATCAGCAAAGACTAACATCTTTTTTTTTATTATTATACTTTAAGTTTTAGGGTACATGTGCACAACGTGCAGGTTTGTTACATATGTATACATGTATTGTCTGGACATTTCCGAATTAGTTTCCCAACCCTTAGGTTACATGATTACAAAATTACTCACGATCTTTAAGCTTTCAGTGGATAGTATAGAACCAATGAGGGAAGAAATGATAGGAAGATTGAGAAAGCAGATTAATAAAGTAGATACAACTTATTTTAGAATTTTGCTGGAGAAGAAAATATAAAAACATGTTTTCAAAATTTGTTATTTATGTACTTATTTACTTGTTGCTTATTTTATTTCATTTGGACATTTACTTATTTTATGAAACCTAAGAATATTGTAAGCCACAGTGCAACTCTGAAGATGCAGGTATATGATAAAATAATTGAGGAAGTGTGGCTCTGGAATAGTGAGAAGAGTATGAGATTCCAAACTCTAGTGAAAGACAAAGAACAGACTTGTTAATGATGACAGCATTAAAGTTACCCTGAGACAAGTTTGAAAAAGAGAAAAAAAGCCACTATACAATATTTTTATAAATACTTTTTTTTTTGCTAACTACAAGTTTAAGTTGATATATATTAAAAATGTAACACCATAGAAATTTAGAAAAGGAGAAAATGAATTTATCCCATAATGGGATCATTCTCTCATGGGTAACTGTTGATCAAAAATTGCCAACAGTTCCTCTGTATTTTTCTAGGCATGAATTAGCATACATAATTTATTATTATTTAATACAAATAGGATGAAATATGTACTTTTTTATCTACTATCTTTACCATCACTTGTCAATTACATATAGATCTCTCCTTTTTCAGAGTGCCAGACAGAATACCCTTTATGTAGCTATTCCAAGTTTCATCATCTCAATTCATGTGATGTGCATTAAGTTATTTGTAAGTTTTGTTATTATCATTGTTGAAAATAGTATACATGTCTATAAGTGCATGTTTTATTAATATTTCTATAGAAATGCTAGAAGTAGAATTTGAAGTAATTTAAAACAGAAAAGGAAAAAGTTGAAGGACTGCATATCAAATAGCACTCATATTATCCAGTAAGAGGCAAACAATTCATCAGCTACATATAAGAGAGAACGGCTATATTCAGGGCTTGAAGAGAATGAATGGAGAAGGCCTGGAACATCTAATGCCATGTGACACTAATCTTGCAACATTTTTTTAAACATTATAATATTACCTTATCTTTTACCTCTAAATACTTACACAGCTTCTGGATGTCCAATAGCTAACCATAAAGTACATTGTGATGAAAATGTGATGACTGACAGTGGAGCTAATCTTTCTCCAGTTCCACAGGCCATCCTTTGTTATTTTATCTGGATGCCATGTTAAGTTACTAAAAAGAGCTCTTTTAAAAAAAGAATAGCATTCTATGGATATGAAAGTGTCTGATTGCTTCACATTGACTTGAATGAAAAAAATATGCACTGTTCAAAAAGTGTGTAGTTGGAACACCGGTAAGATGGACCAAAGTTGAAAATGAAAGTCTGGGTATTTTTTGCAGTGTTCTCAAGTCAGCCTGTGTTAATTTATTTAGCCATTATCATATAATTTACTGATTGACCTTGCCAATCTTTATAAAATAGTCTTCCAACACAGAAATTGTTCTCATAGTAAAAGAAATTACAGAATCTCACAAGGCAAGATGGCTGACTAGACACAGCTAGCAGGAGCATTTGCCACTGAGAGACAGGACACCAGGAAGATTGGCATACTCTGAGCAGATCTTTGGAATGAAGACATTGAGAGTGAATAGAGGGAGGACAAAGACACTAGGCTGAAGGGTGAAGAAGTAGGGAATGCTCTCAGCAATACCATGCACCAGGACTCATTCCTGGATCCCAACAACTCCTGGGGAAGGGGTGAGTTGGGCACATGCTGAGCAACTCCCTCTTGCCATAGAACCCTGGAATCCTGGCAACAGGAGACCCCACAGCCCCCACAGGCACTTGAGCTGGCAGGGACTGCTACTTAGAGAGGTGGTAGGAGCAGGCCTATAGCCTGTGCAGAGCCCAGAGTGTTTGGTGCAGAAACAGCTGCAGGGGATCATGGCAAGGGGCAGCCATCCCCAAAGGCTTGCCATACTCCTCTAGAAGACTCTAGCCTTAGGGGGACTGTTAGACCTGAACAGTGTAGGGCAGTCTACCTGTGAGATGGGACTAGTCTGACCTGAGCGCTCTTATGTTTGCTGGCCTGTCCCAGGGCCCCAGCCTGGCTGTGCCTATTTGCAGTGCAGACTTGGATGTCCAACCTGGATGCCTCCCAAGGGCCCAAATCATAGTTCCTATACTGCCAGACTCTACATGACCATCAGACAGCTTCAACAGAGTGGCCTCTGACAACATGCACCAACCCACCCAAATCCTCCCCACAGCACAGCCTCCCCTGTGCCACCTTGCCAGCATGGACTTGCCCACAGCCACCCCCATTGCTTTGCCAGCATGCATTTACATGGGCAACATTTCCTCCCCTTCCCTGCTGGCACATGAGTGTCCATACACCACACTGTACCACTGCTGTCCACTAGAGCATACCTGCTCTCCCATACCATTGCAGTACCATGATGCCATGCTGCCATTACCAGCCCAAACATGAAGGTGGTCACCAGTGGCCCCAATCCTCACTCTTTGTTGCCACTGCCACAGGAATGGACACACAGAGGAAAACTGGTAGCCCTGTGCCCTGCCTTATGCCACTGCCACCACCAATGGCATGAATGTGCACATGGAGGTCACCAGACCTGTGCCACTTGTGCCCCACCCCTGCATCAATACTGTCATGGGTGCGAATGTGTGCACAGACTCCAGCAGCTTCACGCCTCCCAAAATGCTGGTGCCAACACCTGAGAGGAGGCTGGCAGCCCAGGGACTGCTAGCACCCTGTCCCAGCTGATGGGCATGCACCCAACCATGAGGCTGTTTCTACTGTCACATAAACTGAATACAAATCCCTCTGCCACTGCCTGAAAAATTGTCTCACTGGCTGGCATCGCTCTTTGGAAGGTTGTGGTCAGTGGTCTGGGAAAACCTCAAACCCTCTAGTGAAGCAGGTTACCAACATTGAAGGGGGAGAGAACAAAGCCAGAGGCCCAGTACCAGCCCCCCAGAATTAGTGCACACAACCCAGGAATGCTGAGCTGGGCCTTGCCCTCACAAAAAAAAATTCACCGGAAACAAATCCAATTGACTAAACTCACCTTATACCATAATCAAACCCCCAAGGACATCAAATAACATAAAAGCAAAACAAAAACAAACCCATCAAAAGGACATCAGTGTCAAAAATTGAAGGAATGTCAGGCCACACAGATGAGAAAGAACCAGCACAAGACAAGAACTCTGGAAACTCAAAAAGCCAAAATGTCTTCTTACCTCTAAACGAGTGCACTAGTTCCCCAGAAATGGTTATTAACCAAGATGAAATGCCTGAAATTACAGAAGTGGAATTCAGACTATAGATAGGAAAGGAGATCAGTAGCATTAAGGAGATAGAAGAATTTCAGAGCTCAAATAACTGCTCTCTGACATAACCTGGTCAGACAAAATAAAGAAAAAAAAAAAGTAAAGAATAATGAACAAAACCTCTGAAAATACAGATTTATGTAAAGAGACCAAATCTTTGACTCACTGGCATTTCTGAGAGGCAGGAAAAGAAAGCAAGCTAGTTGGGAAAATATATTTTAGTATATCGTTCACGAAAATTTTTCCAACCTCACTAGAGAGGCCAACGTTCAAATTCAGAAAGTGGAAAGAACCGCTGTGAAATACTACACAAGTAGAAGATCCCCAAGACACATAGTCATTAGATTCTCCAAAGTCAAAATGAAAAAAAAAATATTAAAAGCAACTGGAGTTAACGGGAAAATTACCTGTAATGTCTTCAGGCTAACAGAAGACCTTTAATCATAAAATTTAAGAGCCAGAAAAGAATGAGGGCCTGTATTGAGCATTTTTAAAGAAAAGAATTTCCAAATGTGAATTTTATATCCAGCCAAACTCAGCTTCAAAAGTTAAGAAATAAGATCCTTTTTGGACAAGCAAAAGCTAAGATAATTTATCAGCAGACTTATCTTACAAGGGGGTGCTAAACTTGGAAAAGAAAGATCAATATTTGCCACTAGAAAGATACACTTAAATACATAGACCACTGGCACTATAAAGCAACCACACAAATAAGTCTGAACAATAACCAGTTAACAATATGATAACATGAATTAATCCACACATGTCAACACTAATCTTGAATGTAAATGATATAATTGCCCAATTAAAAGGCACAGAGTAGTAAGTTGGGTAAAGAAGTAAGACACAACGTTATGCTGTCTTTGAGAGATCCATCTCACATTCAATGACACCCACAGGCTCAAAGTAAAGAGATATGGGAAAAAAAATCTATCAAGCAAAAGGAAAACAGAAAAATCTGGGGTGACTATTCTAATTTCAGACAAAACAGACTTTAATTCAGTGAAGATCAAAAAAAGACAAAGGGCACTACATAATAGTAAAGGGTTCAATTCAACAAGAAAAAATAACTATCCTACATATATGTGCACCGAATACAGAAGCACCCAGATTCATAAAGCAAGCTCATGGAAACCTATAAAGAGACTTAGATTACCACACCATAATATTGAGAGGGTTCAAATCCCACTGACAGATAGACAGATCATTGAGGTAAAACATTAACAAATATATTCAGGACCTGAACATGGCACTTTACCAAATGGACCTAATAAACATCTACAGAACAGTATTCCCCATTAAAAAAAAAGAGAATATACATTCTTCTAATCTGCACCTGGCACATAGTCTAAAATCAACCACACAATGGGCCATAAAACAATCCTTAGCAAATTAAAAAAAAAAAAATCATATCAACCATGCTGTCACACTACAGCCCAATAAAAATAGAAATCAATACTAAGAAAATCACTGAAAACCATATAACTACATGGGAATTAACCTGCTCCTGAACGACATTGGGGTAAATAATGAAATTAAGGCAGAAATCAAGAAATTATTTGAAATTAATGAGAACAAAGATACAATACACCAGAATCTCTGGGAGCCAGCCAAGGCCGTGTTGAATGGGAAATTTATAGTACTGAACACTCACATCAAAAAGTTAGAAAGATTTCAAATTAAGAACACAACATCACAACTGGATGACATAGAGAAACAAGAGTAAACCAACCACAAAGCTCGCAGAAGAAAATAAATAACCAAATCAAAGCTGAACTGAAGGAAATTGAGATGCATAAAACAATGCAAAAGAGCAAAGAATCAAGAGTTGATTTTTTGAAAAAAGTAATAAAGAAAAAAAAGAGCAGATCTAAATAAAGACAGTCAAAAATGACAAAGGAGACATTACCATTTACCCCCACAGAAACACAAAAACCCCTCAGAGACTAGTAGGAGAAATTCTATCCACACACACTAGAAAATCTAAAAGTAACATACAAATTCCTGAACTTATATAACATCACAAGACTAAACCAAGTAGAAATTAAATCCCTGAGAAGACCTATAATGAGTTCCAAAATTGAATCAGTAATAGAAAGCCTGCCCCCCACCCCGCCATCACCCACCCCCAAAAAACCCAGGGCCAACAGATTCACAGCCGAATTCTATCAGACATATAAAGAAGAGCTAGTACCATTCCTACAGAAACTATTCAAAAAAATTGAGGAGGAGGGGCTCCTTCCTAACTCATTCTATCAGGTCAGCATCACCCTAACACCAAAACCTGGCAGAGACACAGCAACAACAACAAAAACTGAGGCCAACATCCTTGAAAAAAGTAGATGCAAACATGCTCAACACACTACTAACAAACTGAATCCAGCAGTGCATCAAAAAGCTAATCCACCATACAAATAGGCTTTATTCCTAGGATGCAAGTTTTGTTCAATAGACACAAATCAATAAATGTGACTCACCATGTAACCAGAATTAAAATTTTAAAAACATGATTATCTTAATAGATGCAGAAATGGCTTTTGATTAAATTCAACATCTCTTCACTTCAAAAACCGTCAACAAACAAGGCATTGAATAAACATACTTCAAAATAATAAGAGCCATCTATGTCAAACCCATAGCCAACGTCATACCGAATGAGCAAAATTTGGAAGGACTTCCCTTGAAAACTGGAACAAGACAAGCATGCCCTCTCTCACTACTCATATTCAGCATGGTAAAGGAAGTTGTGGCTAGAAGGCAGGAGAAAGAAATAAAAGGCATTCAAATAGGAAGAGACGAAGTCAAACTATTCCTGTTTGGAGATGATACAATTGTATACCTAGAAAACCCAGTAGTATCTTCCCAAAACTTCTTTCATCTGATAGACATCAGCAAAGTTTTGGCATACAAAATTAATGTACAGAAATCAGTAGCATTCCTAGACACCAACAACATCCAAGCTGAGAGCCAAATCAAGAACATAGTCCCTTTCACAAAAGCCATAAAAAGAACAAAGTACCTGGGGATACAGCTAACCAGGGAAGTGGAAGGTCTCTACAAGGAGCAAAACACTGCTGAAAGAAATCAAAGATGACACAAGCAAATGCAAAAACATTTTACACTCATGGATAGGAAGAATCAATATCATTAAAATGGCCATACTGCCCAAAGAAATCTACATATTCAATGCTATTTCTATCAAACTGCCAATAACATTCTCTACAGAATTAGACAACTATTTTAAAATCCTTTTTTTTTTTTTTCAGAAACAGGGATGTTCTCTGTTGTCCAGGCTAGAGTGCAGTGACATGATGACGGCTCATGACAGTGTTGACCTCCCAGGCTCAAGTGACACTCCTATCTTAGCATCCCAGTTAGCTGGGACTACAGGCATGGGCCACAACCCTCGACTAATTTTTGTAATTTTTAGAAGAGACAGGGTTTCATCATGTTTCCCAGGTTAGTCTCAAACTCCTGGGCTCAAGCCATCTGCTCGTCTCAGACTACCAAAGTTTTGGAATTACAGGCATGAGCCACTGTGCATGGCTTAAAATTCTTACAAAATGAAAAACAAGAACAGATAGCCAAAATAATTGTAAGCAAAAAGACCAGAACTGGAAGCATCACATTATCCCACTTCAAACTATACAAGGCTACAGTAACCAGAATAACAACAGACACGTAGACTAATGGAACAGAAGAGAGAGCCCAGAAGTAAGTCAGCACACCTATAACCATCTGATCTTTGACAAAGTCTACAAAAACAAGCAATGGGGAAAGAACTCCCTATTCAATAAATGCAGATGGGGTAACTGGATAGTCATATGCAGAAAATTGAATCTGGACCCCCTCCTTACACAATATACAAAAATTAGCTCAAGAAGGATTAAAGACTTAAATGTAAAACCTAAAACTTTATAAACTCTTGAAGATCAGCTAAGAAATACCATTCTGGACATAGGACTAGGCAAAGATTTTATAATGAAGATACCAAAAGCAATTGCAACAAAAACAAAAATTGACAAATGTGACTTAATTAAACTAAACAGCTTTTGCATAGCAAAAGAAACTAGCAATAGAGTAAGCAGACAACCTACAGAATGTGAGAAAATATTTGCAAACTGTGTTTCCACAAAGGTCTAATATCCAGAATCTGTAAGGAACTTAAAGAAATTTACAAGCAGAAAACAAAAAACCCCATTAAAAATTCGGCAAAGTACATGAATAGACATTTTTCAAAAGAAGACATACAAGTGGCCAGCAAGCATATGAAAAAAAGTTTGACATCACTAATCATTAGAAAAATGCAGATTAACACCACAATGAGATACCATCTACACCAGTCAGAACAGCTATTATTAAAAAGTCAAAAAATAACAAATGACAAAGAGGTTGCACAAAAAACAGGTGCTTATTCACTGCTGGTGAGAATGTAAATTAGTTCAGCCATTATGGAAAGCATTTTGGTGATTTCTGAAAGAACTTAAAACAATTTCCATTCAACCCAACAATCCCATTATCAGGTATATACTCAAATGAGTA
Organism: Pongo abelii; assembly: GCF_028885655.2. Classification (NCBI taxonomy): domain Eukaryota; kingdom Metazoa; phylum Chordata; class Mammalia; order Primates; family Hominidae; genus Pongo; species Pongo abelii. Next base: position 62,683,873 of record NC_072004.2, on the reverse strand, counting down.
TAAATAATTATATTCACATACTCATACAAAAAGACACATACACACCTGTATTCATGCAGCACTATTCAAAATACCAAAGACATGGAATCAACCTAAATGGCCATTGATATATTTTAGCTGTGTCCCCACCCAAATCTCATCTTGAATCATAGCTCCCATAATTCCCACATGTTGTGGGAAAGACCCAGTGGGAGATAATTGATTCATGGGGGCAGTTCCCCCATACTGTTCTCATGGTAGTGAATAAGTCTCATGAGATCCGATGGTTTTATAAGGGGTTTCCCCTTTTTCTTGGCTCTCATTCTGTCAATTGCCTGTCACCATGTAAGATGTACCTTTCACCTTCTGCAGTGATTGTGAGGCCTCCCCAGCCATAGGGAACTGTGAGTCCATTAAACCTCTTTTTCTCTATAAATTTCCCAGTCTCAGGTATGTCTTTATCAGCAGTGTGAAAACAGACTGATACAGCCATGAACGGTGGATAAAGAAAATGTGGTACATGTACAACATGCAATACTATGCAGCCATTAAATAGAACAAGATGATGTCCTTTGCAGCAACACAGATGGAGCTGGAGGCCATTATCCTAAACAAATGAATGCATGAACAGAATACCAAATACCATAGGTCCTCACTTAAAAGTGGGAGCTAAATATCGAGGACATATGGACACAAAGAAGGGAGCAATAGACACCAGGGCCTACTTGAGGGTAAAGGGTGGGAAAAGCATGAAGATCAAAAAACTACTTAGTGGGTACTATGCTTATTACCTAGGTGATGAAATAATCTGTACAACAAAACCCCATGAAATTCAATTTACCTATTCAAGAAACCTGTACATGTATGCTTGGACCTAAAATAAAAATTTTAAAAATGAATATATAAAAAATAAAATAAAATAGTTTAATGTTTTAATTTAGCCTAAGAGCGAGATGGGTTTAACAGTCTTTGTTTTGCACACTTATTCAATAAGGTTACTACTCTACAATTTGTAGAGCCTACTATAATGTATTCCAGGACTAAGCTAATGTGCTTAGAATATGAAGTTAAGCAAGACATAGCCCCTGTTTTAATTAAACTTTCAGCCTAGTGAGAAAAAAAAAGACAAGCAGTTAAAATATGTTATTATCATAGGGGAAGTCAGGGTACCACTGGGGTTTGCAGAAAGTTAAAATAAGTCATATAAAATCAGAAATTTGAACAGTTTTTTTTTTAAGGAAAGCGGAGACCACTGGTAGAATTGAAAGTAGTTCAGAAGAACTGAATAGCAGGATTTGGAGGGAATATTGAAAAAGGGAGATGAGCAATATATAACAAAGTAAGACCACAAGAGATGACTTAATTCCGCTTTATCATCTCTTAAAGATAATGCACATTTATCTAATTTTATATTTGCAGAAATTAAAGGATTTAAACAAATTTTAAACAAAATATTTGAATTTTAAATTTTAAATATATCAGTATATTTCAGAGACGATAAAAGCCATCTTGTTAAATTACATTTGGCATCGATTTGCAAAGGCATCAATATAATTAAGTTTTCTTTCAAAGTTCTATGCTGTTAAAACAGAGATAATTGCAAAATGAATTAAAAATCACTTGTTTGTTTTTTTAAATGTTGTACAGAGAAAAACTTCCTGGCTATTTTCAAAGAGCACTTAACACAAAATCCAAAACTAATTAGGCTCAATTCACTGCCATTACCAAACCAATAGTAAAGTTACCTATAAAGTTAATTAGCCTAAAGACTGTTGATTCATCTTGCTAACCCTGAGAAGCATGTGTCCTGTTTTGTATGTATTTGATCAAGTAGAAAATGAAATCTGATGCAACAAAAGACTTTGCAGCTGTATATTTTAAGTATGCAGACTGCTAAGGCTTGACTGTTGTATAAAGAGAAGCAATGTATATAAAGATTGCTAGCACATTATGTAATAATGATAATCTGCTTTACTACCACATTTCCACGACAGTGCAATTACATTTAGACCTCTATTTAATCACATTTATCTATCTACTGTTAAACTGGGCATGACATTGTCATCCCTGCAGAATCTTATAGCTGAATCGCAGCTTGCTTGTGGAGTTGGGGAATTGCAAAATAGGTTGAAAGCGCTATTTTCTATGAATTAATGAGATACTCACATCATCTGCACTCCTCATCTCCATTGAACAGGTGCAAAAATGGCAAAGGGATAATTGTTCTAAATTTTGTTGTGCATTGTGCTAAAATTATTTTCTACAAGCAGCAACATGAAAGGCTGAAAGAGATTTTAAGAAGACTAATATACAGCAACATTAAAAATTTAACTCTTGTACTTGTGCGTATGAGCTACTAAGATTGTTTCCACTAGATTTTCATGCAAAACAATCTGGTTTTGATTGTTAGAAGAAATCAAATGTATTCAACGGATGCATGTGGTTCACCAAAAATTTACTGAGTGCCTACTGTAAGGGTATCACTTTATTAGGCACTGGGAATACAAAATAAATTCTTGCGGAGATTAAGTTTTGGTCTCTGCAGACTGTACTCATTGTTTTTCACATTTTTAAAACAAGCTTATGTATGTATTTATTTGTTTGCTAGTTCGTATTATTCTCTCATTTAGGCTCTATTTTGTTGACCATGGTGTACCTAACACTTGAAGGAAGGAAGAAAGAAAAGAGGGATGGAGGGATGAGAGGAAGAAAAAAAGGAAGGAAAGGAGTTTGGGAGAAATGGAAGAAGGAAGGAAGGAGAAAGGAAAGAATGATCCCTTCAATAAAATGTTGTTAGTACTGGAATATCAATATTTCCCCAAATCCAGCAGATGCATAGGAACAACATATAGATGTCTTGGAAAGGTGAAGAATATTTTCTTGGGGAGAAAAACTGCTGAGACTTTACACATGTGAAATATATTTATTTAGCCCCTCATATACTGCACAGTTAGGCTAGGTATAACATTCTGAATTGGAAATAGATTTTCCTTATATTTAAAAAAGTTTCATTTTTCCTACTTTTCCATATTGTTGTTAAGAGGTTTAAAGTCATTATTGATTACTTTATATTTGTATATGAAATACATTTTCTTCTTGAAACCTTTAGATTTTGTCTGCCGGGAAATTGTAGAATTAAAAACTTCAGGGATGGTCTACTTTCTGCTATTGTTCCTGACTCTTAATTAATATTTTCAAGCCACAATCATAGCTTCAATTCTAGAAAATATTCTTAAATTATTTATTTGATAATATCCTCCATTACGTTATAGTGTAGCAGATAATAGCACAGCATCTGGAGTCACAATGCCTATTTGCAGATACAAATTCTGCCCTTAGTAGCAGTGTGTTTAGGACAACTTGTCTTAACTTCTCTGTACTTAGAATTTTTCATCTGCCAAATGTAGATCATAATAATATTGTCTGCTAGCAAAACTGGCTTTGCTTTGAATGAATTGTTTTGGTAAACCACTTAAAATAGTGTCTGCCTTAAAAGGCATGCTTCATTATAGTCTTTCAGAATAATTCCTGCCGTTTCACTTACTTTTGCTTGTTTTCCATGTCTGTTTTTATTTTATTTTTGCTGTACTTTCCAAGAGATTTCCTCAACTATATCTTCTAGCCATTTTATTGAGCTTTTCATTTATGCTATCTATTTTCAACCTTGACTGCTTTCTGTTTTCTACACCATTCTCCTAGTAGCATTCTCTACTTATTACACAAATGCAGCATCTCATCTCTCTGGAGAATTTAATGGAAGTTAATTTTTTTATACTTGCACAAAGTTTAAAATATTACAAGCTTATCAGGAAAAAGAACTGGACTTCTAATTACTACTAACTTCATATTGCTTGGCTGTACGCTACTCATCTGGCAAAACCTCACTACTTCTTTTTATATTGATCTTTAGTTGAAGCAGACTGACAATTCCTATGTCCTTTGAAAATTGTGACTTACATCCTTGTCTCTACCTCCATGTTCATACAGTGTAATTGCGTCAGCTTCTTTTTGTGCCTGATTCCATCAGCACCATGTTTTCCGCTAACTCCTTTTTTTTTTTTTTTTTTTTTGAGATGGAGTCTCGCTCTGTCGCCCAGGCTGGAGTGCAGTGGTGCGATCTTGGCTCACTGCAAGATCTGCCTCCTGGGTTCACTCCATTCTCCTGCCTCAGCCTCCCGAGTAGCTGGGACTACAGGGGCTCGCCACCTCACCCGGCTAATTTTTTTTTTTTTTTGTATGGTTAGTAGAGACAGAGTTTCACCGTGTTACCCAGGATGGTCTTGATCACCTGACCTCGTGATCCGCCTGCCTTGGCCTCCCAAAGTGCTGGGATTACAGGTGTGAGCCACCGCACCCGGCTTTTTTGGGCTAACTCCTTTTTAATATCCAGATATCAAAGTTGCTATGAGGAGTACCTCTTGCCTGAATTAGGAGATGATCTTGAATACACAAGCAGTAAATGCAAAAGAACAGGAGGAAAATCTACCGTTTATTTTGATATTATACTTGCATGTCACCTTTAGTACTTCATGGTGGTCGTTGAACAAAGGAGCAACTTATATTTGTCTTAGTAATGAATATTAGAAACTCACATTTTATTCTAAGTACTGCTAGTTTGTTTGCACCCTGTGCTGCTCTTTGGATTTATCTCATCCAATATAGGATAACCATCATAGAATTTTGGAACTCAGAGAGATCTTACAATTATGGAGTTCTGTACATGTGTGTTCCATATGAAGAGATGGAAATCTCAATGGTTAATGGAAGTTTTCACATTTAATTTAGTTAGTTGATAGCAATAAAAGGGCTGAAATCTAGATCTCTTTATTCATTGTTTTATACCTTTGCTCTATATTTTGTCTATGAGGTAAATGTTGAAGTTTGAAAAAGAATACAGGCATGGAAATAGAAGACTAAGGGTTACCTTCCAGAGATCTTCACAGTATAATTCTATGATGTTAAATTTATCAAGGACAAAGTCTGATTCTCCAAATTGTAGATTCAAAGACTTAACTTTCTCAACACTTTGCCAAAGTTTATATTCTATGATGGCGGACACATGACAAAAATTGTTAGGAGACAGAATGGCATGCTAATTTTTAATATATAATGATAACATTATATTTTCAGTGATGACAATAAGGTGCTACTTATCCAGGGTTTCAAAGCATTTCTGAATAAAAAAATTACAAGTTATTTAAAAAATAATAAACCTAGCAAGTGTTGACCAGAAAAGCAGTTGCTGTTTGCGTTTTTTATAAAGGGTTTTACCATTTAAGATATATCGAATGTCTTCCATCTGAAAATATCCTTTATCAGTCATTTAACCCTATAAGCAGAAATAATAATTTCTGGATTATTGATTATTGTTTCCTGTTGCCTTAATACAGTATACAGAAAGATATATATGTGTATGTATACATATGAGTATGTATATATATACATATGAGTATGTATATATATACATATGTATATATATATATGCAGGCTTTGAGAATACTGTTATAGAAAATGTTTTTTGTTGGACTGAAAAAAAGAAGTCATTAATCTATTAGTAGGTTGTCTTTAATTTTCAAAACCCCTCTTGGAAGGATAGCATAATAATAATATAGTATATAGTGATAATAATTATTACTCATTATTTCAAGCAAAAGGCAGTTTGAATGTATAAATGTTGTCTTACCATGTATCAGTTCTAGTGATGATAAATATTACAGTCAGTGCAAACTATTGATGTAGGGATGCTAACTTATTACATGTATATTTACATTTACTTAACCAATTATAATGAAGAATAAAGGTCTTAGCAGTACATATACAGGCAAAATTTTGTTAAAACCAAGTTCAGATTTAGAGATAGGGCACAGTTGTATTATGTCATTGCCTCAATATTTATCTTAACCTCTGTGATTAGAAGTAAATACGAACAAGACTGCTTTCTTTTCTTGTTAATGAAGAATTCTGCAGAGCTTTACAAAATGGATAGTTTGCTTGGCTAATCGATATTTAGTTGACTCTCCCTCCTATGCCCATAATGGGTGATAGTACCAAATGCTGAAGGTTGTTTTCTGTCTAGGTACAGCATTCCAACAGAAGTGCCAAGCCATTATTAAGAATGGAAATATACCAATCAGTGTGACATAATTTCCAGTTTTCCCCCAGAGCCAATAAGAGTACCAGTGCTGTTTGAGGAACAACACTGTCTTTCTGATAGTCAAACCCCACCTAAGATCCTGGATATAACTAAACATTGCATGTGTAGAACAAACTCTATATAAGACAAATATTTCGTGGATAGAAACCAAGGCAATTATTTAACAAATGGCCTAAATATTATTGTTAAAGGCAGCTCCTCTTATATTTGTGGTTTCCTAGTAGAGACCCTGACATTTTCACATATTCTAGTTCACGTAAGAGTGTGTGTTCCTTCTTATGTGTTTTGTCTAAAACTATGATACCCTGACAATAAATGAACGATAATTTAATGATGATGGCCCTGGCTCACCTTCCACCCACACTTTCGCATTCTTTGACTAAATCCAATTTGTTATCCACAGGGCTGCCACCATGTTGTTTCTTTGTTAAATGCATATTTGACCAAATCAGTTAACTGTTTGAAATTCTTTAGTGACCCTCCCCCTTTCATCTTTCCATTATGAATAGAAGATTTCTGATAGTTTAGCATTGTGTACAGATATGATAAGCTGTTTCTTACTTATCAATCATAAAATTGAATATGCATCTGAAGAGTGGTAATACCAATTATTTGCAGTTTGTCTGGAAATACTGAGCTAACACCTGAATGTCTTTGCAAAACCTTTCCCTCTCACCTCAGGTAGTTTCCATACTTGATTATATAAATGCTAGATGCCATGCTGTTTTACTAATGGGTCCTTCATGTCTGTTTGTCTATATATTGATCTATCCATCTGTCCATCCATTCATCCATCCATCCATCCAGCTATCTAACTATTGCTTCGAAAAAGATAAGGTTCTTAAATTAAACTATAAAAAGGTTATATTATAGTTCTTGATTCAAAGAAAAATATAACATGGTTTAAGGAAAAACATTTTTTAAAAATTATGTGCTTTTGATCAAACTGCTAGATACAGTATACATAAGAGATGAGAATTAAGACTTTGTACACAATATTTGAAAATATTTGTTACACACGAAATACAAAAGTCAACATTCTATCATATTTTCTTGACTAGTTTACATAATAATTCCTTAAAGAGATTAATTAAAAAATAATTCAACATTTTTGATCCAATGGTTTTATTTCTGGTAATCTTTAATAAAGACATAATTGCAAGTGTAGATGAAGGTTTTATGCACAATACTATTTAATGTACCAAAACTAGAAATAATCTAAATTTCAACAGATGATTAAGTTATTGTGTAATAATATAATGAAATATTATTTTCTCACTGAAAAACTTAGAAGAAGTTACAACATTAAAATATAAATAGGATAATATTAAGTTAAGGAGTTAAAATTACGTATAAAGTGTAGTCTCAACTTTGCTAACAATTATATAAAAATCAATTCTAAGAAATTTTATGAAACTACTAATAATGATTACATTGGATGGTGACATACATTTTTTTCCTTTTTTCTTTGTTTTTACCATTACCTATTTTGCAAATTCTCCTTTGAGTGTGCATAATGTTTACAGTTTAAAAATAAACTTTACTTAAAACAGAGAATTAAGCAGAACCAAGAGAATGTGGCAATTCTATAGCAGTGCTTATAGGGTCCGAACATAATCTGTTGTAGTCTTCTAAAGATTATTCTTCCTTAAATCTTATTTAAACAGTTTTGTTAACAAACATATCACGTAAGCTATATGGTCTAGTTATAGACTTTACATAGTTTCATTAGGTTAGAAAAAAATTAGCTGGTAAATACCATTTGACCCAGCAATCCCATTACTGGGTATATACCTATATACCCAACAGAATATAAATCATTCTTTTACAAAGATACATGCACACATATGTTTATTGTAGCACTATTCACAATAGCAAAGATATAGAACCAACCCAAATGCCCATCAATGATAGACTGGATAAAGAAAATGTGGTACATATACATCATGGGATACTATGCAACCATAAATAGGAATGAGATCATGTCCTTTGCAGGGACATGGATGAAGCTGGAGGCCATCATCCTCAGCAAACTAGCATAGAAACAGGAAACCAAACACTGCATGTTCTCACTCATAAGTGGGAGCTGAACAAGGAGAACACATGGAAATGGGGAGGGGAGCAACACACACCAGGGCATGTTGGTAGGGGACGAGGGGAGGGAAAGCATCAGGACAAATAGCTAATGCATGTGGGGCTTAATACCTAGGTGACAGGTTGATAGGTGCAGCAAACCACCATGGCACGTGTTTACCTATGTAACAAACCTGCACGTTCTGCACATGTATCCTGGAACTTAAAGTAAAAATAAACAGATGGCATCATCTGCAAATAGTGATAGTTTTACTTTACACAGTGGGAAACTTTTATTTCTTTTTCTTGCCTATTGTCCCAGGTAGACCTTCTAACACAATGTTAAATAACAGTAATGAGAGCAGACGTCTGCGTCATGTTCCTGATATTAGCGTAAAAGCTTTCAGGTTTTCACAATTGAGTATGATGTTGACTGTGGGCTTTTCATGGCTTCCCTTTATCAGGTTGAGAAAGTTCCCTAGTTTGTTGAGTATTTTTTTATTATTATTATGAAAGCACGATGGATTTTGCCAAACGCTTTTTTCTGTTTCTATTGAGTTGAGATGATCATAGGGGGCTTTTTCTTAATTCTATTAAAATGATGTATTATATTGACAAAAAAAATTAGTCATTGATTTGGTTTGGAGATATGCAACAGCTTTCTCATTGGCAGCTCATTAAAGTGAGTTAGTAAAATACCTCTCAACAAATTAAAGCATACTTTCTTCTCCTCATCTATTAGAATTTCAAACATGTGAAAAGACTTTAGCTTATCCAGCTATACGTATCAAAGGAATACTTAAATTAACTTTTATTTTTTACTTGAGGCTACTTTTCATTTGAACTTTTCAAATTTTCAAAGTAATTGAGAATTTATTGAGCATTTTCTTGTTAAATATTGAAGAGATTATGTAATTTTGATATTTCTCTGCAGAAAGTATCGCTTCAACATAAGCCAACTGTTATAAAATGTTTCATTGAAAACTTAAAGGAACTTTGGCAATTTAATGTGTCATAAGAAACTCTGAGTGCTTTTATTTCATCAGCTACTCATCTCTGATTATGTAACTCAGCTGAAGTTACAGTTAACAAAGGAAACAAACAATAAACAATTGACCCTAAATGATCCCTCCAAAAAAGCAAATTTGCACAAGAGAAAAAATATGTATTGGGATCAAATAGTGAAGCCCAAAGCCTTTGCTTTACTATAAAAAAAATAGAAACATCTCCATTGAAATTATGGAATTATATAAGCCTATGTCTTTATTTAAAAGTACCTTTGACCTGTGCTTCACCTTATATTAAATCAAAAGACATGTAATAATAATAGTAACAATGACCACTTATTGAGCAATCAGTATGTGTACATAGTAAGATTTTTAAAATATTAAATAAATTATTTTATTTAATTTAAATAAACATTACTGAAACACAACATGCATATAGAAAAATGCATCTTTTTTTTTTTTTTTTTTTTTTGAGACAGTCTTGCTTTGTCACCCAGACTGGAGTGAAGTGGTGCAATCTCGGCTCACTGCAACCTCTGCCTCCCGGGTTCAAGTGATTCTCCAGCCTCAGCCTCCTGAGTAGGTGGGACTATAGACACGCACCACCATGCCTGGCTAAATTTTTTTTTGTATTTTTGGTAGAGATGTGGTTTCATCATGCTTCCCAGGCTGGTCTTGAACTCCTGAGCTCAGGTGATCCCCTAGCTTCAGCCTCCCAAAGTGCTAGGATTACAGGTGCGAGCCACAGCGCCTGGCCTAGAAAAATACATAAATCATAAATGAAGAACTTTTGTGATTTTTCAAAAGACAAGTCCATCCTGTGGCAATCACCAACATTAAGAAGTAGAACATATAGGAAGGTAACATAACCATGGTCACAAAGCCAATGAACAGCAGATCTGGATCTGAAATCCAGTTCTGCCTGATTCTAAAAGCATTGCTTTTCATAATGTATCTTTGGTCGTCATAATTTAGTGTCTCCAGTTACTCTATATTTATATGAGAATTTTTATTGGTTCATTCTAAATACTTCACAATTTGAAAGGAAGAATCAAAATTACAATTAAAAACCTGCATCTTCAAAGTGACTCAGAAAAACAGGTGACAGACTTTCTCGCCTAAAATGGGCTTCTAGTACATCAGGGTTTCTCATCTTGGCCCGACTGACCCTGGGGTGGATAATTTTTGTCAACAGGAGACTGTTCCACTGGAAGATATTTAACACCATCCCAAGACTCTACCCACTGCATGCCAGCAGTACACACCAGCTGTGACAACCAAAAATGGTTCCAGATAATGCCAAACATCCTCCAGGAGGGAAAATTACCTTTGGTTGAGAACTGTTGACCAACAGTGAAAGGTGATTGTGTCTAGGATGTGCCATTTGTCTCAGTTTTGTAATATGTTTCCTCTTTATTGGCTGGAACTGAAATTTATAACTAAATTTGTTTTTCAAACTTCCTCTAAATCTGGAGGACAAAAAAACTTAAATTCAATAGGAAATATGCAGTGGAATCTGCACCTTCAGAAATAAGACAAAATAGATGGGAAATGGTGGCAAGTGCTTTACTGGTTTTATTCTTCTCTGAATAAAAAAATCTATAAAACAATAAATAAGCTGCCAAGTTCAGCATAGCTTAGCCTTGTCTTTCATAATTCCCCATGGTGTACTTGGAGGAAAAGACTTTAATTCCTATTGAACTTTTATCCAAATTTGGTAAAAAGCAATATAAATCTCTGGTCCTCTGCCATTCTCCTGCTTGTCACATCATCACTCCTTCTTTCCAGTGTGAGGAATTTAGCTATTTTCAAGAGGGTTGGAAACTGTAAGCCATGCTGCAATTCTGGAAAATGTGCTATGAATGGATTTCAACAAAGTAGTAATACCTGATATTCTGACATGGGTTTAAAACATTTTAACTTGGAATCAGATCAACTGCTAAATAAATCCATGTAGTTACTTGAGGGTAGAAACTTGTACTTGCCCACTGTTTTAATTCAAACCCTTGAAACAGTGTTTAGCACATAGTGAAACTAATAATAGCTAATATTCACTAAGTACTTTTATAACTAAAATGAATAAATATTCAAAGAATATATTTTCCATATTGATTTCCAGAAAAAATATGAATTCTCTCTCACACACACACACTCTCTCTCTCTTTCTCTCTCTTAAAGAATTATGCTGTGCCTCCAACATCCGTATTTAAATGAAGAACTTGCTACCCCAAACATATCTCATTGCATTACAGAAGCAATCAGTCAACTATGTGTTTTTTATCATATAATATCAACATTGTGCTAGAACGTTTGTAATTTTTGAAATGTATTGCAAATTAAGGGCAGAAAACTGCCCATGAAATCTAAACATGTTGGGGTATATTATAGGAAAAAATAAAGCTTAAAATAACTATAATGTACTTTATTTGAAAGATAAAGGGAAAAATTTGTAACATTTAAAGTCACAATCACTGCACAATGAACATAAAAGTTAAACAATTATCACAATAAAAATAGCTAACAAATGTATCACTTACGGTGTACATCTGCATTACTGATCACTAATAAATATTTGCTTTCAAACCATGAGGAAAGCAGAAGGGTACGGACAAATGCGTTCACCTTGGCTATAAAATTTGTGTTTTTTTCATTTTTTTGATGTGCTTTTTGCTGCCAATGTAATCAGTAAGTAGATTGTGTCATACCACAAGGTGAAGAAAAGTAATATATAAATTTTACTATATACAACATACTATTCCTAAATATCACAAACTCATGGATGTTATTTGGGTTTGTGTACAGCTTTATTCTACCATTTGCATTTCATTATATTTGATTTTTTGTGCCTTTACCTGTACTGTTTCCTTTGCTGGAAACATGTTATACCTTCTTAAAAGGTATTATTTTCATTTAATCCATTATTGAATGTAGGCTTGGTTGGTAAATTTCCTGAGGCTATCACCTTGAATCAGATTTCTTTTCTATAAACTTCCACTGCATCCTCTATAAAAACTTAACATGGCACCCACTACACTGAATTATAATTGGTAGTTTACTTATCTGCCCTTCTATATTTCCTGTGAATACCAGTAGGGAAGGATTCATCTTGACTCTACTACATGTTAAGGGTTTAATAAATGAATAGATAAAGAAGGAAAGAAAAGATGAATTAAATGTTAAATGCTCAGTATAAGCACACAGGCAGAGAGCAATGTGCTCCACCAAAAACCAGTGCAACATAGCTTATGTAAACAAAGACAGATTTCCTAAATAAAAGTTTGACCTTAAAAGAAAAAAATTAATTTCAAGGAAAAAAGTAAAAGCCTTATTGCAGGAAGTTTTTTCTCTTCTAACCTTTTCATACATTTTTTCTTTATATTTAATACGCATCTTTAGAGGGAGAAAATAATTGTAATTTATAAATATATGCAATGCTGTATAAACAAAAATATGCCAGCATGCAATGTCATCTAAAGTCTCAACCTGGCATAATCTCAGATGGACTTCCAAACAGAAATTTAGGCCTCTAGCTTTAAAACTGAAGATTATACTTAAAATACATCATTTATACATCATTACCAATATCAGAACTCACCCATTAAATCCTACAGTGAAGGGGTGTCTGCACTCAGATATATACAAAGGTAATTTGACAGTTGTGCAGTAAATATTTAGCTGCAGGGACCTAAATTTGCCAGAGTTTATAGGCTTGGGCATTTAATGTCACTTCTGGCTTGCTTTTCAGGGCTAACATTTTGCAGTGTAAGCTGAATTGTTAACTCCTATTTTTTTTCCCTAAGTTGAAGATAGTTTTTGGGCTACACTAAATCTAACAATCTTAGCCAGACAAACTGAGAATGTTGCTGTGTTGAGCTTCTAATATTAACCCAATATATTTCCCAGTGTTTAATAAGATTAATGCCCCTGTAACCTAATTCACAACTGATGACAGCTTTAAGACCCCTTTTCTCCTGCTAGGGGCAGGCTTCCAAATGCTATGGAGGCAACCCTCAGCAAAGTAAATGGTACTAGGCAACAATTTCCAAATAATTACTGTCTCCTAGGGTAAGATATTCACATTCGTTTTTCTGCCCTAATTGTAGAATTTATCTCCTTATCTTTAATCAATTTAGGTGAAGTTTAAAAGCAATTCAAACTTTTTTTTCAGATGTATTTCAAAATCAAAGAAAATTTTCTCTGTCACTTCAGAGATGGTAGAAGAAAAGAGGAAAGAGGACTAATTCTTATCTATCTGAAATTGGCCTTTCTGAGAATCAAGCATCTCTATAACTGGCTGTAATAATTTACTTTCGTGTGGATGTGCACATAAATGACAGTCATTTTTATTGTAGGCCTTGAGAAAGCAGAATTCGTGTTTATTAGACATATTTAATTTAGTGTCTCACACGGTGCTCATTCACAAGCATCCATAATACATTACCACATAGAAGGAAAACCACAGGGCACCTGAATTCAGAAAATACATGCAACAGAGCATTCTGCATGAATCGCTATGCATTATCTGGTGAAACCCTTCAGGAGGTGCTCTTTCTATTAGAGATATGAATTTAACTAGCTTAGTTCCCTCAACTCACCAAGAGGTTTGTGATGTTTTATTTTTTATTATCTCCTTTATAATTAAATAACCATTGGGTAAGATGTATTCAAACTAAACTAAAATCACTCATTTGGCAAGAGCCCAAGTCTTAATATTAACACATGTTTAAAGACTTTTAGTACCATGATGCACTAAATGCTCATAGAAAAATTGGCATTTTCCTGGACAGATGAACATTGAATCTATTATTTATTATTGCATTAAATAGATGCCATATGCACACTCAGGAAAATAACATTACGCATCAATTCCAAGATACAGTGGTGCCCATATTACACGGTGCCTTGTTTCCAGAACATAAACTTGACTTCAAGTTTCATGTTTCAGAAACTACAAAACTTCTATTAACTATTCATCTTAAGAAATGCCTGTTGCTTTATGTGGCTCGAAGTAACATAATAACAAAGGAAAGAAGTAACAAAGGAAAAGGCAGACATCTCTGATAGTCACTGCTAGTTCTTCTCACCAAGCAGGTGGTGATAACCTTCTTTTTAATAGCCAAAGGAAATATAATCTAAAATAATGTTTTCCAACCAAGGTGTGAAGCAGGAAAAATCAACTAAACCAATATTGAATTGGGGTAGCAATTCAATAATAGGCCCGTGATTTTTTAAAATAAATTTTTCCTATTTTGTTTTCTGATTCCTACTGTTCAAATCTGTAAAACAGGGCCAATAATGTACTAACATCATAGAGTTGTCATAAGGATTAAAAGAAATAACATTTGCAAAGTACTTAGCGCTATGCAAAGTAATTAGCATTTGGAAGAGAATAAATAATAAATGTTTAATATAATTGTTATTACAAGTATCATTTAATTAAAAGTATTAAAATATAGACCTCACCCTTTGAGAAAAATTTTACTATTCACTTGAAATTTTACCTTCAAATATGTATTTTTATTTCATTCATTAGAAGACTTATGGAGCCCTTGTTTCTTCTGGCATTTTGCCAGACAAAGGATATGATCGTGATCAAAACAGACATAATTCTTTCCCTGTGGATCTTGCAAAATAGCTGTGAGAAAGACACAATAATTATATGACTATAAATTGTAATACTTTTTAGAAAGGAAAGAAGGTGGTAAAATAACTTTCAAGAAGATGTAATGTAAGATACTATTACCAGTTAAAATACAGACAAGTCGTGCAATATTTAAGAAATTCTTGTGCTAAAAATATGTGTTGTTTGTTTGAAATTCTTAGTTGATCAGTCAGCCTGTTTTGTTTATGAAATCTGGTGACCCTAATCTGAGTAAAGACTTCCTCTAGAGGAATTAGCTAGAGTTGAGAATTTAAAAATGAATAGACGTTGGCAAGATGAGGAGGATGCAGAATTATGGAGCTTTACTAAGTCAAGAGAGGACAGCATTTACAAATGTCCTAAGTTGGGAAGCAACATTAGTGCCTTTTAAAAACTAAAAGTACAGTATAGCTGGAGCTCAAAGTGTGAGAGAAAGCATGTTTCATATAACTGGAAGGGTAGGTAGGTCTAGATAAGCAAGGATCTTGATCCATATTTTGATTGACTAGAAGTCACTGACAGGCTTTAGGCAGAAGAGTAGCATCAGATTTGCATTTTAACCACAGGTGCCTTTCCAACCTCAGTTTAAGTGCATGACTCTCTTGGCAAAGCCGCTCCAGTATGTACTCATTGATGAGTCAAATCCCCAAGGAAAGTCAAAGAAAAAATACTAAATATATGAACACAAACAGTCACATGGAAAAGGCAAGCGTGTTGATGTGCTGTAATGGGTGTGTAAATGCTGAGTTCCACAGGTGAAAGAAGTGTCAGAGATGAGTACTATGGACAAGCCCGAGATGGCAGTGGCTAAATATTTATGGTTATATTCAACTGTTATTGTTACCAGGATAATTACCATGTCAAAAGAAATGTGTGTTGGAAAGATGCTTGATACATATCATCAAATCTCTAGAAGGTGATCCTTGATATCAAATATTGTGAACATTATGTAGGTATATTTTGCCCTATTATAATTTATGAATGACATTTTGTTTTACTATTGAGTACCCAGTAACAATTAACATGAAGTATTAGAAAGAGGTTAGGTTTTTCAAAAGACACTGTCCTGAGTTTAAATTTTGGCTTTGCCAGTTTTTACTCCTATGATCTAAGGAATTACTTAGCCTAGCTGAGCTGAATCTCCTCAGTTATGACATAAGAATTATTCCTGCCTTTTCTCCTTTCCTCCCCTTGCCCAGCTAACTGGATTTTGGAAAGCAGTCAGTGAATCATACTGTTCTTGGGATTCTACTGTATAATAAAGACGCTGTGATAGCTACTCATATCATTCAATGGATACTCATTTCTGTTTTAAAAAGTGTAGTTAGAATAAGAAGGTGGAAAGTTGTTGAGATAAAACTCTCAAATAATATAAACATCTGGGAGTTAGAGAAAAGAACAATGTTGAGCATAGCTTTAGATAGTTCACTTTATTTGAAAGACAAATAAAAAAATTATAGTCATTCCATGATGATTACATGAAGCTGTTAAACTTAAACACCAAGGAAAATAATGAACGTATATATCACAATGCTATACTACATTTTTATGCATCGCTAATAAAGATTTGCTTCCGAATCTATGTAGAAGACTGTGTAGCAGCATTAATAAACACTCTCCATCTCCCCATTTGATATTTAAAATGAATTTTCAGTTTTACAATATGATGTGTCATTAAACATGTGTCTTTATTTTTCTCTTCTCAGTATATAGGCAATAACATGCTCTGTAAATATTTAAGTTAATGAATGAGTGGATGAATTTTAGACATTTGTGATTAAAAGCATAACAACCACATAATACAATGTTTAAATACCTAAAGCCCACAAAACATGTAACAGTTTTAATGTTTCCTAACTGAATCCTTTGTTCAAGCCAGTAAGATTCATTCACAGTATCTGACAATCCTACACTTGTTCACATTACTACTTAGCTCATGCTAGAACTTAAAGTATAATAATAAAAAAAATACTGTCTTCCTTTTCTAAGCCTTATCCAACCTTCAACTCTGTTAAAGTAACTTTCTTTTTATTAATCATTCACTATTAATTCAAGCCCAGTAAGTGTCCTACCCTTAGGAACCATACAACCAAATGCCTCTCCCATCCATTTGGCAGGAACATTGTGGCAACATGTTGAGCCTCATCTTGAATTGGTCTTCACACCTTTGTGACAGGAAGGATGCAGCACATGCATGTTAGCTTGTGTGCCCACTTAGGTAATTTGGGCAAATTTCAAGTGTTGGTATTTGCAGAAAAGACCAATGTCCTGTGAAAAATAATGAAATGAA
This sequence comes from Pongo abelii, assembly GCF_028885655.2. Classification (NCBI taxonomy): domain Eukaryota; kingdom Metazoa; phylum Chordata; class Mammalia; order Primates; family Hominidae; genus Pongo; species Pongo abelii. The sequence continues at coordinate 62,666,729 of NC_072004.2, read as the reverse complement.
AAAATAAAATGAAATGCACACGTTAGAACCAAAATCCTTGATTATAAGGTTTTTAAATCGAACGTGAGATGACGGAGAATAAATACCCTTTTGCAGACAATGCTTTCATTTTGATGAGAATGAGATACTTTGACTCAGTTCAAATACACTAGCCACTGCACAAATTACCACACGATTCAGTTGTCACACAGCATAAGTGACAGCAGCAGGAATAGACATCTGAGAAAATTAAAGAGAAAGTCACACAAAGGAAACAAATATGCAAATATGACATCGCTGGTAATTAAGAAAAAAAATTCCTTTCTTAGATACGTATCGGGGAGTTAAAAAATCTGTGATATTGACTTCCTTCTGAGTCAGCAACAGAGACGCTGGGACTAATCAGAATAGAGTACCATTATAATTGCCGTATCAAGGGTGATGATTATTTTGAGGCTATTATTAAACCATCAGCATGATGACACAGATGGCTCATGGTCAGTCCACAGTTTTGGGGGTAACATCACAAAAACCATACAGAGGTCCAAAGATGGTGGACTAGACCATTAACAGCTGCAGATAATGTTAACGGCCATCAAGACCACATGTGCACCACTAAGGGATGCTCCAGAAAAGGATGGCATTTGAGGGATAAGAGTTTCTTCAGTATTACACTTACTCTGACTCAGAGGTAGATTCTAATATAATTCTAATCCTCTTTATTTAACCTCCTCTTGATTTAACCATTGAGTAGAAATTAGATATGGTTTTATATTTTATTCTCTGAGATTATAATATTTTTGTTGGAGGATGGGGGAATATAAGAATTATATTTTATCTTAATGCAAACCTTTAAACTTTTTATGGAAATTTGTATTCAAAATAACCTATCCATTTTCTCTGCTTTTTCCTTTTAATAAGATAATATACTTAATTTGTCTTACACAAAGGAAATACCAAATAAATATTTGTTAATTTCCCTGGAAATATTTCACATTTTATATATTCTTAATATTAATTTTGATGAAAAATCTTAATTGCATTTACTTTTATATATGACACAGTAAATATATGTGTGTTGAAGATATCTTAGATAGAACTAATAATGGCTAATCAAACTTATGGAAGCAAGAATTAGTCTGTTATTAATAGCACACAGAGCAGAGATATCCTACTGGGATTAAATGAAGCCAACAAGGCTTTCTTGTGAAGTTATTCAACCTATCATGTATAGCTGTACTTATTATTTTCAGTTTTGTACAGCAGAGAAATAGATGTAATCAGTGATTTCAATTTAATGTGGTAAGTCACACATCATATTCTGAAAAGTGTCTATTTGTGATTGTGCAATGCCATAATATAGAATCTCACCTCTGGACATATTTTGGGTGAAAAGGGATAACTAAATTAGTATGTTCCAAGATATATACATAGTTAAAATATAAATTTTTTCTTACATGCTACTAACAGAAGTGAGTTATAAAACACAAACTTTATCATAAAATTTTCTTGGAGAAACATTGATTGCCCCTAACTTCATACAAGATAAAGTCTAAACTTTGTCATTGGAGTTATAAGCCAGTAGCTGTCTGGCCTTGATCTATCCAATTAGCCTTAACACTTTCAGTCCTTCTCTTTATCAAAATATCAGCACTTCTTAAAATTTCTTTGATTTCTGAACCCTTATACAAATCTGAGGAAACATATGGATCTGTTCCACAGGGGGTACTTACTTATTCAGACTTAGTTATAATACCATATTTACAATGAAACTTTATGAGTCCCACAGGCGTAATTCACTCTCATGGCTTAATACGTACATGTATTGCATTACACAAGAAAATCGCCAGAATTACAGTGGTTCACATGACTTTAAGTACTCAGAGTCAGGAATATTGTCTTATTTATGTTTAAATTCTTAATTTGCACAGAATTCAGGACGTAGTAGTCCCTAAACACTGTTAGCTAAAGCAAAGAATAATCCCTGTTGGCTTTACTTGAGTTATTTAAAAAACCGTAGGTTCTAAAAAGAAATGCAAGTGAATGAAGATAATAGGTAATCCCTCGTGGTGCATAGATCCATGTCATTAATAAAAAAACAGTTATTTTAAACAATAATAATACAAATACATTATACACACAAATATATATACATATATATTCATATCTGTATTTATCATCTATCAATCTATAGTGAATTTTCCAAACGTAACATGTAAACAGAGAAGATTAATATTTTCATTTCAGCCTCCTTTGTGGGGATATTTAGCTGCATGACAAAAGCATGACCGCTGGTGTCAACAGGCACACATTTTAAGGCTCAATCTCTGTGTGATCCCAAGTCAGTTTTTGAGTTGATTAGCATTTTAGTCCATTTAGATGTAAGTTGGGAATGATGATGATGATGATAATGACAATAATAATCTTTCCTATATATAAGAGTGAATTAATTTTGATGATAAAATATGCCATGCAAGATAACTTTAAGTTATTTTCAAATGCTAGCTATCATTAAGTTGCAGTGGTTATGAAACAATGTACCCACTCTTCTAAAGAAAGGTTACTAAGCAGAAAAAAAATAACTTGTAGGACCCAACTATGTTAGAGAAAAAATGTTTACATGTGGCTAAGAGAAAAAGAGATAGGTTATGTCAAACTTTAAGTTGCTTAAGTTTTGAAAAAAAAAATGAAGGAAAGAAAAATCCAAATCTTCAATGTTCTATATGGAAATAGATGTATCTAATATTTTAAAGTCTTATTCTGTAGCTAAAATTTGGTGAGAGTCTGGTTTTTCTAGTACATTAATTTCAGTTCAGCATATTTGTGTTTTTTAAGAATGAGGGTGGAGGCACAAAGGAGAGATTAAATAATTATTGCTTTTATAAAAGTAAACTTGCTAGTTTATTCTATAGTGTTGCTTTAGTCATTCACTGCCAAGGGGCTAATTTTAAATATAATAAAACACAGTTTAGTGGTTTTTATTATTTTTAAAATTACTTATGTAAGAGAACCTGCCACAAATATGTTAAGCTAAAAAGTGAGTAATAGGTAAGATCATTTTGAAAATATTCAGGGGTGAGTTTCTATGTGTTCAGTATAGGTTAACATAGTTTGCATTAGCTACTACTGCGTACGAGTTAGTTTTCATGAGGTCAACAGAATTATACAACTCTAGGATATATATTACTCCTATTTTGTAGATAAGAATATGGAGGCTCAGCTAATTTGAGTAACTTATCAATAGAAACACAACTCTTGAGCAGAAGCATTGGGATTTCAGCTTAGATCCGACTGACACTGGCAAGAGTACTCATTCTGTTCTGTCCATTCCATCTCAAAAATCTCAGCCTGCTGTAATATAAACCGCTGTTCCTTAACCCACTTACTTTCTTCCCTGTAGAGAAATTAGCTCACTCCTATGAACAGAGACTAGCAAGAGGAGTGGACAGAAAAGGCAAAGCAGCACTTTTCAGAGTGTTCAGATAGCGAGAAACTCAAAAGGGTTTGAGGTTTCAAAACCCAGCCACTGCCTGCAGCAGGGATTAGGTAAGGTTTGCTGCTGATTAACAAGAAGGTCGAAAGTCCATCTGGAAACCCTGGAGGTATGAACACCAAGGGAAATGCTTCAATGACCTGCAGGGGATGTGTTATATTTGTCTTGTTGACTCAGGAACTCACCAATTATGTGAAAATGTCAACTGGTCTTCTTACCTGATTTGAATAATATCTCTCAAGAAGACAAAAATGTCCAGAGACGGTATGCATAAACCATGCAAGACAAAAAGATAGAAATAATTTATTTTCCTGAGGAGGCAGAGGCAAATTCAAATACTTCATGAGCAGGCAATTTTTAAAAAGTGAAAAGAACCAAAATAAAAGAAGAAATAATCTATTCCTATAGAATAATATAGAAATTTGAGATTGAAGATATTTTCTCAGTTGATACATTCTTAATTTACAGAGTCAAGATGAAAGCAGCATATAGTATGCTCATATAAACCATGAATACACAGATGCTTTTGTATTATGAATATAGAGGCACACATGGACATAAATATCTAGAAGGAGAGTTATTAACCTGTACTCATGGTTGTTTGAGTGCAGTGGGATCACGTGTACTTTTTTCTCTCTCTTTGCAATATTGCATCTTCACTGTTTTCTACAATTAAAATGGAATACTTGTAAGACAAGTATGTACCTTTTCCCGGAAAAGATTCCACAGCTTTCTGCAACATACAGAAAATCCACAAGAATTATGAGGTTTAAGGAAATGTGTTACATATAGGAAATGTATTACACATGCAAAGATGTGTAGGAACCCCCTTAGAAGAAAGACATATTTAGTATTGGTTACAGTGATACAGAGCCTAATGAGGGCATGTGCTTTTGTTCTGGAATGCTCTGTTCTTAGTTGTCCCAATTTTTAATCTTTCTCTTCTCTATCATGTACTTTACTTGGAACATGTGTGTAATGAACGTTTTCTTTTTGTCCCCCACCCCCACTGTCTTGAGTTACCCAGTGCTGAATTGCTCTCCAGGTTTTAATAATCCTTTCACAATAAGCCTTTCTGAGTAGAAGAGTATGCATTTAACAGAGCATCCTGCCACTAGGACATAGACATAAAACCCAGGTTTGAACAATCAGATGTGTTCATCCTAGTAGTCCTAGCATGGGTTTTGCTGGCAGGTGGCCAAAGCAACACACTGAGCTTCCATGGGTAGCAGTGCCAGAGCATGACAACAGAATCAAGTCCATGGAAGTGGTACAAACACTGTGGTCCACTGCTCTGTGGGGATGACTGTGGTACCTTGCCTCAAACTGCTTTGTGGTGGTGAAGCTTTCTTCTTAATTTTGTAACATACCAACTATCATTTTAATAAATCCATTTGATTCTTTGAGAATCAGCCAAAGTCGGTTTCTGTTGTGTCCGTTTAAAAAGTCTTGACTGATACAAAGTGTAAAGAAATTATGACAGGAGAAAATAAAATAAAATAACTTCCTGGAATGTGTACTTTATTATTTTGAAGTTTGGGATAGAAATTTAAAGATCTTGGGACACAGGTGGTGTTTTATGACTTTTTCCAGTGAAATGTTGTGACTTTGGAAAAGAAAGGAGGAAATTGAATGTAAATTGAATGTAAACACCTAGAGCACACAGATGGTGTTGAAAAACTGAATTTGGTTTACTGGACCATAGTTTATGATATTATTACAGCAGTTTTTGGCAAAAGGATGGTATACACCTCACCAGAGCTGGTAGAAATGTTTTCATGGCATTGCTAAAATATATGGAGGCTTTAAGTTTTATAATGAAAAAGAAAATGCCCTAATCAAATGATATATTATTTATTATGGATAACATTTATTATGAATAGATGTTCATTCATAAAATATGCATTTAGTACTTTCTTTGTGTCAGGTATTATGTTGCTGAAAAGAGAAAACAGAACAATCTCTTCTTTCAAGAAATGTCTCTTTTATACTCTCCAAGCTGCTCTTTATCCCTCTATAATAATATTTTGTTCATTTGTTTGCATCCTATCATTTGTGAATTCCTTGGAGAAATGAAACTTATCTTCTATTTCTTTATGTTTCTACCACATAACACAATCTCTCATACATAATTGGCTTTCAAGAACTGAATACTGAATGAATCAATGAATGTATGAATAAATGAATAGAAGAAATGACATTACCAATGAGCAGACTAAGCAATTACCCTCAGTGAGTGTTTGATTTGCATTCCAGTAAACTTGCTTATCACTGACATGAGGGAACACGGGAGGCATGTGTATCAAATTCACAGATGCTGCGTAGGTATAGGGAATACTTAAAACATATGGTGCCAGTCAGAGATCTCAGCATTTATCATCTAGTGCTAATTTAAGCAACTATTTCAAAGAACTTAGAATAAAGTGCTTCATTGTGTTTTTCTTTTCATTTTTTTTTTGAAATTTCAAGTTTTATTTTAGATACAGGGGTACATGTGCAGGTTTGTTACATGGGACTATTATGTGATACTGAGGTTTGGAGTATGAATCCTATCACCTAGGTAGTGAGCATAGTGCCTAATAGGTAGGTTTTCCATCCATGGCCTCCCTGCCTTTCTCCCTCTCTAGTAATCCACAGTGTCTATTGTTCCCATGTTTATGTTCATGTGTGCTCAATATTTAGCTCCCACTTACAAGTGAGAACATGTAGCATTTGATTTTCTGTTTCTGCATTAATTTACTTAGGTTGATGGCTTCCAGCTGCATCCAGATGGAGCATGAATTTTCTATTCTTTATGGCTACATAGTATTCCATAGTGTATATGTACCCCATTTTTTAAAATACATTGATAAGCACCTCCTAGGTTGTTCATCAATGCACTATTCACATTGTGGTTCTTAAAAAAGATTCAACTGGGGTCGGGCACGGTGGCTCACGCCTGTAAAACCCAGCACTTTGGGAGGCCGAGGCAGGTGGATCACCTGAGGTCAAGGGTTTGAGACCAGCATGGCCAACATGGTGAAACCCTATCTCTACTAAAAATACAGAAAATTAGCCAGGCATGGTAATGGGTACCTGTAATCTCAGCTACTTGGGTGGCTGAGGCGGGAGAATCGCTTGAGCCTGGGAGGCAGAGGAGGTTGTAGTAAGCCAAGATTGCACCACTGCACTCTAGCCCGGGTGACAGAGTGAGACTCTGCCAAAAAAAAAAAAAAAAAAAGATTCAGTTGATTGGGAAGGGCATGAAATAGATCTGGCTTAAAAGTGGGCAATAGGACAAAATAAACCAATACAATGTAAGGATAAAACTGACAGCACACTCAATGTGTGACAACAGTGTAACAGGACCTCTAATAATATCAATTTTGTTGGTGAGGGAGGAAGAAGCCATCCACACTTACTGAGGTGGCCAGGGTGTGAAGAAAGAACTCTTCTCAGCAGGTCTGAATTTGAAGGTCCCTGAAAAAGTAGGGCACATTCAGGAAAGAGTGATCTTCGTGACTTAGTGCCTGATAAGCATAATATTTATTTTAACAACCTGAGGAAAGGTAGTTTAGAAACACTTAGCATGAGCATCTTGTAATTAGCTCAAGATTGCCATGTAGACATTAGTTATCAGTTGAAATTCTAAAGTGTCCAGCACATTTCCAGATTAGGCTCCAGGCAGATATCAGGAGTTGAGGCACCAAATCAGGAGTTCAAAGAGTAAAGGAAAAGAGATGAAGGACTAAAGGGTAAGAAAAATAAACAACCTGAGACTGGGGCTATTGCCAGAAGCTGGCTTTTACCTGTTTGTTTGTTTGGTGCTTGAAAGACTAGTCAGTACCACGTTTACAACGTAAGGGCAGATGCATACACAGAGCTAAGACAGATAGGCTAAAGTACTCTTTATAAATATGTCTTAAAATCACTTCTTTTTCCAGTAAACTTTTTTTTTTAATAAAAGTATTCATTTCCAGAAATGATTGGAATACAAATATGACACTGAACACAGGTAGACAGTTCCTCTTACACTGAAACTCTTTGAGTCATAGCTGGATTATATCACAGAGATCATAGAAGCAAACATTAGTTTGAGTGAAAGTTTATTGTAAGAGGAATTTGCAAAATATTTCCAACTCAAGAACTCTCGGTGTTTACTCAATTTATAAAAGTGAAAAATGTTTTCATTAGCATAAATCACAAATGCACTGTGAAATATTTTGGAAGATTGCATACACAAATGTTAAAGTAAAACAATGTTGTATTTAATGTTTATCATTTATACATAGAGGAAAGTGAGTTTCTTTTTAAAATTTTAAATAGTATTTCTCCTATTTAGAAGTAATATAACACAGACTCTGAGACTGCCTGAATTAAATCTGAGTTTCAATATTTTCCAGCTCTGTGATCTTTAACAAGTTTTTTGCCTCAATTTCCTTATCTACTCAAGCAAGATAATAACCTTATCAGTGCTACTATAAGAGTTCAAAATATGTACACATGTTCCTAAATATTTTCTTTACATTTATGACAGCACAATGGGGTTCTATTGGCAATAATAACTTAATTATACATTTTAAAATAGAATTTAAACTACTGCAATGTTGTTTCCTCATTCAAGAATGTGATCTGCTTTAACATTTACTTCCATCTTACTGTAGACCTTGCAATAAAGGTTTTTAATTTTCTCCATGACAGTGTCTTTTTTGTTTTAGTTATAGGCCTGATAACCTTACAATTTGTGATGATATTGTGAATGTTATCTTTTTTTAACATTAGATTATCATTTATTACAGTACTGCTTTTTTAAGAATACTATTAATTTCTGTATATTGTGCTGTCTCTAAAAACTACTGAATGTTCTTCTGTTAGTGTCAACAGATTACCTGTAGTTTCTTTAATTTTCCCTGTAGACATTCATGTCATCTCCAAAGAAAAAAAGTGTGTTTTTCTCATTTCCAGCCCTTATTATTATGGTCCAGTGTCTTGTCTTATTGCTCTGATAAGGGCCCTAAGTACAATATTCAGTAAAAACAGTGATAGTAGACATCCACATCTTGTCAACAACGAGTTCTAACATGTCATTCTAAGGAAATTTCCTTATTTTCTACTTTATTAAAGGTTTTTTCTTTTATGTTGTATGACTGTTGAATTGTAATACATGTTTTTCTACATATTTTGAAATAATTATGTAATATTTTTCGTTAATCTGTTCATGTGGTACATAACATTAATAGATGTATTACATCAAATCATTAATGTTAGATCATTTTTTCATTCCTTGATTTGGAGTGCTATTATTTTATTCATGATTTTCTCCTATGTTGATAAATGAAAATTACATACAATTTTCTTTGTTAGTAATGCCCTTGACCAATCTTTATAACAAGATTATACCAGCCTCATACCAGGAATTAGATACTTGGCCTTCTATTTTATTTTTGTAATACATTATACAAGCCAAGAATTATTAGTTCCTTTATTTTGATGGAATAACTAATTAAATAGTTTGACCTAGTGATTTTTAGAAAAAGTTTTTACCATGCATTTAATTTTTCAAAATCATAGTATTATTTATATTTTCTATGTCTCCTTGAGTAGGTTTTGGGGGTTATAATTTTCTAGGAAATTGTCTATTTTCCCTAAACTATCAAACTTATTGGCTTAGATTACCTTATGGTTTTTATAGTGTATATAGTTACCATAGATAAAAGTTTCTTTATTATTTCTAATGTCATTTTTGGTGCCTTAAAGCTTTGTCTACTTTATTAAGATTTTTTCTTTTCCTTTAAAGAAATAGAGTTGTTATACTCTATGGTTTATTTTCTATTTCTTTAATTTCTGCTCTTATTGTTATGATTTTTTAAAATTTATTCATTATTATTATACTTTAGGTTTTAGGGTACATGTGCGCAATGTGCAGGTTAGTTACATATGTATACATGTGCCATGCTGGTGCGCTGCACCCACTAACTCGTCATCTAGCATTAGGTATATCTCCCAATGCTATCCCTCCCCCCTCCGCCCACCCCACAACGGTCCCCAGAGTGTGATGTTCTCCTTCCTGTGTTCATGTGTTCTCATTGTTCAGTTCCCACCTATGAGTGAGAATATGCAGTGTTTGGTTTTTTGTTCTTGCGATAGTTTACTGAGAATGATGATTTCCAATTTCATCCATGTCCGTACAAAGGACATGACCTCATCGTTTTTTATGGCTGCATAGTATTCCATGGTGTATATGTGCCACATTTTCTTAATCCAGTCTATCATTGTTGGACATTTGAGTTGGTTCCAAGTCTTTGCTATTGTGAATAATGCCACAATAAACATACGTGTGCATGTGTCTTTCTAGCAGCATGATTTATAGTCCTTTGGGTATATACCCAGTAATGGGATGGCAGGGTCAAATGGAATTTCTAGTTCTAGATCCCTGAGGAATCGCCACACTGACTTCCACAATGGTTGAACTAGTTTACAGCCCCACCAACAGTGTAAAAGTGTTCCTATTTCTCCACATCCTCTCCAGCACCTGTTGTTTCCTGACTTTTTAATGATTGCCATTCTAACTGGTGTGAGATCGTATCTCATTGTGGTTTTGACTTGCATTTCTCTGATGGCCAGTGATGGTGAGCATTTTTTCATGTGTTTTTTGGCTGCATAAATGTCTTCTTTTGAGAAGTGTCTGTTCATGTCCTTCGCCCACTTTTTTGATTTTTTTATTTGGATTTACTGTAAGCTGAAATTTAGAGAGTATAAAAAGATATTTAGTTAATTGTGTATTAACCTTACCATTTTAATTACACAAGTTACCTTTTTTTTTTTTTTGAGACAGAGTCTCACTCTGTCGCACAGGCTGGAGTGCAGTGGCGTGATCTCACTTCACTGCAACCACTGCCTCCCGGGTTCAAGTGATTCTTCTGCTTCAGCCTCCTGAGTAGCTGGGACTACAGGTGTGCGCCACCACACCCAGCTAATTTTTGTATTTTTAGTAGAGATGGGGTTTCACCATGTTGGCCAGGATGGTCTCGACCTCTTGACCTTGTTATCTGCCTGCCTTGGCCTCCCAACATGCTGGGATTACAGGCGTGAGCCACCGCACCTGATCAAGTTTCCTTTTTTAATTTTCTCCCATGAAGTATTTTTTTTTTCAAATTGCGACAGAAATCAGAGTAATGCTTGTTATACAAAGGAGATAATACAATGGAAACATGTAAAAAGGCAAAAAAACAACAAAATTTCACCTGCCAGATCACTAAACCTCGGTCCGCCTCATTCTGAAACTTCATTCAATGTTTAAAGCCTTGATAGACACAACCCTTCTGTCTTCATGCATTGCACGTTAACTAGAAACCTACAATACATGTAATTTCTGACTATATATATGTGTGTGTGTGTTTTAATAAGTTTTAAGTTTATTTTTGTTTGTATCTATATAAAAATTTGTCTGTTATACACATCATCATTTAGTTGGCTATTTTTATATTGCATGTAAAAACGTGTGCTAATATTATGTTGTATTTTACATATATAAGTCAATAAATAGCATTTATATATAAAATATAAAAATTAATACTCTCATAACATTGGTAATACCTTTGGAGACCTTAGGTGCTTTTCTTTGATTGTACTCCCCACCTCTTAATCCTACTCAAAATTATACCTCTCGAGAGAGAGTTAATATCTTGAATTTTGAGCAACTTGTTTTAATTATCTCCATAATATATCATATACCCCCTAAGTCATTACATATTGGTTAATATGTTTTTATAATATTTATAAACATATATACACTGGTATGTGCATTATCACCTATATAGTATTGACATTATAGTACACATTCTTTTTATTTTATGGCTATAGTTTTTTTCTTTACTTACCTCTCACTTTCCTCTTTTCCTCTCCACTACCCACTTCCACTTTCCACTAGAAGTCACTGGTACCCCTTTTAAAAACCTGGTGCTCATCTTTGTTTTCTTCCATACATTGTTCCCAGTTTAATCGTATATAAGTATGGTTTAAAATGATAACATTTTGCAAATATTTAAAATGATTAACATTTTGCAAATATTCATGGTTATGTACAAAGTCAAAATGTCTGTAAATATGCATATTTATTGTAGAAATTATTTTTATAAACGGTTGTGTTTTATATTGCTTATTCGATGACCATGAAAAGTGTTGTTTCAACTGATATAATTCTGTTTTTAAATGGTTACATAATATTTCATTTTGTGGGTGCACATAGTTTGCTTAGCCATTCTCCTATTGATAATCGTCTGCTTTACCTAAGGATACACTATAAACATTGCCTTAATAAATGTGCCTATGTTTAAAATATTTGACTAAGACTTCTATCTCTTTGGCATAGATTCCCAAGAGTGACATTACTGAAGTTAAAGGTATTTTTTATTTTAGTTAATGTTGCTAAAACTGAGATTAACATTTATATATCCAGAAGAAATTAATGAAAGTGTACTTTATTTTCATATCTGTGTCAGCAACCGTTCTTATCACTCTTCTTTAAAATTTTGCCATTCTGTTGGGTAAAAGTACTATCTCATTATGACCTTAATTTGTAAGCCCCTGATCAATACTGAATTCAACCATATTATTTTTTGTGCTGACCATTTAGTTTTTATTTTCTGTCAATTGCCTATTTCCATTCTTTGCTCATTTTTCTTTTACATCTTTCATCTATTAACAGTTTGTAAGAACCTTTTTGTAGTATAGATATTATCTCTTTATCTGTCATTTATTTTATAATTTTCCACTCAATAATATTACTTTTCTATTAATGTTGTTTTTTATAAAGAATGTACAACAATACCAAATGAATAATAAGAGTATTTACTAAACTATTATAGGCATGGTTTCATCAACAACCTCAACCAGCTATCTCACACGTGAGAAAATAAAATAATTTCCAGGAGCATTCAGAATATTTTGTGATTTTGAATTTCTCTACTGGGGAATTGTCTTTTGTGATTGAGGTAAAATATTTAAAGACTAAACTTTCTAGACAAGTAACAAAGGAGATTTATCTGTGTGCCTCTGCTGCACAGTTTCAAAAGAGAAACTTTCTCTCCTGTAAGCAAGAAAATGTGCCCTTGAGCAACAGAATACATAATCATCGCAGCTGGAATTAGAACAAATAGTTTAGCATGCTGATGAAACCATAATTATTGCATAAATTGACCACTTGGATATTTTAGCTTTTAGAAAGTCAAACTTTATGATTGCTTAACTCCTATGAATAGCATCAAAATGAATTCCCAAAAATAACTAAATATAGATATTTACTACTTCCAATTAATCTTATTTGTTTTTCACCCAAATATTGTCTTTGGTTATGTTGGGGAACTGAGTAGCATCTAGCTAAAGGAAAAACAATTAACATCTAACACTAGGTGAGTAGTATTTAATTATGCTTCATTAGAAGTCATCAAAACAATATTATAATAACAAATTTAGTCTTTAACAGAACTAGAAGAGTGAAGACAAAGTTTGAATTTTTTTTAAAAAAATACAACATACTACAATATGTATAGATGGGGAAACATCACTAAAGCAAAAAGGCAGGGTAGGAAAATAAGCCTGATTTAACATGACAAACCTTATTTAGCAATACTTTTTAGAAACTAAGCCCCAACTCTCTCTGGACGAAGTGTTTACTTTGTGATAAACATACGACACTTAATTTTACAAGATGCTTGAAGTGTAGCCAACACCACTTGTTTAAAAAAAAAATACTTTATTTTGTCAAAACATAATCAACAACCAGGAGAGAAAAAGTTAGAAATAAACTGAGCATTTATCAGAACGAGGCACTTTACATTGTATGTATGTGACATAGGCCACAAAATAAACTTGAAAAGGAATTTATTTTACAGAAGAAATAATGCAGCAATGTGAAGTTGTGTAATTTGCCCAGAGTCCCATAGCTAGTAAATGTTAATAGCCATGATTCTAGACCAAGGCTCCAAGACTCAGGATGGTATGATCAATTAAATAACCACTCATCTAAACATACACACAAAAACCGGCATGTGTCCAGTTTCTAGTTAAGCTGTACCTACAAAACCATTAGAAATTTTAAATGATCAAGACTTGTGTGAATTTAGAGAAGTAAGAAAAAAAAAGAAAACTCAAGGCAACAGAAAGATTTGGACAGAGCATTGAAAAGAGAGTTGAAATTGGATAAACAGAGTAAGAAAAGGGCACTTCTACATGGTAAAAAACTATTCCATAGAAGTTAAATAATTATGAAAATGTTTGTCATCTCCATCCTAAGAGATGTGGGATTCTGTTTTTCTAAATTAAAAATCAACAAAAATTTAATTTAAAGTAAATATAGTGTAATTAGAGATCTTAAGCCCTAGCAAAGTGAGCAAAGCTGGCTTGCCCCCTGCCCCATAAAGTATTCCTAGATAATGCATAATGGTTGTTAAACTAGGAAATGGGTAGTCAATTCAATAGCTAAGAAATAACAATTGTAAAGAATAGCATGTTTAGTTGTACAAATTCAGGAAAGACATCTAAAGTAACCCCAATCCTTCATGTTAACTAGAAACCTGAAATATATGTAGCTTCTCTCACTCTAAACTTCAAGGGAAAACAGATTCAAAAAGATGTTTATAGGAAATCTCATATATCAAGTCTTCCAATGGGATGGTCCACTGCTGGCCTTTGGCATAATCTACACGCTTGTGTGTATGTGCTGGTTCTCACTGCTTTGTTTTCAAACCATGGTGACGCCTGAATCTACAGCACCCAGTCAGTTGTGGCAGGCAGGCGTTGGAGCAGATGCCTTAACCCCACATGCCTCTCATGGCTAAATCCGGGTCTGACACTCCACGCACATTGTTAGCTCTGCATCCACCGTCTAGCAGTCCTCCTTATCTCCTTCAAGGGATTTTTAAACCATCGCACTGCAACAAAAGGGGCTGTTCTGTTACCTTCACTGGTGTTTCATCAATGTGGTGATATTGTTCTCTCCTGAGCTGGCCTTATTTTCTGCTGAGTAGAGAGACAGACATCCCTTGCATGAATGGGATCACTTTTCTCGCTCTGTCCTCAAGTCACTTTTCTATCTCCACGCAAGTGCAGGAGGTAGAGGTGCTGTCAACATTAACAGAAATCACTCTAGGAATCCAATAGTCATGGTCTAAAGAGTTCAAGAAAAGTTATGTTTTACATTTGTGCTATATAATTCCCAGTGATAAATTTAACATGACCAGAAAATTGATTATTGTTCACATTTTCCTACATACTTTGGGTAAACTTGCATTGGTGGTCACATCAAAGCACAAGAACAACCTTGAGAAATCCACCGGCAGCCAGTGGTCACTGGTAGGAAAATGAATAATACAGCATCATGACAGTGTAACCAACATTAAATAAATGATACTAGGAACTGCAGAGGCAAGGAGATCTATACTGTTTCAATAGGAATTCCAAAGAGCCATGCCATTGTAAGCAATAATATTGCATAAGAAATAATGTTGCTACCTTTCTGGTGATAGGAGATTAGAAATAAGGCAGAAACTGTGCAGCTAAACATAAAGAAAATAAAGAGATGGTTCCTGGACCAAAACATGAAAAAGGGTTGCTTGGAAAATACCAAGATTCTTCACAGGTACTGACTAATAAGATAGTAAACAAATGAATACATGCCAATATATTCTTTATCTATTTTGCTGCCTCTTTGCCAATAAATCCCTATACTTTACATGATCCATGAATGTTATAATACATTGTTTAATAAAAGTGTTCACATAGTCAAGGGGTCCTACAAATTATACTTAGTGGGGCCCAACAAATTCTAGGGGCCACCCTTTCTTTTCCTTTTTCTCCCCACTTCTGCATACAAATTCCAAAACCATCTATGTTTAAGGCAGTATTTTACTACATTTAGTATATTATGGCTTTGTCTATAGCTCAATGGTTGCTACTAATCTCCAGAATAACAGAAAGAAGACAAAGAAAGAAAGACTGTTTGCTGTGTTTAGGTCTCACCATTTGATCCCCAACAGAGCTGATGGGAGAGTGACTGTATTTTCCAATAAAGAATACCCCAGGGTTTGTGGAGATTTAACACCTTGTATTCACTGAAGGAGAAAAAAAACCACTACTCTTATTAGAGAGATCTCTCCTAATTTGTGATGCAGGGGAATTATGGGAATATAAGAATATGATCTCATGTGGAGTTTTATCGACTTGTCCTTTGACCAAATCCTAGTGCAACGGTATTTATTATATAATACTGTTGTCCAGGTAAAATACTGAACCCTTAAATATGTAACTAGCTCAAGCAACTCAGTTATAATAACAGGAATACTGTGGCAGATAAAGTAGGCAGAAGTATATGTAGTAATGAAAGAAGGTAAAATATATTTTAACACCATTACCAGCCAACACAATAGAACAAATGTATTTTGCCTATTGCTTCGGCAAAGCTTAGTCTTTTTAGTATTCAGCATTGAGAAGCATGTGGAGAAATGGCTTCTGATTCACTTTAGACAGGAATATAAATAACTGCAAGTTTCTCGAAGGGTAATTTGGGTATAGCTATCAAAATTTTTAAAATGTACATATATTTTATTCCAGCAATTGTACTTCTAGGTAGATGTGCTCAATATTTTAAAGAAAAAGTTTCTTGCAGCATGACTATAATTAAATCAAATCAGAAAAGAAACAATCTAAATGCCAGAATAAGATATTATTTGTAAGTTATATGCTCCTACTATGAACTTTGCAGACATTAAAAATAATATAAACTTATCTAAAATGCAGAGAATATAATACATTGTTAAATAAAAATAGTTACACAAGTATGACATATATTATTAAAATATATGGGAGATATATATGAATATATGTGCATAGGTGCAAAAAGTTTATTTAACAAAATATTAACTATTTTTAGACGATAACATTATGAGTTATTATTATGAGTTATTTTTGTTGTGGGCTTTAAAATTTTCATTTTGCAAATTTTATACAATTAAAATAGAAAACTTTATAATCAAAGCACACTACATGTTATAATTTTTAAAACTGCTACTTCTCACTCACAAACATAGGCAAATACATTATATTCTAACTGCACTGGTTTATTTTTCTACAATCCACTAATATATCAGTTTCATTAAGATAATCATATCAATGTTTAGGAAGACCCTGAAGTCAGAGCAATGAAGAAATAATACACTGCTTTCAAAAAGCACACATTTTACATACTTACTTTACATATTTAATTTTACATATTTACCTTACTCTTAACCATATTTATCCCACTTGTGCAATAGAACACTAGAGCTTATTCCTCTCATTACGTTGTAATTTGTACCCATTGACCAACTTCTCTCTATCCTCCGCCCTCCACTTATGTAATATCAACCTTTTATTTTTAGATTCCACATGTGAGTGCTATCATATGGTATTTCTCTTTTTGTGTATAGCTTACTTTTACTTAATATGATGTCCTCCAGGTTCATTTATGTTACAACAAATGACATGGAATGTATAACTGATGAAACAGCTGAGATAACAGGCCACTAAAACCCACAGGGAAACACGTAGTAAGATGCATAAATCATAAGTACACTATATAATTAGCTTTCACATATACAAATGACTTAAGTCAAGGTGTAAAGTATTTCCAAAATGCTTAGATCAAGGCATAGAACAGAACTATCATCTCAGTAAGTTTCTTACAACAAATTTTCAGTCAAGAGCCACCCCCCAACCACCCTTCAATTCATGGTCTTAATATTTTCTGTAGCAATAGTAATATCTCTCATTATTCACTTCTTGTCCTATGATTATGTCTGTGCTAGGTATTCTAAATAAATATTTTATTTAATAATACTAATATTCAAATAAAAGAATGACTATCAATATTAATCAGCTTACTCCAAGTTACAAAAATTGTTAATAGCAAATAGAAAAAATCCAACTACATTCTCTAAGTTATTTTAAATATATAAGGAAGTTATTATTGACTACGGTCACCCTGTTGTGCTACCAAATAGTAGGTCTTATTCATTCTTTCTATTTTTTTTTGTACCCGTTAACCATCCCCACCACCCTCTCCAACCCCCCACAACCCTTCTCAGCCTCTGGAAACCATCCTCCTACTCTCTATGTTCATGAGTTAAATTGTTTTGATTTTTAGATTCTACAAATAAGTGAGAAAGTGATGTTTGTCTTTCTGTGCCTGGCTTATTTCACTTAATGTAACGATCTCCATAAGAGTGTTTCATTTACCTTCAAACTTAAAGACATTGTGTTATGTGGACTTTTGTCAAGTTAAACAATGGAGTTTGGTAATAACTGCATTTCTAAAATTTGCTTGATAAGTGACATCAGCAAGATGGAAGGCTAAAAAGTCCTTGCTCATTTCCTGTCTAAAACCAAACAATTTTAACAATTAGTCAGAAATTACAATAGCCTGGAGGAGCTCCATAGTACAAATAAAATGCTGCAGCAACTCAGTGGAGCAACAAAACAAGAATGGTGGCATAGAAAATGGCAGGAAGCATTTTACTTGCATTGCCTTATACCCTCATGCATCCTTTAGATGCAATTTCTCTACATGGAGAAAAAGAAGGGTAGAAAAATTTCAATAGCCTTCAATGCTGAGTACTAAAAAGCCCTTGTTATCTCATGGACACCCACACATGCCACAACAGAGGACCCCTGCAGTCTTTGTGAATGCTGAACCCAGCTGACAGCTGTCCAGAGCCCATGATGATATGTCCCCCAACCAGCCAGACCTTTCATTGTACCACCTACCAGAGCCAGAGCCACCACTATAATCTGTATCCTCAGATGGAGCCCTGGCACTTCTTGCCAACATGTATATCTAAACCCTGGAACAGATGTTGCTATACACCTCTCTTAGCCAGCACCCTTGCATCTACCTATAGGCAAGATGTTTTCTCACCAAAGCCAGTCCATGAAGTCAGGAAGAAGTGACTCCTCTTTCAAGTGCACAGACAAGTGCACAAGGGTATAAGAAATATAAAAGCATAACAACACCAAAAGAAAAAAAAAGTCTCTAGGAAAGAAGTTCCAAAGGAATAGAGATCTTTGAAATGCCTGACAAAGAATTCAAAATATTTTTTGATTGGCACATTATAATTGTACATATTTATGGTGTACAATATAATATTTCAATAAATATGTATGTTGCATAATGATAAAATGAAGGTAACTATCATATCCATCTCCTCATGCTTTTAAATTTTTTTGTGGTGAGAATATTCAAACACCTCTCCTTTGGCTATTTTATAATATGTAATACCTTACTCTTAACCATATTTATCCCACCGTGCAATAGAACACCAGAACTTATTCCTCCCATTATGACGTACTCTGTCCGCATTGGCCAACCTTTCTCTATCCTCTACACGCTACTTATAATATCAACCTATTTTGTTTTTAGATTCGAAACTGTGAGTGTTATCATGTGGTATTTCTCTTTATGTTTCTGGCTTATTTTACTTAATATGATATCCTCCAAGTTCATTTATGTTACAACAAATGACATGGAACCTAGGATTGATGAAAGAACTGAGACACCACTGCATCAAAATCCAAAGAGAAACACCACAGAAAATCGGTGTAACTGGACAGTGGGGAAGCTGCTGAACTCGCAGACAAACCACCACACCCATGTGCACACACATCAAGCATGACAACCAACACAGTGGCAGTCCCACCTACTGAAAAATCCACCACACAGCTAACCAGTCTACTGTGCCTATGTATTCTTGCACTTGGCCTGACAGCCAGTCTGGCATTGTCCCTTCCCACCAGAGAGACTGCCCTGTCACATGGGTCGTGGGCCTGACAACCAGTACTGTGATGGCTGCACCTCCCTGAGGGCATTGCCATTCAGCCTGCCTGTCTGGCCCATAAACCAGATAAATGCCCCTCCCCTAACCAAAACCATGCCACTTTCATCACAGACTCCTTCAGCCCAGACCACTGAAGTAGTTGCAAACATAACAGGCAAACATTACAACTGAAGAAACTTCACAGAATCCATGCTCCTAAGTCCAACGAGAACCAAAGCCAATGCACTGTTCCCAACTGACTCTGTCAGAACTATCTGCAGGAAAAATGTCTCTTGCTACAAAAGCTACTCCATAAAATTAGAAAAAGCAACTGTTTCACCAGAGGCACAGACATCAATGTAGGGATGCAAGAAACAAACAAAAAACCAAAAAGGAAACATGATCCTCTCAAAGAACACGATAAGCTTCCAGTAACAGATTCCCAAAAAGAGTATTTATGAAATGCCTAAAAAGAAATTTTAAAAAGATACCCAAAAAGCAATGAGATAGAACAGAATATGAAAAAGTAATTCAATGATATCAGAAAAATAATTCATAATCTGAATGAAAAAATCTACAAAGAGATATCATTAAAAAAAGAAATATTGGACTAAAGAGTGCAATGAATGAAATGAGAACTTAAACACCAAGCAGAAGAAAAAATTTCTGAACTTAAAGACAAGTTTTATGAAATATTACAGTTAGAGGGAAAAAAATAATAATAAGAAACAATGAAGAAAGCCTGTGGGACTTACAGGTTACCATAAAGCAAACAAATATTCACAATTTAGGGATGTCAGAGGAAAAAAGATTTCAAACAATGTCCTGAAAACCTAGTTAATAAAATAATAACTGAAACATTTCCAGATCTTGGGAAAGATATAAACATCTAGATTTAGGAAGCTCATAGATGCCAGTTAGATTCAACCCAATAGGATTCTCCTGAGATACAACATAATCAAACAGGAAAAATTTTGAAGACAGGTAATTCTAGAAGCTGTAATAAAAAAGCATTAAGTCACACATGAGGAAACCTCCATTAGAATATCCACAGATTTCTCAGCAGCAGAAACATTGCAGGCCAGAAGAGAATGGGAACATAATTATTTAAAATGAAGAAAAGAAAAAGTGTCAGCCAAGAACACTATAGTTAACAAAGCTACCCTTTCAAATTAAAAAAAAATAATAAAGACTTTTCCAGATGAGCAAAAGCTGAGGGAATTCATCACTGCTGGACTGGCCTTGCAAGAAATGCTTAAGGAAATGTTTTAACCAGAAATGAAAGGAAAATAAAACAAATGAAACTATAAAACAAAGTGGTAGAGGCAAATTCATAGTCAAATTCATATATCATTACTGTAATATTGGTGTGGAAATCATTCAAATCCTTGCTATGAAGGGTAAAAGCTAAAATGATCAAAAATAGCTATAGATACAATAAGTTTGTAAGAAATATACAAGATCAGAATGTATAAATTGTGGGGGAGGGTAAAAGTCTAGAGCATTTGTATATGAGCAAAATTTAAGTTATTATCAGTTAAAAGTTGTCTATCCTAATTCTAAGATATTTTATGTAAGCCCTGTGATAACCAGAAAGTAAAAACTACAGCAGATACACAAAACAGAAAGAGAAGCAAATTAATGCTTGACACTGCAGAAAAACACCAAATTACAAAGATAGACAACAAGAATAGAAGAAAGGAAAAAATGATCTATAAATCAGCCAGAAAACAATTAGCAAAATGTCAAGTGGAATTTCTTACCTATCAATGATAATCTTGAATATAAGTGAATTAAATGCTCCAATCAAAAGACAAAGGGTGACTGAGTAGATTTTTAAAATAATCAACTATTTTCTGCCAGCAAGAGACCCATTTAAGCTTTAAGGACATATATAGGCTGTATCTGAAAGAATGAAGAAAATATTTCATGTAATAAGTAACCAAAAGAGAGCAGGGGTGGCTATATTTAGATAAGATAAAATAGACTTCAAGACAAAAACTGTTACAAGCAACAAAAAGGTCATTATTTAATGATTAAGGGCTCAGTTCATCAGAAGAACATAACGATTTTATGCACCCAACATTGGAGCAACTAAACATGTAAAGCAAATATTAATGGACATGAAGGAAGAATCAGGGAGAAATACGCTAATAGTAGTAGAATTGTATATTCCACTTTCAACAACAAATAGATCAACCACACAAAAAATTAATATGTTAATACTGGTCTTCAACTGCGCTTTAGACCAAATGGATCTAACAGACATATATAGAACTTTCTATCCCAAAACAACAGGCAAACTAAAAGAAACCTAAAAGACTCAAGACTCAAATAATTAAAATCAGAAATGAAAATGGAAACATTATAGCAGATGCCTCAGAAATAAAAAGAATGTAAAAGAAATATTATAAATAATTATATGCTAACAAATTATATGCTAACAAACAGAGGAAATGAATACATTCCTAAAACAATATAATCTACTAAAATTAAATCAAGAATAAATAGGAGGCTTGAACAGCACAATAACAAATAAAGACATTAAAGAAGTTATTAAAAAACTTCCAACAAAAAAAGTTTTAAAAAAAGTATTGGTAATAATTCTTTGAACGTTTGGTAGAATTTAGAAATTCTATCAATTCTTCCAAATTTCTATCAAAGAAAGAAATTCTACCAAACATTCACAAAATTATTTCCAATACTTCTAAATCTCCTACAAAAAAAAAAAAGCTATGGAAAATACTTCCAAACACATTTTATGAGGTCAGTATCACTCTCATATCTAAGCCAAAGATATCACAAGAAAATAAAACTACAAGCCAAATACCTCTAATGAACATTGATGCAAAAAGCCTTAGTAAAATATTAGCAAATAAAATCCAACAATACAACAAAAAGATTATACATCATGATCAAGTGGGATTTATTCCTGGCATGCAAGTTTGGTTTAACATATGCAAGTTGATCAATGTGATACATCACATTAACAGACTGAAAGATAAAAACGCATTATTGTCTCAGTTAACACAGAAAAACCATTTGACAATGTTCAGCATCCTTAATTGATAAAAACTTTAAGCAGCTTCGGTATAGAAGAAAAGTTCCTTAGCGTAATATAATAAGGGCCATTTATGAAATATTCACCGCTAACATCATTATTGATGGGGAACAATTGAAAATGTTTCAAGATCTGGTACAAGACAAAGATGCTTACTCTCACTATTTCTACTCAACATAGTAATGGGAGTATGAGCAAGAACAAACAGGTAAGAAAAAGATGTAAGAAGCTTCCAAATTAAAAAAAAAGAGGTAAAATTATCTCTATTTGCAACTGAGATAATCTTATACATAGAAAACCACAAATATTCCACAAAAATCTATTAGAAGTAATAAACTTTAAGTAAAATTGCAGGAGTACAAAATCAACATACAAAAATCAATATCATTTCTATATACAAATAGCAACCTAGCTGAAAAAGAAATCAACAAAACTATCCTGTTTACAATATCATTAAAAAGTGTGTAATTGACCCTTGAACAACTTGGGTTTAAACTGCATGGGTAAGTTTCTCTGTGAATTTTAAAAAATATAGTCAGCCCTTTGTACTCACAGGTTATGTGTCTGCACCAAACGTGGATTGAAAATGTAGTATTCACAGGATGCAAAACTTGTGTATATATGAAAGACTGAATTTTGTCTACACAACTTCTGCAGGGCCAACTGGAGATTTGAATATATGTGAATTTTTGTAACTGCAGGGGTCCTGAAATTAATCCGCCCTTGATACAAACTGTACTTAGGAATAAATATAACCAATGAGGTGAAAGATTTGTACAGTACAATTATAAAGCATTGACGAAAAAATAATGAAGACAAAAATAAATAAAAAGATATTCCATGTACATGGGTAGGAAGAATTAATGTTATTAACACATCCATACTACCTGAAGCAATAAAGAGATTTAATATAATCCCTATCAAAATTTCAATATTATTCTTTGCAGAAATACAAAAAATAATCCTAAAGTAATTATGGAATTACAAAAGAATCCTGAATATCCAAAGCAATACTGAAAAAGAAAAATGAATTTGAAAGCATGATGCTTTCTGATGTAAAATTATATTACAAAGCTATATTAATCAAATTAATGTTGGCTGTCCTAAAACCAGAAACAAAGACCAACGAAACAGAAGCAAGAGCACAGAATAAATTCAAACGTATATGGGTCAACAAATTTTTGACATGGGTACCAAGAGGATATGGTGGGGAAAAGACAGTCTTCAATAAGTGGTTCTGGGAAAACTGTATTTCTACATGCAAAAGAATTAAATTTGACTCTTATCTTACACCATACACAAAAAGAAACTCAAAATGAATAAAAGACCCAAATGTGAGAACTGAAATCATAAAACTCCTAAAAGAGAATATAAGGAAAATGTTCCTTGATATTGGCCTTGGCAATGGTTTTTTTGGATATCACACCCAAAGTCCTGCTACAAAATCAAAAGTAAATAAATGGAACTACGTCAAGCTAAAAAGATTCTGCACATCAAAGGAAACAATCAACAAAATAAAACGGCAGCCTACAGAATGGGAAAAATATTTGCAAACCTAATATCTGATAACTGGGTAATAACAAAAATTTATTTTAAAAACTTACAACTCAATTGCAAGAAAATAATAACCTGAATAAAAAATGGACAAAGTACCTGAAAATTATTTTTCCAAAGAAGACATTAAAATGGCCAACAGGTATAGGAAAATGTGCTCAACATCAGTAATCATTAGAGAAATGCAAATTAAATATAAATTATCTCATTATGACATATCACCTCATACCCTTTAGGATGGCTATTATCAAAATGACAAGAGAGCACAAAGGTTGGCCAGGGTGTTGAGAAACAAGAAACCTAGTAAACTGTTAGTGGGAATGTACATTGGTACGGTCATTATAGAAAAAATTATGGATGTTTCTAAAGAAATTAAAAATAGAAATACTATATGACCCAGCAATACTTCTACTGGGTGAAAACTTCCCAAGAAGATGAAATCACTACCTGATAAAGACATCTGCACTTCCATATTCATTACAGCATTATTCACAATAATCAACATATGAAAACGATCTAAGTGTACATCAATGGATAAAGGGCCAAAGAAAATGTGGCATACGTATAAAAGGAATATTATTAAACTTAAAAAGAAATCTTGCTATTTATTACAACATGGATAGACCTGGGAGTCATTATGCTAAGCGAAATAGGTGAGACATTGAAAGAAAAATATGTCATGATCTTACAAGTATGTAAAATCTTTAAAAAAAATTTTAAATATGCAAAGCTAGAAAACAAAACAGTGATTAACCAAGGGTAGCAGTGAAGGATGGCAGTGGGGAGAAAAAGGTCAAAAGATACAAAGTAGTACGTATGTAGGATAAAGAAGTCTAGGAATGTAATATACAACATGAGGACTATAGATAATAAAATGTATGGTATTTTAATTAAATAAGTAGAGTTTAGCTGTTCTTGTCATCTGTAATAATGTAACTACGTGACATGACAGATATGTTCAATTGCTTCACTATAGTAATCACTTTACTCTCTGTATGTATCCTATAATATCATGGTGTAAACCTAAAATATATACAATACAATTTACCATAAACATTGTTAATGGATATGAAACAAAAAAGAAGTAAGCTCTGACTATAAGAACAAAACCTGAATCAAGAAGAAACAGAAAGATTGAGCAGATCAATAACAATTAAGGGAGAAGGGCTGACTAAACATAGCCAGGAAGACCTTCTCGCACCAAAAGACCAGACCATTAAGAAGACTGGTACACACTAAGCAGATCTTCAGAAGGAAGGCATTGAGAGCAAATGGAGGAAGGATGCAGACCCTAAGCTGAAAGGGTAGAAAGCTGCAAACCCTGCATGAGATTGCCCAGCACCAGGACTTGTCCCTGGCCCAGGGCACTCCTACGGAAGGGGTGAGTTAAACAGGCATGGAGTAGACCACTCTTACCACAGACCTCCAGAAGTCTATCTGCAGAAAATCCCACAACACATGCAGACATTTGAACTGGCTTGGAGAGCTGCTTGGAGAGTTGGCTGGGACAGAATTACAGCCTGTGCAGAGCCCAGATGGTTTAGCATAGGAATGGCTGCAGTGGAGCATGGCTAAGGACAGCAAATCCTCCCAGGTTTGCCCTACTCCAAAAGGTTGGTTTGGCCTGTGTAGACTGTCAGACCTAGACAGAAAAGAGCTATCTAGCCCATGGATTGGGGCTAGCCTGATTTGAGCACCCCATCTGCTGGCCTTTCCCAGAGTCCCTATCTGGCTGCACCTGCTTGCAGCACAGCCTCAGATGCAAAACAAGTGTTCTTCCTAGTGGCCAGCACCAGAATTCCTTCCACAGTAAACCCTGTCTAACCAACAGAGAGCTTCTGTAAACCGACCCCACCAACACAGACCATCCACAGCCTACCCAATACTATGCCAGCATGTGCTCACACACAGACTTCCCTATCCACCTTGCCTGTGCACATGCCCATAGGGACATTGCCATCAGGCCACCACCAGCACACATAGGTGCAGACCTCACTGCCACCAACACACCATCAGTGCTGGTATTTTAAACAAACAACAATCAAAAAGACAAAAAAAAAAAAAAAGAACAAAGTGGAAAAATTGACTAAGA
The DNA here is from genome assembly GCF_028885655.2 of Pongo abelii. Lineage (NCBI taxonomy): Eukaryota > Metazoa > Chordata > Mammalia > Primates > Hominidae > Pongo > Pongo abelii. Next base: position 62,640,726 of record NC_072004.2, on the reverse strand, counting down.
AGGGCATTATATAATGATAAAGGGATTAATTCAACAAGATAATTAAACTATCCTACATATGTGTGCACCAAACACTGGAGTACCCACATTTACAAAGCAATTTCTTAGAAACCTATGAAGAATTGTACTGGTCCAAAAACCAAAACCCAGATAAATGCAACAGGTTAGAGAGCCCAGAAATGAAGCCACACACTTATAACCATCAGATCTTTGACAAAATCAACAAAAACCAGCACTAAAGAAAGGATTCCAGATTCAATAAATGGTGCTGGGATAACTGGTTAGTCATATGCAGAAGATGACCTGGTCCCCTTCCTTACACCACATACAATAATCAACTCAAGATGGATTACATATTTAAATGTAAAACCTAAAACTGAAAAAACTCTAGGAAAAAAAAAACAAGGAAATATCATTTCGAACATAAGTCCCGGCAAATATTTTATGAGGAAGATGCCAGATGCAATTGCAACAAAAACAAAAATTCACAAGTGGGACTTAATTAAATTGAAGAGCTTCTGCACAGCAAAAGAAATATCAACAGAATAAACAGACATCCTACAGACTGGAGGAAAATATTTGCAAACTATGCATCTGACAAAGGCCTAATATCTGGAGTCTATATGGAACTTAAGGAAATTAACAAGCAAAAAACAAGCAACCCTATTTAAAAATGGGCACTCTGTACATGAACAGACACTTCCTAAAAGAAGACATATACATGGCCAAGAAGCATATGAAGAAATGTTCAACATCACTAACATATTACTCTGTTCTCAAGCTGCTAATAAAGACATACCTGAGACTGGGTAATTTATTAAGGACAAAGGTTTAATGGATTCACAGTTACATGTGGCTGGGAGGCTTCACAATCATAATGAAAGGCAAAAGGCATGTCTTACATGGTGGTAGACAAGAGCAAATGAGAGACAAGGGAAGGCGGAAACCCTTTGTCAAGTCTTCAGATCTCGTGAGATTTATTCACTACCACAAGAACAGTATGCGGGAAATTGACCCCATGATTCAATTATATTTCACTGGGTCCCTCCCACAACACAAAAGAATTATGGGAGCTACAATTCAAGGTGAGATTTGGTGTGGACACAGCCAAACCATATCATTCTGCCCCTGGACCCTCCCACAACTCATGTTCTCATATTTCAAAACCAATCATGCCTTTACCACAGACCCCCAAAGTCTTAACTCATTTCAGCATTAACTCAAAAGTCCAAAGTCTCATCTGAGACAAGGCAATTCCCTTCCACCTATGAGGCTATAAAATTAAAATTAAAAGCGTTAAATGAGGGTAAAATGAGGGTACAGGAATTGAGTAAAAACAGTCATACCAAATGAGAGAAACTGGCCAAATCAAAGGGGCTGCAGGACCTAGGCAAGTTCGAAGTCCAGCAGGACAGTCAAATCTGAAAACTCCAGAATGATCTCCTTTGACTCCATGTCTCACATCCAGGTCATGCTGATGCAAGAGGTGGGTTCCCATGGTCTTGGGCAGCTCTGCCTCTGTGGCTATGCAGAGTACAGCCTCCGTCCTGGCTGCTTTCAGGGGCTGGTGCTGAGTGTCTGCGGTTTTTCCAGGTGCATGGTAGAAGCTTTCATTAGACCTATCATTCTGAGGTCTTGAGGATGCTGGCCCTCTTCTCATAGATCCACTAGGCAATGCCCCAGTGGGGACTCTGTGTGGGAGATTCAACCCCACATTTATCTTCCACACTGCCCTAGCAGAGGTTTTCCATGAGGGCCCTGCCCCTGCAGCAAAATTCTGCCTGGACATCCAGGCATTTCCATACATCGTCCAAAATCTAGGTGTAGGTTCCTAAACCTCAGTTACTGACTTCTGTACACTGACAGGCTCAACACCACGTGGAAGTTGCCAAGGTTTGGGACTTGCGCTCTCTGAAGCAATGGCCTGAGCTATACCTTGGCCCCTTTTAGCCATGGGTAGAGTGGCTGGGATGCAGGACACCAAGTTCCTAGGCTGCACAGAGCAGGGAGGCCCTGGGTCCTGCCCACAAAACCACTTATTTTATTCTAGACCTCTAGGCCTGTGATAGGAGGGCTTGCCACAAAGGTCTCTGACATGCCCTGGAGACATTTTCCCCATTGTCTTGGCAATTAACATTTGGTTCCTCATTATTCATGCAAATTTCTGCAGCCAGCTTGAATTTCTCCTCAGAAAATTGTTTTCTTTTCTATTGCATCATCAAGCTGCAAATTTTCCAAACTTTTAATGTCTGCTTCCCTTTTAAATGTAAGTTCCAGTTGCAAACCATATCTTTGTGAATACATAAAACTGAATATTTTAGCAGCACCCAAAGCACCTCTTGAATGCCTTGCTGCTTAGAAATTTCTTGCACCAGATACCCTACATCATCTCCCTCAAGTTCAAAGTTCCACAAATCTCTAGGGCAGGGGCAAAATGTTGCTAATCTCTTTGCGAAAAGATAGCAAGAATCACCTTTACTCCAGTTCCCAAAAAGTTCCTAATCTCCATCTGAGACCACCTCAGCCTACATTTCTTTGTCCATATCATTATTAGCATAGACATTCAAGTAGTCTCTAGGAAGTTCCAAACTTTTCCCAATTTTCGGTCTTTTTCTTAGCCCTCCAAACTCTTCCAACCTCTGCTTGTTACCCACTTCCAACGTCACGTCAATATTTTGGGTTATCTTTACAGCAGCACCCCACTGCTGGTACCAATTTACTGTATTAGTCTGTTCTCATGCTGCTGATAAAGACATATCTGAGACTGGTTAATTTATAAGGAAAAAGAAGTTTAATGGACTCACTTTTCCACATGGCTCGAGAGGCCTCACAATCATGGTGAAAGGCGAAAGGCACAACTTACATGGCAACAGACAAGAGTGAATGAGAGCCAAGGGAAAGGGTAAATCCCCTATCAAATCATCAGATCTTGTGAGACTTATTCACCACCATGAGAACAGTATGGAGGAAACTGACACCATGATTCAGTTATCTCCCACCAGGTCCCTCCGTCAACACATGGGAATTATGGGAGCTGTAATTCAAGATGAGATTTAGGTAGGGACACATCCAAAACATATCAACTAATCATTAGAGAATGCAAATTGAAACCACACTTGTCACAGTGGCTATTATTAAAAATTCAAATGATAATAGATGCAGGTGAGATTGTGGCAAAAAATGAACACTTACACACTGCTGGTGATAATGTAAATTAGTTCAGGCATTGTGGAAAGTGGTTTGGAAATTTCTCAAATATCTTGAAACAGAACCATCATTTCACCCAACAATCCCATTACTGGGTATATACCCAAAGGAATATAAATCATTCTATCATAGAGACACATCAACATGTATGTGCTTTGCAACACTATTCACAATAGCAAAGAATTGGAATCAACCTATATGTCCATGAGTTGTGGCATGGAAAAAGAAAACGTGGTACATATACACCATGGAATGCTATACAGTCATAAAAATAAAGTGAACATGCCCTTTGCAGCAACATGGATTGAGCTCAAGGCCATTATCCAGAGTGAATTAATGCAAGAACAGAAAACCAAATACCACATGTTCCCTCTTAAAAGTGAGGAGTTACACGTTGAACACATGAACACAAAGAAGGGAACAATAGACCCCAGGCCTTCTCTGAATGTGGAGGCTGGGAGGCATGTGAAGATCAAAAAGTACTTCCTCATTCCTGGGATGATAAAATAATTTGTACACCAAACAGCTGCGACACACAATTTAACTATGTAACAAACCTGAACATGTACTTCCTGACCTAAAATAAAATGTAGAAAATAAAAAAGAAACCCAAGAAATCAGGAAATTGAATCAGTCATCAAAAGCCTCCATAAATGAAAAGCCTAGGACTCAGATGGTTTAATAGGTGAATTATAGAATAATTAATATCAATTATACTCTTTAAAATAATAGAAGAGGTAATACTTTAAACTCATCTTATGAGGCTGTCATTACCCTGATAACAAAGCCAGACAAATAAGCCACAAAAACCTACAGGCCAATATTCCTGAGAAATATAAATACAAAGATTCTCAATACCATAAAGTCAAACTGAATTTAATAGCATATTGAAAGGGTAACAACCCATGACCAACATGATTTATCCCCAGGGTGCAGGGGTGTTTTGACATACAAAAATTAATCAATGTGGTACACACATGAATAGAATAAAAAAAGGAAAACACATCGAAATATAAAATGCATTTGATAACATTCAATGTTAATTCATGACAAAAAATCTTTCTCTATATATAATAATATATATATTATATATATATGTGTGTGTTCCTATATGTGTTGAGGAAAGCCCACAGCTCATATCATAGTCAATGAATAAAAACTGAAAACTTTACTGCTAAGATCAGTAACAAGGCAAAGATGCTCAGTATCATCATTTCTATTAAACATAGTACTATAAGTCCTAGCGAGAGTAATTAGGCCAGAAGACTAAACAAAATGCATCTAAATCAGAAAAAAAGAGTAAAATTACAGCTCTTTGCAGATAACATGTTCAGGTATGTAGACAATCATTATGCTACAACAAAACGACTTTTAGAACTAAGAAAAAACTTCAGGAAATTTGCAAGTTTCAAAGTCAAGATACAAAAATCAATCGTGAGTCTACATACAAACAAAATATCAGAAAATGAAATTAAGCAAACAATTTTATTCACAATGGTAACAACAATGAATGAATATGCTTAAAATACTTTAACCACACTAGGGCAATATTTGTACCCTAGAAATTATAACAAATTGAGGAAAGGCATTAAAAATAATAAAGATAAATGGAAAAATATTTCATACTCATAGATTAGAATATTTAATAGGTAAAATATTTCTATCCAAAGCCATCTACAGATTCAATACAATCCCTATTATAATTCCAAAGGCAATGATAACAAAAAGAGAAAACAAATTTGAAAATTCATATGGAACCACAAAAGACAACAAATTGCAAAAGAAATGTTGAAAAAAATAAAAGCCAGAAGTATCATGATCAGACTTTTTGCTTTTAAAATATATGACAAAGCTACAGTAATCAAAACAGTATAATACTGGCATACAAACAGACATAAATAAACAGAACAGAGCACATAGAAATAAATCCATGCTTTCACAGTCAACTGATCTTTGACAAGGATGACAAAAACAAAGTGAGGAAAGCATAGGATTTTCGATAAAAGATGTTGGGAAAACCAGCTATCCATAAGCAGAAGAATTAAATTAGACCATTTTCTCACTCCAGATACAAAAATCAACTCAAAATGAATTACAGACTTAAACATAAGACCCATAACCGTAAAACTACTGGAAGAAAACATAGGGATATAGAAGAAACACTATTGATATTGATCTAGGCTACAATTTTATTTTGTTTTGACCCTAAAAGCAAAAGCAAGAAAAGAATAAAAAAAGGTGAGTAGAAATGCATCAAACTAAAAAGTCTTCTGCACAACAAAGGAAGCAATCAACAGAGTGAAAAAGCAATATATAGAATGAGAGAAAACATTTGCAAAGCCTATATCTGATAGGTGGTTTATATTCAAACTTTGTCAGGAATTCAAACCCAAAATGATAAAAACCCTAGAAGAAAATCTAGCCAGTATCATTCAGGACATAAGCATGCTCAAAGACTTCATGACTAAAACACCAAAAGCAATTGCAACAAAAGCCAAAATTGACAAATGGGATCTAATTAAACTAAAGAGCTTCTGCACAACAAAAGAAACTACTATCAGAGTGAACAGGCAACCTACAGAATGGCAGACAATTTTTGCAATCTACCCATCTGACAAAGGGCTAACATCCAAAATCTACAAGGAAATTAAACAAATTTACAAGAAAAAAACAAACAACCCCATCAAAATTGGCCAAAGGATATGAACAGACACTTCTCAAAAGAAGACATTTATGCAGTCAACAGACACAGGAAAAATGCTCATCATTACTGGTCATCAGAAAAATGGAAATAAAAAACACAATGAGATACCATCTCATGCCAGTTAGAATGGTGATCATTAAAAAGTCAGGAAACAACAGATGCTGGAGAGGATGTGGAGAAATAGGAACACTTTTACACTGTTGGTGGGAGTGCAAATTAGTTCAACCATTGTGGAAGACAGTGTGGTGATTCTCAAGAATCTAGAACTAGAAATACCATTTGACCCAGCGATCCTATTATTGGGTATATACACAAAGGGGAAGATTATAAATCATTCTACTATAAAGACACATTCACATGTATGTTTATTGTGGCACTGTTCACAATAGCAAAGACTTGGAACCAACCCAAATGTCCATCAATGATAGACTGGATTAAGAAAATGTGGCACATATATACCATGGAATACTATGCAGCTATAAAAAAGGATGAGTTCATGTCCTTTGCTGGGACATAGGTGAAGCTGGAAACCATCATTCTCAGCAAACTATCACAAGGACAGAAAACCAAACACTGCATGTTCTCACTCATAGGTGGAAATTGAACAATGAGAACACTTGGACATAGGGCGGGTAACACCACACACCAGGGGGGCCTGTTGTGGGGTCGGGGGCTGGGGCAGGGATAACATTAGGAGAAATACCTAATGTAAATGATGAGTTGATGGGTGCAGCAAACCAACATGGCACATGTATACCTATGTAACAAACCTGCACATTGTGCACATGTACCCTAGAACTTAAAATATAATAATTAAAAACAAACCTGGCAGAGACAAAACAAAAACAGAAAACTTCTGACTGATACACTCAGTGAACATAGATGCAAAAATTCTTACAAAACAGTAGCTAACAGAATCCAGCAGCACATTCAAAAGCTAATCTACCACAATCAAGTAAACTTTATCCCTGGGATGCAAGGTTTGTTCAACATACACATATTTCACGTTCATAAATTAGAAGAATTAATATTGTTAAATGTTCATACTTACCAAGCTGATCTACAGATTCTAAGCAATCTATTTCAAAATTCCAATGTAATTTTTCACAGAATTAAAAAAATTCTAAAATTTTTATGGGAATAAAAAGACCTTGACTAATTGAAGCACTATGAGCCAAACAAACAAACAAAAAAACAAATACAGAGACAAAGCTGGAAGCATCACACTGCCTAACTTTAAAATATATTACCGTTAGAAAAAACAGTATGGAGTTCCTCAAAAAATTAAAATAGAACTATAATATTATCTAGCAATTCCTGTATATGGGTGAAATCCAAAGGAAATAAAATCAGTATGTCAAAGAAATTTGTGGAAGACAGTGTGGCAATTCCTCAAGGATCTAGAACCAGAAATACCATTAGACCCAGCAATCCCATTACTGGATATATACCCAAAGGATTATAAATCATTCCACTATAAAGACACATGCACACATATGTTTATTGCAGTACTATTTATTTACAATAGCAAACGCTTGGAACCAACCCAAATACCCATCAATGATAGACTGGATAAAGAAAATGTGGCACATATACACCACGGAATACTATGCAGCCATGAAAAAGCATGAGTTCATGTCCTTTGCAAGGACATGGATGAAGCTGGAAACCATCATTCTCAGCAAACTAACACAGGAACAGACAACTAAACACCGCATGTTCTCACTCATAAGTGGGAGTTGAACAAGAAGAACACATAGACACAGGGCAGGGAACATCACACACCAGGGCCTGTCGGAGGGTTGGGGGGCAAGGGGAGGGAGAGCATTAGGACAAGTACCTGATGCATGCAGTGCTTAAAACCTAGATGACAGGTTGATAGGTGCAGCAAACCACTATGACATATGTATAGCTATGTAATAAACCTGCACATTCTGCACATGTATCTCAGAACTTAAAGTAAAATTTAAAAATAAATAAATAAAAGATGGAAAAAAGCAAAAACCAAAAAAAAAAAAAATACCTATACGACCTTGAAAATAAAGCCTTGTCTAAAAACTTGTGAACTTAAAAAGGAAAACAGTTTGAATAGACATTTCTCAAAAGATATGCAAATGATCAACAGGTACATTTTAAAATGTTCATTAATCATCAGTGAAATTCAAATTAAAACCACAATGAGACACTAGCTCATACCTGTTAGAATTGCTATTATCAAAAATACAAAAGACAAATGTTGTCAAGGATGTGGAGAGAACCCTTTTACACTGCTGGTGAGAATGTAAATTAGCACAATCATTAGGGAAGCTAGTATGGAAGTTTCTAAAGAAATTAAAAATGTAACTACCATATGACCCAGCATTCTTATTTCTGAGTATATATCCAAAGGATATGAAATCAGTATGTTCAAGATATATTTGCACCCAAATGTTCATTGCAGCATTATTCACAATAGCCAAGACATAGAAACATTCTTAATGCCAATCAACAGATGAATTGATAAAGAAAACACAGTCAAGTGATCTTTGACAAGGATGACAAAAACACAATGAGGAAAGCATAGGATCTTTGATAAAAGATGCTCGGAAAACCAGCTATCCATAAGCAGAAGAATTAAATTAGACCCTTTTCTCACTCCATATACAAAAATCAACTCAAAATGAATTACAGACTTAACACACTTAAACATAAGACCCATAACCATAAGACCCATAAAAATAGTATATATGTAATATAAGATGAAATATTTTCAGACACAAAAACAGAAAAATCCTACTGTTTGCAACAGAGCAACATAGATGAACCTGGAGAAGATCGTGCTAAGTGAAATAAGCCAGGCACAGAAAGACAAATACTTCATTATCTCATTTATATGGGGAACTTGAGAAAGTCAAACTCCAAAAGGAAGAAAATAGAATGGTGTTTGCGAGGACCTTGGGGAAGAGGGAAATGAGAAGTTGGTCAAAACAAACCAAGTTTTAGTGATGCAAAATGAGTAGGTTCTGGAAATCTAATATACATCAGTTTGATTATAATTAAAAATGTTTTTTAGGTACATCTGAAGTGCCCTTACTACAAAAAAATGGCAATCATGTGATATAATCAATATCTTAATTAACTTCATTATAATGATTATGTTACAATGTATACACATATGAAAACAATTTTAATTCGTCAATTATATACATGATTTTAATTTGTCAATTATATCTCAAAACTGAAAACAATGTCAAAAATAAACTTGAACCTAAGATACTATGGGAAAAAAAGCCTGTAAAGTAATTGAAGTGTCAAATAATGCAAAGCTGACATTGACAAAGACTGGAGACCTCTAAATACCTGGGGATATATAATCCTGAAGTGCCCTGCACGCTCAGGGACTAGTTCAGAGAGGTTTAGGATTACAGTCACTATAGTACCTCATACCTCATATTGTTCAGGACAGCCCCATCATCAAAAAGAATATTAGATGTCCTTTAGGATTTCAGGACAATGCTCCAGCTTTTAGAAATATTTGTTTAAAAAATAAAAATAAAATTACAGATACACCAAAAGAAGGAAAAAATCCAGGAAAACATTCATAGTGTCTTAACCCAATTGTAAAACAAAATAATTCATTTAAAATCTTACAGAAAACTGAATTGAAAGAAGAAAACATTAAGGGATATTATGAATCAGAAACTAAGTTAAAATTCATTTTAACAACTGTGTATGTACATTCATTTTAACAACTGTGTATGTACAAGTCCTCAGTTCACAACTCTTCAGACAGTTTCATTACTCTAAAGAGCTGGATGGAAATTTGTGTTTCTCCAGGCAATGCATCTCTAAGTGACTGGCCAGGATTGAGGCCGCTCCCAGGCTCACAACATCAACGGACCACACAACAATTAGCAGCAGAAGGAAGTAGTCTTTACAATATATATACATTAAGTATACTGCGAGCAGGGTTTTCACTTTAGCTAAAGCCTTTCTATGGGGAAAATGGACTCTGGAGGCCTTCTCTCTTCCCTTTCCAACAGCAAAAAATAAAAGAAGAAGTTCACCCCTGATTCTGCCTCAGATATAAATTAAAATGGCTAATTCCATCAGGTGGGAAAAGACAGGATGACTTCCCACATCAGGGAACCACCATTGAGAATTTGGAGCTCTATCCTCTCATTATATTACTCATATTTATTTCCTGTGGGTTTAGAGAAACAAGAATTAGAAATAAACGGCATTCTTGCCTGCTCACAAGGGATTTGCCTCAATCTAAGCTGCTGCTTCAACTTTACACAGTTCCTAAGTCTCCAATGCTGAATTTGTGACTCTTCTGTCAGAAATCTTCAAAGTTGTGGCAGATCCAGAAGCAAAGAGATAGGGAAATCATAACACATTGCAACGACAAAGATAGCAAGATTAAACACATAGGGAAAGAGTAATTTCAGAAGGGAAACATTAGGAAAAGACAGTGTCCTATAAAGACGATTTTACCCTCTTTGAACCACTGACAGCTCTCTGATAAAATAAAAAGGACTCAGTCCAGAATCAGAGTCAGCCAGCTCTAAACAGAGTATTACCACTCTGAGTAACATGCTCTACATTAGAAAAGTAAAAAAAACTCATCGGTATTTCAGTTTTGTCATACCAACAGAGTGAGCATTCCAAAGCTTTGACTTCTGTTATTATTAAGGGACTGAGCATGCAAATTAGCACTGGTACACAGGCCGTTAGTTGAATCATACTCATACCAAGTGCCATGGTAAGGTGTACTGCAAAATATCAGGAGTATGTTTAAATAAACCTAGTTTTGCTCAAGCCTTGTTATGGATAGCTTCATGCAGAAATTTTGCATATAATATCTATGCGCTGGAAAAATTTCAGATTCTAAAGAAATTCACCCAAACTCTCCATTGTCCCTCCTACTAGGCTCCAAACCCTAAGCATGATTAACCCACATTCTCTTGAACATCTCCTTTTCTATTCTTGATGTCATTGGATATTTTTTATTTAGCAAGTCTTAGAGAATGTTTTCAAAGAATTTTGGATTACAGATGTTTTGTATACTTTCCAAGGTGCTCTTAACTTACTCACTTACCTCACCCTTTCTCTATTACTAGACCAGTGAATCTCAATCCTTACTGCACATGAAAACCACCTGGAAATCTTAGCAAGAAAAAATAATGCTTTGGACATATTCAACACCAACTGAATCTGTAAGGATAAGGCTTTGACATCATAAAACCTTCCAGGGTGACATTGATATTCATCTGTGCTAAGAACACTGTACTAAAAGTTTAAAGTCAGAGGAAAAGCAACATAGAACAGCTGACATTTCAAAGTTTAAAAGGATGGTTTTCTGTTATCCAGTGTTATCATCACAGATGACACTGCCAACATTTTGAACAGAGTTTCATATGGCAAACTAAGCAGTATATAAGCAAGGCACTCAACACCAGGGCTCTAATCCCTGAATCACTCTGTGAGATTACAAACCATACTTTTATCTTCTTGCAGATCCCCACCCCAAAAAGCAATTTGGAGGATGAAGCTTCAAAACAGAAATAATCAAAATACTGTGGCAGGAAATCTGATCGGAGACATTCAGCACAAGAAGAAAAATATCAGACGGCATTCATTAAACTCCCCAAAGCCCCGAGAAACACTGATTTAAGAACTAAAAATATATCATCAGTTATAATAGCAGTATGACTTCTAACCTGAAAGAACGTATTGTAGTCAATATGATGTTTGCAGGCAGGCAGAGTGTCTGGTGCTTATTGTAAGAATATATATTTTATCTATAAAGATATCAAAGTGCTTGTGAGCAGGAATTTATCTTATGAAACTTTACTTCTAACTCTCAAGCATTATATCCGATGACTTACTAATGAATAGCATTCCTGTCATTGGATGGAATAATTAAAATACAAACCAGCTCCTTCACATTACAGATTTAAAAAAAAAGTTTGTTTGATTGTATTGTTAAAACAAAGACTTAGTTTGATTTTAGATTGACTTTCCCAAGGCCTCTATTGAGAGAAAGTTAGGGATAAAGCAAGCACAGACAAACAATCGTCAACCTCAATGGGGCCGGGGCATTTCAGTTCAATCTTGTTTTCTGTTTTTGAAAATTTGGGGAGTCACCCTCCACAATAACTATATCAAAACTTAGGCCCTTTACCCACATAAATAATACCCAAGTCTGCACCTCTTACTTCATAGCTTCTGATTATTCATAGATGTTTCAGGTGAGAGTAAAACTGCATTGATTTGTTTGCATTCAGGGCTGACCTATTCAAATCATTCACTCTTTTAGGGCCCAAGTGAATTCTAATATGCAGCAGGAATGAGTTTCATTGTAGCAAAAGCTTAATGATCAGCTGGCATGGTAAAGTACCAATTATGCTGGGTTCTCTTTTTCTGACTTCATCATTACAGATAACATTCTGGAAATGTTGAATGGAGTCTCATATAACAACTTAATCAGGTGAACTTGCTGAATAATTACTGTTTCATGGAAATACGTTGTATTTATTCAACAGGTAGAAAAAGTTCAATGTAATTGTATAAGGGCATGTCTTGGGGCTCCGACCCCATGGCAGTATCTAAGGATGAATGTTTACAGCTGAAGCCCCAGTATGCATGTGTTATAGTGTGCTCTTTTTGTTTAGCCGTCAGCAGGCAGCTGTGTTAGCTGAATTAGACCCCATGCCTTATTGCAAGGACAGAGGGCTTTCCATAACCTGAGGTTTCTTGCCTTGGTGTACTGGAAGAATCAGATCACAGGTGGCCTTGGAGAATTAGTGCGAGGTTTTATTGAGTGGAAGTAGCTCTCAGCAGATAGGGGAGCCAGAAGGGAGATGGAGTGGGAAGGTGGTTTTCTCCTGGCATCAGGCAGCTCAGCGACCGGGCTCTCCTCCCACTGCCTCCGGCCAAACTCCATGTGGTTCCACCAGTCAATGGCCTGCCAGTGCCCGTCAGTGTGCTCTTCCGCTGGTGTGTTCCTCTTGAAGTTCAGCCGCTTGTGTCTGTGTCTGCTAGAGGCTCAGGGTTTTCATAGGCACAGGATGGGGGCATAGCAGGCCAGGGTGGTCTTGGAAAATGCAACATTTGGCAGGAAGGTAGGAGTGCCTGTCCTCACCTAGGTCCATGGTCGCAGGCCCAGGGATGCAGCCCTCGCCAGGGACCTGCCCTTGTCCTCCCAGCACTTCCCTGCCCACCTCCCGTATCAGTAAGGTTTCTTTTCCTATACATTTTGCTCTTGCTAGATTTTATATATTCTTATTTTATTTTTGTCTGTTTTTATGTAAAGATTAATATTTTTTAAATCTTTAAATAGTATCTTCAAAACACATATTAGCATTATTTTCCAAGTATTCAAACAAAATTTAAATTATTAGTAAATAATTTGGAGAGTACTCCAAATATTCAAATAAATCTGGAAATTTCTCATATCCATGTTTACATATGTACATTTTTGTTCCCCACCCTTCTGGGTATCTAGAGATACCCAGACCCCAGAGTGGCCTATACTTTTGCTCCAATTTAAAGGGCTGTTCTCTAGGTCATGGCTACACAAATGCATACCATAGATTATTTTTATTACCATACACACTTCTCTTGACAGCTTTTCTGTGTGATGCCACCTGTTTCTTAGACCCCGTGTTTGGTTCTTTCTTAGTTTATTCCTTCACTTTTTTATAGTATGTTTTAATTAAGGGTGTATGGGAGGCAAAATTTTTGAGTCCACTAATATTCAAAGTGTCTTTGTTCCCTTTATATAATGTATTGACAACATATTCAGTCAAGAATTATAATTTAGAAATATCTGTCCTTCTGAATTTTGAAGCAATTGTTCCATTGTCTCTTAGGTCCCAGTGTTTCTGTTCAGAAGTGTAATGTCGTTCTGAGCTTTTGCCTTTTTTGTCTTTTTCTGGAATCTGTTAGTACCTTACCCAGGTGTAGTGAAATTTTACTCTTATGTGCATTATTGTGAGTCTTTTACTTTTCTTCACTTATTGTACTGGACCCTCTATGAAACCATAAATATAAAGATTCCTATCCTTCAGTTCCAGAATATACTAATTTTCACAGAGTATTCACTTTTTATATTCTATAGTCCTTGTTAACTGGATTTCTTCATTTTCATGTATTCTATCTCCCAATTTTCATTTTTCTTTTCACATTTGCTGTTCTAATTCATCAGAGATATTCTAAGAGTTTTACTAGAAATGTTAAGCCTCATTTATAAGATCAATGATTTCAGAAAACCTTTCTTTTTCTTGTTTCTCTCTTCAATAATGTTCTTACATTATGAGTGCAATATATTCTCATCTCTCTGTATGATTCTTTCTTTTAATATCTATAATTTATTGAATATTTACTATATGCTAAATACTATACTAGGCAAATTATATACATCATCAAGTTTAATTTTTACAATCATATTTTATGGTAGAAAATATTATTACCATTTGATATACAAAGGTATCAAGAATAGGTTTTTCATTTACAGATTAATTCTCACTGTGTAAATATTGTGTACTGTTTTGCCAAGTAGTATATAATGATTAATATTTTATTTCCTATACAACTTTTTGTTGATGAATATCAATGGCATATCAGCTTGACTGGAAAGTCCAAACTCCAAATAGAGTTATACGAGACTACTGAGAGTGGAAGTGCTACTTCATTACAATATTTATACAATTTTGTTATTTATAATTTTATATTATTATATTTTCACATTGTTATTATTTTTCAGATTTTTTAGAAAGTAATCTTCTTAAGGAAAAGAGTAATTTTTTAAAACTTTCTTCCTAACCCAGCACCCACCTTAGTGCCTGGAAAATTAGTTGTAAAATAGTGCCTATAATTGAAAAATTTTTCAGTGCAAACAATTGCTGCTCATTTATATTTATTTACTTATTCATTTATTTTTCGAGATAGGGTCTCACTCTGTCACTCAGCATGTAGTGTGGCGGCATGATCATAGCTCACTGTAACCTGGAATTCCTAGGTTTAAGCAATCATCCTACCAACCAAATAGCTAGGACTACAGGCATGTGACATGATGTCCAACTAATTTATTTAAACTCATTTTTATATACAGATATCAGCATTCGTACATTAAAGTTTTTAAAGTAGAACTTAACTGTAGGCAAGGTAATATTTCTTTAAGTTTTCATATCCATAAGAAAGAGATAATAATATTATATGCTTCATAGAATTGTTGTAGAATTAACATATATACATTTTATATATAGTGCTTAGCATACTGTTTAAAACCTATATAACCATAAAACACTTCGTAACTATTCACTGCTATTTCTATTATTCTCCCCTTTATCACCTTCATTATGTGAGATATAAGAATAACGTATTCTTGATGATAGGACTAGATTAAGATCAAATCCGGAAAATACAAAGGAAGTTTAATAATGTAATAAAATGCATTAAAATTTCATCATTTTAAGTATTGTTCTGCCTCTTAACAACATAGCACATGTTGACAGATTTAATTTGAAAATCAATCTAGAGCAGTATTTGAGGCTCTGAATAAATATCTCTTCAAACATTATAATATTCAAGTTTTCAGGTATTTCCTATTAGGAAATTCATTTATTACATATAGCATATTAAATTTTATTTCTTGAAGCAAACCTTTGGCTATTATCTCCAATCTAAATTAATTTCTCATTCCCCTATGAGCCTTTAGCATTTTATCAAGTGTTTATTAAAATGCCTATCATAATTTTCTTTTCATTTATTTATTAATATGTATCTTACCTCCTCACTAGATCCAAAGCTTCTTGCAGAAAAGATCAATAACATGTATATCTTTGTATTTCTCCCAGAAACTAAAACAATATCTTGTCATGGTAGAAACTGAAAAAAACTTTGTGGAAGTGAATGTACCTGATAGTTATAAAATTAAAATTAGATTTATGTAGCACAGCTATATGGAAGCAATGTAGTAAAACCTATTTACCTGAAACTCTACAAGATTCCTCAAGCCAGAATTATTTGAGACTGGGTGTTACTCAAACTTAACATATCTGTGACTTTTACATACAGGAAGATGCTAATGCGAAACACATTACGTGCTTTTAACTGGGTCTTAATTGGTTCTTAGAGGCTTGTATTGATCAATCTTAACACATTTTTATGTTGCTCTAATATGCAGCAACATACACCTTTAGCATGCATTCTACTAAGATTATATAATATAATAAAATCAGTTAACACATAATTGGATGAAATTCGAGATTTAATTTGTAAGTAGTGTGATCCACTAGTTATGTACCTAGCTAAAAGCTAGAAGTATTTCAATACTTATTATATCTAATCTCTTCTAGAGTCATATAATGTTTATTTTATTGTTCTTTTAAGTCAAAGTGACATGCAAGAAAAAAATTAACATTAGATATCATGAATAAGATGGTGGTGCTAAGTGAAATCAAGTGAAAAAAGATTTTTTAATTTAAATGTATTTAAAAATTCGAGGCCCAGATATGTTCAGTGGTGTATTCTAGCAAACATTTAAGAAAAAAATACCAATTCTCTACAATCTCTTCCAGAAGACAAATACTTTGTAACTCATTCTGAGTCCAGAATTGTCCTAATATCAACACCAGATGAATACATTACAGGAAAAGAAAAATATAGGCAATAAATCTAATAAATATAGATATAAAAACCCTCAACAAAATTTTAGCAAACCAAATCCAACAATGTACACAAAGAATAATACATTCTGACCAAGTGGGATCTCTTCTGAATATGAATATGCAAAGTTGGTCCTACATTGGAAACTTAATTAATGTATTCTATTGAATAAACAGGTTAAGGAAGATAAATCACGTGACCATATAAATAGATATAGACTGAACATTTGAAGAAAATCCAACATTTATTTGTGATAAAAGCTATCACAATACTAGGAATAGAGGAGTATTTTTATAACTTGATAAAGATATCTACAAAAAACTTACAGCTAACATCATATTTATTGATGAGAAACTGGAGGCTTTCCTTCTAGTATTAGAAATAAGGCAAGAATGTTCACTCTTAGCAACATCTTTTTAATATTGTACTAAAAGTCTTAGCTAGTGCAATAAGACAAGAGAATAAAATAAAAGTTATACAGATTGGGAAGGAAGAAACAAAACTGTCATGTTCGAATTTAGCATGGTTATTGATGTAGAAAATGAAAAATAATTGATAAAAAAGTCTTGAAATTGAAAAGCAATTATAGTAAGGTTTCAGGATGTGTTGTTAATATATAAAAGTCTATTATTTTTCTATATACCATCGATAAACAAATAAAATTTGAAGCTAAAACAAAATATCATTTACAGTAGTATCTAAAAAATAAAATACTTAGGTACAAATCTAACAAAATATCTACAAATCTATATGACAGAAATGATAAAATTCATAAAATGAATCAAAAAGAAGCAAATGAATGAAGAGATATTCTATGTTGATAGATAGGAGGACTCAAATTTGTCAACATGTCAGTTTTTATCAACTTGATCTACAAATTAAATGCTATCCCAATCATAATCTCCACAAGTTATATGAAGAGGCAAAAGACACAGAATAGCCAACCTAATACTGGAGATGAACCAAGTTGGAGTACTGACACTATCTGACTTCAAGAGTTCCTGTAAAGATATAGTAATCAAGACAATTTTGTATTGGTAAAAAAATTAGACAAATGGTTATATGGAACAGATCAGAGAGCACAGAAATAGACCTACATAAATATAATCAATTAATCTTTGATGAAATTTCAAATGCAATATGTGGAATAAAAGATAGTTCTTTCAACAAATGGTGCTGGAACAACTGGACATGTATATGCAAAAAACAATCTGGACATAGACTGTGTACCTTTCACAAAAATTATCTCAAAATGAATAATAGACTTACATGTAAAATGCTAATCTATGAAACTCCATAAGGTAACAGGAGAAAATGGGTTTGGCCTTGGATATGGTGATGACTTTTTACATACAACTCCAAAGCACAATCCATGAAAGAAATAATTGATAATATGGGCTTCATTACAATTAGAAACTTCTGCTCTGCAAAAGACACTGTCAAAAAAATGACAAGTCATAAACTGGAAAAAATTATTTAGAAAAGGCATATCTGATAAAGGATTGTTATATAAAATATACAAAGAATCCTTAAACTGAACAATAAGAAATTTAACAACCTTATTTAAAAATAGACAAAAGATCTGAACAAGAAAAATATAGAGATGGCAAATAAGCATATGAAAATATGTTCAACATCATATGTCTTTAGATAATTGAAAATTAAAGCAACAATGACATACTACTACACATCTAATACGACAGCCCAAATCTAAAACACTGACAACAACAAATACTGGCAAGAATGTGGAGCAACACGAAGCCTCATTCATTACTGGTTGGAATGCAAAATGGTATTGTCACGTTTGAAAAGCATTTGGCAGTTTCTTACAAAGCTAAACTCTTATTATATGATCCAGCATTCAAGCCCTTGGTTATCTATCCAAAAACGCTGAAAACATATGTCCACACAAAAACCTGCATATGAATGTTTGTGGCAGCTTTTTCATAATTGCCAACATTTGGAATCAGCCAAGATGTCTTTCAGTAGGTGAACAAACAAACTGTGGATAAATAAATAAATAGATAAGTACATCCAGACAACAAAATATTATTTAGGGCTAAAAGAAAATGAACTATTAAGCCATGAAAATATATGAAGGAATATCAAATGCATATTACTAAGTAAAATAAGTTAATCCAAAAAGACAGTGTACTGTGTAATTCCAATTATATGACGTTCTGGAAAAGGCAAAACTATGGAGACAGTAAAAATGTCAATAGTTGTCAGGCATTGATGATGGCAGGTATGGATGAATAGGCAGAATTTGAGGATTTTTAGAGCAATAAAATTATTCGGTATGATACTATAATTGTGGATATGTCATTAAATATTTGTCAAAACCCACGAAATGTACAAGAGTTATCCCTAATGTAAACTATGGGTTTTGAGCGATAATGATGTGTCAGTATAGGTCCATTGATTGTAACAAATATTCCACTGTTGTATGGGATGTTGATAGTGAAGGAGGCTATGGATATTGGGGGCAGAGGGCATATGAGCAGTCTCTACAAATTCTGCTCAATTTTGCTATAAACTGAAAAGTACTTAATAATAAAATATATTGCAAAAAGTTTGGGGAACCAAGATAAAATCCAAAAAATTTGATATAAAGTAAAAACAAAACTAAACTAAAGCACACACATACACACACACACACACAGAGAGAGAGAGGAGAGAAAGAGACATATTTAATATTGACCTTTACTCACCCTCAGAAATAGAGCACTTTAAATAGACCTGGGAAAGGAAGCCTGTGCTGCCACAAAAACAGTTTTATGTATCATTTTGTTAACTTTGAAATATGCTCCTGGACCCCTTAGCCCAAGACATAAAATCTATAGGCTTGGGTTAGCCCTTCATTTGAGATTTGTTTATAGTTTTTCCATATGAGCTTCTGTCACTCTAGTAAGGTTCTATCAGCCATAAATTTTCCACTGGGAAATTCCTCTTGATTTTTGAACATGAAACCACTGCACGCTATGGGCAACTTGGGATTTCTTTTGCAATTTCCTCAAGACCGAGGAATATGTGGTACCACTTAGACTATAGCCATGTATTAACAATCTACAGTTTCTGCCTTTGATGGCTGACAGCTCAGTGATGGAAAATAGTATTTTAAAAGCTGTGGGAATTCAATCATCAACTATTCTCTCATGGGCTGTCTTCCAAGGTATTGTACCTGATTAAAGGAAATGTTACTTCTGATTAAAGGAAATGTTACTTTTGGAAGTATGCATTGCTATCAAGTAAAAGACACACACAGAGAGCCACCACTAACAACAGAACAGCAGGTAGTTATGACCGTTCCTTATTTGACCTCAGCCATCCCTCAATTCTCTATTTTTTCAAATTTATTTTCTTTTATTGCCAAATGTGTGTGAGTGTGTGTGTGTGTGTGTGTGAGTGTGTGTGTGTGTGTGAGAGAGAGAGAGAGAGAGAGACAGAGAGAGAGACAGAGAGAATGTTCAGGAGTTTTTGTGCTGGGAATCATCAGGCCAAATATGAAGTTCAGATATAATGATGTCACTCACTATCCTTTTTTATAGTCAGAAGACACCAGAAATAGGTCAAGAGACATTTGCTTGCATAAAAAGATATGAGCCCAAATCTGGGAATGTCTATTGATACAAGAAATAACAGAGTTATTTTAGATATAAGAACACAAGAGGTCCAGAATCCTCAACTTAGATGTTTGGAAGTCAAAAATAATAACACCAACAATTCAAGGCTTATTTCCTCTCATTTGTATCTTGAGGAAATAGGGCAGAAGGTATGGAGGTAAAATGTGTTAAAACTGGGAGACTGCTTGGCCTCAGATCTGTAGGCACATGAAGGCAGTTTTTGTTCTTTTTGTCTTTAAGGATATGAGAATAACTAGTGCTTACACACAGAAGACAAGAGTCAAACTCACATTTTAAAATCAGGAATATGTGAGAGCTCCCCAACTGGTAAAAGATGGCTAAAATACAAGTGCAAATGATATTCATCAGCCGACATTATAGCTTATATTATATAAAGCTGTTTTCTGAGGAGACAACAGGAAGAAGGCTTAGCCGCATAACCTCACCAGCCAGAGCCGAGGCTCAGCTGCATGATGGCTCCATGACTGGATTCACAATGTTTTCATTCTATCTGTCAATGAGGTACCTGAGCTGACTGTATGAGACCAGGTGTTATCATAGCAACCTTGATGGCTCATGTAAAGGTTACTTCATAACCAACTGAAAGAGAAATATGAGTGTAAAGGTAGCATAATACAGAGAGAGAAAAAGAGGAGCAAAATCCCATTTAAGATGATCCTGCAAATCAGAACTTAATAAAAAAGCGAGAAACAATCATATTCAAAAGGCAGCCGACAAAAATAACTTTCTAAAATAATTTTAAAGAAAAGAATATTAAATTTATTGAAGGCATATATGAAGGAATAGCATTGATAAAAATAATAAAGAATACTGATAAATAAGCAAACACAATTTTTAAAAAAATGATTTATAAGCAGAATCTATTAGAAGTCACTGAGACTGAAAAGCAGTACTGAGCAATTCACCCAGAATGCCACCAGAATACTTCAGAAGATAAGTTGTTCAAAGCTATAGAGAATTCAATAGCAGCCTCCAATATTTATTCACTAGGCATTCAGTAAGAAGAGACTAGAGAGAATGGAAGAGAAGTAATATTAGAAGTGAAAATAACTTAGAATTTTCCAGAACATAAGAAAGACAATAGTCAACAGATTAAAACAGGCATGTTTTACTGAGTGCCAAGTAAACAAGTCAAAATAGATTTATAACTGTACGCACTGTAGTAAAATCTACGGAACATTAAGGTTAAAGACAAAATCTGAAAAACTAGCAAGTAAAAAGACAAATTACATATATATTGATGATGACAAATAGCAGACTTCTCATTAACAACAGTATAAGCAAGAAGAGAATAGATTAGTAGCTTCAGAATGTTGATTGAAAATAACCATCATTATAGCATTATATAGTCAACCTATCAGTCAAGACTTAGGAGCAAGTAAGGAAAAAAATCAGTTAGACCTGTAACATCCAATGGGAGTTCATCACCCATAGACTTTCTTGAAATAAATACTAAAGGAGGTGCTTCCACATTAAGAAAAGTCAACAGTACAGAAGTCTGGTGCAAACAAAAAGATAGTGCAATTAAAAAAATGCTGAAATATATTTGTAAGTTAAATTCAATATTGTCTGTAAAATAATAACCAATTTTTCACTTAAAGCATTTAGAAAAGAGCAGGGGGTACAGAAAATTCTACTCAAAAAAAGGAAAAAAAAAGTAGAAAAAATCAATTTATCTAAACATATTAACAGCAATAAATGATAACTGAGAAAGTTTGTGGTGATACAGTCTCTTAGATTGGACTTTTAAAATTCTAGCTACATGCAGCTTGCAGGAGTTACTTCTTAGACACACATTTATAGGATTCTTAAACAAAAATAGGAGGTATAGACAGGATAGCAAAAGTAAACAAAATTAAACCACAAAATATATTACAATATTTAAATCAGACAAATAGAATTTTAAGAAAAAGACAGCAGTTATAAAGGGTAATATTACAATTAAGAATAATTCAACAAATGTGGATTAAAACAGTTGCTGTACTAATGGTGTAGCCTAGGCAACTAGCCAACATTAGACAGACTTCATCTGGAATTATAGCTCAAATACCTTCAAGACTTCATCATCAGAAGACTACTGGTGGTAATCTCTTCCTTATCTTTCTCCTCCTATTTCACATGCCTCAATACCTGAAATCTTATTTTTTTTTTCGGAAAGTATAGGTTCTTCCATGTTGAATATTCCCATTATAAATATTTAAACAGCTCAGCATAATAGGTTAAGTGAACCATGGTGCTAAGATATTAAATGGCTAAAAATGCAATCTTCAACTGTAAGGTTTGGCTCAGAGAAGTGCTTCATGAAAGAACGGCAGAAATACTTTCGGAAAAGAAAAGAGAAAGTGATTCTTTTATATCTCTTTTTATGATTATAATTTTTGATGGAAAAGCCATATTATCAGTAAGGAATTTCTAATGAGAAGAAGGATATTGGCTCTCTCTACATCTTTCTACATTTCTTACTGCTGTTCATAGAATCTTCAAACATAGAATAAAATTTGGATTAAAAAATAATAAACTGCCAAGAACATATCAGACAAGAGCTACTTAATTTCTTTTTGCTAACAATATATTTTTCTGTTTAAAATTCCCAAATGAAGACTAAATATAGCATTATTGCTAAAAACAGCAAAAACGTTTCAGTTTATTTTACCACACTAAAATGTGATTTCGATGTAAATATAACTTATATTTTCAAATATTAACTTCAACTGCACTCACAGACCTTTTGTTCTCAGGGGATACATGCTGCAGAGATACAGTTCAAGAGCACACGGATAGTCAAACCTGGTATACCAGTTGCTAGAAGACCTACAACTCTACATTCCACAACAGAGAAAACACACATCATAATGTGACCCAAGCATATCTGCCTTCAATTATCAGAATTGATGTGGCTTCTAATAAACACAGATGTTCCCCAACAAATTGATCTTTTTTCTTAGACTGTACTGTGTTTCTCCGTTCGAAGCTGATTTTATTCCTTCTGTCAATCTTTGCCCTGTTCTTCGTTTCCACTGGTGCTATATAGGTTTTCATTTTTCTCTGCCTCGCAATTGGTCTTTCTTCTATTCCCTCTCTGCCCCAATGTCTCATTTGCATTATAGACAGAGCAGTATTTCTAATGTGTAAAGGTGACTATATTGCTGCTTTAAAGTATAATTAGATGCATAAAATACAATGTGCAAAAAAAACAAAAAAAACAAAAACAAAAACAGAGTAAAGTCAAAATTCCTTGGCATGGTATGAAAAGTCTCAATGGTGTAACATTTCCATATGCCTGTCAAGTTTCTTCTACCGTCTATACCCTAAATGTATGACATATAATCAGACCTACTTGTTAACTTTTCTCTGAATACATCAGTGACTTTTACTTGTCTGCCTTTGAGCACTCTGTTTCCAAAGCTGAGGATCTTTTAATCATTTTCAACTTACTGTAACTCCTCTAAGGAACCTTCTTATGAATGGTCATGGCCCCTAACAAGAGGAATTAACTGTAACCTACAATGCTATTCCATAACACTATGCTCATTCCTGTTTTGTAACATCCCATTATTAAACAGGTCAGCTGGATGAAAAATGCAGAACTACGTGCCGAGATAAAATGTAATGATCAGAGCTGGGCAACTTGATACAGTGCAAATACAATTAAATGTAGATTTTTCAGTGAATCTATTTTCCCAGGATATGGAGACAAGATTGCTTAAGTTTTTCTTCCTGTTTTAGCTTGGTGCTGGTCATGAAGATTTGGCAGGTTGTAGAATACATTCATGAGTGAGGAAGAGGACTTAGAAGCTCAGAACAAAGGAGGGCTCCATTTAGATCTACACACCAGAGCGTATATTAAATACGACACTAGATAATTGAGCTTTGAATTTAACCTGTCAGTTACAACTCCTGTGACCCCTGAACAATTTACATATTTTCTCTGAGCCTTATTTTTATAACTATAATACAAAGTTAGCAATAGTTCTTATTTCATAGCTTATTGTGAATATTCAATAGATAGCTTTAATTTTATATAATTTTTAATAATTATATAATAATTTTATATAATTCTCTAATATTATATAATAATCATTATTTGTTATTTAATGCTGTCTTGACTGAATTTGAGGCCTTGGCTAGAGGCTGGTTAGTTCTCCTTCTTAAGCAACTGATTAAATTTGGTTGCACTTTCTTTGTTGGGTTCTTGCATTCTGGGGCCACTATACACCAAGCCTAACTACCCTGAGGCCAGGTACCACAGCTTAGACCCTATGACCTGGAGCCTGTAAAATTACTCATTATTCATTTTACGGGAATCTTGGGAAACCTAGCTAAGCTCTCCTCACTTGCCATACATGAATTGCCTCTCGCAATAACAACTTGCTCTTATCCCAACCTTGGGTGCTATCGCCTGTGTGACCCTTGACAATAGCCTTCTCTTGTTTGGAACACAGAGTAACAAAGGTTTCTGCCTCTCAACTATTTGAGTGTCAGAGTGTTGTCTTTCACCACCAAAAGAATTTTTAAATGTTTTAAAATAATAAATACATGCTAAAAACCATGAACAAAGTTGATTTTCGTCTTTACAAGTGGAAGAAATATGGGTGTTACTAGTCCACATGTTTTTCTTCTATGTATTCAATAGCAAGGCCAACTGAGAGGTAACCGAGACTGGTTGTAGTATACTTTAAACCCTCTGACATCGTATTGAAATCTTTGCCACTAGACCAGTAGATCACAGAAATGTCTACTCCATCATCTAGATTTTCTCAAGGGGTACTTTGCTAGTATTGTTGGTGTAGTTTATGAAATAATAGAAATACCAGGCACAGAAATTAGCAACATACATTTTATTTACAGAAACTGAGATGCTGAATGATATTTTATTTCTCATGCTTATGCAATTCCATATTTCATACTAAAACATGCATAAGTTTCATTAGAAAAACAGTAGGAGATCAGAACAAAACCCACTGCCACAACAGTTACTTTAAAATTAGACCATCAACCATCATTTTCACATCGGGAAAATGGTCACTACCTTGGAAACACTTTTGGTAGAATATTTGCTATAAAATGCCTCCCAGAATGTTATTTACATCACACATGGGGATATATCTTTATTACTATTTACTCTGTGATGTTAATTTTCTTTAGAATAAAAAATACAAGAGTAAACCTATATTCATGCTTATTGGCATCACCAGTGACCATTTACATTTACTTAGATCTCTTTTTTGTTCAACACTCTGATGCTAACTTTAACAAGAAGTATAAACTGTTAATTGAACACTTCTACTATCAGACAATATAGGAATTTAGATCTGTGTAATAGAACATAGACTGTTAATTATTATAACATAGTCCCTCAGTATGTTTTATGAAGCATTTTTAATGACATATCCTATATCTGATATTTATCCCCATCTTCATTCTCTTTGAAGTTAAAAGGAAATAGCTCTGAAAAAAACTACCCTTTGCTGTCTACTCTGAAATTCACTCTACCTTGCCTCCAAGCCATTGCATTTATAATGTTCTACACATTTTTTATTACCTTTATCCATACAGGTGCATTATTTATTTTTCCCCCTTTCTTCTCCTGAACAAGTACTTCTCTTAAAGCTAAGTTCTTCAGTTTGTACTTTAATGTCTACTATTTCTTTCTTATGTGACTGACCCTTGTTAAGGCTGAGCCTGTGTAAGTCTTCACCCCCATGCTGATTACCATTTTCTGAATGGACTCTTTTATTTTATGATCCCATTATCACTTCACACTCAGCAATAACTAATGGAATGCTGTTGTTGAATCCTTGCATTTCCCTGAATTCAGTCAGCGATATAGTTCTAAAACACAGATTTTGCCTTATATTCCTTTGATTATACCTTTTCACTGCCTATATGGGTCCAAAATCCATTGTATGCAGAGAATGGAAGTATTTTCATGGTCTGATTAAAGTCAAACATGTTCATTATTTCTCCAAATACTTTCTTAAAACATACGTATGAAATTGTGCACTTTTTGTCTATTTCTTCTTGTCTTTAAAAATCCTCTAAGCATTCTTCATCTGTGAAGACTTCCTTTCCCCAGGACATTATATTAAGAACTTTTATTTTGGTACACAGTTATCTAATACTTGCCTGTATTTTAACATATGTCACATTATGTTTCAATTAATATTGTGCATGTCTTTCCTTCTACAGAGAATTATTATTGAGAGTGGTGTTGATAACCTTTCCAAATATTTAACCATTTCCCCACCACCTAGCAGAACTCTTTGTCCAAAATAGGTACTAGCTAAATTTTTACTGAATGAATGAATATAATTTGAACGTATAATACTATATTGATGACACTGGGGATGAGGAAATTGAACAAGTTGTTCCTGAGAATAGATTACCTGCATTCAATTCCCTTGATCCTGAAACTCTCAATTTTTACTACAGAGCAACTCACTTGATAGGTTCAAGATAGTTATATACTTTCCTGTGTGACAGGTACTAAGTTTTCACAGTGTAAAAATTTTGGTTGAATTCTCCCTTTGACTTGGATCCTGAAATTTTCTGACAAAGCAGTATCAAACTATAGCTAAAATGTAGCCATACAGCTTTTTAAACCATCACTGAATTTTCCATTAAGATTCAACTACAGTACGTGATCTTTTAAAGAGTGACAAAGACTATATTTCTAAGTTACATAACTAGGGCTTATCACACTGAAAAACAATTGAAACCATTCAGATACTTTCCCTATCACTTCTGGGTAGAAGAATTATTTTCACCTCAGCTGTTTTATATTGGCTACATGTGCAGAATCAACACATTGAAGACCAAGTTTAATTTGTTCATTCTCAGGAGAAGCATAAAGGCTATATATTGAGAGATTGGATTCACAAGTACACTCCAATCAAAGATAGCTTGGTTTTATATTTTATGCATAAGTAAAACACCACGCTATATATTCAGCAAAGACATATTACTTTTTCTGTCACATGCAGGGATATAAAACACAAAAAATACTTACTCCAGCAATGGTGTCTTTCAGTTCTCTCTGAAAGGTAGCATATGTATGAATTCATGAACAGATTGCAAGTTAAAAATCTTGCATTCTGTCATTTTCAGTGTCAAATGCATCCAATGCCAAACACATCAAACATGGCCAAATCATTATGAAATTATTGGTAAGGCTCTCTGTTGCTTTTCTATCAGTACAATAACAAATTATCACAATCTTAGTGGCTTAAAACAAGATTCATTTGTTACCTCATATTTCTGTTGGTTAGAAGTCTAAGTACAGTTGGAACCTCTGTGCAAGGTTTTGCAGAACTAAATCAAGGTGTTGGATGGGCTGGCCCCCTTTCTGGAGGTCATAGAGAAGACTCTGTTTTCATGAGCACTCAGGTTATTGAAAAAATCCAATTCCTTGAAATTGTGGGAATGAAGCTCCTTTCATTTTCAAGCAAACAAACATAGGGATAAAATTTGAATCTCTATCCTTCAAATGTCCAATTTCCCTTCTGCTACCAGCCAAGAAAAATCTTTTAAGGACTCATATGTTTATGTTAAGCCCACATGAATAATCCAGGATAATATTTGAATTTTAAAGTCAAGTAATTAGTTAATTATATCTGCAAAGTACCCTTTTCTATGTACAGGAGTAACACCAGGAGGTCAAGATTATGGGTGCCAGAATTCTTCTTACAACAGGCTCTTAACTTGAAATGAGTATAAGAAATTATATTGAGCATAAAATTCTCCTTCCATTATTTAAAAGAGTATTGCCCCAGTAGTCAGTTGATACCAATGATCAAGCTAAATGAAGCTTAAATTTACTGTGGTTTCTCCTTAGCTCATTTCTTCACCCTCTAACCTCCAGCAAAACATCTCTAATCTCATAAAGAATGAAAATGGGGATACTGGGTTGGATATTTTAAAAAATTAACCTTACATATAGTTGTTAAAATATCATCCACAGCCTCTGTTGAATCACTGAATTTTAGAAGTAATTATTCCCACTTGATAATGACTTCATGCAATATTTTTAATAAAAATTAATTTTAAAAGCCTTGACTTTATACTGTGAGAAAAATATAGTAAGAACTCTGAAATTTCTCTCTATCCAAGTATATTTAAACTTATGCAAATAATCCATAAGAACAGTAAGCATGCTTTGCTCAAGTGAAAATAAGATAACCAGAATTTGATTGTGATAAGAAACAGAAAATTATTATTATAACTTAAATTGATACTGTAATTTAGTACGTTAAAGATCCTTTGTCATATACCATATTAAAGGGTGAAATAAGTGAAACATGTAGAAATCATTTTCTTTTTCCTCAAATAGCATTATTTCCTTCATCTTATTTATTTTTCTATTTAAGCCAACATCAATATAACTTAAATATTAAGTTAGGTGAAATTTGTTTCTTCATTCTCTGAAATTCACAAGTGTTAACTCAAATTGTTAAACATATGTTTCAGTGTATGTTGTACACTTTGTAAGGTTGATGAGTGTTTCTGACACACAACAATATTTTCAATGCCTTTTTCTATACTAATTAAAATAATAAAATTTAGACTCAGAGAGGGGTAGACTTTGGATTTTAGTACTGAGGCCTAAATGTGTATCATTGTAAGACTCTACTTTGCATCCAGTTTTGGAGTCTAGGAAGTCTATTGGATTTTGCCATTAGAAGGTAATCAGAGAAGGGTTGAAGGGGTAAAAGAAGAAAAAAAAAGATATAAAAGTATTAGGACTACTGAAGTGTACATTTTTAAATGGTAAGGATGGTAAATTATGTATGTATATTTTATCTCAGTAAAAATTAATGAAAAAATAATAACTAGAGGGTAAAATTACAGAGTAGGTAATCAATAAGGGTGAAAGCCACATTGTAATGGCACATTTTGGGTTTTGCCTAGGTAGAAGTTGGAGAAATGGAAATATCAAGTGACCTCTTACAAGAAATTTAGCAGCCATACAATAAAATGTAAGATGATAGTTGAGGAGGAAAAGAAGGGCACAGAAATGATTCTTGTTTTGTTGTGTTTTACTTTGAAGCATAAATGTCACATGAGAATATTTTGGGCAAGAAAACAATCAATAGAAAGAAAAAGAATTTCTACAGAAGAGCCAATAATGGAGCAAAGGTTTTTTGTTAAAAAAAAAAAAGTATATAGAAGAGAATAAACCAAGGAGCTTAAGTGAAGCAGTTTCCTTTAGCAAAGATAGAGGATGTTGTCTCCACAAAAGAAAATGAGACAATGGGGTTTCTTATTGTGAATCTGAGAAGAATTTATTTGATTGGTAGAACACTGGACAAACTGTACCGTTTAGATGAAGTTAAGATATAAGAGAAGATACGGAAACAAACTGTGTCTTTTGCAGTTTATAGTGGCCAACTAATGGTGACAATTCCCATATGTGAGTAGAAAAAGATTGATGAGTGTATTAGTTACAAGTTCAGGACTACAGTCATACTGGGTATATATTCTAGCTCTACCATTTAAACTCTATTGAGATCAATTTCACATAACATAAAAAACACTTATTTAAAGTGTTTTATGTTTTATAAGTATACTCATTTAGTTGTGCAAATGTCACAAAAATCTGATTTTAGAAAACTATCAACACCCCAAAACAATTATCAGTCATTACTTTTCTCCCCAATCTCTCTTCCTAGGCCCAGGCCAAAGTAATTGCTAATCTGCTTTCAATCTTTACAGGCTTACCTATTCAAAACATTTTGTATAAAAGCAATCATGCAATGTATAGTCTTTTATGATGGCTTCTCTCATGTAGCATAATGGTTTCAAGGTTTTTGTGTTTTTTAATTTGTATACATTTAAGGAGATTTTGTTACATAGATATATTTTTTAGTGGTGAAGTCTGAGCTTTTAGTATAACCATCCCCTAAATAGTGTACATTAGAGCCACAAAGTAATTTCTCATCCATCATCTCCTTCCACCCTTTGGGATCTCCAGTGACTATTGTATCACACTCTATGTCCATATGTTCACATTATTTAGCTTCATCTTATAAGTCAGAGCATGTGGTATTTGACTTTCTGTTTCTGAGATGTTTCACCTAATTTATTAGCCTCCAGATTCATCCATATTATTGCAAAGGACATTATTTCATTTTTTATTGCTGAGTAGTATTCCCATATCTACACACACACACACACACACACACACACACACACACACACACATACCACATTTTCTTTATCCAGTCACCCACTGATGGACACTTAGGTCGATTTCTTAACTTTGCTATTGTGAACAGTGTTGCAATAAACATACAAGTGCAGGTATCTTTTTGATATAATGATTTCTTTCCCTTTGGGTATACATGCAGTAGTGGGATTGTTGGATCAAATGGTAGTTCCGTATTTCAGTTTCTTGGGAAATCTCCATGCTGTTTTCCGTAAAGGTTGTACTAATTTACATTCCCACCATCAGTGTATAAGCATTTCATTTTCTCCACATTCTCACCAACATCTGTTATTTCTTGACTTTTTAATAATAGCCATTCTGACTAGTGTAAAATAATATCTCATTGTGGTTTTAACTTGAATTTCTGTGATAATTAGTGATGTTGAGGACTTTTTCACATGTTTGTTGATCATTTGTATGTCTTATTTAAAAAATATCTATTCATTTCCTTTGTCTACTTTAATGGGGTTATTTTGTTGTTGTTGTTGTTGAGTTGTTCTTGTAAATTCTGGATATCAGTCCCCTGTCATATGCAGAGTTTGAAAATATGTTTTTTCCCTTCTGGTGGTTCTTTGTTCACTCTGTTGATTATTTCTTTAGTGTGCAGAAGCTTTGTAATTTAAGTAACTCCAATTTGCCAATTTTTGATTTTGTTGCTTGTGTTTTTGAGTTCTTAGTCATAAATTATTTGCCTAGGTCAATGTCCAGAATAGTTCTACCTAAGTTTTCTTCTAGTATTTTTATACTTTCAGATCTTACATTTAAGTATTTAATTATTCCTGAACTGATTTTTGTATATGAGAGATAGGGGTCCAGTTTCATTCTTCCGCATATAGCAGTCCAATTTTCCCAGCACCATTTGATGAAAAGTATATCCTTTCCCCCAGTATACGGTTTTTGTTGACTTTACCAAAGATCAGCAGGCTGGAGATATGTGGCTTTATTTTTGGATTCTCTATTTTGTTTCAGTGATCTGTGTGTTCATTTTTATACCAGCACTTTTATACCAGTGTTGTTTACTGTAACCTTGTAGTATACTTTGATGTAAGGTGATGTGATTCTTCTGGCTTTGTTCATTTTGCTCAAGATTGATTTGGCTATTCAGGCTCTTTTGTTGTTTTATATAAATTTTAGGTTTACTTTTTCTAGTTCTATGAAGAGTGTTGTTGCTATTTTGATTAATAGCAATTGATTTCTATGATTTCTTTTATATGTTTTGTAGTGTAGTTCTGAAGAGGAACAGAGTATTGAGATTCAGAAGAACATTGAACCCCAATCCAAACAGTCTAAAAAATCCAATAAAATGATGCAAAAGATAAAAGATAAAATAGCCATTTCAAGAAGAAACATCTTGTAAAGATATTTCACCTTGGTTAAATATATTCCTAGGTTTTTGTTGTAGTTATGATAAAAGGGATTTCTTTCTTGATTTCATTCTCAGCTTGATTGTTATTGGTGTATAGACATGACACTTGATTTTGTATATTGATTTTGTATTCTAAAACTTTACTGAATTTATTTATCAAATCTAAGTTGTTTTGGAAGTGTCTTTAGGGTTCATACCTGTATAAAATGATATCCTTGGCAAAAAAGAGGTAGTTGTACTTCCTCTTTTCTAATTAAGAAGTCCTTTATTTCTTTCTCTTGCCTAACTTCTCTGCCTAGGACTTTCAGTACTGTGATGACTAGAAGTGGTAAAAGTGGGCATTCTTGTTTTGTTTCAGTTCTTAGAGGGGTTACACTCAACTTTTCATCATTTAGTATGATGTTGGATGTGTTTGTCATATATGTCATATGCATTTTATTATTTTGAAATATATTTTATTCTATGCCTAATATGTTGAGAGTTTTTATCATGAAGGGATGTTATATTTTATCGATGTTTTTTCTGCCTCTATTGAGATTATTATGTCATATTTGCATTTAATTCTGTTTATGAGAGGAATCATGTTTATTTATTTGCATATATTGAACCATTCCTGTATCCCTGGAGTAAAACCCACTTTATTGTTGTTATATTATCTTTTTAAGGTGCTGTTGGATTCAGTTTGCTAGGATTTTGTTAAGGATTTTTGCATCCATGTTCATCAGGGATATCAGTCTATAGTTTTCCTTTTTATTGTATCCCTCTCATCTTTGCTATCAGGGTGATACTGACTTCATAGAATGAGTTAGGAAGGCTTCCCTTCTCCCACCAGCAACACATTTGTGCATCCCATTGTCCCACCACCACCAACATAGGCACACATGCATAGACACTACCAGGTAGACCTTGTCAATGCATGAGCACCCTGCCATGCCCTGCTGTCACCCTGCCCCAGTCAGTGATTCACCTCCATTGACATGCATGGACCCTAATGCTCCTGCTGGCACATGCACCTTTGCACAAATCTTGCTGCCACTGCCCTGATGAACCACTGGCCAGCACACCCAATTGGAATGTTGTGGCCAGAAGACTGGGAACACGTTGACTCCCCCAGTGTAGCATGTTTCAAGTGGCAAGAAAACAAATCCAGGGGCCTAGTACCAAATCCCCAGGGGCCTGTGGTATGCAGCCCAAGAGTGATGAGCTGAGCCTTGGCTCCCTGAAGTCTTCCAGAAATGAAGGGAGTTTACTGAACCTACCTCATACCACAATCAAACCCTCAAGGGAATGAAAAAATATAAAAGCAAAAAGTCTAATCCAAAGGACAGCAACTTCAAAGATTCAAGGAAAATCAGCCAACATAGATGAGAAAGAAACAGGGCAAGAACTCTGACAACTCAAAAAGTCAGCATGCCTTCTTACATACAAATGACTGCACTATTACCTCAGAATAGTTTCTTAACGAGGCTGAAATGGCTGAAATGACAGACATAAAATTCTGAATCTGAATGGAACAGAGTATTGAGATTCAGAAGAACATTGAACCCCAATCCAAACAATCTAAAAAATCCAATAAAATGATACAAGAGATAAAAGATAAAATTGCCATTTCAAGAAGAAACCAAACTGAACTGATAGAGCTGAAAAGCTCACTAGAAGAATTTCACAATACAATTGCAAGTATTATCATCAGAATAAATTGAGCTGAGAAAAGAATCTCAGAGCACAAAGACTACTTTTTTTAAGTCAACTCAGTCAGAGAAAAATAAAGAAAAAAAAAACGAACAAAATGATTGAGAAATATGGGATTAAGTAAAGAGACCAAATCTAAGACTTATTTGCATCCTGAGGGAGAAGTAGAAAAAGCAAGCAACTTAGAAAACATATTTGAGGGTATTGTCCATGAAAATTTCTTCATCCTCACTATAGAAACCAACATTCAAACTTAGGAAATGCAGATAACTCCTGTGAGATACTATGCAAGACAACAAACCCCAAGACATAGTCATCAGATTCTCCAAAGTCAACATGAAAGAAAAAATACTAAAGCATCTAGAGAGAAAGGGCAGGTCACCTAAAGAAAGAACTCTGTCAGGCTAAGAGCATACTTTTCAACAAAAAACCTAGAAGCCAGAAGACATTGGGGCTTATTTGTGACAAAAATTTCAGAGGTTTGACCTAGCTCCTGCTGCTTGTTGTGAAAAAGTCAATCACTGACACAACAAGTGTTTCCCGTGAAGAAGGGTTTAATCAGGTGCTGCAGCTGAGATGTGGAAGAACAGTCTCACATACATCTCCCTGACTGACTAAAATAAGGGGTTTATAGAGCAAAGAAGAAATACAACTATGTGTGGGAAAACAGGAACACCAAGAGGGAGTAAGGAAGAGGAGGTGGTCTACAAGAAGCAGACAATCAGTTAGAAAAATAAAGATAAGGAGAGGTAAGGAAGCAATTGTGATGAATGAGAGACCTAGTGTCTCATTGTCTGGCTAAGATGATCTTGTGAGTTTCAGTTCTTTGATAATTATTGAGAGGTCTGTGGATCCTTTCTTGAGTAAGGAACTCAGATTTTAAAAATGTAAGTTTTAAGCATTAAGACAAGAAGAGTCAATTTCTGGTTTTCTCAGAAAACATCTCTATGCAGTTTCATATTCAGCACTCTGAAAAAAGAAATTTCAACCAGGAATTTCATATTGAGACAAACTAAACTTCATAAGTGAAGGAGAAAATGCTTTTCAGACAATCAAATGCTATGGGAATTCATTACCAGCAGACCTGCCTTATAAGAGGCCTGTAAGGGAGTACTAAATATGGAAACAAAAGACAGTTACTGGCCACCACAAAAACACACTTAAATACATAGACCATAGACACTATAAAGCAACTTTGCAATCAAGTCTGCATAATAACCAGCGGGCATCACAAAGACAGGATCAAATCTGCATAAAACAATATGTAAATGGGCTAAATGCCCCACTTAAAAGGCACCGAGTGGCAAGTTGCATTAACAAACAAGACTCTACACTATGCTGCCTTCAAGAGACCCACCTGACCTGCAATGACATCCATAGGCTCAAAGTAAAGGGATGAAAAAATATATACCAAGCAAATGGAAAAAAAGCAGAGATTGCTGTTCTAATTTTAGACAAAACAGACTTTAATCCAACAATGATCAAAAAAGACAAAGAGGGGCATTACATAATGGTAAAGAGAACTATGAAAAAATAAGAGTTTGCTATCCTAAATACATATATACATACATATATACTTGACACTAGAGCATTCAGATTCATAAAACAACTTCTTAGAGACCTACGAAGACACTTAAATAACCACGAAATCATAGTGGGAGAATTACACACCCCAACTTACAATGTTAGACAGCTCATCAAGGCAGAAAACTGACAAAAATTCAGTACTTGAATTTGACACTTGACCAAATGGATCTAACAGATATCTACAGAACTCTCCACTCCAAAACAACAGAAGATACATTCTTCTCATCTGCACATGGCACATACAATAAAATAAACCATCTAAAAACTAATAAAAAATTATCAGCAAATTCATAAAACCAAAATCATACCAACCAAACTCTCAGTCCACAGCACAATAAATATAGAAATCAATATTAAAATATTTCTCAAAATTATGCCCTTATATGGAAATTAAACAACCTGATCCTGAATGACTCTTGGATATATAATAAA
Organism: Pongo abelii; assembly: GCF_028885655.2. NCBI lineage: Eukaryota > Metazoa > Chordata > Mammalia > Primates > Hominidae > Pongo > Pongo abelii. Next base: position 62,605,237 of record NC_072004.2, on the reverse strand, counting down.
ATTAAAGGAGAAATCACGAAATTTTTTGAAACTAATGGAAACAAAGAGACAACATATCAGAATCTCTGGAACAGTGTTAAAGGAAAAGTTTATAGTGCTAAATGCATACATTGAAAAGTTAGATATCAAATTAACAACATAACATCAACCTAGAAAATCTAGAAAAACAAGAGTAAATTAATATCAAAGTTAGCAAAACAAAAAAATTAACCAAAATTGGAGCTGAAGTGAATGAAATTGAGAAGCAAAAAAATACAAAAGATCTACAAAATCAAAAATTACTTCTTTGAGAAAAGATAATTTTTATAGACTGCTAGCTAGACTAACAAAGAAAAAAGAGAGATGATTCAAATAAACACACTGATACATAACAAAGGGGACATTACCACTGGCCCCCCAAAGTACAAAAAACCCTCAGAGACTATTATGAACACCTCTATGCACACAAACTAGACAACCTAGAAGAAATTAATAATTTCCTGGAAATACACCACTTCCAAAGGTTGAATTACAAAGAATTTGAAAAAATGAAAAGACGAATAATGTGTTCTGAAATTTAATCAGTAATAAAAAGCCTAACAACCAGAAAAAGCCCTGGAAAAGATGGATTCACAGCCAAACTCTGCCAGATGTATAACGCAGATCTGGTACTATTTCTAGTGAAACTATTCCAAAAAAGTGAGGAGGAGGTATTCCTTTCTATCTCATTCAATGAGCGAACATCATTCTGATGCTAAAAACTGGCAGAGAGAGGGATGTACCATTCCAAGATGGCTGAATAGGAACAGCTCTGGTCTGCAGCTCCCAGCGTGATCGACACAGAAGATGGGTGATTTCTGCATTTCCAACTAAGGTACCTGGTTCACCTCATTTGGACTGGTTGGACAGTGGGTACAACCCATGGAGGGTGGGCCAAAGCTGGGTGGGGCATCACCTCACTCGGGAAGTGCAAGGGGTTGGGGGATTTCCCTTTCCTAACCAAGGGAAGCCATTACAGACTGTACCTGGAAAAATGGGACACTTCTGCCCACATGCCAGGCTTTTTCCATGGTCTTAGCAACCAGAAGACCAGGAAATTCTCTCCTGTGTCTGTCTCGGCAGATCCCATGCCCACAGAGCCTTGCTCACTGCTAGCGTAGCAGTATGAGATTGACCTGCGAGGCTGCAGCCTGGTGGGGGAAGAGGCGTCTGCCACTGCTGGGGCTTTGGTAGGTAAACAAAGCAGCCAGGAAGCTTGAACTGGGCAGAGCCCACCACAGCTCAGCCAGGCCTACTGCCTCTATAGACTCCACCTCTGTGGGCAGGGCATAGCTAAATAAAAGGCAGCAGAAACATCTGCAGACTTAAATATCCCTGTCTGACAGCTCTGAAGAGAAAAGTGGTTCTTACAGCATGACGTTTGAGTGTTGAATGGACAGAGTGCCTTTTCAAGTGGGTCCCTGACCCCCGTGTAACCTAACTGGGAGACATCTCCTAGTAGGGGCCAACAGACACCTCATGCAGGTGGTTGCCTCTCTGGGACGAAGCTTCCAGACAAGGATCAGGCAGCAATATTTGCTGTTCTGCAATATTTGCTGTTCCGCAGCCTCTGCTGGTGATACCTAGGCAAACAGGGTCTGGAGTGGACCTCCAGCAAACTCCAACAGACCTGCAGCTGAAGGACCTGACTATTAGAAGGAAAACTAACAAACAGAAAGGAATAGCATCAACATCAACAAAAAGGATATCCACACCAAAACCCCATCGGTAGGTCACCAACATCAAAGACAAAAGGTAGATAAAGTGACAAAGATGGGGAGAAACCAGAGCAGAAAAGCTGAAAATTATAAAAACCAGAGTGCCTCTTCTCCTCCAAAGGATCACAGCTCTTTGCCAGCAACGGAGCAAGGCTGGACGGAGAATGACTTTGATGAGTTGACAGAGTATGCTTCAGAAGGTCGGTAATAACAAACTTCTCCGAGCTAAAGGAGCATGTTCTAACCCATCGCAAGGAAGCTAAAAACCTCGAAAAAAAGGTTAGATGAATGGCTAACTAAAATAAACAGTGCAGAGAAGACATTAAATGACGTGATGGAGCTGAAAAACATGGCACAAGAACTTCGTGACGCATGCACAAGCTTCAGTAGCCAATTCGAACAAGTGGAAGAAAGGGTATCAGTGATTAAAGATCAAATTAATGAAATAAAGTGAGAAGACAAGTTTAGAGAAAACAGAGTAAAAAGAAACTAACAAAGCATCCAAGAAATATGGAACAATGTGAAAAGACCAAATCTACGTTTGATTGGTGCACCTGAAAGTGACAGGGAGAATGGAACCAAGTTGGAAAACGCTCTGCAGGATATTATCCAGGAGAACTTCCCCAACATAGCAAGGCAGGCCAACATTCAAATTCAGGAAATACAGAGAACACCACAAAGATACTACTCGAGAAGAGCAGCCCCAAGACACGTAATTGTCACTAATCATCAGAGAAATACAAATCAAAACCACATTGCGATACCGTCTCACACCAGTTGGAATGGCTGTTGCCTAAAAAGTCGAAAAATAAGAGATACTGGCAAGGCTGCCGAGAGAAGGCAATGTTTATAAACAGCTGGTGGGAATGGAAATTAATTCATCTATTGTGGAAAGCAGTTTTCTGATTTCTCAAAGAACTTAACAACTGAACATTCAATCCAGCTATCCCATTATTGGGTGTATACCCTAAAGAGTATAAGCCTTTCTCCCATAAAGACACATACAATCATATGTTCATTGCAGCACTATTCACAATAGTGAAGACATGGAATCAACCTAAATGCCCATCAATGGTAGATTGGATAAAGAAAATATGGTACATATGCACCATGGAATACTACACACCCATAAAAAGGAAAGTGATCATATCCTTATCCTTTACAGCAATAATGAGGAATTGGAAGTCATTATTCCAAGTGAAATAATGCAGGGAGAGAAAACCAAATACTGCTGGTTCTCGTTTATAAGTAGGAGCTAAACAGTGAGTTCATATGGACACGAAGAAGAAAATAATAGATACCAGGGCCTACTTGAGGTTGGAGGGTAGGACGAGCATGAGAAACAAAGAACTATGTACTGTACTATGCTTATCACTTGGGTGACAAAATAATCTGTGCACACAACCCCCCTGACAGTCAATTTACCTATATAACAACTTGCACCTGTACCCTTAAACCTAAAATAAAAGCCTAATAAATAAATAAATAATTAATTAATTTTGACAATGGAAGAGGATTGGCCTACACCAGTAAGCAAAAATGGAAAGTTGAAGATGCCAAGTTAGTTAATATCCAGGAGACAGAATAACCTTAACTAATGACTAGTGATGCTAGTTATTTGAACTTTGAAGCTCAATGCTTTACTCATCACTCTTCCCTTTCCCACTACATTCTCCGTAAGTGCACATGTTGGGAGGTGAATTTGTGTGCTAGACATTATGCTGTTCTCAAAATTGCCCTTTCCTTCATGTAAGTACCGTTTTAAGACAGTTTTATAATGATCATGCTTGTCCTGCTTGGCTCTGTTTCCTGCGTAGTCAGATCTTACCCACAAAGCACCTCAATCATTCCTGAGAAGAGGTTCCTGAATTGACATTCCAGTACTTCATCTCACTTTTATTGATATATCTGAAAAGGAGGGGAAGACAGAGCTCAGGAGCAAACTATAACAACCTGCTTTGAAGATATTGACTTTTCACTATTAAGTTCAATCAGAATATTTTCTTTTTTTTTCACTAAAAATAGCTTTCTGTCAAGCACTCTTATTCCTGTTAACAATACCTGTTATTAATCTGTTCCTAAAGCTTCCGGTAAACTTTATGACTTGTTTAATTTTAACCTTTATTATTTTTTAAGAAATACATTTAACCCTTGAGCCAACTACATATAAGTTATTAGTGTCATTTCCTCTAGGTAACTAGAGGCTATTGGGCTATGTTTAAACATTGGGCTATGTTTAAAGAGTCTATGGTGTACCAGATAAAGAAAAGGAACAATCTTTGCCTGCTACCTTTCCTATAATTACTATTTATTCTTTATTGTTTAAAGTCAAGTTGCATGAAATGTTAGAGGCCTCTTGCCAGCATTTATCTACAGCGATTAGTCAGAGAAGAGCTTCAGCTCTAGCATTTTCCAACTCAAAAGTCTGTATTCTAGAGATAAGTGATAGAGTTGAGAAGATGGGGAAAAAGGGTTTGGGAGGGTGATTAAAACTGGAATACCAGGCCGGGTGCGGTTGTTCACGCCTGTAATCCCAGCACTTTGGGAGGGTGAGGTCGGAATATCACCTGAGGTGAGGAGTTTGAGACCATCCTGCCAACATGGTGAAAGCCTGTCTCTTTTAAAAATACAAAAATTAGCCGGGTGTGGTGGCACACACCTGTAATCCCAGCTACTCAGGGAGCTGAGGCAGGAGAATTGCTTGAACCTGGGAGGCAGAGGTTGCCGTGAGCTGAGATCATGCCAGTGCACTCACTCCAGCCTGGGTGTCAAGAGTGAGACTCCGTCTCCAAAAAAAAAAAATAAATAATAATTGCAATACCATTTGATAGGACTGTATTTTAATCAAACATGCCACAGTGGAAGCATGAGAGTATGTCAGTTGACAATATAAAATGAAGAAGTGCTTTGCATCAAGAACGAGATGGATGCAAGCTTTTTCTCTATTACACAAAAATGATGAAGCTTTTTCTCTATTACACAAAAAAAAAATCAGTATAATCTTTTAAATACAAAACTATGCCGTTCTTTAGAGGATTAAAACAAAACTGTGCAGAAAATGAACTGTCCAATACTAAAATGAGAAAACATGAGAATTGAAACAACCTCATAAAATGCTGTAGCTTTCAAGCCCCTGAAAGCAATAATGATACTAAAAAGGGAAATTAGGCAGTTTTTTAGTTTTTTTTTTTGAGGTCTTAATAAAGATCTTCAGCTATATCTTTGAATTGTTGTACCCCAAGCTTCAGTTTGTATGATACAATCTACCATAGAGACATTATAAGGTTCCTGACTTTTAATCTGATTGACATTGAAAGCCAAAACAAGTTTTGAACAGAAGATTCCTTTTAAGGATAACCCTGTTGTTGGTTAAAAATTGTCTTTCTTGGGAGTGGTGGAGGGAGGAGATCAAGTTTATAAGCAAGTTGTAAAGTTAAGAATAAATTTTTAATAACCCAAATAAGAGAAAATGGTGACTTGAACTAGGGTGGTGGGTGTTTATGTGGTGAAAAATATATCTTGGATATATGTTGCGTTTAAACCCAGGGAGATTTTCTGGCAGGTCAGATGTAAGAGAAAAAAGATAGAAGTTAAGGACGACTTCAAGAATTATTGCCTGAACAACCATAACAATAAAGTTTTCATTCATTGACATGAGGAATCAGTCAGTGAGGACTGCTTCTGTGCATCTAGTGATAGCAGTGGATGGATTAGTGAACTTCCAGAGTGATATATCAGATATGCTAAGTTTGAGAAGCCTCTCAGATATCCAAAAGAAGATATTCAGTGGAGAGTTAGATACATGAATCTGCAGTTCATGGAAGATGCCACAATTTTCACTTTGATTTTTACCTCCACATCCACATAACATCGTCTCATCAGAGCAAAAATTGCACTGGACAAAGTGGAACAAGCCAGGGAGATTTTACTCAAGGCTGTTGCTATAAGAAAGAGAGACCAGAACTGAACTCCACAGAAACAAAAGGAAGGGGATGTTTTAAGAGCTGGGATGGGGAGGGACCTTAGGCCATTATTTTGTGTTTGCCCAGGGAAAAGTCAACTTTCTCATATCTTCATGATAGGAGGTAGTTTTATAATTTGGAATGAAGTGGCCACTGAAAAGACATTAAATACCTACCCTCTCACAGAGACTGGGTCCTCAAGGTACTGATATGGTTTGGCTGTGTGTCCACACCCAAATCTCATGTTGAATTGCAATCCCCTGTGTTAGAGGAGGGGCCCTGGTGAGAAGTGATTGAATCATGCAGGCGTACTTCCTCTTTACTGTTCTCATGATAGTGAGTGAGTTCTCATGAGAGATTTGGTTGTTTAAAAGTGTGTGGCCCTTCCCACTTCACTGTCTCTCTCCTGCCCTGCCATGTGCAGATGAGCCTGCTTCCCTTTTGCCTTCTGCCATGATTGTAAGTTTACTGTGGCCACCCCAGCCATGCTTTCTGTACAGCCTGCAGAACTGTAAGTTAATTAAACCACTTTTCTTCATAAATTATCCAGTCTCAGGTAGTTCCTTATAGCAAAGCAATAATAGATTAATACAGGTACTATCTTCTTTGATGATTTTGTTTCATCAGGATGGCTCCTATTTCCTTGAGAAAGACATTCCTGGCTTTTCAAACTGTCAAAAATCCTTCACAAGATGTACATCTCAAAGTGGCAGAGGCAAATTTACAATGACAAGTGTTCTAAGAAAATGGAGGCTATTTATGACAAACCCACAGCAATATCATACTGAATGGGCAAAAACTGGAAGCATTCCCTTTGAAAACTGGCACAAGACAGGGATGCCTTCTCTCACCACTCCTATTCAACATAGTGTTGGAGAAGTTCTGGCCAGGGCAATCAGGCAGGAGAAGGAAATAAAGGGTATTCAATTAGGAAAAGAGGAAGTCAAATTGTCCCTGTTTGCAGATGACATGATTGTATATCTAGAAAACCCCATCGTCTCAGCCCAAAATCTTCTTAAGCTGATAAGCACTTCAGCAAAGTCTCAGGATACAAAATCAATGTGCAAAAATCACAAGCATTCTTATACACCAGTAACAAACAGAGAGCCAAATCATGAGTGAACTCCCATTCACAATTGCTTCAAAGAGAATAAAATACCTAGGAATCCAACTTACATGGGATGTGAAGGACCTCTTCAAGGAGCACTACAAACCACTGCTCAACGAAATAAAAGAGGATACAAACAAATGGAAGAATATTCCATGCTCATGGGTAGAAAGAATCAATATTGTGAAAATGGCCATACTGCCCAAGGTAGTTTATAGATTCAATGCCATCCCCATCAAGCTACCAATGACTTTCTTCACAGAATTGGAAAAAAACTACTTTAAAGTTCATATGGAACCAAAAAAGAGCCCGCATCACCAAGACAATCCTAAGCCAAAAGAACAAAGCTGGAGGCATCACACTAACTGACTTCAAACTATACTACAAGGCTACAGTAACCAAAACAGCATGGTACTGGTACCAAAACAGAGATGTAGATCAATGGAACAGAACAGAGCCCTCAGAAATAATGCCACACATATACAACTATCTGATCTTTGACAAACCTGAGAAAAACAAGAAATGAGGAAAGGATTCCCTATTTAATAAATGGTGCTGGTAAAACTGGCTGGCCCTATGTAGAAAGCTGAAACCGGATTCCTTCCTTACACCTTATACAAAAATTAATTCAAGATGGATTAAAGACTTAAATGTTAGACCTAAAACCATAAAAACCCTAGAAGAAAACCTAGGCATTACCATTCAGGACATAGGCATGGGCAAGGACTTCATGACTAAAACCCAAAAGCGATGGCAACAAAAGGCAAAATTGACAAATGGGATCTAATTAAACTAAAGAGCTTCTGCACAGCAAAAGAAACTACCATCAGAGTGAACAGGAAACCCACAGAATTGGAGAAAATTTCTGCAAGCTACTCATCTGACAAAGGGCTAATATCCAGAATCTACAAAGAACTCAAACAAATTTATGAGAAAAAAACAAACAACCCCATCAACAAGTGGGCGAAGGATATGAACGGACACTTCTCAAAAGAAGACATTTATGCAGCCAAAAGACACATAAAAATGCTCATCATCACTGGCCATCAGAGAAATGGAAGTCAAAACCACAATGAGATACCATCTTACCCCAGTTAGTATGGCGATCATTAAAAAGTAAGGAAACAACAGGTGCTGGAGAGGATGTGGAGAAATAGGAACACTTTTACACTGTTGGTGGGACTGTAAACTAGTTCAACCATTGTGGAAGTCAGTGTGGCAATTCCTCAGGGATCTAGAACTAGAAATACCATTTGACCCAGCCATCCCATTACTGGGTATATACCCAAAGGACTATAAATCATGCTGCTATAAAGACACATGCACACATATGTTTATTGCGGCACTATTCACAATAGCAAAGACTTGGAACCAACCCAAATGTCCAACAATGATAGACTGGATTAAGAAAATGTGGCACATATATACCATGGAATACTATGCAGCCATAAAAAATGATGAGTTCATGTCCTTTGTAGGGACATGGATGAAACTGGAAATCATCATTCTCAGCAAACTATCGCAAGGACAAAAAACCAAACACTGCATGTTCTCACTCATAGGTGGGAATTGAACAATGAGAACATATGGACACAAGAAGGGGGAACATCACACTCTGGGGACTGTTGTGGGGTGGGCGGAGGGGGAAGGGATAGCATTAGGAGATACACCTAATGCTAAATGATGAGTTAATGGGTGCAGCACACCAACATGGCACATGTATACATATGTAACAAACCTCCACATTGTGCACATGTACCCTAAAACTTAAAGTATAATAATAATAAAATAAAATAAAATAAAAAGAAATATCTTAAAAAAAAAAAAAGAAAATGTGACACATACACACCGTGGAATACTATACAGCCATAAAAAGGATGAGTTCATGTCCTTTGTGGGGACATGGATGAAGCTGGAAACCATCATTCTCAGCAGACTATGGCAACAACAAAAAAACAAACACCACATGTTCTCACTCATAGGTGGGAATTGAACAATGAGAACACTTGGACACAGGAAGGGGAACATCACACACTGGGGCCTGTTGTGGGGTGGGGGGAGGGGGGAGGGATAGCATTAGGAGATATATCTAATGTAAATGATGAGTTAATGGGTGCAGCACACCAACATGCCACATGTATACATATGCAACAAACCTGCAGGTTGTGCACATGTACCCTAAAACTTAAAGTATAATAAAAAAAAAAAAAAGAAGAAAACGGAGAGGAAGCTGCTGTAGTTAGGCTAAGGTGCTGTAGTTAAGGGTGGGAGTCAGTGATAAGAGAGAAGTCAGGGACCAAGAGGCAGGGTAAGGCGTGTCTATAACTTAGTCTAGTTCAAGCTGAAGAAAACATTAAGACCATTTTGGTCAGTCTTTTTTAGGGTGACCATATAATTTATTGCTTAAGCCAAAATACTCTAGGGATGGAAAGGATATTATTATTAATTAAACTGGATAACAGGTGTAGATCAGGAGTTTCTCATTAAACCCAGATGGATGGTTATTCCATCTGTCACATCTTCATGCCACTTTCATACAACATGGAGTGCAGCATAAAGGTATCATGCGATGTAATATATCTGTGAAGATAAATAGAACTTACCTTAAAAATAACATCTGAAACAGATTGCCAGGAACAAGTGTATTGACACCAAATATTTCAGAAGGATGTATTATGAAGGTAATTTGGCCTGGTTCATCCTTTAAGATCCAGCCCAGGTTTCATATCCTACATCTGCAGAGTTCTCTATGTATTTCTCAAGCATTTATTTTTTCTGCTCACTTGTCTCTCCTCGCAGCAAAACTTGAGCACATTGAGAACATGAACTTTCTCCTTTATCATTGATACTTAAACTCATAACTTTAACTCAGTAAGTTGATTAAAATAACAGGGAGGGTAAATAGGGAGTCAAAGTTATGAACATGATTTTGAGCTTCAACGACTGCTAGAAGATTTGTAAAATGAATAGAAATGACACTAACAGAAGGTGTTTAGCACTGCTGTTTTATGCCGTATGGGATTTAGATTATACTACACAGGTGATGGGGCAGCGTGGGAAGAGACTAATATATTTACCTAATGGTATCCATAATGCTATTTGTTGCATTCTGCTCTATATTTTCTTCCTGTGGAATGTGCTTGTTTCCCATTAGTGCTTCATGAATTAACCATAACTGCCACCAATGTAATTAAAATATTGATTGCCAAGAGGAAGTGAAGATTCAGCATTAATTCATTGAGCAAAAACTTATTGAGTCCTATTATGTATCATTCCTTGAAATAGGCTCCAGGAATATATATATATAATAGCAAGTAATTATCCTGGCTGCACAAACATTGCAATAGAATTGAATTATAAAATAGTGCAAAATGTCATTTTATGGCTCTAAACCCACAAGATAAATTCTCTTCTTTGACTAACTTTGTTTCCAAGTAGTAAGAACTCCCCCAGTATATCAAAAATGGATCTCATGTGGCAGGTATGTGATTGCTGGTTTAGTATGCTATGGCCATCTCTGAATGGGGTGCCCAGAAGCCCTGAAACTGCCCAAATAATTTATAAACTCATGGGTGTATCAAGTGAATCAATGTTGTGCCTATACCTATTCTGGGAGTCTCTCATTACAGAAACAGTATTCATCTTTCTCTGAACCATCTAACACCTTTCACTTGACCCCATATGTTTTCCCTTCGCAAGACTCTATCTTAGCAGGGTGAATTCATTCCCTGCCTTTTTAATGGTGAACCTGGCTTATAATATTCACCATACGTTAGTCACCACTTATCTCCTGTTTTGCCTTCTGTGGTTTGTTACCCGTGGTCAGCGGTGATCTGAAAATATAAAATGAAAAATTCTGGGAGGTTGAGGAAGGAGAATCACTTGAACTCAGGAGGTGGAGGTTGCAGTGAGCTGAGATTGCACCACTACACTCCAGCCTGGTGACAGAGCGAGACTCCATTAAAACAAAATTCCAGAAATAAACAACTGACTAGTTTTAAATTGTGTGCCATTGAGTAGTTTGATGAAATCTCACACTGTGCTCCACCCTGGATGTAAATCATTCCTTTGTCCAGAATATCTGAGCTGTATAATCTACCTGCCTGTTGGTCACCTGTAGCCATCTGCATTATCAGATCGACTTTCATGGTATTGCAGTGCTTGTGTTCAAGCAACCCTTATTTTACTCAATAGTGATCTGAAAGGACAAGAGTAGTAATGCTGGCAATCCAAACATGCCAAAGAGAAGCTGTAAAATGTTTCCTTTAAGTGAAAACAGTAAAGTTCTTCATTTAATTAATAAGGAAAGGAATAAAATGTATGATGAGGTTGCTATGGTCTGTCATAAGAACGAATCTTCTTTCCATTAAAGTAAAGAAGGAAAAGAAACTGGCATACACTACACATGAAGTTTGGTATTATCCATTGTTTCAGGCATCCACTAGGGAATTTGGAATGTATTCCCTGTGGATAAGGGAAGACTACTGTAGCAAGTATTTATTGAGAATATGTGATGTGACAGGCACTGTGCTAATCTTTGTAATAACCCAACCAGTTTGGCATCATTATTAATTTTAGTTTACACAAAGGAATTTAAGTCTCTTTCCCAATATCAAATAATCTGACTCCAGGGCCTATATTCTTAAATATGTTATGTACCTATAAATTTGCTGTCATCACAGGTGCCCATTGATTATTCTATATTATCAAGCAGTTTACTGATTCTGATAGGAGTATCCAGGTGATCTCACAGCTCTTGCCCTCCATGGATACCCAGAAATAGTCTATTAGGTTGAATATGCAGCATAAAGCCACATGCAGAAAACATCCTTGTAACACAGACAGAAATAACACATGGAGTCCAATGACTAAAGATTATTAAGAAATACAAGAAAGTGCAAAATACTATTTGAGATAAAAAATACTGAGGCCTGGTATTGCAGAGAAACAGTTATCTAATTCAAATTAAATATGAGTGGATTGTTGTAGGTATAGAGAGGTTGGGGGTCAATGTGCTAACTGGGGATAAAACCGAAAATTTAAGACAAGATTGTCCACCATGTTTGTGAATATCATGTTAGCCTTTGGGCTTATCGTGTTGCAATGAAAATGTGTTTAAGTTTTCATGTGATGAGATTTGTGATTTTAAAGAGATTAAGGAAGACTTGTCTAGTGTCAATGGGGAGGACAGAAAAATCAGGTTGCCCAACATGACAGCTACTGAAATTGCCCAAGCAAGAAATGATGAAAGCTGATCTAGTGCAGTGATGGTAGAAAGCTAGAGAAGCAAAGGAATTATTCGGACATTCCTGGAGTAGATCTATAGAATTTATTGATTTATTGAATGTCAGGGATGAAGGACAGAAAACTTGTCAAAGAGGCCTGCAAGTCCCTGTGATGATTCCCTACAGTGGATTTCTTATTAGGACTTCAAGCTCTCATACAATCTGGCCCCTACTCATCTCCCTGATCTCATCTTATATTCCCCTTACCCTCCAACTGCGCTGACCTCATTACTCTTCCTGGAATGTGTCAGACAAGCCCCTGTTTTAGAGCATTTGTACTTACTCTTCCTTTTCTCTGGAGTACTTTTCTCCATGAACTCTCCATGTTTGAAGTTCTCAAGTCTTCCAGGTCTTACTTTCTGAGTAAGGCTAACATTGATCACATAGCCACAATTGTACACACACACACACACACACACACACACACACAAACACATCCCTACCCAACTGGGCACCGCCTATTCACTTGCCTGCATAGTTCTTTTCTTAGCTCTTAACACCACTTGACATGCTATACATTTTAATTAGTTTTTTTCTGCATTATTATTTTTCCCACTCTAATGCAAGCTTGTTAAGATGTGATTTCTGTCTATTTTTCTCACTGCTGCAGTTTTGGTGTCTATGAGAGCAAGTACAAATACTAATTTAGTTTAATAAATTAATTTCTAGATCAGCTGAGTCAGTGAATGGTGGCCTCATTTTAAAAGATGCTGTTTTCTCAAATTTTGGGTGACCTCTGACTTCGTTATTTTTATTTTGGATGACCAAATATCACATCTGGAACTTAAAAATACAATCACTTGCCTACACACATGCATGCCTGCATGCATATGCATGTACATGGACACACACATACATATTCACACACAAAGGCACCCCCTCTTCTTAAGGTCATCTGTTAGGACCAAACATGGATTTTTATCTATAGCATTGAAATATGCACCATTGCCTTTATGATTTTTCTGAAGTTGTATTAAGCACCTGCCTTAATGTTAAACCTAAGTAGATACTTTGCTCCACCATTTTAAAGTTTTAAACTCAGTTGCAAAGATCTACAATTTGTTATTATTTTCAGTGCTAAAGCTAGAGGATTTTTTTTTCAAAGACAATATTCAAGTCTACTTATTTACCTGTCACCAACTATAGAACTGAACTGTTAATCATAAGCACTTTATAAGCAGATCCAGGCAACTACATAACAGAAAATGACACAGTTTAACCAGACTCTGAAAGATAGATGCATATTTTGATTCACACTTGTACCAAAGAGAAGAGTCATGTCCACATGACTTAAGGCTCTCTAGACATAACTGCTATATGTTTTTTATGATAGACCTCTAGAATGTGCCAGTTTTCTGTATCAGAGAGGAATCAAGAGAAATACGTCTTCTAAAGAACTGGGGAGGAGGGGGACTACAGGGACTAGTCTAGGCAGAATAAATGCCTCAGGTTTTGTGGGCATGAAAATTACTTCTTCCAATAAACCAGTTCCTACAGTTTATATAGTGTGGGGTTTAAAACAAAAGAGAGAATTATTTCCTTACTTGAATTCTTCCCAAAGCAATCTGAACATTTCATAATCTATTCCAAAGCAATACGAAGAGATCATCAATTCTCTAAGAATATAATTTCCATACATGTTGGCCTGGATTAAAAAGAAAAGAAGTTAATTTCCTTAAATGGCAGATTTGAGTGCTGTATGACCCACATGGCTAAAAATAAAACAAATACAAAAAAAGATTTTACTGAAAGATCAAGGATAAAAATGAATACTGGCTGGCTAATGAACTCAACATCTGACAATAATTACTGACAATATTAAATATGTACCCAAAATATAACCTCAAAAGAAACAGGTTTGTTTATCCTATAAATAAAGTAGTTCAAAATGTTGAAAGGCATCATTTGGTTAAGACAAAATGTGAATGTGTTCAAAGTTTATTTTTTGGGGGGGTAATTATACAAAAATACTTCAAATAATTTGCCAATAAAGTTTCAGTTTGTAACAATAATCCACATCAGTTTAGATTTGTGTGTAGTTTTATAATTTAAACAATTTGTATAAAAGAGCTATTCAATACTTAATCATGTATAACTTTCAATGAAAACCAAATAAAAATCACATTTGAATTATTTACTTCTACATTATCTGATTATATCCATCAAATGTACTACATATCCAAGTATAAGAAACAGGTATCTTCTCTGAGAAGTACAAGCGTTGTTCTTTCTGGAATACCCTTTAAGAAAAGTGAAGCCAGCAATTTTTGTATATGCATTTGTGCTTATATACATCTACTTAAAAAAACAAAGATCATGTCTTCATCTATTGTTAACCTAATAGTAAGAATGAGGGCCACCAGGCATCGGCGGAGCTCTAGAAGTTCCTGGGGGCACTTGGAAAAGATTATTGGGAATAAGATAGAGTCCTGGTGTAGGATATGCTTCTGCATGGTCAGAATATGGTGAGGGTAATCTGCAGGCTCCTGGCAAAACAGTGTCCTGTGAAACAGGTGGTGCTGGCCCTGGTGCTTGGGGAGGAGGAGGAACAGGATGTGGCCCTGGAGAGGGATATGGCATATTAGGGGTGAGATAATGCCCTCCCATTCCTGGTGGTCAAGATTCACAAGACATGGATCACTATGGACCTAACGAGCAGCTAGAGCTAGATCTGTGGGTTCACCCTGTATTCTAGGTGCCTTTGGAAGGGACATATATGATGTAGAATATGGTTCTGTGGGGCATGGCACAGTTGGGGCTGAATAGGGACCACAGGATCCAGGGCATGCAAATATAGAGGAAGAAAACAGTGTCCTGATTCCTGGAGGCAGTCTGCTGGGAGGCACAGAGGCATACATTGCTCTTGGCAGCTGATGTTGCATTTGGCAGCAGTCCAAATGGCACAGTAGGTAGAACATGTGGGTTATTCCATGGGTTGGAACTTGGCCAACCCTTCTCAAGGCTGGCCAGGTTTTGCATTGCTCACAGCAGAGGTTTTGGCAGGCAGTGTTCAGATAATGCATCTGCCAAAATTTTGTCAGACATTTTCCCCAGTATGATCTGAGCCCACAGCAGGGTTTAGAATTGACCCCAGATCCTAGAGAACTAAGCACTGAAGAACCAGAAGTAGCCTAACTGATGGCAGCAGTGCGAGAACACCAGCATCGGCAGCTTGCAGTTTCCTCCTCTGTTCTGCCAAGTTTTGAAGTAAGCTACAGAAGCAAAGGGATTTAACAAAGGCCATGGTTATTTCCATGTGACGGCGAGCCTTCTGGCAGAGTTAGTACTTGAATCATAATGGGCATGAAGCTAAAAACTGGATTGACTGCAGGGGAAATAAGTAAAGGTGCCCCAAAGGCATTATTTAAATACTCAATTTGTTTTAACTCCTTTAGCAGTCCCACCAGGGAGCATGACATTTTTAGCTTACTGGCACGTCAATGATTTTTCTACCACAAAAAAGAGAAAGGCTATCTGCTCAACTAGAGATAGGGATATGAGGAGTGTCATTTGTTCGTGTTCTACCACTGGCATGATTTGAGATCTTTGTGTAGGAGACATCCGTAAGAATAAACATTATCCCCCAACCATGCATGAAATCAAGCCAATTTGCTGAAGATAAATTTACCAAACCAAATTACTGAAATTCAGTTTGCCACATAGTAATTCTGCCAAAAACCAATCTTCCTGACGAATATTTTGCTAAATGACCAATTTAACGCATTTGTGAAATTTGGTTATGATTTTAACAAATTCACACAATAATTTAAATGCTTTAACAGGAATATTTTAAGAGCTTAGGAATATACAATTTATGTTGCCACTACTGAAATATAACTTTATGAACATTACAACTCAAAGTACTCATATTAAAATTCTAAATATGTGTATATATTTCTTTCAAAATGCAAATGGTATGTTCTGTAACCAAAGCATCATTATTTTATATGGGAAATTTTCAGGTTCATATAATTAAAAAACCAAACTCAACTACACTTTATTTTAGTTTTGTAGTTTTCAGGGCTTTAGGATTCATCTGGAAATTTTGGGTAGCATTTTAAATTTCACTTGTTTCATTTAGAAATTAGTTGCAACAATTTATTATGTGATGTGGTTGCTCCTGTGACTTTCTAGTCCATTTCTATCATGGGGTCCATTATAGTTATCCCTCCAGGGCATCCATCCCTTGTTTTCCTACTTGGACACTTTTATTCTTTGATATTGAATCTTTCTTTTCACAGCTAAGAAGTCAATGTTTCCAAATCCTTCTTGTTAAAAACCTAACTTCCAGCATTTAATAAATAATGTGATTCTTTCAGCTACTTTAGGTATCTTTTAGAGGCTTTTTGATTTTTTTTTAACTTTCCAAGTTTAAAGTATGTCAGGTATAATGTGTTATCTTTGGGAACAAACTATAATATTAATTAGGTTCAGTTTATATTTAAAATTGTCATCAGAAAGTTAATATTTATGAAGAGATATGTATATGTATAGATGTGTCTCTGTGTGCATATATTAAATTATGTGTCAGGAGTGATGAAATGTATACATCCTTGTTAAAGCTGTTAACTGACCCATCAAACCTGTTGGAAACGTTTTTGATAACTAGTATATTTGGTGAATTTTACATATTTAACAATTGGAAATTTTTACATATTAATCAACTGGAAAATTGATTATTTAGGACAGTGGCTTTCAGCACTTAATTTTGTTTGAATTGACAACTCATCGAATTGATCTCCAAACTTCAGTTATTTGAATGGTTATGGTAATAGGCATCCCATATCAAAACATGTCCATGACCCTTAGCAGATAAAATTTGTTTGTGGCTAGATACTCCATTCAAGCTGGACAAATTGGTGTCTTTCTGAGTAAGGACTCTGGATACTTGGACCATATTAAGAAGCTAATGCCCCACTAGGCCCCTTATTGCCCTGGGTCATTCAGATGTGTCCCAGTGTGTTAATCATAAATCTTCCTTTTGGGTAGACTGATTGCTTTTGGGTTTCAGTCACTTTCAAATAAAACAAATGAAAGAGGCAAGCCTCAGACAAGTCATAGCATAGCCCGATAATAGTGGTGCTGGTAATGATAATCATGTATTTTTGGATAATCCAAATGATTTGTAGTACTTTTTCAGAAAATATAACATATCTAGTATTAAACTAAGGAATGCAGATATAAAAGTAACATCTCCAAGATGGGCAAATAAATATCATACATTGTTTAAATGCTATGACAAAGATATGTGGAATTTTAGTCCAAGTCAGATTAGTAACTGATTCTTCTTACTCTTTTGAAGTGACACTTCTAGTAACAAACCAACATTTTATGTATATAATATACATTAATAATTATCTTTTAACAATAAATATCTCATTTTACTAGATTAAAATCTGTTGATAAGTAATATTATTAGATTTCATAGTGGGATTGATATGGTTTGGCTCTGTGTCCCCACATGAATCTCATCTTGAATTGTAATCCTCATAATCCTCACGTGTCAAGGGAGGGGCCAAGGTGGGAAGTGATTGGATCATGGGGGCGGTTTCCCATATGCTGTTTCCATGATACTGACTGAGTGCCCATGAGATCCGATGGTTTTATAAGGCAGTTTTCCATGCTTTTGTTTGCTGTCTCTTTCCTGCCACCATGTAATGCATGCATTGCTTCTCCTTCCTGAGGCCACCCTAGCCATGTGGAACTGTGAGTCAATTAAACCTCTTTCCTTTATAAATTACCCAGTCTGGGGTATTTCTTTAAGCAGTGCGAGAATGGAATAATACCATAAATTGGTAGCTGTAGAGTGGGTTACTGCTGTAAAGATACCCAAAAATGTGGAGGCTACTTTGGAACGGCATAACAGGCAGAGATGGCAACAGTTTGGAGGGCTCAGAAGAAGACAGGAAGATGTGCGAAAATTTGGAGCTTCCTAGGTCCTTGTTGAATGGCTTTGACCAAAATGCTGACAGTGATACGGACAATAAGGTACAGGATGTGGTGGTCTCAGAGGGAGATGAGGAACTTTTTGGGAGTTGGAGCAAAGGTCACTCTTGCTATGCTTTAGCAAAGAGACTGGTGGCATTTTGCCCCTGCCCTAGAGATCTGTGGATCTTTGAACTTGAGAGAGATGATCTGAAATTGGAACTTATATTTAAAAGGGAAGCAGAGCATAAATGTTTGGAAAGTTTGCAGCCTGATGATACGACAGAAAAGAAAAACCCATTTTCTGAAGAGAAAATCAAGCCAGCATGGGGATTTGCATAAGTAACAAGGAGCCAAATGTTAATTACCAAGACAATGGGGAAAATGTCTCCAGGATATGTCAGAGAGCTTGATGGAAACCCCTCCCATCACAGAACCAGAGGGTTAGGTGGGAAAAATGGTTTTCTGGGATGGGCCCCACTGCTGCACTGTGTGCCCTCTGGACTTGGCACACTGTGGCCCAGCCATGGCTAAAAGGTGCCAGTGTATAGCTTGGGCCATGGCTTCAGAAGGTGCAAGCCTCAAGTCTTGGCAGCTTACATGTGGTGTTGGGCTTGCAGGGGCACAGAAGTCAAGACTTGAGGTTAGGGAACCTCCAACTAGATTTCAGAGGATGTATGGAGTCACCTGGATGTCTGGGCAGAAATTTGCTGCAGAGGCAGAGCCCTCATGAAGAACTTCTGCTAGGGCAGTGCAGAAGGGAAATGTGGGATTGGAGCCCCCACAGGGGCACTGCCTAGTGGAGCTGTGAGAAGAGGGCCACCCTTCTCCAGATCCCAGAATGGTAGATCCACCAAGAGCCTGCACTGCACACCTAGAAAAGCCACAAACACTCAACACCAGCGCAGGAAAGCAGCCGGGAGGGGGGCTGTACCTTACAAAGCCATAGGAGCAGAGCTGCCCAAGACCATGGGAGCCCACCTCAGCATGACTTGGATGTAAGACATGGAGTCAAAGGAGATTAATTAGGAGCTTTAAGATTTAATGACTGCCTTGCTGGATTTTGGGCTGGCATGGGGCCTATAAACTCTTTGTTTTAGCCAATTACTCTTTTGAAATAGGAGTGTTTACCCAATGCCTGTACCCCCATTGTATCTAGAAAGTACCTAACTTGCTTTTAATTTTACAGGCTTATATGCAGAAGGGATTTGCCTTGTCTCAGATGTGACTTTGGACTATGGATTTTTGGATTAATGCTGGAATGAGATAAGACTTTAGTGGACTGTTGGAAAGGCATGATTGTGTTTATAAATGTGAGGATGTGAGATTTGGGAGGGGACAGGGATGGAATGATATGGTTTGGCTCCATACCCCCATGCAAATCTTATCTTGAATTGTAATCCGCATAAAACCCAAGTGTGGAGGGAGGGACCAAGGGGGCAGTGATTGGATCATAGGGGTGGTTTCCCCTACGCTGTTTTCATGATAGTGAGTTATCACAAGATCTTATTGCTTTATAAGGCAGTTTTCCCTGCTTTTACTTGCTCTCTCCCTCCTGCCGCCTTGTAAGGCATTCCTGCTTCCCCTTCCACCATGATTTTATGTTTCCTGAGCCTTTCCTAGCCATGAGGAACTGTGAGTCAATTAAACTTCTTTCCTTTATAAATTACTCAGTCTCAGATATTTCTTTATAGCAGTGTGGGAACAAACTAATACATGAGTATAACATAAAACTTTCACATATGAATAGTAATCAAGTTAAATATTCCGCATAAGATAGGGAGGGAGGATCCTTCCTAATAGAATTTGACAATTATGAATAATCCTTGCCATAGCTGGGTACAGTGGTGCACATCTGTAGTCACTGCTACGCTGGAGGCTGAAGTGAGAGGATCACTTGAGACTGGGACTTTGAGGCTGCAATGTGCTATAATGATTTTGCCTATGAATAGTCACTACACTCCAGGAATACAAGAAATATTTAATCAATATACCATGACACCTGAGTTCTAATTCTAGATTAACCATTAGCTATTTATATAATCTTTTGTGAGTAAACTTTCATCTTAGTTTCAAGTTTATCACATGTAAAATAGGTGAATTTTGGTCCATTTAGCTTAGACCTTTAATGGTTTTCTATAAGAGGGACATATGCTGTACATTACTAATACTTTCATATGGCCAGCCGTCTAAGCCTACTCAAAAACTTACAGAGCTTTTTCTTTTCAGAAGACAATGTAATTTCTTCACCATAACAGCCAGTATCTAGCATCAACATTCCACCTTCTTTGCCTTGCCCATCCCCACATTCTCTCTTTGCCATCAACTTTACCTATTGAAATTCCACCTCTTCAACTATTTCTCCTAGAATGACTTCATGCATTCCACCAGCCAAAAAAAGGTCTTTCTTCTCAGTTATAAATTTTACTGGTCACACTCTCCCTTAAGTTACTGCTTTCTGAATATATGTTGGATCTTTCATTGCAGGTTAGGCGTAGTGCAGAGTGGTACAAACCAACCAAACTTACCTTGAGAGTCAGCTTGGGGTTTGAACTATGATTATTTTAATTAATAATTAAAACCATAACTATGTTACTTAAGTGTTCTGTATTTAATATACTATCAATCATATAAAATGTTTTTGCAGATATTTAAGATAATCTTTAATAATCAACGTCTTATTTCAAGCTCAAGTATAATCATCTAGTTGACAATCTCAATTACATGCCCAAAATAATACGTGTGATTTACATGTGCCCAAACTGTGTATTAGTCAGCCATTTCTTGCCCTTTGGTGTAATTCCTCAAATAGTCACCCAGTTACTCAAGCCAAATGACTAGACAGTTTTTATTAGATTCTTGTTGTTCTCTGTGTCTACCCCTCCTACACCTCTTCCTTCTCCCCCCTCCTTTTTTTTTTAGAATCAAGCAACTCTTTATTCCATAAAATAGAATAAGTTATCCCTCTTTCTAATTTATCAGCAAGCACAGTCTCTGTAGCTCCAAAATATAACTCTGTCTCTACCCTTGCCTGGGACAGCAGTGTCTGTCACTGGACAAAATTTCTACTTTTACTCCTAACAGTCTATTCTCTACACAATAGAACACTCTACACAGTTACCTTTAAATATGTACATTATATCACATAATTCTTTTTTTAACACAATGTAATAATGTTTCACTACTCTTTGAAAATAATCCATACTCTTACTTTATCCTACAATATCTTATAGAACCTGTGCTCTGTACCTTTCCCAGCCCATCTACTGTAATTCTTCCAACTGCATTCCATTTCAGTCACCATTGCCATATTCTCATTTCTCCAACCCTCCAAGACTCAAAGCCTTTAAACTCATGTTTGTTTTGCCAGGAACACTCTTTTCCCAGGCTTGCTTAGCTTTTTTGGGGGGGTTATTCATATTAGTTATGCCTTTGCTAATTCAAACAACTTCAGCAAAACTTTACTGTACTATGTGTGTATATATATATAGTATATATAGTATTGTATATATATATAAAATATGCTCTACAATATATATGCCCTATAATATATGGTTTGACTATATAATGTCTGATATATACATCTAACGATCATCAATAGTAAGACCTTGCTTTCATGGAAGAGGTTACAGTAGGCAAAGTATTAATTAAATTTCATAAAGGCAAACATGAAATTACATAATAGTTTCTTTTAAAAAGGGGGGTCCTGTTTGGACCTTCACACCAAAAATGTATCATCACTGCAGTAATTTAAGCAAATGAAGCAGGAGTCCCATCTGTTACATGTAGAAAAAGGGAAAGGTAACAAAAAAGTTTCATTTCATAGGGCATTATCATAAACTATGTCTATTGATCATCATGGGCGTTTTACCATATCACAGCATGTATCAGACACATTACCAAATTTAAACTTTTGTTTATGAGATTTTCAGCACTTGGAATGCTATACTTATCCTTTCGTATTCCAAATTTTTTGAATACTTCTAAATTTCTAATATTTTTCCGGGTTATAATTGATCATTGTGAAATTTACTTGAAAGCTTTAGTAATTTATTATCCAATGTATTATGTAACATGCATTTATTTATAATATCTTTATTTTATTAAGCTTTTATAATTTATTGCCAAACATATTCTACAATGAACTTTTATTTTGCAATGTATTACCAGATGTAATGAAGCTTAAATTTGTTTTATGTGTGGCTGAAATATTTTAAGTGCTTAACTATTTTAGTGAATAAACAACATAAAATAAAAATTCAGCATTACATTTAGAAAAATCACCCCACCATGTCATTTAAATGTCAGAATTGAAAGCATGCACAGGTACATTTCTCATTTTCAT
This sequence comes from Pongo abelii, assembly GCF_028885655.2. NCBI lineage: Eukaryota > Metazoa > Chordata > Mammalia > Primates > Hominidae > Pongo > Pongo abelii. The sequence goes on along the minus strand of NC_072004.2, from coordinate 62,582,876 downwards.
TTTAAGGAGTAGATAATTTGTCATTTTCAAATAATTTGTGCTACATTTAAGTGAATCAGCTATTCTTCAAAATCCATTTAAACATTTTGATGTTTCCAATTATCTGAATTTTGGGCACCAGCTACCTATAATCCATGCATAATAAAATGTTTTGAGGCAGAATGTCTGCCTTCTGTATCATCATATATCCTCAACGTGTGTCCATCAGGTGAGACAATCACTAAAGCCTTTTTGAATATACTTTGCCTTTAACAGTGGCTACAGATAAAGGAGAAGAAAAAAAGGGCCATATTGTTCATTTGTTTGTTTACGAGAAAAATCTTATTACATGTTCTCTTACCAAAAATGTTTTCTTTTTGGAAAAGTGAGGAATTCCCAAGAGGCAGTTATTAATTCTTTCCAAAGAATGGATGAATATACAATAAAGTAAATTTATTACTAAAATAAATGTGGGATGGGGGAAAGGGAGGGAATCTGAATTTATGGAAGAGCAAACAGGAATCCGAAGAAGCATCACACAGAAAATAAGGCCAATTTCAAAAATTAAGAAAAAGATCAAGAAAAGAAAAGCTTATGTGGGCTTGACATAAGAACCTATAGAGTACCAATAAATTAGATATTAGCAATTATTGACCTATAATTACCTTGGAAGTGGCATGAAAGAGTTTTACATATAAGTTTTCAAATGTGATGAGCTTTTTTTAAACGTTGGCTTCAGAATCTACTACATGTGTGGATTTGGGCAGAGCTAGTAAGTTTGTCAAGCCTGTTTCCTAACCTTTAAAAATAGAAATGGTGATACTATTTTGCATTGTTTGTATGAGAATTGAATGGTATAATGAGTACATCTTGGCACATATTTATTATATCTATTCAAAATAGTTAAAACTTTTAAATAGTACTTATTATCTACTAGGCAGTATTCTAAGCATTTCATGTGTGTTAATTCCAACCCCATGAGAGAGGTACTATTTTTAGCATCATTTGAAACATAAAGAAACTGACGTACAGAGAAATTAAAGTAACTGGCCCAAGGTCTCAGATTTTTGAAGCAGCTTTGCTAGTGTTTGAGTCACAGTGTTGCTTTTGTGTTCATGAAATTAAACCCTATGGCTTGCTGCTTCTCAAATTATGTTAGTTCCCATTATATTTCTCTTTGAATAATTTATTTACAGAAATAATTGAATGGACTATCACTAATTAATTCTGTATGTTCAATTTAAAAATCTTACTATTTTTTTTCCATAGAGCTCCATTTGAGTTATTTCCAATAGATATTATCTTCCAAAAGTCCCATAATAAGGTGTACTTTTCTCTAACATCCTGAAGCAATGGTAGCATAAGTTTTCTCTGCTGGATTTCTGGGGTGAACATATAGTTCTTGACTGGCCTTATCTCTATCCTACCTATTGTTCATGTGACACTCACAAGCTGGGATGTATGGTATGAAAATTAGATGTCTGTAATCCCAGCACTTTGCGAACCCAAGGCAGAGAGATTATTTGAGTCCAGGAGTTAGAGACTGTAGTGTGCCATGATTGTGTCTATAAATGGCCACTGTACTCAGCAAGACCCCATCTAAAAAATAATAATTATAAATAAATAAATTAAATAAAACAGAAAAAAAGAAAATAATTGAACTATGACATAAGCAACATACGCAGATGATTCTGCTTATTTTTAATTTTATATAACATTATTTTATTATTCATATATTAAACAAATGATTTATCCATAAATACTACAAATGTACAAATCTACAAAATCTACAAATATTAAAGAGGGCTAGTTTCTTTCTTTCTTTCTTTCTTTCTTGTCTTTCTTTCCTTCTTTCTTTTTTTCTTCCTTTCTTTTTCTTCTTTCTTTCTTCCTTTTTCTTCTTTCTTTCTCTTTTCTTTCTTTTCCTTTTCTTTCTTTCTTTCTGATTTTTCTCCATTAAGAAGATATTTCTAAGCTGAATAGAGTTCCAATTTCTGAGGATATGGACAGTAGAGTACTGGTCTTAACTTTACATCTTTATAGAAACTAAGAACAGCTTGTTTATTATTTGTTTGTGTGTATTATAAGCATGGCCAGAGGCTTATCCTTACCAGTTAGTAGGTGCAGTGTATCCAAGCATACACATTGTAGAAAAATAAATAAATAAATAAATAAACAAACACAGTGAAAACTTTTGTGCTGACAGACTTGGAGTACATCCCTACTAGGCTACTATGCTGTTTTCATTTCCCATTGTTATAGTTCAAATCAGCACATATATTTTGAGTCCAAATATCAATGACTGGAAAAATAGGTCTAACTAGCGAAGTGGCAGTTAGCAAGTGTAAGAAGATATCAAGCAACATTAATGTTTCAACAAACACACTGGAACATTACCATGTCCAAGGCGCCAATCTAAGTATGAGTAAAGGTCTTGGTCCCAAGGATCTTCCATTCTAGGAGGAGAGTAAAATTAGAGACCTTTAACAATCAAATAAATTGAATAAATATAGATAGTAATATGTGCTCTCAGGACAACGTAACAGGGCAAAGAAATAGAAAGTGATGATTATGTAGTTAGGCCTGGCATTACACATACGATTTTCAGTGTCGCACATGATCTGCAAGTTATGTTTGGTTGCATTTTCTACTTTTCCTTCCCACCCACCTCTTCTCTTATCTCCATCCACAGGGCTCCTTTCTATCCCTCAAACATGCCAGGCATCTCCTCAATTAGGGTTGTGCACTGACTGTCCCCTTTTCTTGGAAGTCTTCTCACTCATATTTGATATGAGGACAAAGTTCTGAATTTTTATCTTGCCCAAATTTCTACCTAAAGAGTCTAGGGATTCATGTTCTACAAGCCATAAATTATCATCAGATGGGTTTTATTTAACCCTATATATTGTGACTTACTTTTCAGTCTGACTCTGGCATAACATTATGAGACAAGGAAAAAATATTTAACCCCAAAATATATTTCCTTGCCATACCTTGAAATTGCTCTGCAAAGTCTCTTGTGGGAAAAATCCACATTCTGTAGTGAATTCCCTTCCCCTTTTCTTTTCCTTAATTTTGTTTCCAGATCCAAGAGATATTCAATTAAGATCCAGGCACCCTTTTACATCCCATAAGAAAAAAAATTTACAGCCTGCTCCCTCTGAAGTCTGCTATGTGAGAGATTCCTTTGCATAATAAAACTTGGTCTCCAAAATCCTTTATCTTAACCTGAATATTCCTTTCCATTGATCCCAGGTCTTCAGATAAACTCAACCAAATGTCAACCAGAAAATGTTTAAATTTACCTATAGCCTGGAAGCCCCATGCTTTGAGTTGTCTCACCTTTCTGAACCAAACCAATGTATTTCTTAAATGTATTTGATTGACGTCTCATGTCTCCCTGCCACTGACCACCTTGGGTACATGTTCTCAGGACCTCCTGAGGGCTGTTTCACGGGCCATGGTCACTCATATTTGATTCAGAATGAATCTCTTCAAATTATTTTACAGAGTTTGACTGTTTTCATCGACAGATACTCCCTCACATCCACATCTTTGCTTATGTGTCATCTTCCCAACAAGCTCCATTCTAACCACCATTTATATTTCAGTTACTCTTATCTCCCTGTGATTTATTTTTCTATTTGTTTTTAAATCACCTATCACTTTCTAAAATCTCATGTTTTATTTTATTTTATTTTTTTTTGGGTGCTTATTGTTTATTTTTATGTCTGCCTTGTAGAATATAAGCTAGATGAAGGCAAAAATACTTGTCTATTTTATTTATGAGTGTATTTCAAATGGTTATAATGGTACCTGGCCTATGTAGGCTTTCAGTTAGCTATGGGAGGTAAAAATGACCACTTAGTAATCATAAAAAGAAGTGAATTCCAAAAAGAAAAGTGGATAGACCATGATACTGGGATTGAGAAATGAGACAGCTATGGCCAAGGTATAGTTTTGCTTAGAATTAAATGAGAATCTTTTGTAGAATGAAACGGCAAAATGGAGAACATATTTAAAAGTGCTTGGAATGAAGAATAAAGTGAGTTTTGGAAAATGGGTATGGAGATGGAACAGATGCAGAGAAGACCCATTACTGTACTACCAAAGAATAGAATTCTATGTTCCTTTACTTTGCACAGCAAAAACTGTATTTGTCTGCTGAATACAGAACATGCAGAATGGTTTGAAAAAGTATGTAACTAGGTCAAGGAGTAATAAAACGGTAATGGCACGACTAGGCAATTTATTTTGGAAAGTACTGGAGTTTAATCCATCATATTTTATAGTGTAATTGCAATTATATTAAGGAACCTGAACATCCTCCTGCAAAAAACTTAGAGTTAACTGTTTTAAGGAGTAGATTCTTGTGACAAAATTTCCCTGGTAGCAGTCCATCCATTCATCCACACATTCACTCATTAATTCATCTAAAATATACATTTAGGATCTGATGTATTACTTAATACTGTACTAGACTCTGTATACAAAAATAAGTATCACTCAGGCCCTATACTAACAGGGCTCATATTCATTTGTGGGATGTATAAAAAGCAATTTCAATGTAATATACAATCATATAGGAAATTCTTTAAAAGTATAGAGAGTAGAAATATTTTGTTGTTGTTTTAGATGGAATCTTATAATAGGTGGTGATAATTAACCTTGATATTAGAATTTAAAATCTCACCTTAAGTGAAAAATAGATTTATGTAGAAAGAATAGCATGTAAAAGTAAATTAAGGTGTGAGAGTGTATGACATATTTCAGAACAAGTAATCCATCTGTTATTAGTCTGTTCTTATCCTGCCAATAAAGACATAACTGAGACTGGGTTATTTATCAAGGAAAGAGGTTTAATTGACTCACAGTTCCACATAGCTGGGGAGGCCTCACACTCAGAGCAGAAGGCAAAGGAGGAGCCAAGTCATCTCTTACATGGCGACAGGCAAGAGAGCATGTGCAGGGGAACTCCCATTTATAAAACCATCACATCTCGTGAGACTTATTCAGTATCCATGAGAACAGCACGAGAAAGACCTGCCCCCATGATTCAATGACATCCCACTGGGTCCCTCACATGACACGTGGGAATTATGAGAGCTACAATTCGAGATTTGGATGTGGACACAGCCAAACCATATCACCATCATATTAGGACAAAAACACAAGAGGTGTCGCAGGTTGAATTGTGCCCTCCTGAAAAGATATACGAGACTTCTAACCCAATTGCTTCAGAATGTGCTTTTATTTGGAGACAGGTTCTTTCCAGAGATAACCAAGTAAAAATGAGATTATTTGGGTGGAACCTAATCCAATACGACTGGTGTCCTTATTCAAAAGGAATTTTGCACACAGACATACTCACAGGGAGAATGCCATATGGAGATGAAGGCAGATTGTAGCACTGCCTTTTCAAGTCAAAGAACACCAAAGATTGTTGGTAAATCACCAGAAGTTAGGAGAAAGGCATGGAAAAGATTCTCCTCCACAGTACTCAGCAGGGAGGGGAAAAACCCCTGCAGACACCTTGATTTCAGATATCCAGCCTCCAGAACTGTGAAACAACAATAACAACAAATCCTGTTGTTTAAGTTACCCAGTTTGTGGTATTTCTTACAGCAGTCCTAGAGCTAATACAGGAGAATGTGAAAGTTATAAAAGACAAAGATGCAAAGATATGGAGGGACTATCAACATTGTTAAAATATTAAGTGCTTAGATTTTAGTGGTTTGTAAGGACCACTGAAAATGGAAGCCAAATGAGTTGTGCATTTTACAAGGAAATTCTGACAGCCTGGGAAAGATGCATATAAGCTAAAGCTAGTTAAGATGAAAAGTCAGAAAACCGGGCAAATGACTATTATAATTTAGCAAGAGGGAGCCAAGGAGGGACTAAAATAGGGAAGAATAGTTAGAATGAAGATGTAGTGATGTAAGAAATTAAGGATATAAAATGTGTAAGATATAAATATTGATGAGATAGGAAGGGGAAATCAACGGAGAGATTAGATATGACTTTGGCTTAGGGAAATGAGAAAATGGTGGCACCAAGTTTATAGAAAGGCAATTCGTGATCTAAGGTAGAGGATGAAAATGAATTTTACTTAATGTTGCAATCAATGTACGTGGAGAGCGTTTGCCAGCTTACAAATGAGCCTGTGGGTATTTTAGGTGAGTTATGAACTAGATAAAAAAAGAGAAAAATAAAAGTTTATAAATAATATTTCTTGTGTAATATAAAGGATTGAAGAAAGACGATATAGACTAAAGGTTGTATGTACCTGAGAGGTGGCGATATGGGCAAGGGCATGAGGGAGAGTTAATTCTGGGATTCTTATAGTAGTTTAGGCATGAGTTGATAAGCTTCAAGTAACTAAATACAAGCAACAATGACTCTATGCAGTAAAACAAGGTTATTTTTATCTAAAATGCAAGCTATGCTGGAAGCAGTACAGAAGAATAACTGCTTTAATAGTAGATCTCACCTGGCGATGACCTTCTAAGCAAAAAGTTTTATTTATATTTTCAAGCCGTGTTTACTATGTAAATAAATATAAAAATGAGAAGAAGAATTAGCTTCCATATTTTTTTCTAATGTGAAGGTATGAACTCTTTCTGTAAATTTTGTATTGATACACATAAAGATAAAAAAGCTGTCTAAAAGATCTTACATTATACAGAGTAAGATGCAAAGTGAGAAATGCTTGACCCATACCACCGGCTGTTCCAATGTGATACAGCAGACAAAACAATGAACCGGAGTGCTACAAGAGGAGTACTATTAGTATACTGCCCTGCAGAAAAAAATGAAAAAACAAAAAACAGAAACCAAAGCAAAACCAATAAATATTTTTGTAGAATTTATGCGTAATTTATGCTTAGAAATATTACTGATTTATGCTTTTGACTGATATTTAAGTTTCATTATAATCACAAGAATCTTACTAGCTTAAAAAATGGAAACAAAAACACAAATAACACGCATGCCAAATTTTCAAGAGATGAAGAATTGTAAGTAGAAAAGAATATGACAGTTTGAATCAGAAGGACCTGGATTCAAAACTAATTTTTAGCATTGCTACCTGTTTGAAAGGCGATTGCCAAGAGATTAGCCACTACCCCACTGAGTTTACAAAGATAGGTTGTGAAGGTATAGAAACTCCAGTAAACAAGTTTAGTGATGAATTCCAAAAATGGCATTAATTTTAGCCATCTTTCCATATCCTTGCCTTTTGGTAATATGCTCCTATACTGACTGGAAGCTTGTTCTCCATTATTTACCCAGTGGGTTATTAGCAAATTTAACACAAGAAGAAGTTTGAAAATGACCTGCATATTTCTGTTTTCATTCTTGTACTCTTTGCATTTCCATGAACATGTACAGAATAGCCTACAGGAGAAATGTGAGAAAGATACATGGAGAAAAACAAAGCCAACCTAGATCAGCCCACAGCCAGCCAACCATAGGCATATGAGAAAACTCAGCCAATATCAGCAGGGCCACCTTCAAGACTCAACTGACCACAGATGCGTGAAGGAGCCCAGCCAATCCATAGACGTGTAATAAATAATAAATGATGTTTGCTTTCAGCCACTAAATTTCTTGGCAGTTGGTTACACAGCAGTATGGTAGTAATAGATAATTTATACATCAGTGAAGTGATAATATTGAGAATGGAAAGGAGAAATGATGGCTCAAATGAGGCATAACTGAGGAGGAAATCTTTGCCAAATCTGAAATTCACTACATACGGTGAAGTCCTCACAACTTAGGAAACTTAACCCCTGGTTTTGCATGCCTACTCTGGAATAGAAATAACTATCAATTATCTATAAGTCAGTGTAAATGATTCCTTATGTGCAGATTTCATGTCTTAAAACTTTGTTGTCATAGAAACTCACAGACTGCCAGGACCTAAGTAGTCAATCAATAAATACTGTTTAAAAATATGATGGAAAGGAAGCTGTTTCACAGGTTCACACAACCAGTCACACTAATAGAGCAAACTCAAGTCCAGATATCAGAATGTAAATGTGACCTTCATATGTTTTCTTTATAAATATGTTACTTTTATGTTTTTATAATCCTTTCTTAATTATAAGGTTGACATATATTAATCTCAAAAAATCCACCAGAAAGAAATATGTTTTGTGTAACTAGACTTAGGACAGACAAGTTGGACCTAACTAGTCTGTTCTAGAGCCAGAAGAGTAGAATAGCATTTTCAGTGTATTAAAAAAGTGAGGCTAAGATATGAAAATTGGTTTAATTATTACTTAAGACTGAACATCACACTCTGGGGACTGTTGTGGGGTGGGGGGAGGGGGGAGGGATAGCATTGGGAGATATACCTAATGCTAGATGACGAGTTGGTGTGTGCAGCACACCAGCATGGCACATGTATACATATGTAACTTACCTGCACATTGCGCACATGTACCATAAAACCTAAAGTATAATAATAATAATAATAATAATAATAAAAGAAAAAAAAAAAAAAAAAGAGATACCTTCCTAAAGTACAAATAAGGTTTTGTCACTCCTGTTGCTTATACTTTTACGATGGCTTCTCATTGCAATCAAAATAAAAAGCAAAACATGAAAAAAAAAAAAAGAGAGATAAATATATTTTCATATAGAGAATGACTGACAGATTTTAATAGTGATTATTTCTGAAATAACTTCTAAATGATTTTTTTAAGTTACAAATATTCTGAACCCAGATGATTGGAGAGAAGTGTCAAAATAATTATATTTCACAATTAGACTCGTGCAAATAAATTGGCAAATATGTGTGTAATTCAAAATATGTACAAGACATGAATAATACGAAATAGGAGCAACTTATTGATATTAAGTCAAGACATATATAAAATACCAGATAAAAAATCATGTAGAAAGTGGAGCAAGGAAATCAGAATTAGAGCTAAGATCTATTTATCATTTGGTATCATATAGATCAGGGTCACCAAACCCCCAGGTTGTGGACCAGCATCCGTTCGTGACCTGTTCGAAACCGAGTCACACAGCAGGAGGTGAGCGGCAGGCCAGTGGGCACTACTGCCTGAGCTCTGCCTCCTGTCAGATCAGAAGCAGCATTAGATTCTCATAGGAGAGTGAACCCTATTATGAACTGTGCATGCGAGGGGTCTACCTTGTGCGTTCCTTGTGAGAATCTAACTAGTGCCTGATGATCTGTGGTGGAACAGTTTCACCCCGAAACCATCTCCTGCATCTCAGCTGCACTCCTGGGTCTGTGGAAAAACTGTCTTCCACAAAACAGGACCCTCGTGCCAAAAAGATTGGAGACCACTGATAAAGATGACTAATTTTCTGCTTTCTTATCTATATGAATTAAAATTTAAACATAAAAGAATTAGGATGTATAATATCTAAACCAGTAACAAGAATAAAGGGCAATGGGGTATGGTTCAGTAAAAACAAAAACAAAACTACAAGGAAAAGAATAGTAATTGGAAGTCATAATATTAAATGATTCTAAAAACTGAGTATGTCAGTAATCAATAAATATACATGGAGTAAGGCTACACATTGAAAAACAAATGGTCTCAAATGGGATATAAATTAATCAATTCTAAAATATTTGTAAATATAGTGACTCAAAATATATAATGACTCAAAAACTTTAAAAATAATGGATAAGAAAAGATACACTGGGCAAATACTAACGAAGGTTAGCTGCTGTGCTACACAAATATATCTTTAAAGACATAATTAAGGATGAAGTATTCTTATTAGGGACATAATTATAAAATAAACTACTTACCAGAAGAATATCACAATTCAGATCTAATCTTTATCTAACAGCTAAAACTCAAAACTCAAAACAAAGACAAAATTACAAATAGATTTTTATAAATCTATAGTCAGAGACAGGGATTTAAACATCTGTCCCTCAGAAATTAACATAAATCGTAATAATCAATAATAGTTTGATTTTGTAAATATACAGACTCTTATATTCAACAATTAAAGCTTATATTTATATCTATGTTTAAATCTCTATTTTTATACCTACATATACATTCCATTCAATTCAAGGGCACATAGAAGTTTTATTAGAATTAACAGCATACAGACCCACTTAAATAAAATGAGTAATACCTTAGAAACATAACGAACATGCACACCTGACTCAAGAAGAAAAGGAAAACCAAAAAGTCCTGTAATAATTAAAGGAATTAAATAAATAAACTAAAATTTGGTACAACTTGCCCCTTCATACACACACAAGCATCAGGCACAAATTGTTTTACAGATAATTTTACCCAAAGCCTCAAGAATCTGATAACCCTTATCTTACACAATTGTTCCAGAGGATAAAAATAGAAGGAATATTCTCCAACACATTACTTTATCCAATTAGCATAATTTTATATAAAAGGAAGACATAAATAATAAAAGAAAGTAACATTATAGACCAATTTTACTTACAAATGAGATGTCAGTACTCCACACAAAATTTTATCTAGTTAAGTCACAATAATGCAAGTTATTCTAGGATCATAAGAATGTGTTAGTTCTACTATAATGCCTAGAATCCTGTTCCCCATCTACCACATGAAAGAAATATTATAAACAGATATGTTAGTTTTGAACTTACTTTTTACATGATGCTATGAATTGCTTCCTGTGCAGTCACAATTTGGAAGGGTTTGGCTATAGAGACTAGTTTTAATTATTATATAATATTATTCAATAGCTTTTTAAAGCATCCCTCTATACATTTTTAAATTTTCCTCAAAACAATCTGTATAGTAAATAAAATGATGAAACTGAGAATCAGGAAAATTAATTGAAAAGAAAAAAATGGTTTTAATGAGCTACTCTATGTCAATTACCTAAACCTCTTAAGTAGCAGAATGATCCTGAAATGCTTGGTTTAGATTTTAGATCTACATTTTCCCTTTAGCATACTCACCCATTCATATCTTGGGTGGTTTCAGATTATGAGATGTCACTGCCTGTTGCAGTTTCATGAATACACATTAATATATATTTACTAAAGTGCAATTCTAGAGGCAGAGTTTCAATACTAAGAACATTATACCTTCAATGTTATGAATTTGCTAATTTTGCTGTAAAGAAATCAAGCAAGAAAACCTAATTTTATTTTTTAAAATAAATACACCAAACAAATCTGTTGAAACACATAAATACAACTGGATAACTAGTGGAATATTTTGCACAGTAAGGATACCTCCTGAGACTGAGGTTCATATCCTTATAAAATTCATACTGTAAATTCTAGGTACCATACTGCATTAAGTAACTGCAAAAAGAAGATCAGGTTATGAGTTTTAAGCATATGTACATTAATCTCTGCTCTGCATACACCAGTGTTACATTTCTGAATAATAAATAATCTGATATTATGTCACCAAAAATATTGTCTGTTCTGAGTGCTTAATCTTTAAACTTTCCCTGAATGAGAAGAAAAACTCAAGCAATATAATTCAAACTTATTATGCATGAAATAGCATGTTTAAGAAAGGAGATATTTGCAGAAATATATAAAGCCATGAATACATTCACATTTTAGCATACTACACATATAGTGATATAAAACATTAGTTTGTCACCATATATGCTCACTTTACAGTGCATGATCTTGATTCTGGGTCTGTATTGTAGGGATGTTAGCACACTTGCCACAATGGTTATTAAGTCACCAGTTACATACTATGTAACTGAATGTTCCTCTCTGAATGTTATGACTTACTCTTATTTTCTTCACTCTAGTCATATTCAATCACTTAGTGTCTCTTTCTCTTGCTTCTTCTTTTCCTTTTTGTATCCTTCTGTATTAAAGACTGTTAGTGCTCAACATTATTCATGATTTTTTAAAATTTTCCAAGCAGTTTTGCTCTAAGATGTGTCTAGTTCTTGCGATGAGTTGTGGGTAGCAGTGATATGTTGCATTTTCAGATCAGGGGGTGTCTGGTTTGCTTCTCCATGCTTTCTTCCTTCAACTGCTAATTGAATTTCTTTGAGTCCAGAAGATGATGGGTCCACATGATGAAAGCACTCTTATTATTTATTCACCAATTGAAAGAGAGATACTCAGGACAGTTGCCCAGAATAGCTTGACAAGCTGCCTAGAACTACAAAGTGAATGATAAATAAACTTTTTTGATTTAAGACAATGAGATGTTGTTGTTGTTGTTGTTTATTTTTACTATAGAAAATTACCGACTTAATAATATTCCTTTCTCTCATCTTTAAACTAATCTTTATTGAATACCCTATATCATGCATTATGCAATGCATCAGAGACACAGAGATGAGAGATTCAGTCCCTTTCTTCAAGCAACTTGCAAGGTCATATTGAGTAAAGGTGATTAAGCTAACCATTACAATGCATTTTGATTAATGCAATTGTGGAGTTATCCCCATAGTCTCTGTAGGATGAAGGACTCTAGGGAGGCATCCTAGGAAAAGTGATGCTTGACCACAACATAAAGGGTAAGGATGGTTTATACAGAAGGCACAGAAAAACCTAGGCATTCCGAACAAGTGTTCCTCAGGGTTCCAACTGGGAGACCTCAGGGTTTAGTTTTCTTCAGGAAGTTTGCACAAGTGGGTAACCTAGCAATGATTTTTGATTCACAATTTCTTTAACTCTAATACTAATGGTCAATGTATAATCTGGTCCTTTTGTTTTTATCTTCTTTTTCAATTTTTATTTTAGATTCAGGAGGTAAATGTGAAAGTTTGTTACCTTGGTATATTGCGTGATACTGAGGTTTGGGGTACAACTGATCCCATCACCCAGGTACGGAGCACAGAACCCAATACTTTTCAACACTTGCCCCCTTCCTCCTTCCCTCTAGTACTCCCCAATTCCTATTTTTCCTATTCTTATGTCCATGAGTACCCAATTTTTAGCTCCCACTTATAAGTGAGAACATGGAGTATTTGGTTTTCTGTTCCTGCATTAGTTCACTTAGAATGATGGCCTCCAGCTACATTGATGTGACTGCAAAGGACATGAATTTGTTCTTTTTCATGGCTGGATAGTATTCTATGGTGTATATATGTAACATTTTCTTTATTCAGTCACCATTGATAGGCACCTAGGTTGAATCCATGTCTTTGCTATTGCAAATACTTTTACAAAGAACATGCAAATGCGTGTGTCTTGATTGAATAATTTGTTTTCTTTTGGATATATATACCTAGTAATGGAATTGCTGGATCAAATAGCAGTTCTGTATAAAATTCTTTGAGAAATATTCAACTATTTTCCACAGTGGCTGAACTAATTCACATTCCTGCCAACAGTGTATAAATGTTCTCTTTTCTCTGCAGCCTCACCAGCATCTGTTGTTTGTTGACTGTTTAGTAATAGCCATTCTGAATGGTGTGAAATGGTATCTCATTGTGGTTTTGAAATGCATTCCTCTGAGAATTAGTGCTGTGTAACATTTTTTATGTGTTTGTTGGCTACTTACATTGTCTTCTCTTGAGAAGGGTCTGTTCATGATTTTGCCCCTTTTTAATAGGGTTATTTAATTTTTGCTTTTTCAATTTTGTAAATTCTGTATAGATTTTGCATATTAGACCTTTGTCAGATGTGTAATTTGCAAATAGTTCCTCTCATTCTGTAGGTTGTCTGTTTACGCAGTTGATAGTTTATTTTGCTGTGCAGAAACTCTTTAATTAGATCCCACTTGCCAATTTTTGTTTTTGTTGCAATTGCTTTTGGGGACTTAGTCAAAAATTCTTTCTGAAGGCTAATGTCCAGAATAGCGTTTCATGGTTTTTCTTCAGTGATTCTTACAGTTTTAGGTCTTACATTTAAATGCTTAATCCTCCTTGAGTTAATTTTTGTATATGGTGAAAGTTAGGGGTCCAGTTTCACTCTTCCGCACTTGACTATCCAGTTATCCCAGAATGATTTATTGAATAGGGAGTCCTTTCTTCATTGCTTGTTTTTGTTGACTTTGTTGAAGATCACATGGCTGTAATTGTGCAGCTTTATTTCTGGGATTTCTATTCTGTTCCCTTATTTATGTGTCTGTTTTTGTGCCAGTATATTGATGTTTTGGTTACTGTAGCCTTATAATATAGCTTAAAATCAGGTAATGTGCTGTCTCTGGCTTTGTTCTTTTTGCTTAAGATTGCTTTGGCTATTCATGTGCTTTTTTGGTTCCATATGAATTTTATAATAATTTTCTCTAGTCCTGTAAAAAATGACTGTGGTAGTTTGATAGAAATAAGATTGAGTGTTTAAATTGCTTTGGGCAGTAAGGCCATTTTAACAATATTGTTTCTTCCTATCCATGAGCATGGAATATTTTTCCATTTGTTTTTGCTGTTTCTGGTTTCTTTCAGCAAGGTTTTGTAATTCTCATTGTATAAATCTTTCATCTTCCAGGTTAGCCATATTCCTAAGTATTTTATTTTTTTTTGTGTCTACTGTAAATGGTGTAAATGGGATTGTGTTCTTGATTTGACTCTCAGCTTGAATATTATTGGTGCATAGAAATGCTACTGATTTTTGTACATTGATCTTGTATCCTGAAAATTCACTTATGTCATTTATCAGTTCCAGGAGCCTTTTGATGGAGCCTTTAGGGATTTCTAGGTATAGGATCATACTGTCCATGATGAGAGATAATTCGACTACTTCTTTTCCTATCTGGATGACTGTTATTACTTTATCTTGCCTGATTGTTGTGGCTAACATTTCCAGTACTATGCTGAATAAGAGTGGTGAGAATGGGCATTCTTGTCTTGTGCCAATTCTCAGGGAAATGTTTCCAGCTTTTGGCCATTCACTATGATGTTGGCTGTGTGTCTGTCATAGATGGCTGTTATTATTTTGATGTATGATTCTTTGACAGCTAGTTTATTGAGGGTTGTCATCATATAAGGATGTTGGGCTTTGCTGAAAGCTTTTTCTGCATGTACTGAGATGATCATATGTTTTTGTTTTTAATACTGTTTGTGTGATGAATCCGATTTATTGATTTATATATGTTGAACTAACCTTGTATTCCAGGAATGAAGCCTCTTGATCATGGTAATTAACTTTTTGATGTGCTGTTGGATTTAGTTTGCTGGAGTTTTGTTGAGGATTTTTTTAATCTATGTTCATAAGGTATATTGGTCAGTAGTTTTCTTTTTTCATTGTACCTTTGCCAAGTTTTGGTATCAGAGTGCTGCTGGCTTCATAGAATGAGTTAAGCAAAAAAAATCCCTGCTTCATGATTTTTTTGGAATAGTTTCAGTAGAAGTGGATATTGTGTATTTTAAAAAGTTATTTCATTTCTTCTAGATTTTCTAATTTATGTACATACAGGTGTTCATAATAGTCTGAAAATCTTTTCTATTTCTGTGGGATTAGTTGTAATGTCACTTTTGTCATTTTTGATCGTGCTAGTTTGGATCTTCTATTTTTTTCTCTGTGAATCTTGGTGGCAGTCTATCAATCTTGTTTATCCTTTCAAATAATTCATCTTTTGGTTTTGTTGATTCATTTATGGATGGTCACATCTCAATTTCATTTGGTTCCAATCTGATTTTAGTTATTTAATTTTTTTTCTGGTAGCTTTGGTGTTAATTTGTTCTTGTTTTTATGGTTTCTCTATGTGTGATGTTTGATTATTAATTTGAGATCTTTCTAACTTTTTGAGGTAGGCATTGAAAGACATAAACTTTTCTCCTAACACTGCTTTTGCTGCATCTCAGTGATTTGGGTATGTTTTGTCTTGGTTTTCATTTAGTCCAAACTTTTTAAAATTTTTGCCTTAATTTTGCTTTTTACCTAAAATTATTCAGAAACAAGTTGTTTAATTTCCATGTAATTGAGTAGTTTTGAGAGATCTTCTTGGTATTGATTTATATTTTTATTCCATTATGATATGAGTATGTGGTTTACAAGATTTCAATTTTTTTGAATCTATTGAAACTTGCTTTGGGGCCAAGCATGTGGTTAATCTTGGAATACATTTCATGTGCAGATAAGACGAATATTCTGTGGTTTACGTGTGAAGTATTCTGTAGATATCTGTTAGGTCCAACTGGTCATGTGTTGAACTTCAGTCCAGAATTTATTTGTTAGTTTTCTGCCTTGATGATGTGTCTAATGCTGTCCATGGGCTATTGAACTCTCCCACTATTATTGTGTGTCTGTCTAAATCTTTTTGTAGAACTAGAAGTACTGGTTTTATGAATCAGAATGCTCCAATTTTGGGTGCATTTATATTTTATTAAGTCTTCCTTTTGAATGAACCTTTTATGACTATGTAATGCTCTCCTTTGTTCTTTTTTTACTGTTGTTGGGTTAAAGTCTGTTTTATCTGGTAAAAGAATAGCAACCTCTGCTCTTTTTCCATTTTCTGTTTGCATAGCATATCTTTCTAAAACCCTTTACTTTGAGCCTATGGGTGTTATTACATGTGAGATGCATCTCTTAAAGGCGGCAGACGGATGGGTGTTATTTTTTTTAATTCCAACTTTCCGCTCTGTGCTTTTATTTATTTATTTATTTTATTTTTTATTTTTTGAGACAGAATCTCACTCTGTCACCCAGGCTGGAGTGCAGTGGCGTGATCTCGGCTCACTGCAAACTTAGCCTCCCAGGTTCAAGCAATTCTCCTGCCTCAGCCTCCGGAGCAGCTGGGATTACAGGAGCCGGCCACCACACTCAGCTAATTTTTGTATTTTTAGAAGAGACGGGGTTTTGGCATGTTGGCCAGGCCTGACCTCAGGTGATCTGCCTGCCTCATCTTCCCAACGTGCTAGGGTTACAGGTGTGAGCCACCGTGCCCCCACCTTTGTGTCTTTTAAATGGGGGCATTTAGACCATTTGGATTCAAAGTTAATATTGATACGTGAGGTTTTGATCCTATCATGAAATTGTTAGCTAGTTGCTTTGTAGTTTCTATTGTGTGGCTGCTTTATAGTGTCTGTAGGCTGTGTACTTAAGTGTGTTTTGTGGTAGCATGTATCATTCTTTTATTTCCATGTTTAGAACTCCCATAAGGATTTCATATTAGGCTGGTCTAGTTGTAATGATTTTCCTTAGTACTTGCTTGTCTGGAAAATGGTTTATTTCCCTTTTACTTATGCAGTTTAGTTTGGGAAAAATGAAATTCTTGGTTAGAATTTCTTGTATTTAAGAATGCTAAAAATAGGCCCCCAATCTCTTCTGACTTGTAAGGTTTATGCTTATGTGTCCACTGTTAACCTTTTAATGTTATCTGACCTGTTTGTCTAGCTGCCTTTATTTTTTTTTTTCTTTAGCATTGATCTTGCACAGCCTGGTGACTAAATACCTTTCGGATAATTGCCTTATATAGCATCTTGCAGGTGTTCTCTGGATTTCTTGCATCTATCTATCTATCTATCTGTCATCTATCTATCTATCTGTCTATCTATCTATCATCTATCTACCTATCATCTATCATCTATCTATCTCTAGCAAGATTAAATTTTCTTGAATTATTTGTCTAAATCTGTGTTCCAGGTTGTTTATTTTTTCTCCTTCTCTCTCAGGAATGCAAATAATTCATAGGTTTGGTATGTTTACATAACTCTATATTTTTCAAAAAATGTGTTCATTTTATAAAATTATTTTTTCTTTATTTTTATCTGGCTGGATTAGTTCAAAAGACCAGTCTTCAAGCTCTGAAATTCTTTCTTTTCCTTTTTCCAGTCTATTGATAAAGCTTTCAATTGTGTTTTGAAATTCCTTAAGTAAGTTTATTTCCTGAAGCTAATTTTTTTTTTTTAAGATTTTTGTCTCTTCTTTAATTTCCTGGGTTGTGTTAATTTTCAACGTTGTCATGGATCTCTTTGAGTTTCCTTTCAATACAATGTTTTAAATTTTTTTGTCTGTCATTTCTCAGTTTCCATTTTGGTTAGGTACCATTGCTTAAGAGTATGATTCTTTGGTGGTGTCACTACATTCAAATTTTTCATGGTGCCAGCATTTTTGTGTTGGTTCCTTCCCATCTGGAGATGCTAGCACTTTTCCTTTCTATAATTGGTTTTGTGCATGTAGGAGTTTTTGTTTTTCTTTCTTGCCTGTAATATTATTTTTTTCTCTTTCCCTTTCTCTTTCCCTTTATGCCCTCCCTAGGAGGTGTGACTGTAGAGAATGCTGGGTAGGGTCTTTAGTTTTGCTTCTATAGCCTTATGCACTTCTTTCAGCAGGCTTTATATTGGGTTGTTCAATTTGACCTACAAGTGAATAGATACTGCTTATAGGTAAGAGCTGGCTGTGACCAATAGAGTTGGGTATATTCCTGATCCTGTTTATTGTCAGAAGCTCTCCACTGCATCAGGCTGTAGAATGATTTGTGGAATGCACAGTGGTCTCAGCTCCCTGCTCAGTCCTGGGGGCATGGAGGCCATGATGGGTGGGGCCAGTTTGGGTAGGTGTGCCTACAGATCCCCCAGTGGCATTCACAAGCACCAGTACCAAAGAAGAATCGAGTGGGCAGCCACCAAGCACCAAAGTGCCTACAGATGGAACCAAAAAACCTCTTTAACCCCAAGTTTTCTGCATAAGGATGGAGGGAAGCCTAAACTCAATTCAGGAGAGTGGTTGTTCCAGATGCCTGGACATCTTCCTGGGAACGGAGCTGAAAGGAACACCCTGCACCAGGATCTGTGCACAGGGGGAATGGGGTGAGACAGGCTGCTGATCTAGGTCAAATGGTGTTCCAAATGCATGATGCCCCTCTAAAAATCTCCCATACAGCAGTCAGAGCTGCTTCACTAAAACTCAAATATGATTATATCACTTCTATGGTTAAAACTTTTTGATAATTTCCCATTGCCCTGGAAAAAATGTCCAAACTCTTAGCAGGAATTTTTGTGTTATGACTTCAGCTTATATCACTGATATAATCTTACCACTTCCTACCTCACAATGTATAGTCTAGCCATACTGATTATCTGCTTAATCCTAAAATACTATATGTTACACAACAATGCTCTAGAACTTTTCTATACACCTGAAGATAAATGCAAGCTCACATAACTTCAAAGGGGATGATGTATAGAGGTGTCTGGACAATAGGATGTAGGGAGATTAAGGTCCTCATAGGACTTTAGTAGTTGATGTCAGCAGACATGGGATTGTTAGGCATTTTTTAAAAAAATAGTTTATCTCCTTGATCAAGTGAATCTAAATGATTGTCCAAGGGATGCAAAGTTCTGTTGTAGCTGAAAAATAGGCAGCTAAGTAGTTAAATGGAAGTAGATTATCATTGGAGTACAGCAGGAAGCAAAGCCTATGAAATTTAAGGCAATATTTGTTGATAACTACATAAAAGGTCATATTGTTTCTCTGTAGGACTCTATGAGAATTTGAAAAACATATATTTAGGGCTAAGAAAGCACTGTTTCTATAATACCTAAGTGATAATTCACTGAGTTGAAAATGTCTCCCAATACAGTATAATTATCTGAATTATAGTTAATAAGTGAATAATCTAATTGATTTTTATAATGTCCTGAATATTGAAAGATGGTATACTGTATGTCAATAGCTGACTGAGAGAAACAGGATTCTTTTGTATATATAATCATAAAATGCTCTAGAGAAGAACTGAGGTAATAACTAAGGCAATAAAAACTTTAATTTTAATTATGCCTTAAAGGATGGGTTTTAGCACAGGCATAGAAAGAAAATATAAAATAAATGTTGTAAGGATCAGAAGCTAATTGGAAGAATCCTAGAGAGTTCTGAGGAATGTTTTATGCTGGAAGGTAAGTTTCTCTAGTACAGTGTTAATAGAGTCTGCTGTATGGACAAAATTGAAGAGTAGAAATTAAGGAAATGTTTCTTGAGTGTAGGTCATGGCTTTTGCTCTTTAAACAAACATTTGATGAGCTTTATTTTCATACTGCATCTCATTTGAAAGTAATGACAATCCTATACAGAATGCATTTAATTTTGCTATTTTTAAGAGAAGAATTGCGTTCAGGGAAGTTAAGTGACTTTGCCAAAGTTGTACTACAAGGTCCGTTTATAAGACAAAATCAGAACTAAGTTGTCTAAATCCAGTGCACTTTTCATGATAAATTGTGACCATGGAAGATATTAGGGGATTTCATACTCACGTTTCTTAGAGTACAAACTGCAGTTACAGGAGGACCACAGAAGTCTGGGGAATTTATTCTGTGTGAGTTCATATTTCTATACTGAGATGTTTAGTATCTGAACCATGAACAAATGGATTGTGTTTAATTGGCTGCCATTTTTGTAACTTTCATCTTTACAAAAATCCTTCACATAAATGTCAGCCTCTGTGATAAGAGAAACCAAGAAAAAGAGTTTTTGCCTGCACTTAAGCCAGAATTTTAAAAAGCATTATGGACCTAGGGATTGTAAGTAATGCAGAGACTCAGGGAGGACAGTAACATTCCGAAACAAAGTCAGAGACATCTGATCCAATCTCTCCTTTCTACCTGGAGATTCCAGTCTGGAATATTTTTTCACTGGAGCTATAGAGGATGACTCTATTTTAAAAACAAAGCCTCCTTTATACAGGCTTATTATAGGCTTTTGCAATTCCAGCCTTCCATTTCGTCTACACTTCTCTACTCCCACTCATAATTTTCTTATTGAAATTTGGGAACCCTTCTAAAATTATGACAGTTCTTCCAGTCTCATCAAGTCAAAGAAGGCAAAGAAGGA
Source organism: Pongo abelii (assembly GCF_028885655.2). Classification (NCBI taxonomy): domain Eukaryota; kingdom Metazoa; phylum Chordata; class Mammalia; order Primates; family Hominidae; genus Pongo; species Pongo abelii. The sequence goes on along the minus strand of NC_072004.2, from coordinate 62,562,211 downwards.
TGTATTGGAAATGAGAAAGGAAGACAAGGGCAAAATTCAGGAACTAAACTTTAGCAATTTAGAAATGCAAACAAATTTAGTCTCTACAGCATTCAAATTAAATTATACTTCTAATGTGACTTTTTCATTACTATGAAAAGTAATTTAATGGACTTATTTAAGCATTTTGAGTGGAAGTAGGAGTGATATTAATGAATTAAATATGAACTTTTGCTTAAAATGAATTCATTCTTCAAAATGATTCTTAGTATTTTTAATAAAGTACTACATTTATGTAACTAAAATGAGCATGGGATAGGTCTTAATGTGCTTATAAGCTAATAACATAAGTCTATAAATGACTTGTAAATGGTGAAGAGAGACTACAGGAAACTCATCCATGTAATTATAGTACCAGATAATATCTGAGGAACATCAATTTAATGTTTTCTCATGATTTCACTACCTATTAACTGTCACTTTGAGATCACTACAAGTCTTGCTAAATGGAACTATTATTTAAATCTGTGAATTACAAAACAAAGACACAGTGAACAAGCTTCTTAGATGTTTCAGCTGCTATTCTGCAATAGATTACAAAATGTTATAACACGTGTGATGGGTGATATTTTATTTTGCTTTGATGCAGATTTATTAATCATACCACTACAGGACTAATGTAATAATAATATTGTGGCTTTAAGGACAAATGAAAGCTTTCACAGAACGACAAACAGAAAAAATAAATTTGTATATGGAAAGCACAGAAAAATATGGAGAAAAGGGCTAGATATAAATGTAATTTATACACATATTAATCACTGCAGTTATTATCAAACTAAGAACTAAACCAAGAGAGGTATATTCCCATGAGTTCTAAATATTACTGTAGTATTATTTAGTGTCTATTTTTTATTTAAAAATCTTCACATAAAAGTTAATTAAAATTTAATTTTAGTTTTCAATTTATTTATTTTTGTTTATAATTAATTGCTCTTAGATCTTGGAGTAGTCGAAAAAGACATGAGCTTTGGAATTATGTCTCTAAGAGACTACATGACTTTAGACAAGTATTTCATCCTCTTTGGGTTTTAATGTTTACAGTCTTAAAATTGAGATAGCATTTTAATATTTCCAATCTTGAAATATGGCTTAACATTATAAGCCATAGTTATAAAATTGAAAATTAAAATACAGTGTGGTTAGTTATTTGCCTGACACATTATACATAGTCAATACCACATACTAACGCATTTATTTCATGTTTTATAGGCAAGATCTATATACATATACACATAATTATTTATATATACATATATAAATATATATAATTATACTTTTATAAGGCTTAAGATTACAGTATATACAGATATGTATAAAACTGCTTTTTAGTACTAATATCCACATGCCTGCATGATTGAAACAGTAAAAGAAAATAAAAGGAACTAGCTATAACAAAAAAAAATCTAAAATCATAAAACTCCTGGAAGAAAACACAGGGGAAAGGCTCCCTGACATTGAACTTGGCAATGATTTATTGAAGTTGACACCAAAAGAACAGACAACAAAAGCAAAAATAAGCAAGTGAGACTACCTCAAACTAAAATGTTTCTGCACATCAAAGGAAACAGTCAAAATAAAAAGGCAATCTACATACTGGAAAAATATTTGCAGAGCATATCTGATAAGGGGTTAATATCCAAAATATATAAAGAATGCATATAATTAAATAACAAAAAAACTTGATTACAAAATTAACAAAGAACCTGAACATTTTTCAAAGAAGACATAGAAATAGCCATATATATGAAAAGATGCTCAACATCACTAATCCTCAGGGAAATGCACATCAAAACCACAATGAGATATCACCTCACACCTGTAAAAATGGCTATTGTCAAAAAGACAATAGATAAATTTTGGTGAGGAGGTAAAGAAAAGGCAACCATTTTACACTGTTGGTGGGAAGGTAAATTGTCATAGCCATTATGGAAAAGAGTTTGGAGATTCCTCAGAAATTTAAAAATGTAACTACCAGTGGGATCCTGTAAACCCACTTGTGGATATATATACAAACAAATTGAAAGCAGTATCTTTCTATTGAGAGTTATCCAATTCCCATATTAACTATAGCATGCTTCACAATAGCCAAAGTAAGAGCCCAACCTTAGTTTTCACCAACAGATGATAGATAAAGAAAATGTATTGTATGTGTGTGTATATAATATATATAATATATAATATATATAATATTATATATAATATATAATATATAATATATAAGATATATAAAATATATTATATATAATATAATATATTATATATAAGATATATAATATAATATATAATATATAAGATATATAATATAATATATAATATATAAGATATATAATATAATATATAATATATAATATAATATATATACACACACATAATATATATACACACATCATATATATACATATATAATATTCCATCATATATATATACACACATATATATAATATTCCATCTCATATATATATATACACACATACACACACACACACACACACACACACACAGGATGGAATATTATTCAGCCTTAATAAAGAAGGTAATTCTGCCATTCACAACAACACAGATGAACATGGAGGACATTATGCTAAGTGAAATAAATCAGACACAGAAAGATAAATGCTGCATAACATCTCCTATATTTGGAATCTGAAAAACATCAGACTCATGGTAACAAAGAGTAGAATGGTTAGCAGGACCTGGGGGGTGGAATAAATATTGGTCAAAGAGTACACACCTTTAGTTATAAGATAAATAAGTTCTAATGTACAGTATCATGACCATAGTTGTTAATAATGTATTGTATACTTGAAATTTGCTGAGAGTAGATCTTAAATGTTCTCATTACACACACACACAGAACAAAACTGGTAACTTTAGGGCATAATGGATATGCTACTTAGCTTGATTGTGCTGATCTTCTCACAATGTATACATACATCAAAATATTCATTTGATACCCCTTAAACATATGCAATTTTGATTCGTCAACTATAACTCAATAAAGCTAGGATAAGCAAGAGCATCATTAAAAAACTCCTTTGTCTATACAAGAATGGTGTAATGGCTTCTATTTGCTTAGGTATTATGTTGTAAATCTGTTGTTTTAATCCTGATAGTGTTTATCATAAAATGCAATACAGATTGATATCCCTCATCTGAAATCAAAAATACCCCCAAAACCTGACACTTTTTAAGTGCCAATAGGACATCACAAATTGAAAATTACACACCCGACCTCATGAAATAGGTTATAGTCAAAATTTTGTTTCTTGCCCAAAATTATTAGAAAGATTGCATTACTTTCAGGCTCTACATATAATGGTATATTTGAAACACACATGAATTTTGTGTTTAGCCTTGAGTCCCATCCCCAAGATATCTCATTATATTATGTGCAAACATTCTGAAATCTGAAAAAGTCTGAAACATGAAACGCTTCTGGTTCCAAGCATTTTGAATAGGTGATACTCAATACGTAATATTATTTTGCTGTTCTGAATGTATATGGCTTAGATTAGGCAAGTAGTATGTATAAAGAACCCTATGTAGAGAAATAGACACAAAAGAATTTATAGAATTTAAAAAATATTGTCCACATATTTTCCAATTCTGCTTTGAGTGTCTATAATAATCCATTGTTCCTTTACTACACTAGATGTCTGCAGGTGTATCCCTAGGAAGCATATTTTTATGGTTTCTTCCCCAAATGCAAATGAGTTAGCAAATGTTTTCATGTCTTACTTACTGTCCCAGCACTTTTGCCTGAATACCTTTACTCACTTCAAAGGTTCTACTCCACCATCATCACCAGGAGGTCTTTCTTTAGTGAATGTTCCAATCTAGATTTTGTGCCTCTGTCATCACTGCTTCCTTAGCCTCTGCTTTTTACCTCTACCTTGATTGAAATATTCTTTTTTTTTCTGCCTATATCTCTCACTAGATTGTGATCCTTTTTAACGCTGCCTTTTTATGCATTGTTACAGGTATCAGTCAGCAACTGACAGGGTGGTTGTTCAATAAGTGTCTGTTGAATGAATGGAATGATAATTTAAAGAAAGAAGATAAGGAGTTCATGTTACTCAGACCCTAAGCAGGCAACTATGTGTCTCTCTGAATGATTCACTATGATAAAAGCTAACATCAACAAATTAACTATGATGTTTTGTCATTGTGCCCAGTAATTTATGAGCATTCTTTATTTATTCCTATGGGCTGAGTAAGGCTAATATTTTCAGTGTTACATTAAAGACAAATAAAATTAAGTTCAGCAATATTAAATAAGTTGCCCAAGACTGCACTACTGTTTGGATCTCAAGGTAATTTTTCTCCAAATGTGTGCTGTTGCTGTATTGCCATGGTGGTTTCCTCATTTAATTGAAGCTCTATAAATTCTATGTGTTTAATTTAAGCATCCCACATACTTATAAAACAGGAAAGAAACAATAGTTTTCTTCTGTTTTGATTCATATAATGATTTTGTAAGATGGAGTCCAACTCCAATTCAAACAACAACAAAATTGCAGAATAAACAAGAGAAGGACTTCAACCACATATTTCATTTGCTCTGATTTTTATTTTTAGCAAAATAGCATTTCAAATAGTAAAATAATGCATTTTGTTAAGAAGATATTATGGGTAGTGACCAGCCTAAAAGTCATTGGTAGATTTCTAGTTAGGAAAAATGGAATCACTGTATGCCTAACTCACACTAGATACTAGAAAGAGAATAATTTGTATGTGGTGATTCTAAAGGTTCATCTGAATCTTGTAATACTTTAGGGTATCCACAGTGACAATACTTTTTGTTGCAAAGTCATAGAGGTGAAAGGTAAACTGATTTTTTTTTTTTTTTTTTTGAGATGGAGTCTTGCTCTGTCACCCAGGCTGGAGTGCAGTGGCTCAATCTCGGCTCACTGCAACCTCTGCCTCCCGGATTCAAGTGATTCTTTTGCCTCAGCCTCCCGAGTAGCTGGGATTACAGGCACGGGCCACCATGCTCAGCTAATTTTTGTATTTTTAGTAGGGACAGGGTTTCACCATATTGGCCAGGCTGGTGTTGAACCCCTGACCTTTGGATCAGCCTGCCTCGGCCTCCCAAAGTGCTGGGGTTACAGGCGTGAGCCACTGCGCCCCACCCTGATTTTTTTTGTTTTGTTTTGTTTTATATTTTAAAATTTTAGTAATCTGCTCTTACTAACTTTGCCTTTTAAAAGTGTCCCAAACTCTGGATCCTCTTAATTGTTTAAACACATGCACACACACAGACTTACACATACACACACACGTACACACAGTATATACATCTTTATCACATTTCACAAATATATACTTATTTGGAGAGAAGACATCTTATCTTTGACATATTTTCAATCTTATTGAGCAGTACTCAGAGAGCAAAATCCACAGGCGTTTGTCTTCAATACAATCATTTGTAACCTGTTTGGATAATTGAACTGTCAGCTTTGCCCTAGTCAGGATCCCCTGGACATTAGACATTTGTTTGCTTTGTAGTAGTCAGTGTTTTCATTTCGATATACTTTGTTACTGCAAAGAGCACTGCCTCAAAACTACCATTAAGAAGAAAAAATACCCAGTAGTACACAAGAGAGTAAACTGCCAAAATAATGTATATGTAATTGGAATGATGAGTAATCTGTCACCAAATCTGATGTCAGTTTAATTTCTCTTATAAGAAATCTGCAGCATGACCTTCCTTATGCTTCAGTTGTCTTAGTTCAGCATAAATATTTTAAATATTAATTTTGTAACGTGTAGTATACTGATATTTTATAACCTGATTTGTTCCAGAATAGTGCCAAAACACTCACATTTGGATAAAAATATGTTGCATTTGTGCAATTCTAAGAAGAGTTTCTGCTTCTTTTGATGGCAGGCGTGCCCTTAAAAAACAACTAACCATATTCCATAAAAATTGCATATTGTTTTTTGACACATCACTTACAAATGAGTTCTGGGTTCACTTTGACCATGACTAACACAGGCAGGCCAAGTTGTCAGTAACTTTTGGGAGCACATACAGCCACTATTATTTCAGAAGGACCAAGAATAGAGTCTCAGGTTCAATGCAAAAGGCAACAATACAGTTGAACATTCTACAATTCCATCAATCCGTAGGGCTCAAGAATTAAACTGAAGTTTATTACAAAAAAACCTTGTCTTCCACAGTTTTTAGGAAAAGCTGCTCTTTGTGCGGCCTCTGTCCCTCTTAGACACTTGCTAAACGTTATATATTTAAGTTTTTTTTTGTTGAAAACTGCCGAGGTTCCAAAGACATGGTTTGATTTCAACAGAAAAATAAAGCAAAGCAAATGAAACACAGCCTCCTTCTGTAATTTAGAGCAATTATTTTACTCTTTATGACCCTCAACAGAAAAATTAAAAGAGAGCTTCCTGCTTTTTGATTACATGTATTTGACTGTTCAGTGTATTCTTCAGTGAACAGTTAATAAAATACAGTACTTGAAATAACCTGGTTTGTCTGTCTACTTCTTTAACATTTATAGCTTATTAGAAGACTAATATATATGTTGAACCCTAAATAATATTTTAGGCCTCCTGGAAAGCAACATATATGATATAATTTTAGATTATCAGAAAGCTACTCTTTCCATCCTCACCACTAAATCTACCATAGTTCGCTGGGGTCCTATATCCTCAAATTGTAAGGGTAATACTTTAATAACTTAAAATCCAAACTGATCTCAAGATATACCCTGCTACTGATGATTTTTACATAATAGCAGGGGATAAGGAATCCATGAACAGGTTTGGGAAAGTACAAATTAAAAATGAGAATTTCTAGGAAATTCATTGCAAAATTAAAACACAAAACCTGACTTTCATTATTTTCCTTAAGCAGTGGTAATAGCTTTCACACTGAAGATGTTATCTGAGATGGATGCAGGCCTTCCCCAAAGACTTGGTCCTGGGCTGCCTTGGACAGTAAATCCTTGTTCTGAGTAACCAGGAGTTAAAAATTGGGAAGCATTTAGTCAAGTGAAAGAAAGTACTAACCCAAGAGGGCAGATATATTTCTGCTGGGCTTCTTTGAAGTACTAAATGACTCTTTTATTTATTTCTTAATTTTAACATTTAGTGACAACCTACCATGTACTAGATAGTAGAGATCGAGGTGGGTGCATGGAGACAGAAACCTTCCAGTTTAAACTGAGGACTGAGGAGAGGGCCGATAGGCCCCTAAGAAGAAGTAATTCTAAAGTCTGGGAAAGAAGGAGTTCAAGGATATTCACAAAAAAATGTGTTTGTATAAGCATGACTTGGGATAATGAAGTGGTAATGAAGATGTGCTTTAGTGCATGGGAGACCAGGTAATTACCCCCACATAATTCCAGAGTCAATTGGTACGGTGAATGCAGAGATGTTTTAAAATCTTCAACAAACGTTTTCTATAAAAGGTCAGTAAAATCAAAAACAAGAGCCTTATAGTTAAGTAGGGTCTAAAGCTAAAGTTAGTTGTACAAGTGGCGGTCAGATGTCAACAGTAGGAGCTCATTAGTTTCAACCACAAGACAGACAAGTCAGAAAGAGCGGTACAGTAGGAGTGAGCATGCCCTGAGGTATGTCTGTCTGCATATTTGCTCTAGACACAGACATTGCCATGCGTTTTGGTATATAAGGAATGTATTGTTTCAGTTTATAAAATAATATATGTTCCTTTGCTAAAATTTGCTGAACTCTGAAGACTGTGGACTCTCGACACCCAGAGGTGGTCATTGTTTGTAATTATAAGGCTTCTCTTCCTTCAGGTGCATACTATTTTACAATGGTAGAGCATGCCTTATAGAACAAGTTGGTCACTTTTCTCACTTAACATAACCAGTGGTTTCTTATGTACATAATAGAATTTCAGTCACTATGCAAGAAAGGTTCATTTTTTAGCCTATGAAGGCATTTTTCTCTCTTTCCAGTATCTCTGAAAATCTCATAGTTTGTGATCTTAATCAATCAACCTTCAGCTAACCAATTCACATCAAAGAAAAATATCGGGATCAAAAAACTTTTCACTTTAAAATTAAGTTTTTGGATAAAAGCAAGGGGGAGAAAGCAAAAAAAAGAAACTGTACTCTTGTTTTACCTTTGGTTTGATATCCTTGTTTCTCACTGAACCTGTTTGCAGCAGCTGCAGCTCTGCCTAGAGTAACTCATCAATGGTGTGAATCTTATGGTGTCCTGTGACTTTTCAGATCTTTGCCACTCAAACTCCAAACCCATCCAAATATAAGAAAATAAACAAAATATTTATTTGAAAATTAAAATGTATTAAATATATATGCATTTTATACGTATAATATTCAGGCAGCTGTGTATTAAGTTCCATATGCAATCTTTGTCTACTATTAATTTAAAAACTATATTTTTCAGTTGTGGATGTTAAAACGTAAGTCTCACCAGTAAGCCTTGTTGCTAATGAACTATTATTAACTCCTACTTATGCTTGCTAACGGCATGTGCCAAGCTCTTAGGCACCATTTAAAGAATAATCACCCTAGACTCATAATTTGTTGCCTTCAGCCTAGATGGTTTATACATAAAATCCAGCCAGTGTCAGATACTTTATATTGTATTATTATTAATAATAATTTTGGCACTAATATTAATATAATACATTCGATTGGCCTCTTTGGGAAATGGTATTTGTATTCTTTCAAACAACACAGGTATTAAAAAGATAGTTGGAACAGCAAGAACGTGGAAACTTAGTACAATTTTTGGGCAGACCTATAAGAACTTCAATGAACTCATCTTCTTGACAATTTATGGTTTAACTGCCTAGATCTACCTTTGAGAAAAGTAATATTCCCCTGTGGTATTCAAGAGCATAGATGAGTTTTGGGTTGTCAAAACCTTCATTAAAATTTTATCTCAAAATAATAAGAGCTATCTATGACAAACCCACAGCCAGTATCATACTGAATGGGCAAAAATTGGAAGCATTCCCTTTGAAAACTGGCACAAGACAGGGATGCCCTCTCTCACCACTCCTATTCAACATAGTGTTGGAAGTTCTGGCCAGGGCAATTAGGCAGGAGAAGGAAATAAAGGGTATTCAGTTAGGAAAAGAGGAAGTCAAATTGTCCCTGTTTGCAGATGACATGATTGTATATCTAGAAAACCCCATTGTCTCAGCCCAAAATCTCCTTAAGCTGATAAGCAACTTCAGCAAAGTCTCAGGATACAAAATCAATGTACAAAAATCACAAGCATTCTTATACACCAATAACAGACAACAGAGAGCCAAATCATGAGTGAACTCCCATTTGCAATTGCTTCAAAGAGAATAAAATACTTAGGAATCCAACTTACAAGGGATGTGAAGGACCTCTTCAAGGAGAACTACAAACCACTGCTCAATGAAATAAAAGAGGATACAAACAAATGGAAGAACATTCCATGCTCATGGGTAGGAAGAATCAATATCATGAAAATGGCCATACTGCCCAAGGTAATTTATAGATTCAATGCCATCCCCATCAAGCTACCAATGACTTTCTTCACAGAATTGGAAAAAACTACTTTAAAGTTCATATGGAACCAAAAAAGAGCCCGCATCACCAAGTCAATCCTAAGCCAAAAGAACAAAGCTGGAGGCATCACGCTACCTGACTTCAAACTATACTACAAGGCTACAGTAACCAAAACAGCATGGTACTGGTACCAAAACAGAGATGCAGATCAATGGAACAGAACAGAGCCCTCAGAAATAATGCCGCATATCTACAACCATCTGATCTTTGACAAACCTGAGAAAAACAAGCAATGGGGAAAGGATTCCCTATTTAATAAATGGTGCTGGGAAAACTGGCTAGCCATATGTAGAAAGCTGAAACTGGATCCCTTCCTTACACCTTATACAAAAATTAATTCTAGATGGATTAAAGACTTAAACGTTAGACCTAAAACCATAAAAACCCTAGAAGAAAACCTAGGTAGGCATTACCATTCAGGACATAGGCATGGGCAAGGACTTCATGTCTAAAACACCAAAAGCAATGGCAACAAAAGCCAAAATTGACAAATGGGATCTAATTAAACTCAAGAGCTTCTGCACTGCAAAAGAAACTACCATCAGAGTGAACAGGCAACCTACAAAATGGGAGAAAACTTTCGCAACCTACTCATCTGACAAAGGGCTAATATCCAGAATCTACAATGAACTCAAACAAATTTACAAGAAAAAAACGAACAACCCCATCAGAAACTGGGCAAAGGATATGAACAGACACTTCTCAAAAGAAGACATTTATGCAGCCAAAAGACACATGAAAAAATGCTCATCATCACTGGCCATCAAAGAAATGCAAATCAAAACCACAATGAGATACCATCTCACACCAGTTAGAATGGCAATCATTAAAAAGTCAGGAAACAACAGAGGCTGGAGAGGATGTGGAGAAATAGGAACACTTTTACACTATTGGAGGGACTGTAAACTAGTTCAACCCTTGTGGAAGTCAGTGTGGCGATTCCTCAGGGATCTAGAACTAGAAATACCATTTGACCCAGCCATCCCATTACTGGGTATATACCCAAAGGACTATAAATCATGCTGCTAGAAAGACACATGCACACGTATGTTTATTGCAGCACTATTCACAATAGCAGAGACTTGGAATCATCCCAGATGTCCAACAGTGATAGACTGGATTAAGAAAATGTGGCATATATACACCATGGAATACTATGCAGCCATAAAAAATGATGAGTTCATGTCCTTTGTAGGGACATGGATGAAATTGGAAATCATCATTCTCAGTAAACTATCGCAAGGACAAAAAACCAAACACCGCATGTTCTCACTCATAGATGGGAATTGAACAGTGAGAACACATGGAAACAGGAAGGGGATCATCACACTCTGGGGACTGTTGTGGGGTGGGGGGAGGGAGGAGGGATAGCATTAGGAGATATACCTAATGCTAAATGACGAGTTAATGGGTGCAGCACAACAGCATGGCACATGTATACATATGTAACTAACCTGCACATTGTGCACATGTACCCTAAAACTTAAAGTATAATAATAATTAAAAAAAATTTTATGTAACCATTCTCTAGAGCTTGGAACCTGCATAATACCTTACCCAATGAATTATGCATGTCAGTTTCTATACTCACCCTATTTTTATGTTTAGCCTTTAAGCATATTTATAGCAGGATTCTCATAAACTCATTACACTGTAAATATATTAAAAGAAGTAGATTGTGTCCTTGATTGAAAATAACAAAAAAGTCCTGAGAAGGGTCAAATTCACATGCATTAGTATGTAACCAAAATCTCCCAGTGGTGACTCACCAACAAAATTCAATGACATAATCAAAAGATTTACTGAAATCTCCAGTATATATAGCCCCCAAACACTGTAAATTAGTTTGGGATCTACGGACTAAATTCATAAAGTTTAAATGTTGCACGTATGAAATAGGAAAGCAGTCTTTGATCTTCAGAACCAGAATCAAGAAATTCAAGGTAAGAGTTTACTGAAAACAAAGTCCCTTTTATGTTTGTACATTCTTTTCTCACTAAGTTTATGTAATGCTGTTTTGGGAAGCTCACGACCACTGCTAGGTTCAGCCATTGGCTAGAAAAACTCACAAGAATCAGCATGAGATTTATTACAGCAGAAAGTAAAAAATACAAAGTAAATTCAGCAAAGAGTAAAGGTACAAGGAGAGAAGTCCAGAGAAACTAGGCACAAGCTTCCAAGGGTCCTTTTCCAGTGGAGTCACACGTAAAAGTACAGCACTTAATTTATCCAGCATTAAATAGTGATAACACAAGTGAAGTGTTATCTACCAGGAAAGCTTATTTGAGACTCAGCGCCAAGGTTTTTATTGGAGGCAATTCATGCACATAACTTCTGCCTAGCATGTACCAAAATTCCAAATTCCCAGAGGGAAAGCTGGTGTTCAGCATAAACCACATTGTACAGTTCAGGCATAGTGAGCCACTAGTCCCAATTTCTAGAAATGGTGAGAAGTTTCCTGGAATCCAAGTTCCTAGATACTAGCCAAGGGCCAATCTTATAAGCAGGACTTTTGATGTCGCTCTTTTCTGCTGCTACCTTAGGTATAACTTGTTCAAAATTATTTGTATATCTGTCATATCACTTAAAATGATTTTCATCTTGATAATGCAAGTTATGTGTCCAAAGGCAGAATTAGGAAGAGATACACTAATATAGATTTAATAAATGTAAGTAACCTTAAGAGTAGACTGGTAAAAGGTAGTAAAATAGTTAGAAGTGATATGTTTTGAGTAGGTATTACCTTTGTTCTTATTTTTATTGATTTTTTAATATGGCTTTTTTGACAACTGGCTTGCAAAATCTCTGAAAACTTATCCTTCAGTGTTAGCTGGCTTTGGCACAGCCCAAGAATGCAAGTATGTATCAATCCTCTGTTCTCATCCTGTCTAATAATATTCTATTGACTTCTCTCCAAGTCAAAGATGGGGAAGTATACTTCTATGGAGGTGAGGGAGCAGGATGGAAGGTTTGCTCAAAATACTTCTAAACTACGACACCATCTCCTATTCTGCTTATCATTTTAGAGTTTTTCACCTGCTTTGTCTTATTTCATTCTAATTTAACTTTATGCATAAAGAAATTACGTTCTTGGTTTTATCTTTTAACCAGTATCATTCATGCAGGGGTAAAATGTAAACAAGAGGCAGGGAGGGAGATAGTTTTTAGGGTTTTTGTTGTTGTTGTTGTTCTCTGCTTTTTTTAGATCCCCCAATTTTAAACTCAATACAATGTTTCTCAGCAGAGAATACAATGGACATTGCCAAGAGGCCTGTAGTCTCTCACTGGATTTTTAGTTTACAGATTCTTGGTAGCTTCTTTCCAAGATTTTTATTTGAGGCCTCTTCAATGCATAATGAGGCTCGAAACAATAGAATTTCCAAGTCTCTACTTCATGAAGTTTGCTGCCAACTTACAAATGCCTTGCAGCCTCTAAAAACTCAGCTGCGTAAAAGTATTTACAAAGCTGGCCCATTTAAAGCAACCATATTTGATGATCATTACTTTATTTTCTTGGAGAAATGTAGCCCACCCCTCAGGCCAATGAATATATGCCCTACTGCACTTGAGAAGCCCTTAACAAATAACATTAAGTCCACACCGGTAATGAAGTAAAAGCAGAGGGTGACATGTCGACAGAGTAATCCTTGTGTGATTTACATTCAGTTCCTTACCATGAACATAATCTTTAACCTATCTTAAAAAATAGACTAATTGCCACACAGTGTATCTCCATAAGATTGTAGAGGATAAAGAAATAAGGGGCCACTGTCCTTTACTGCTGGAAAATGTCTCCAGGAGACATTTCATTAGAAAACACTTTGGGGCTTACAGAGAACCAATGCCACCATCAACACCACTTCTACCTCTGATCTAGTCTTCTTGTCTTCAGATAATTTTCATATATGCTTTATCTTCCAGACTGGATTATAAGGCCCTTCAGGACAGTAATTTTATCTTCTCTGCCCATTATATCATTTTAGATGCTTTTAAAGCTTTTGTACCTGTTATGGGGAAGAATAGGGACAGAAAAACAGAAATAATAGTCACAGTGTACACTTCATTGGTTACATTAATTAAATTGTGTTTCTCAGTCAGGGATACATGTCCTCATGAAGCGTTTATTAAATCCAAAATTATTGCATGTCAACAAATGCTCCATGGGTTTTAGTATAGAGTAGCTTTTAGAATCTTGCCCTAGACACCACTGCCACCACCACTGCTTATTTAGCCCCTTTAGCCTCACCACACCTTCTGTTTATTTTTTCACAGTTTATTCTTCCTATGTGCTGGATACTCTGTATAGGGTTGCCATCTTCAGCCTGCTGATACTTCAAATCTCAGTTTCATGATGACTTCACTTAGAAAATAATTATTGATCCCACAGCCTGGGTTAGAGACATCTTTTTCTACCATATGCTATGGCTATGACTTTGTCTACCTTAACATTTACCAGTCAGTGATTACTGATCAATTTGCATGCTTCTGCTAAATTGTAACCCCTTAAGGACAGGAGCCCTACTGTACCTGGCTTTTTGTATCCAACACTTGGTGTGGGGTCTAGAACAAAATAGGCCCCCAATCCACACTTATTCTGTAAATTAGTGGACATGTAAAAAGATGCAAAGAGATATTTCTTCACTTGAGATTGTCACTGTCAGTAATATATTGGCATTCTAGGCATGCTGGCAATCATCTGGACTCTGAATCCCAGTTGAAATCTGAAGAAAATAAGCAATAACTAACATAAAGCTTCATGTTTTTTGAAATGTTGTCCTTCAGTACAGCTAACTCTGACTAAAATTTTCAAAGGATAATTCCATAAATTCATAAATCTCGAAGGGAATCTCCAAAAATACTCTGTCTGAAATAGATAGCCATTAATATTAAAATCTTAAATTAAAATAAATTATTCTATTCATAGCTTTTTTGATTGTAAACATTTACCACCTCTCTCTGTCTCCCTCTTAATAAATGATAGTTTTTTACTGTTGTTGTCATCACTATATCTTTCTCAAATGTTCCACATTGACTAAGGACATTCTTCTAGGTTTCTTTTTCATCTCTCTATCTTTGACAAAATAGTTATTTTAATTGAGGTCAAGTAAGATACAGATCATGTAAACTTGCATTTTGAATTCTATGTCTTCTGCATCTACTTTTGAATATTCCACAGGAATATGATTGCTTAATGTTCCACATCTTAAGTTTATTACCTTAAGTAGAGTTTCAAAGAGATTCCATTACCAAGTAATTACAAGGTACCAGATATTGTGCTAGGCTTTTTTCTAGTAAAAGAAGCATATAATGAAAGAATATTTGGAAATACAGCTAGAGTAATTTATTCAAGTAGGTCCTTGATTAGTTGAATGAATGATAAGTGTATGAATAAATGGACTTAGAAATTGCAGATTAATGACTTTTTGGAGTAACTGCATTAAAAAAAAAACCTGATGTGAAATTATTCAAATTGTCCATATCGAATAATAGCATTCCATGAATTGATTGATGCCTAAATGTTGAGCTCCAAAAGTTTTTCAAAATTTTATTTTAATAAAAAATAAATATTGATACTAGTATATATTTGAGTCATTAATCTTTTTTTTTTTCAAGTTGTTTCCACATTCGTTGTTTAAAATCCATTATCCTCCATACATCAGTGGTAGTCTTCTACTAAGTGAACTTATCTAAGCTGGAACTGTTTCCTAGAAATTCCTTCTCTATTTGATTCCAGGTTATGATTGGTTCATGTGAAATTAGCATGAGCCTTTTTATGGCTAAAGTGCAGCAGAACCCCTTATACACTGAAGGTCAGAATGGGGAACCACACACTATTGCAGCTTACAGAGAATAAGCTCTCCACTGGTGGCTTGCTTTCTAGGGATAGTGCAGCAACAGTCCCTGTAGCTCCTCACATTCCAAGATATCCCGTTTAACTTTTAGGAACCTAGGATAGGCTCATGTGTACCCCTACGGCCAAGGGTACTAGCTTCTGTTCATCACCACCAGTATCTGCAGGGGAGACCATGAAGACAAATGAGGCTTTGAGTTTATCCTCACACCAATCAGTTTGTCCTCACACTTCCGTGGCTCATGTACACCGTTTCTTCCTGTGACTGATTTTCTTAACCTTTCGAAACGTCAGACCCTCCATTAGACAGAGATGCAACAGCTTTCCCTAAATTTCTTCACCAGTTTGCACAATTGCATAGAGGCTAATCTCCACAATAAATCTCTTATTTCATATTGATGATAATAGTTCTGATTATTTGAATGAATCCTAATCATTACATCCCACATCAGACCTTATGTAGGTCTTACATATGAGCTTGGCAGCTCAGGTAGATTACCACTGCTGTGATGCAATTACACTGATTTCAAAGACCCTATAATATTTTATATTCTGTAGTGCTGAAATTGAGAATTACCAAATCTAGCATGAGCAGTGAAATTAGAGGCATTTTATTACTGCAGTGTTTATTTATGGCCACCTATTTATATGGTAGCTAAAAGAACTCCTAGAAAAAAGTAGACTCTACAATTATTTCTGAGAATTTTAATACTTAGCAATTGATAGAACAAATAGAAAACCAGTAAATTTATAGAAAACATGAGTAACACTATTAACCAAATTATTTTACCAACCTAAAAGACAATTATGGAACAGTCCATCCAACAGTAAAATACATATTCTTTTTAAGGCCACACAGAACATTCACAAAGATCTACTAGATTTTAAAGTATAAAACAAATCTCAAACATTTATAAATAGTTGTAATACTTGTAGCAGTGGTGGTTTTACACAAGTAGCGTGAATGGCTGAAGCCAAAATTTTTGTGTGACTTTAAATTCATTTTTCTTTCACTAAAAAATAAAAATAAAAATTGTGTGTGTAAGTGTGTGCATATGTGTCATGAGGAGGAAGTGGTGAGAAACAGTGGCTTAGTTTCTGGTAGGAGTTATTTCTGTTCAAATAACAAATTCAGTTACAAAAATAGCTATGGCTTCTAAGTCCATATCTTGTAAGAGCTCATACTTTGTCAGAGATACAGACTCAATAAATATACATATCAGTATATACACATACACACACATATATGCTGATATACATGTGTATATATATGCAGACACATACGTGTGTGTTATATATGTATGTATATATGTGTATGTGTATAATACATAAGACAAATATAGATTACCATGGGAGAATATACAAGGAAGTATTCAATTACTAGTGTCAGTGGTGGAAATTAATAACAAAAGCCTTCACAGAAGTACAACTTTAAGATACGAACAGGAGCTCATCAAAAAGATAAGAAGAAAGAAATTTTAAACATGAAGTTCATCATATCTAATAGGAAAGAGCTCAAAGACATGTTTGAGAACAGCTAAAAATTTCGGGTGATTAGAAGCTGTGGAAGAGGAACACTTAAATGTATAGCTGGATAGATATTTGGAGGCTAACTTGTGAGGGGCCTTAGATTATATGTAGAGAAGTTAAATTTTTTTTCATCATGAAGGATATCGAGCCAACAGAATTGTTTTTATATGTTTGATATTTACTAACAAACGCATTTTTTAATATAACAATTGGTAATAATGTAGGAAATGGTTTGGGACAGGGAAAGAATTACAGCTAGAGGTTAGTTGAGACACCACAGGAGGATGTTGTGATCTACAGACAAGCAACATCAGTACCACCTGGGAGCTCCTGAGAAAGGCAGAACGTCAGGCTCCACCAAAACGTTAAGGTACACATGAACCACCTGGAAATTTTGCTCAATTCAGATACCAATTTAGCAGTGTTGATGTGGGAACCAAGATTCATCATCCTTACACAACTTCTGTGTGAGGTCTAAGTGGTGATCTATAGTGTTCACTTTCAGTAATAAGGGCAAGGTAGTAGGAGTCGAAGATGGTCAGCAGGCATTGTGAGACAATTAAAATAATATTTAGAAAACAGAAGTGCCAGGAATTACAGTCATCAACCATTCAAGGTGACTGGATAGAAATGATTGATAAAATTTGTATTCATAATTTGAACAAGATGAGAGTATTATGTGAATGTAAAATATGTTAATAAAGAACATTTCCATTACAAAAGTAATACATAATTGCTATTGAAAGTCTGCACAACACAGTAATGTGGAAAGGAATAAAACCAAGTATACATGTTTTCAAACCTCCAAAAGCTCCACTATTCACAATTTGCTCATTCTAGTCATTTTTTACCCCCTATTGTAGAATCACATAAACTACAAAAAGGAGCTTAAACTTGAACTGAATGGTAATCAAATATAACTTAGATTTATGGAACTGGAGCAATAAAGCAAAGTTTATATTGTATTATACATTCCAGATATCAAAAATGTTTTGTTTTGCTTTCCTGAAATGTCTCCTTTGTCCCTGAAGGAGTTGGTTATCCTGTGCTACAGGTCACATAAATAATATGATGCTGGCCTGCATGGTGTCTCACGCCTGTAATCCCAGCACTTTGGGAGGCTGAGGCGAGTGTATCACCTGAGGTCAGGAGTTCGAGACCAGCCTGGCCATCATGGTGAAACCCTGTCTCTACTAAAAATACAAAAATTAGCCAGGTGTGGGCACACACCTGTAATCCCAGCTACTTGGGAGGCTGAGGCAGGAGAATAGCTTGAACCCGGGAGGTGGAGGTTGCAGGGAGCCGAGATTGCACCACTGCATTCCAGCCTGGGTGACAGAGAGACTGTCTCAAAAAAAAATTAATAATAATAATAATAATAATGTGATGTTTCAGTCAGTCTGGAGCCATTCAGGAAGCAAGAATAGTCTATCATCCCCACTGGACTTCCACAAAAAACATCATGGTACAGTTAACAAGAGCACTGATGATCTGTTTAGGGCCAGAGGTTGAAGAGCGTGGTTTGTTGTTATTTCCGAGATTGACATGCTTGTGGATGGAGCCCAGCTTGACAGAACAGATGATTAATTTTTCAATCACCTGTTGTAAAAGAAATTAGCAAACAAACAAAACAACTTACTTGCCTGCATGCTTACCTCATAGTCTTTATGA
Organism: Pongo abelii; assembly: GCF_028885655.2. Lineage (NCBI taxonomy): Eukaryota > Metazoa > Chordata > Mammalia > Primates > Hominidae > Pongo > Pongo abelii. The sequence goes on along the minus strand of NC_072004.2, from coordinate 62,543,554 downwards.
TTTAGAAAATAAACTAGTTTTTTACTCCTGAAAAGCGTTTTTTGCTTTATTTTCTTTCTTTTTTTTAAATTGGCACCAGTTTTTGAGGTTAGTAAGCATGAGAGAGAACACAGAGAGGGAACTGGATAAACTCCTGACAATATCCACATTCTTACATAATGAAAATTGAGCTTCAAAATTTTCCCACTTTAATCATAATTCAACTTCTCAATGATCTCCAGTGAGTAAAAACCAAAAATGAAAGATAATGGAGAAATTCCACATACATAATATTCAACTTCTCTCCCAACCGTTTCCTGCCCAGCAGCTTTTAAACTGAAGGAGAACAGCAGAGAGGAGATAGCTACACTTCCACCAAGTAGATGCAGATCTGTTCCCTAAACTCCTTCTTGTCTGCTCAGGAAGGGTATCTCTAGTCACACTATTAAGTTACAACTATCTCCACTCCTCGTAATCTAGCCCTCTTGTCTACTTTATTCTATCCTCTTCTATTTTACTTTTACATATGTCATTTGCCTTTCATCCTTCCTTCCCCCACCCCCAAAGAATGTATCTTCCAAGAGAGCAAGAATTTTTATCATCTGTTTTTCAAAAGACACAATGTTTAGAAGAGCATCTAATGCATTGTAGGTGCTTAGTAAATCTTTTTGAATTAATAAGTCTTATTTTTATTTTTTTATTTTTTATTTTTTATTTTTTTGGATTTTAAAAACCATCAGAGTATATTGTGTGAAATGGGTATTATGGCGTTCCTGCGAATGTGAAGCTCTCTTGTCCATTCATATAGCAAGCACCTATAATCCCACACTTTTCCAATTCCTGAAGCACTTTCTTCTTTGCATCTTCCATAGGACACTTATAAATTCTGTAGTCCTTCCAGTAGAATAGAAAATCCTTGGGAAAAAGAAAGAATTAATAAGTCTTATTTTTAATCAATTAAAATATGAGTGATGTATTAAATTTGCCATGATATAATGATATAAATGTTTACAGATCTATACATTTATTTAACGTTTGCATATAGATGATTATGCAATCTGCAAATAAAATTAGAAACTGAAACTAAAAACTCATTCACTTCCTCCTTTCCAATATATGTTTTTATTTATGTTCTTGCCTTATTGCACTGACTAGATCTTTTAGTACAATACTGAATAAATGGTAGAAAGAGATTCCCAGACTTCCTCTAACTCTTAGGGGCAAAGCATCCAGTCTATCACCAGTAAGTAAGATGACAGCTGTAAGTTTTTCATAGATAAACTTCAATCAGATTGAAGAAGTCTCCTCTATACCTAGTTTCCGGAAAGATATCATGAGAAATGGATGGTGGATTTTGACAATGTGTTTTGTAGGTGCTTATTTAAATGATAATTTTTAACTTCTTACTAAGGTGAATTACATTATTGATTTATGTATGCTAAACTAACTTTGCACTTTTGAGATAAACATAATTTTGTCATGATATAATACTCATTTTGCATCTTGTTGGTTTTGATTAACTAAAATTTTGTTTAGATATTTTTCTCCCGTATTTATAAGACATATCAGTTTTCCATTTCTTTTCTTAATAGGTTTCTGTCTGGTGAGATGGCCTCTTTAAATGGGTTGGAAAAATATTTCCCGCTTTTCAACATTCTGGTAAAATCTTATTGCTATGTAACCTTTATTTCCTATTGTCCTTATGTTCCTTTTGTACTTTTTCTAATTGTATTTTTGTGGAGAGCCAAGATTTTCTGCATATACATTACTATACCATGTTTTTTTCTTCTTTTCTCTTTTCTTTTTTCTTTCTTCTTTTTTTTTTTTTTTAGTAAGGATCTCCCTCTGTCACCCAGGCTAGAGTGCAGTAGTGAGACCATGGCTCACTGCAGTCTCGACATTCCCTTGACTCAAGTGATTCTCACATCTCAGCCTCCAGAGTAGCTGGGACTACAGTCAGGTCCATCACACCTAGCTTATTTCTCTTTTATTTTTTATAGAAAAAGGGTTTCATCATGTTGCCCTGGCAGGTCTCAAATTCCTAGGATCAAGCTATGCTCCCTCCTGGGCCTCCCAAAGTTCAGGATTTACAGACATGAATCACTACCCCTGGCCTATTTTTAAATAAGATTAATTTTTCCCAAATAAGTGTATTTGTGAATATATTGTATTAAGGAAGAGCCAAGACGATATCCCCCCAGTGAAAAGTCTTTCTGGCTCACAAACAAACTCTTTTTTGATTCAGGGGTTCCTGCATAAGTATTAGACAGGTTACTCAATATTTCCTTTGACAAAGGTGAGTAGCTATACGTAGGGTTGCCAGATTTATCAAATAAAAATACACAAAACCCAGTTATATTTGAATTTTGGATAAACAACAAACAGCATTTTTGTGTGCATATGTCTCATGCAATATTTTGAATGTACTTATATTGAAACAAGTGTAAATCTAAATTTGAAATTCAAATGTAACTGGAAATTCTGTATTTTTTCTGACAACCCTATCTGCAGCGCCACTTTCCACTCACAAAGTTTCTATGTGATGTGTGTGACACATTTGCCCAGATAACATATGTAAAGCTCTTCCTCCGAGGCCATTTATCCTTCAGCATGACCTCCCTTGGCTGATTGTGGGGTCAAACAGGGAACAGGAGCCTCCATAGCTGGGTAACTCGCACTGGGCCTGCATAAGCACCGAGGGACCCTGCTTTTCTTTATGTACTACCCACTTTGGAGATCTCTGTTCCCTTGAATAAATGCCGTCTTTGTGGCTCCCTTCATCACTTTAAATGTTTCATTGTACCGCTTTCTTTGTTTTCCCCAATCTTTTACCACAGTTTGCTACACTTTATGCTTCGTGTAGATTTTGTTTTCAAGTGTTTTCTATTACCATTGAAGATGAGATTTCAATCTATTTTTGCTTTTTTCTTTCTTTTTGCTTTCAGAACTGAGAAGGGGAATGTTCACTCTGCAAACTTACACCTGCAGGTCTGTATAATCCATTGAATAGCTTCATCAGTATCTATTTATTTTACGCTTCTTTCGTATTTCCATTTTAGTATCTTTGTATTTCCCCCTTTTTATATTATAGTTGTTAAAAACATATCTGTTGTTTTGCAGTGTTCCAGGTTTTAGAAGTATTTGTATGTTTTCCTGTACACTGTTGAACCCTCACTCCTCACCACTTTACATTTTAATGCCTTCTGATATTTTATCTTCATTATTTTCTCCATAAATTCAGTTCTGTTAGGTCGGGTTTTTTTTTTTTTTATCTTTTAAATTTCAGTGCTTACTTTATTTTTAATTCATTTTCTTAAACAGCTAAATATTTAACACTAACAAGTGCCCATGAGAAATGATCTATATTCTATTCATTTGGAGGTACTGTCTTATTATCATTCCCTTTTCAAAGTATCTTATTACAGTTTGAATTTGTGTTTAACAAAATAATGATATAGTAGCATTTTCCACATTATAGTCTATGCAACTAAATATTTTTAACTGAAATATTAGTATAATATAGCTTGCTTATTTAGCTTTTGCATTGTGCTCAAAGAATATGAGCTATTAAATAATTTTGAAATTGTTAGCTTTACTTTTTGGTAAGAAAACAGTGAGAGGGTAGTTCTAATATAATATTGTTGAAAAAAATGAGCATACATTTTTCCCTCGATTATCTGCCCTTCTGTGGAACATAATTTTCCTACAGTTTAAAAGGCAGCCATGTAGTGTTTACTACCTGATGTGCCGCACACAGCATATCTTACATTTCAGAAGATGGACATGTCAATCAACATGAACTAATTAATGGATAAGAGAAAATCAGTAAGATTTGTATCCTTAGTAATTTAAAATTGGGATATGAAGTAACTATGCCAGTGAGCTATGGCTTCTGAAAATGAAAGGTAAAATATAATAAGGAAGAATTTGAGGCAATCTCTATGAGGATTGTGAATAATCAACCATCCAAGAACTTAATATCCTCAAACAATATCTATGTTTTAGTGCTTGATTCTTTAGGGTCAGCAGATTAGGTGCTTCTTGGTTTGCTTTGACTCCCTCATGAAACTTTAATGAGTTGTGAGTCAGATAGGCAGTTCGCTTTCTGGAATGGCTGGCTATCCACTGGATCATCTTGGTTCTCATTCCTTCATCTTATTTCTGAGTGTCACTTAGATCCTTCCAGCAGCCTACCTTGGCATGTTCTCATGGCCAGGCTTCAGTGTAAATGCAAGGCAGTCTAAAGATACAAGAAGACATGCTAAGCAGGCAAATGCTTTTGACCCTTAGGCTCAGAACTCATACACAGTCATTTCTGCTATGTTCCATTAGCCAAAACAGGTTGAAAGACCATCTGAGTCAGGGTATGGATGGGGGATACAAAGTTTCACATCAAATGATGTAGATATTGGGAAACCATTAATTTACAACATAACAGCAAGTTACTACAGCCTTCTCTCCAGAACAAATTATTGATATCCTTTTTATATGAAGAAAATGACTTGGGAATTTATCCTTAGTGTCAATTCCAGTAACTTGGAAAGTTTATGGCCATTATCTGTTGGAATGTGTGTGTGCTCCATTTTCATTGTACTTTCCTTCTGAGGATTCAATTACATACATGCAAGACTATTTGATCTCCCACAGACCTTAGACTTTCTGTTCTACTTTTTCATATTTTTTCTTTTAGTTGTTATTTGATAGTTTGTATTGCTCTGTATTCAAATTCTGTAATTATTTTATATGCCTAGTGATATGGTTTGGCTATGTCCCCACCCAAATCTCATCTTGAATTGTAATCCCCATCATCCCCACATATCATCATGGGAACGACCCCATGGGAGGTAATTGAATCATGGGGGTGGTTTCCCCAATCCTATTCTCATGATAGTGTTTGAGTTTTCATGATATCTGATGGTTTTATAAGTGTTTGGCATTTTTCCTGCTTGCACTCACTCCATCCTGCTGCCCTGTGAAGAAGGTACCTGCTTTTCCTTTGCCTTCCACCATGATTGTAAGTTTCCTGAGGCCCTCCTAGCAATGCTGAATTGTGAGTAAATTAAACTTCTTTTCTTTATAAATTACTGAAGTTTCCATGTCTCTGCTAAAATGTTTCATACATTTATATATGTTGTACACATTTTGAACTAGTTACTTTGGCATTTTTATCAGTTATTTTAAATAGTATTATAGTTTTATAATTATAATAATAATCATAATATTTGAGGCATCTCTGTATCTACTTCTATCAACTGTGTTCTCTGTTGACTTAATGCTCACCTTGTTCTCTCTCTCTCACACACACGCTTTCTCTCTTTTTCCGTTTTATGTGTTTTATCAATTTATTATATGCTGATCATTTGTGTAATAGTATAGGCAAAAATAAATTATATTTACACTTAGAATAAAGAATATGACATTTTGTAATAGGCTGCTATAACTGGGAGCCCATTAAATCTGATCTGTATTGATGTAGGCCTGGGATTTGTAGCATGCATTGTTAGAGTGGCTTTAATTTCTCTCAGTTCATTACTGGTTTTATATATTTAGAGATTGAGCTCAGGTATCTCTGTTCTGTGAAGCTTCACCTCTGAGAACTTGTGAGGTTCTAGAGACACCTTTGTGCTTTATAGCTGAGCTATCAACTTTCCAAATTGTGGAATACCTCTTTCTGCCTTCTACCAAGACAAATGGGTTTTTCAGTTTCTGGGAAATTTTCTTTGGTCTCAAAGCTTCCTTCAAACTTTCCAAACTAGGAAAAAGTAGTTTTAGCTCTAGCCCTTGCCAGGTTGATTTCAGTGTGCCTATTTCATTGTGGTTGGATTTATTATCTCAGGAATCCAGCTCTGTCCACATCTTCAGAAAGGCAGTTTCTTTGTAGTTGTGGGAGGCCGTGAAAACCTGGAGATACCTTTCTTAGCTTTCCTGTTCTGCATCCCAGCCTGTGTAATATTACCCCAATGCAATCGGTGAAGACTTATGGAATAATCAGCAAATGAGTCTAGAATTGTTTTATGTATGAAGTTCCATGGAATTCTAATTTTTCATATAAGCCAAGATGAGGTTCTTAAAAGTATTTTATCATTTCAGCTTGTTTCTTTCTACTCCCATTAATAGCAAATTATTCATGCTCTGATCATTCTATCAAAGGTACATCCAAATTCTCACTTCAAAAAAGACTCAACTTTCTAGAATTTAGATCATCATTTATTTACATGAAGCACTTTCTGATAGTCCCAGAAAAACAATGGTTGTGTAGTATATTTTGCTTTCTGTAGTTTTTATGGAAAAAGAAACATTCTCTTGTGATGTTGCATATCCTAGTAAGAAGTTATGTCTTGCACTTTGTTTATTTTCAAATATTATTCCAAATTAGCATATATTGCTTTATTTATAATAATAGAGTCAGTAAATAGGGTAAAAATAATCAGGTGTTCCCCCTTCCCCAAAGGAATATAACATTAAATGTTAGGCCTTAAAAGAAATGGCACTTTCTTTATATTAAGAGATAGTTTACTTGTTGAACACAAATGTATTCTGTTATTTTGCCTCTTTTTACTTTGATAAGTGCCAAATTCATAATAAAATTCTGGGTTTATCCTCCTTGATGATGTTTGAAACTCTAAAGAAACAACAGTGTGTAAAACACAACAGCCGAAAGAGGATCTTTTCACCTCCGTATACATAATTAACTTGGAGAATCAACTGAGAGTTGCAGGTATTTAGTAATGTGTGATGTGTTGTAATTCAACAAATAAATTTTCTAGCATTTTAAAGACTAGATAAATCAGTGCAAATTTAAAAAAAAAGCAAACCAACCAACAAAAATAACAATATATTATACATTAAATTTGTAATTTATAGATAACTTAGATTTACTAGTGTTACATTTATATCTACATAAGCACACATCTCTATCTCATATTTCTGGAAGAAATAATAGGCTCATACAACTTAGAAAAGTTGCTATGATGTAGAGGGAATTGAATGCTTAATGCAGAATCAATACCACTACCAAAGAGTGTACTTGATTTATCTTACAATCAACATGGAAAGATCATTTTAACATTATGACTCAGCACCTGTCAAGATGTAAACCTCTCACAAAATGATTTCAAGGCAGGAGTTACTTGCTTACTCTGCAAAAACAGGTAAGAGACAAAACGTTGGTAGACGTTTGCCCAAGGATGTGCTTCAAATGTATCAAGTTTGCTTTGTCATTCTCTTTCTCCAATGATTTTCTTCAGCCGTTGTTGCAGAGCACAAACAATGCAGTCAGCAACAAATTGGACAGAATATAGTGACCCAGAGAAATCAGGTAAAGTGTGAAATGGCTAAGTGAAATCATTTTACCACAATTTGCCTGGAATGGCTCTAAGCTGCCAAGTTAGGTAGGAGAGTATTACAGCTACTTGAAATTTAAAACTACATAGTTGTCTATATTAAAGAGAATCCCTCAAGGCTTTGACTATCAAAGTACCCCCCACCAGAAATAGCCTTTATCCACCACAAAAATCTTAATCCCATAAACAATGAGAACTTACTGAAGTTTGTCACAGATTAGTTTAGATAAAGCTGAGAACATTCTAATGTAACTAACCTAAAATCTCCAAGCAGAGGCAAATTGCCCAGTGTTCTGGAAAACTAACTGTGGCCTCCAGTAAACATTTTTTTCAGAAACACGATCCCATAAAATTTGACCCTGTTGCAATAAACATCTCTTGCATCTTGTTTGACATAAGCGTTTAAATCTTCCCCATATGAATTCACATACACACTCTCTCTTTTCACCATAATCTCCACATGGACAGTCCCTTTTCATCCTTCAGGTTGAGTGTAAATGCCACCTTTTCTGAGAAGCCTTTCTCCATTACCTTACCAAGAAAGTTTTGCCCTGCTTATTCTCCATCCCAGCTTCTTGTTTGTTTCCTTCAAGGCTCATGTCTGAATATGTTACTTAAAAAAATGTGTCTTTAGGACTTTTTCCTGCCACAACGATAAGTAGATGTAGGCAAATCCTACCTCTTGCATGTTCCATATTTAGCAAGTAAAACATTGCCAGGCACAGAGGAGATGCTCAATTAATATTTGTCACATAAATAAGTACATTAAAATATATATATTTCATGGAGTATCCTTTGACCCTTTATTGTAGAATTACTCTTTCTTTCTTTCTTTTTTATTTTTCCTTTTTTGAGACAGGGTCTTGCTCTGTTGCCCAGGCTGGAGTGCAGTGGCACGATCTCGGCTCACTGCAAGCTCTGCCTCCTGGGTTCACGCCATTCTCCTGCCTCAGCCTCCCAAGTAGCTGGGACTACAGGCACCCACCACCACACCCAGCTAATTTTTTGTACTTTTTAGTAGACGGGGTTTCACCATGTTAGCCAGGATGGTCTCGATCTCCTGACCTCGTGATCTGCCACCTCGGCCTCCCAAAGTGCTGGGATTACAGGCGTGAGCCAACTAAGTCTCTTCTCTAAGTAATAATAAAATTGCTGGGCCCTGATTGCAAGGAAAAGAAACCCAACACAAATTAAAACTAGAAGAGATATTAACACATGCAATAAACACCCACGGACTGACCTTCAGAAATGGCAGAAACCAGTATTTAAAATAGCATCAGAATACCAGAATTACTGCTTTTCTCTTCAACTTTCAGTTCTGCTTCCCATTGAGTTATCTTATTTTCAGGAAAATTTTTTATAGGTAGAAAATATGGTTTCTAGCAGGTCTAGCCTTACATTCAGTCAGCTTAGCAACAATAGGAAGAAACCATGTTCCCTGCTACCAGAGTAAATGACCCACTAGGGGCTCTAATTAGTCTGACTTAAATTAGTCTGTGAGGCTAAGTGGATGAAGACATTGATTGATATAATCTGATTCATTGTCTAACCCTAACATCTAACACCACTCCCTGAAAACATCTTAGGATAAATTTTTTGCACTTGAAAGTACTAGCAAGAGAAAAAGTATAGCTAATCTGATCCACCACACATTTTTCTTGTTGCATACCATTTATTAAAGTGTCAGATGTGCATGCCCATCACCACAGACTGCTAGCTCTTTGCTTAGCATGCCTGAAGGTTTTTTGTTGTTGTCGTTGAAGAGTCCCTTGTTTACCACCTTCTCACATAAATGTCTTATGAATGAATTCATAAATCAGTATTTTTTCTGACTTATTTGGCAGAAAAATTGGCTGAATATTCTTATTAGATTTAGAGTTTAATGTTGTCTTATGAGAATCATTCTTTTGCTGGGTGGAAGGTGGGCTGAGTGACGGTACAGAGAGACACTTTTATGGTCTTTGACTTTAATTTCAGACTAAGACATTCTCAAACAGAATTTGATCACATAATTACATCCTTAAAAATAGGATCAGTATAAGGAAAACACAGTGAAATACTTTTGAAAATATAAAAATAAGCTGCTACCATCTGGAATATTATTTACAAGTTTTTGGCCCTATACTTCCTATTTTTAAATAAAAGAAAAACAAAACAAAACAATTATGCTCTGAGCGCTAAGTAGATACTGATAGGCTTTCATGTATGAGGCAAACTTTAAGGGCATTACTATTATCTATAGATTTCTTTATATCTGCAGTACCTGTTAAGGCAATAAATCATCAATTTGTATAAAACACACACACGAATATTATTCAGAAGGCCAATAAATAGTCAAATCATATGCAATTTTGAGTGTATCTGAAATTCTGTTATCATTTTTACTACTAGTTATAATTTTCTAAGGCTTCAGAATGAAACAAGCATCAAAAACCTCATAGGATCTTTGTTATTCAAAAAACTACTAAATCAGCAATTCTCAATTACTTATAATTTTTGCTTTCTTTATTAAATACTACAAAGGGTGCAATATTCAAAACTAGTTAATTGTATGCTTCAGAAATGACTATTTGCTTCCCAAATGTTTCTTGTGAGAAATGCTTAATGTAGTTATGTGCAGGAATCTAGAACTGAGATATTTCAGCAAAGCTATGACTGTGATGTCCAGGTCTTATCACTTAATTACTATAATTACTACGTCAATTTTCCAACCATTTAAAAATAATTTTTCATAACAAGTTGAAACAAAATTCACAAGAAAGTATAAAGACTTTTAAAATTAAAATGTTATACAACAGCAAAGGGAGCCCTCATGCTCTACCAGCTATCAAAATATACTTTAAAGATAAATATTATGTTTTGGTCACTCCTTTGGATCATTTAATTTTTCTATTCTTTTGCCATTTTATCATTTCCTGTATCCCAAAGTGAGGCATCCATATTATTGGACTGATTAAAATGGCCCGAAGTCAACCAGTAATCTGTTGTAGTATTGGTATTAGTATATTCTGGTATTTAGTTTTGTGACAGAAAGCCTGGGGGTGTAGAGCTCTCAGGCTGCTGAAAGGGAAGTGAGTCTATAATGAAGTTAACACAAAGAACAGGGTAGCATTAAGGTGAGAAATTGGGCCAGTCAAATTTCTCCATCAAAACAATAAATCTCTTATTCTTTAAGCCATTTTGAATTGGATTTTCTATAACTTAAAGCACGTTGATATATCTGATGAACAGGGCTTATAAAAATTTAAGCAATATGGTCTATGTAAAATCATCTTTTAAAAAATAGGTGAGAAGAGTAGAACAGACCCCAGAAATCAGCCCAAGAAACCTTAAAGGAACTTTGAAAAGGAAAGAGAAGTCCTTGCCCATGCCTATGTCCTGAATGGCATTTCCTAGGTTTTCTTCTAGGGTTTTTATGGTTTTAGGTCTAACATTTAAGTCTTTAACCCATCTTGAATTAATTTTTGTGTAAGGTGAAAGGAAGGGATCCAGTTTTAGCTTTCTACATATGGCTAGCCAGTTTTCCCAGCACCATTTATTAAATAGGGAATCTTTTCCCCAGTTCTTGTTTTTGTCAGGTTTGTCAAAGATCAGATGGTGGTAGATGTGTGATGTTACTCCTGAGGCCTCTGTTCTGTTCCATTGGTCTATATCTCTGTTTTGGTACCAGTACCATGCTGTTTTGGTTACTGTAGCCTTGTAGTATAGTTTGAAGTCAGGTAGCATGATGTCTCCAGCTTTGTTCTTTTTGCTTAGGATTGTCTTGGCAATGCGGGCTCTTTTTTGGTTCCATATGAACTTTAAAGTAGTTTTTCCAGTTCTGTGAAGAAAGTCATTGGTAGCTTGATGGGGATGACATTGAATATATAAATCATCTTGGACAGTATGGCCATTTTCACAATATTGATTCTTCCTACCCATGAGCATGGAATGTTCTTCCATTTGTTTGTATCCTCTTTTATTTCATTGAGCAGTGGTTTGTAGTTCTCCTTGAAGAGGTCCTTCATGTCCCTTGTGAGTTGGATTCCTAGGTATTTTATTCTCTGTGTAGCAATTGTGAATGGGAGTTCACTCATGATTTGGCTCCCTGTTTGTCTGTTATTGGTGTATAGGAATGCTTGTGATTTTTGTACATTGATTTTGTATCCTGAGACTTTGCTGAAGTTGCTTATCAGCTTAAGGAGATTTTGGTCTGAGACGATGGAGTTTTCTAAATAATACAATCATGTCATCTGCAAACAGGGACAATTTGACTTCATCTTTTCCTAATTGAATACCCTTTATTTCTTTCTCTTGCCTGATTGCCCTGGCCAGAACATCCAACATTATATTGTATAGGTGTGGTGAGATAGGGCATCCCTGTCTTGTGCCAGTTTTCAAATGGAATGCTTCCAGTTTTTGCCCATTCAGTATGATATTGGCTGTGGGTTTGTCATAAATAGCTCTTATTATTTTGAGATAAGTTCCATCAATACCTAGTTTATTGAGAGTTTTTAGCATGAAGCGCTGTTGAATTTTGTCAAAGGCCTTTTCTGCATCTATTGAGATAATCATGTGGTTTTTGTCGTTGGTTCTGTTTATGTGATGGATTATGTTTATTGATTCACATATGTTGAACCAGCCTTGCATCCCAGGGATGAAGCTGACTTGATTGTGGTGGGTAAGCTTTTTGATGTGCTGCTGGATTTGGTTTGCCAGTATTTTATTGAGGATTTTCGCATCGATGTTCATCAGGGATATTCATGTAAAATTCTCGTTTTTTGTTGTGTCTCTGTCAGTCTTTGATATTAGGATGAGGCTGGCCTCATAATATAAGTTAGGGAGGATTCAATGGCAACAAAAGCCAAAATAGACAAATGGGATCTAGTTAAACTAAAGAGCTTCTGCACAGCAAAGGAAACTACCATCAGTGAACAGGCAACCTACAGAATGGGAGAAAATTATTGCAATCTACCCATCTGACAAAGGGCTAATATCCAGAATCTGCAAAGAACTCAAACATATTTACAAGAAAAATGCAAACAACCCCATCAACAAGTGGGCAAAGGATATAAACAGACACTTCTCAAAAGAAGACATTTATGCAGCCAAAAGACACATAAAAAAATGCTCATCATCACTGGCCATCAGAGAAATGCAAATCAAAACCACAATGAGATACCATCTCACACCAGTTAGAATGGCGATCATCAAAAAGTCAGAAAACAACAGATGCTGGAGAGGATGTGGAGAAATAGGAACACTTTTACACTGTTGGTGGAGTGTAAACTAGTTCAACCATTGTGGAAGACAGTGTGGCAATTTCTCAAGGATCTAGAACTAGAAATAGGATTTGACCCAGAGATCCCGTTACTGGGTATATACTCAAAGGATTATAAATCATGCTACTATAAAGATGCATGCACACATATGTTTATTGCGGCGCTATTCACAATAGCAAAGACTTGGAATCAACCCAAATGTCCATCAATGATAGACTGGATTAAGAAAATGTGGCACATATACAGTATGGAATATTATGCAGCCATAAAAAAGGATGAGTTCGTGTCCTTTGCAGGGACATGGATGAAGCTGGAAACCATCATTCCAACCAAACTATTGCAAGGACAGAAAACCAAACACCACGTGTTCTCACTCATAGGTGGGAATTGAACAATGAGAACACTTGGACACAGGGTGGGGAACATCACACACTGGGGCCTGTCATGGGCTGGGGGGCGGGGGAGGGATAGCATTAGGAGAAATGCCTAATGTAAATGACGAGTTAATTGGTGCAGCAAACCAACATGGTACATGTATACCTAGGTAACAAACCTGCATGTTGTACACATGTACCCTAGAACTTAAAGGATAACAACAATAAAGAAAGAAAGAAATAAAGTGGAGACAAAAGTGAATAGAAATTCACTTAAGAAGAATGGGATATAAAATATTCGAGGGCTAATATTTTCTATTGTATAAAATATTTCATAGCATCAATAAAGGTAGAACATTTAAAATATATTCTGCAATGGTAGTATAATGCTAATTTCAAAATAAGAAAATTATGACCTGGAAAATGTATGAAGGTTATGCAGTTTAATTATACATTGCAAATTTGAAGAATAACACAGACAAAAAATTCAGATATATATGTGTGTGTGTATATATATATATATATATACACACACACATATATAAAAATGTGCCATTATTAGTTAAGCTAGAATTTATTTTAGAAAATGGAGGATAGTTTGGAATTTGAAAATCTATTACTTTGATTTACTGTGTTAGTACATGTAAAAGAAAAATATAAGATCTTAATTCAGAAATTACTACTGAATGAATTTGCTAGAAATTAAAGAAATATAAAACAAAAAAGAATATTTTATTTAACCAAGAAACATAATAGTGTTTAGTAATATTCACCAATGAGAATTAAGAAATAAAAATTATAAATATTGAAAAGGGAAATACTATTTATTATTAAAATAGCATAAAAGCATATAATGATATCCCAGGAGAACAAATATTTTTACAACTAGTAAAACAATTTGAAAAATGTCCAGTTACAAGAAAAGTATTTCAAAGTAATTCTTTTTCATGTGCAAATGCTAAACTAAACAAAATATTCCTATATTGTGTAGCAGTATAAAAATGAAGAAAAATAATTTTGGCTAAACATGAACAGAAATAGGGAAACTCTCTTTCATATTATTGAATGGAAAGAGTCAGTATTCTCCCAAATTTATTTATGAATTAAATTCTCTTGTAGTAAAAAAAAGCAGCATTTAAAAAAATAATTTATATTTGTTAAGCTGATGTCATTTAGAATAGTAACGGTGTAAGTTTACTGAACTATGTTGGGAAAAGAAAAGGCAAATTTTGTAGTGAGATTTTTAGCAGATACAATGGTATGAAATATATATATATATATATATTTTAATACAGGAAAAGGCTGGGCATGGTGGCTCATGCTTGTAATTCCAGCACTTTGGAATGCCAAGGCAGGCAGATCACTTGAGGTCAGGAGTTCGAGACCAGCTTGGCCAACATGGGGGAAACTCATCTCTACTAAAAATACAAAAATTAGTCTGGCTTGGTGGCGGGTGCCTGTAATCCCAGCTACTGGGTAGGCTGAGGCAGGAGAATTGCTTTAACCCCAAAGGCAAAGGTTGTAGTGAGCCGAGATTGTGCCACTGCATTCCAACCTGGGTGACAGAGAAAGGTTCTGTCTCAAAAATAAATAAAAATAAATAAATACAGAAAAAGGTACATATATACCTATATCAGTCAAATAAACTTACCATACATATGTGTGTATGTGTGTATATACACACATATATAAAAAGTATATTGTAAAATAATAATTTCAATATTTTAATAAATAGAGCCTTCAATAAATGGAACAGGGTCAGTTGGGTATTTATTTAGAGAGGTTTGATGTACAAAAATACAAATGTATTCAACATCAAAATATAAATATATAAAATTATTAATGTATGAAGATAAATAGAAAAGTTGGTCTTTATTATCTAGAACTGTGGAAGGTTTTGTTTATTATGACAAGAATAAAAATCATTTAAAAATTACCAAGTGTGAACAGAAAAAATATATATATATAAAAATTCAATATAATTTGTACACACAAATTAAAGTAAGTAACAAAAGACTAAAGGTCCAATAGGGTAAAATTATAAAAACAAACAAAGGTCAATATTTCCCATATTAAAATATCCCATATAAATAAGAAAAATGCAAATAAACAAAGAGAAAAGTAGATTAAAGTTATTGAAAGGAAGTTCTTGAGAAAAGAATACAAATGACTCTGAAAAATGGATATAAGTTCATAAAGTCCATAGTGAATAGAAAAGTTCAAACTAAAACAATGGGATAGCATTTGTAGCTTATAAGACCGTAAAATACAAAATGATTTACATTTAGCATTAATAAATATGTGGGGAACATGATATTCTCCAACAATACTAATAGATATAAATCAGCCAAAGATTTTCAAGATCTCTGTCATGTACCTGTTAATTAATTAATTATTTATTTATTTTTGATTGAGCAAATCCATTTCTTTGGCAAAGATTACAAAGTAAAACATGTTCAAGGATGTCTATTATAGCATTACAAACTACCTAAATAGCTATCAATGCAAGAATAGTTAAATTGATTTTAACACAACCATTTCCTGAAACACTATGAACTATGAAAAAGAATAATCTGTGTTCATATGCACTGAAAAGGAAAAATATCTATGATTGTTTTCATTTAAAATAAGAGATATGGTATACTATACTTCACTCTTTGTAAAAATAATTATATATATAAAATATTTCAGTGTGCATATTTGATGCTTTGGCATAATAAATATTAAATTGTTAACATTTTGTTTTAGTTATGTGGTGAGAAGAAAAAGGAACATAAGTTTTTAGCTATTAATTTTTGTATTTTAACACTTTAAGCACTCATACTATTTTTGTATTTTTAACATTTACTTTTTAAATCTTGTTTTGATATTCTAATTTTTAATTTTTTCAGATTGTGTAATTACTATATTATGTAGAAGTATAAACATAAATAATTAAGGAAACTAAATAAATTTTACTTCAATAATATTATTTGTACAATATGTTTATGTTTGTAGTAATAAATCAAGTTTCAAATCTTTGCATTTGAGAAATGTTGCCTATCAATTTCTGTACTGTTTAACTAATTCACTTGTTTATTGCAGTCTTCAACAACTGAAATTTTGATCTAATATGAATTATATCACTTAATTTTTTAAGTAATGATGCATTATATGTTAACTTATTCTATTTTGCCCTCTTACTCAAGTACCTCACCTCAAATGAATGTAAACTTAAAAACACTATAGACTAAAGTAAAATTTAGGGTTTTTCTCATACTATGCATCTCTTAGCCCAATTATATATTAAGAAAATCTGCTGTATACATTAGCTGTGTAACTTTGGGTGAATTACATGACCTCTTTAAGCCTCAGCTTTCTCACCTGGAAAATTGAACTAATTTTCCCTTGCATATAGGTTCCATATAGGTCCCTTGCATATAGGTTCCATTCAAAATTAAATGAGATTATTCTTGCAAATATTTAGATGTTATTCTGGTGTGTCATAAATGGTCAATACACAAATTTTCTAATTTCGTGTTCTTATCTTGTTAAAAATCTGATGAGTCAAGAGCTTAGCAAAGTTTTATTAACAAAGAAAGAAAGAGAGAGAGGTAAGAAGAGAGCAAAAGAGAGGGAAAGAGAGAGGCAAATAGAGAACATTGAGTGCAGTGGTCAATTTTTTCTGGGTTTAATATATACTAGAACCATCATAATTATATTTTAATCAATAAGTGGTAATTTTTATCATCCCACAAAAATTTGTGAAGATATTTTCCCTGAGGTATAATTGTAACAACAGAAACACAAGTAGTATTTGAAGTCTAGCAATAGTAAATCCATTTTGAATTTTTTAAAAAAGTTAATGCTTGCTACAAACTTGCCAAGACCAGCTCGGTTGTGGAGACCCTAACACAACGGCGCTAGAGGAATTAAAGACACACACACAGAAATATAGAGTGTGGAGTGGGATATCAGGGGGCTGACAGCCTTCAGAGCTGAGAGCCCCCAACAGAGTTTGACCCAAATATTTATTGACAGCAAGCCAGTGATAAGCATTATTTCTATAGATTATAGATTAACTAAAAGTATTCCTTACAGGAAACAAAGGGATGGGCCGAAATAAAGGGATGGAGTCGGCTAGTTATCTGCAGCAGGAACATGTCCTTAAGGTACAGATCGCTCATGCTATTGTTTGTGGTTCAGAAACACCTTTAAGCAGTTTTCCACCCTGGGTGGTCCAGGTGTTCCTTGCCCGCCTTCCGATAAACCAACAACCTTCAGCGTGGGCGTCATGGTCATCACGAGCATGTCACAGTGCTGCAGAGATTTTCTTTATTGCCAGTTTAGGGGCCAGTTTATGGCCAGATTTGGGGGTCTGTTCCCAACACAAACCTGAGATGAACTTGGTAGTCAAAATAGTCATTCCTCATTTTACATTTGGGAAATAAAATGAGATTCTGGGATATGATAATTTATTCAAGATATGCTGTACACATAAAGTTTCTCATGTAGTCTCTTGACTACATATCTAATCCCCTCATGATGCTCCCTTCCTTTTTCTGTTAGTCTGTGCCACTGTATTCAATGAGAGTGTTTCTCTTAAGAGTCTGACAGCACAAAATTTAGCTATTGGTATAAACTCAAAACAGCTTTTTCCATTACTATTGCTTATACATAACTCTTAGGTTCTTTCAAAGTGTATTTAAACAAGTCTTATTATCCCCAGCCCAGATTGGGGGAGAATCAAACTGACATCTCATATGAGCATTTTCCTCTTTTCAAATGCTGTGAAATCAGTTATAGCCATAGAATGTGAATTTACAACAGCAATAAAAAGGGTGAAGAGAGAAGATTTAAAGATTAGGCACCCTACAGCTGTAAAGTCCTTATTCTCTCAAATCTATGTCCACATGGCATAATGGACATTTCAGGGTCAAAATAACAATAAAAATCACACTTGTAGAAGTTAGACTTAAGCCCAACACTGCCTATTGTTCTATAGTAATTAGAGTAAAAAACATTTATAGAGCTCACAGTTTGGTAATACAGAAACACAGCAGGCATGTTTTCTGTTCTCTGTGTAAGCCTTTCACATAGATTTGTGGACCATGATAACAAAAGAAAATCCTTTGAGATGTAGTTATATTTTTATTGACATAGTGAACTATCCAGCATCCAAGATGTTCTGGCAGAGAATTGATTCCCCCTTAATGCTTTTTATAGAGCCTTGTTTCTTTTCATCACTGTGACTTACAGTAGTACATCTTAAAAAGTAAATAACTACTAAGACACCTCTCTAATAAAAAAAGGCTTAAAAATTATGAAAGCTATTTTCTTTCTTATACATTTTACTTAGTACATGCACGATTACTGAATTCAACATGAACTTGCATGCAACTACTTGATAAAATTCTTAAATGATAATATTAAGTATTTAAAATAAAAACAGGTAGGGTCTACCTAAGTGTGTAAAACTGTCCCACTAGTGCAGGTATAAACAGACAATTCTCCTAATACATATCTCTATTACTAATTTTTAAATTTTCTATATATCAATGGTTTTAAAAAATGATCAGCCAACATTAAGCATATCTTCCTTTACTTTTTCTTTTCTTATAAGCCACTATATATTTGACACATTTGACACTCTTTAACAATAAAAATAAAAATACTTTTTTTTTTTTTTTTTTTGGAGATAGAGTCTCTCTCTGTTGCCCAGGCTGGAGTACAGTGGCACAATCTTGGCTCACTGCAACCTCTGCCTCCTGACTTCAAGTGATTCTCCTGTCTTAGCCTCCCGAGTAGCTGGGACTACAGGCTCATGCCACTACACCTGGCTAATTTTTGTATTTTGAGTAGAGATGGGGTTTCACCATGTTGGCCAGGCTGGTCTTGAACTCCTGACCTCGTGATCCGCCTGCCTCAGCCTACCAAAGTGCTGGGATTACAGGCATCAGCCACTGCGCCCAGCAAAAAATAGTTTTTAAAAATTTATTAGAAGAGGGGTCCCCAATCTAATAGAGGCCTGTGGCCTGTTAGAAACCAGGCTGCACAGCAGGAGGTGAGCACAGGGAAAGTGAGCAAAGCTTCATCCATATTTACAGCTGCTGTCCATTGCGTGAATTACCGCCTGAGGTCTGCCTTCTGACAAATCAGTGGTGCCATTAGATTTTCACAGGAGTGTGAATCCTACCATGAACTGCACATGTGAAGAATCTAAGTTAGGCACTCCTTATGAGAATCTAATGCCTGATGATCTGAGGTGGAGCTGAGGCGGTGAGTTGGGGAGCAGCTGTAAATACAGATTAACATTAGCAGAGAGGTTTGACTGCACACAGACCATAATAAATCAATTGCTTGCAGACTCATATCAAAACCCTACAATGAGTGGCAAGTGACAAGCTGCATCTGGTCATAGGATTTATGGTGGCGAGTGAGTTGATGTACTTCAATTGTACAGCTGCATCTGGTAGCAGGGTTTAAGTCAGAATCTGACACATATTTTAGTCCATGTGTGTCCCGCCCATTATTTTATTTACCACTGCCACTTGTGCCTCTTTCCCATGCTGTGCATTTGTCTCAGTCACAGTTTTGGTTTAGCTCACAAGCTAACCCTAGCCAAAATGAGAAAAAAACAAACATCCTTGGATAGCTTCTTTGAAAAGGGGGAAAGATGCAATGATGAGATAGCAGAAAACTCTGAGATGGCCAACATAATAAAAATTGCATTTAAAAGAAAATATCAAAAGTTCTGTTAAAATTATGGGTTCGTTGCAGCAAGGGATGCACATTCTCCAGGTCTGCCTTGTATAATACGTGGCAACTGGCTATCCAAAAAAGCCATGAAACCTTCAAAACAGCTTTGCCACATGGGGACCAAGTATCCTGTATTAAAAAACAAACCTTTGGAGTTTTTCAAAAGAAAATAAATGTGACCACGAACAACAAAAGCGATTATTGAAGGTCACCGCTGCATCAAATATGTCTGCACTGAGAGCGTCATTGTTAGTGGCTAACCGCATTGCTAAAGCTGTCGCCCATTACTACTGGTGAAGAGTTAATCCTGCCTGCTGCTAAGGATATTTGTCATGAACTTTTAGGAGAGGCTGCAATTCAAAAGATGGTACATCTTTTGGCTAGCACCATAACTAACCTAATTGGTGAAATAGCAGAGGATATTGAGCCACGATTGTTGGAGAGGATTAATGAGTCACTGTGGTACGCAATCCAGGTCAATGAGTCTACCAATCTTTACAACAAGGCAACAATGTGTGTTGTTGTACAATATGTTTTTCAAGAGAATGTCCATGAGTATATGTTAAGTCCACTTTTGTTGCCAGCCAACACCACAGCTGCAGAACTGTTCAAGTCTTTGAATTATTACATGTAACGAAAACTGAATTGGTCACTTTTTGTTGGTGTATGCGTGATGGAGCAGCTGCCATGACTGGATGGCTTTTTGGTTTCACTACGCAAGTCAAAATGTCACTTCTGAATGTGAGTCTACCCACTGTGTCATCCACAGAGAAATGCTGGCTAGCTGAAAAATGTCATCTGAGCTTAATAACATTTTGCAGGATGTGACTAAAATTATCAAATACATTAAAGTGCATGCCCTTAATTTATGTCCATTCATGCAGCTCTGTGAGTAGATGGACACAGAACATACACATCTTCTCTTATACACAGAAGTAAGATGGCTTTCTGAAGGTGGATCACTGGCTGGAGTTTTGAGTTACAGGAACCACCTCAGAGATTTCTTTTAGAAAAACAGTCACCACTGGCCACACATTTCAGTGACACAAAATGGATCGCAAAACTTGCTTACCTGTGTGACATATTCAACCTGCTCAACAAACTCAATCTGTCACTTCAGGGAAGAATGACAGCTGTGTTCAAGTTGGCACATAAAGTGACTGCATTCAAAGCCAAACTGGAATTATGGGGGGTGACGAGTGAACACTGGGATTTCTGACATGTTTCAAACATTAGCAGAGATTTTGAAAGAGACTGAGCCAGGGCCTTCTTTATTCCAGCTGGTGCATGATCACCCATCTCAGCTTTCAAATTACTTCCCAACAACAAAAGACCCCCAAACTGGAAAGGAATGGATCCAGGACCCATTTGTGAATAAGGCAGGTGAGTCAACTTTGTCTATGCTAGAAGAGGATAACCTGCACGAGATCACAAATGATGGTGGCTTTAAAAGTATATTTGAGACAACTTCAAATATCCACGCATTCTAGACTAAAGAAAAGGTGCGATATCCTGAGATTGCCACAAAATCACTGAAAAGCCTGCTTCCATTTCCAACAACCTCTATCTTTGTAAATTAGGGTTCTCTGCAGTGACGGCAACCAAAACGACATTATGGAGTAGACTAGTCATAAGCACATGCTTCAGCCATCACTGTTTCCCATCACTCCAGATAGGACCATCTAGTTCAGAAAAACAAACTCAGGGTTCCCACTGATTCTACATCATGGTGAGTTGTATAATCATTTCATTATATATTACAATATAAGAATAATAGAAATGAAGTGTACAATAAATGTAATGCACTTGAATCATTTCAAAACCTTCCCACCCTCCCCCAGTCTGTGGAAAAAATTGTCTTCCGCAAAACTGGTCAGCCCCCAGTGCCAAAAAGGTTGGTGACTGCTATATTAGAGCATGCTGACTACCAACCCAACTTCTTAAAAGCATAAACTTGAAAGTTTAAAAACATACAGTGTATGCAAACATACTTGCATATCAATCATGTGCTGAGCCTGGTTCATGTATACATTAAATTTTGACAAATTGCCCACCTCAAATGAAAAAAAAAATGTAGGGTCATTTTAAAACTTGGCCTGGTGCCTCTGACTTTGGGTAAGAGCAATAAGGAACTACAGCCAGCTATTTGAAAAGCTGTTCTGCTGTATTTCTCCATCCTTTCTCATATCAATTTTATTTCCAAACCCAAATGCCTGACAAATGCCTTTCAAAATGGTACAACATTTTCATTCATTTTGATTTGCACAATTGCACACAGTGTTTCACCCTCTCTATTAGTAGTCGGCCTTATTCAAAAATTTTTTTGTCTTAATTTCATGTGTTTTTGATTAATTTTCTTCACCAAAGGTCAGAAATGGTATCTGAAGTGTCACTTTCCACACTGCAACCATAGAGTACCTAATACATAACCATAGATTCAAGTTAATACTGAGATTACCCCAATAAATATGCCCAAGGTCAAATGCTACCCACCCTTGATGCACAAAGCTAGCTTAATTTTAGCCAAAGTCTGGTCTGTGATTGGTATCTTCCATCAGAAACCTTGGGGAACAATGAGAGCTATTAAATACACATAGATTTAAAATTAGCAGAGACCAACCGTAAGGGTCATTTACTTTTAGAATATCAAGTAGTGTGAGTAATAGATTTGCAGATCCTCCTTCAAAAAGCTTTGCATAATTCAGAATTCTCTTCTGAATGTTGGCACTATACACTAGGAGTAATGTATATTTTTAAATTTAAATGAGTTTTATGTGTTTCTGATCCTATTTTGAGTGTGTTTTCTCTGTGTCCTGTTAATGGTAGATGATGAGCACACAAAGATGAAGATTATTATGATGATAATGATAATGATGATGACAATATTACCTTTTCTTTATAATATTAACTTATCAATCAGTTAATTACATACATTTATGCAAACTATGCCTCAAGGTAGACACTAATTTACCCACTTTACAGAGGAGTGACCTTATTCAGAGTTAGACTAACTCAAATTTCCAGGCTAACAAAATTCAAGATCCAGGGTTTTTATACCATCTCAATTCCTTTTGTATCTTTGGGAAGTCTCACATTGCAAAGCCAAGGCTCATGAAAACAATCTATATTCAAAATGTTAAACAAAAATTTATCAAGTGCCCATTTGTGACTAATACTGTACTAAGCAAGAAGAAGAGTATTGATGAAATGTTAGATATAGCCATATTTTTGGGAGTTAAATGCAGAATATTTTGTTTGGGGAACTAATGAAAACATCCTATAAGCAACATATTATGAAAATATCATTCATATTAAGAGGGCTCAGTTATTAAACTTTAAGCTCCTTGAGGACAGGGATTAAGATCAAAACATCCTTTTTGATCACACGGAATATAGCAAGTGCTCTATAAAGCTCTGTTGAAAGAACATATGAATGAATGACAGCTACTGTTAAATCCTCACTGCAACCATTCCTTTAGTACACCAATCCTGATGACGGTGTCTTCTCAATCTCTCTTGAATGTGTTCATTTTTCATTTTTTCTGTTAGTGATAGGCTCACACAAAGTAAAACAAAGGCAAAAATACATCAACGAACAAGTCAAGTGGATCCTACCAATAAACAAAATTAACTCAAAAATTTATTTTTCAAGAATTCACTCAACAAAAATGGGCCCATTCTATGTTTTCTGTTTCTGTCTACACCAGAAGTTATGTGCTGACAAGTGAATGAGTCAGGTCTATGAATCTCTGCAGTTTTAATCTAACTGATTTTAAATGTTTAAATCAGTTTCCTATTTTTAACATTTTCAGATTTCGAAGTACATCTGAACCTCTGGCTTTCTTTTGGAAAATTAGAAGACATCGCTTTTTGAAATAAAATTGAATTGCTTCAGCCCTATCTACGTGGTACATGCACTGTACAACTCACTGTACTCAGCACTACTGCTCACTACTATCCACCACTCACTTCATCTCTGATCATTACGGCCAAAAGTCACATTCATGCTCTTAAGTGCATTATCATCTAGTTGAAGCTAAAATAAGATGTCTGGTCCATTCATTTGAAACTCTAACCACTGCTCTTCAGGAGATCCTCTTCAACCTCAAATGGATCCTGATATTTGCTAATTCTGTGCTCTGGTTTGCCATCCATTCTATCATCTTGTATCTGTGGGTTTAGGTAAATTAACATTGTTGAGCTTCAGTTTCTTGAACTATAAAATGAGCCAATGAGCCTGTCTGTATTTTAATGTTCTTAGGAAGCTTTAGTGTGATGTTTTTCAATAAATACTGAGAACATCGATGGACATTTAGTAAATGCTTAATACATATTAACTTACTTTGATCATGCTGCTGATGATATTATGATCTTTATATCTTTCATAGCCACCTGTAAAAATCAATCAGCATGAAAATGCCTTGCCATTTCTATTGTAGGGTGGAGTGGGAATAATCTGGGGTAAGAACTGAAGCATAAGGGAGGAGCAAGTCTCACTGAAATAGATTCTGTATTCCCAAATATAAGATCCTAGCCCCAGATACAAAAGGCAGTTTCTAGGTAAGGGAAGAGGGAAATTATGTCTTGATTTATACCGACAGAGGGAAAAAAATGAAAAGGGGCAGAAATAGGTCCAAGAATTTTGTGGTGGGGGGGAGATGAGGCTTGAATACTTAAATATTGATAAGAAGCCAGAGGTGACAGGGAACATCTCCACCAGCACTTCACAGAGCACTTCACAGAATCAGACCTTCAGTAACTGTAGCCAGTTTTTTGGTTTTTGGTGGAGTTTTTGTTTTTTGTGGAGGAAACAAACCACAAAAGATTTAGCTTCCTAGTAGAGTGTACTCTCATCGGCAATGAGGAAAAACTTTTCTAACTTCCTCACATATCTTTCAACTTCTTACATTTATATGAAATCCCTTTAATGAAAAAATAGCTTACATTTATTTAGCACTATGGACTCATTCTTAGCCCATTATGTACATTAATTATTTAGTTCTCACAACCCTAAGAGGCTTAACAAAGAAATAAAATAAATTGTCATGTAGTAGAAAAAAAAAACATAATTCTTGGAGTTTAAAGGCTGGAACAAAGGCAAATGCAGTGATGGTTGAGTGTCAACGATGATCAAAACATATTTATTAGCCACATTTGGAAGGTTCTGACATATTATTTGATATCGGGAAAGAGGTGTTGAAGAATACGAAACTGAAGATGATTCTATGATTTTTAGTTGAGATGTGTTAATGCGTGTACATGTCATTAACCAATTTCTATGGAATAGAGTAAACTCAGTAGGAAAAATAGGGTTATGAAAATATTATATTAATTCAGACATGAATACATTGAATTTAAAGTGCTTATAGGGACAATGAAATGCAAATACCCAATATTGCTTTTAGTGGTTGACTTCTGATGTAAAAATAGTTTCTTAGTATAAATATTGGTTTAAGGTTTTTACCTGCTGACTCTAAGAACCACCAGACTTTCTGTTCTCATGGTAATTGAGTGATCTTGGGAAAGTTACCTAATTGAATAATAGTCATTATAATGCATCCTAATTACGTTATTTTAAGAATAAGGTAGCATGGTGATGGCCTAGATAATTGTTATTTCGATGTGTGATTATTTTAAGAATCATGAAGGATACATTGTAAAAATAGTCTCCAAACAGGTACTAGAAAACAGTACTGAAATTATAAGACACATGTAAGAGAAAACTAGGTATTTTGCATGTAACCTTAAAACACAAATATTCAATATTATTTCTTACATTATATTCTTTGACCCCTATTGCTCTCAACTCTTGTTTTACATTAAAATCACAGAAAAGATTTTTTTTGTAAGTCATATCCACTCCCCATCCCAGATTTATTAAGCTAAAATTTCTGGGAGTGATTGAAAGGTGCTGTCAGTGGCACAGCCCATGTTATTAACCAGTTTCAGATCCCACAAACAAAAAGCAATTCATGAAGTTGCCTGTATGCCTATACTGTTTCCTTTTTATTAGTAATAGGCTTTATATAATTTGTATACCAAAATTTGTACCTGGTGACTTTCTGTTATTTTTTTATTTTTATTTTTTTCTTTTTATTATTATTATTATTGTTATTATTATTATTATACTTTAGGCTCTATGGTACATGTACGCAACGTGCAGGTAAGTTACATATGTATAAATGTGCCATGCTGGTGCGCTGCACCCACCAACTCGTCATCTAGCATTAGGTATATCTCCCAATGCTATCCCTCCCCCCTCCCCCCACCCCACAACAGTCCCTGAAGTGTGATGTTCCCCTTCCTGTGTCCATGTGTTCTCATTGTTCAATTCCCACCTATGAGTGAGAATATGCGGTGTTTGGTTTTTTGTTCTTGCGATAGTTTACTGAGAATGATGATTTCCAATTTCATCCATGTCCCTACAAAGGACGTGAACTCATCATTTTTTATGGCTGCATAGTATTCCATGGTGTATATGTGCCACATTTTCTTAATCCAGTCTATCATTGTTGGACATTTGGGTTGGTTCCAAGTCTTTGCTATTGTGAATAATACCGCAATAAACATACGTGTGCATGTGTCTTTATAGCAGCATGATTTATAGTCCTTTGGGTATATACCCAGTAATGGGATGGCTGGGTCAAATGGAATTTCTAGATCTAGATCCCTGAGGAATCGCCACACTGACTTCCACAAGGGCTGAACTAGTTTACAGTCCCACCAACAGTGTAAAAGTGTTCCTATTTCTCCACATCCTCTCCAGCACCTGTTGTTTCCTGACTTTTTAATGGTTGCCATTCTAACTGGTGTGAGATGGTATCTCATTGTGGTTTTGATTTGCATTTCTCTGATGGCCAGTGATGGTGAGCATTTTTTCATGTGTTTTTTGGCTGCATAAATGTCTTCTTTTGAGAGTCTGTTCATGTCCTTCGCCCACTTTTTGATGGCGTTGTTTGTTTTTTTCTTGTAAATTTGTTGGAGTTCATTGTAGATTCTGGATATTAGCCCTTTGTCAGATGAGTAGGTTGCGAAAATTTTCTCCCATTTTGTAGGTTGCCTGTTCACTCTGATGGTAGTTTCCTTTGCTGTGCAGAAGCTCTTGAGTTTAATTAGATCCCATTTGTCAATTTTGGCTTTTGTTGCCATTGCTTTTGGTGTTTTAGACATGAAGTCCTTGCCCATGCCTATGTCCTGAATGGTATTGCCTAGGTTTTCTTCTAGGGTTTTTATGGTTTTAGGTCTAACATTTAAGTCTTTAATCCATCTTGAATTGATTTTTGTATAAGGTGTAAGGAAGGGATCCAGTTTCAGCTTTCTACATATGGCTAGCCAGTTTTCCCAGCACCATTTATTAAATAGGGAATCCTTTCCCCATTTCTTGTTTTTGTCAGGTTTGTCAAAGATCAGATAGTTGTAGATATGTGGTATTATTTCTGAGGGCTCTGTTCTGTTCCATTGATCTATATCTCTGTTTTGGTACCAGTACCATGCTGTTTTGGTTACTGTAGCCTTGTAGTATAGTTTGAAGTCAGGTAGCGTGATGCCTCCAGCTTTGTTCTTTTGGCTTAGGATTGACTTGGCGATGCGGGCTCTTTTTTGGTTCCATATGAACCTTAAAGTAGTTTTTTCCAATTCTGTGAAGAAAGTCATTGGTAACTTGATGGGGATGGCATTGAATCTGTAAATTACCTTGGAAAGGATGGCCATTTTCATGATATTGATTCTTCCTACCCATGAGCATGGAATGTTCTTCCATTTGTTTGTATCCTCTTTTATTTCCTTGAGCAGTGGTTTGTAGTTCTCCTTGAAGAGGTCCTTCACATCCCTTGTAAGTTGGATTCCTAGGTATTTTATTCTCTTTGAAGCAATTGTGAATGGGAGTTCACTCATGATTTGGCTCTCTGTTTGTCTGTTATTGATGTATAAGAATGCTTGTGATTTTTGTACATTGATTTTGTATCCTGAGACTTTGCTGAAGTTGCTTATCAGCTTAAGGAGATTTTGGGCTGAGACAATGGGGTTTTCTAGATATACTATCACGTCATCTGCAAACAGGGACAATTTGACTTCCTCTTTTCCTAATTGAATACCCTTGATTTCCTTCTCTTGCCTAATTGCCCTGGCCAGAACTTCCAACACTATGTTGAATAGAAGTGGTGAGAGAGGGCATCCCTGTCTTGTGCCAGTTTTCAAAGGGAATGCTTCCAGTTTTTGCCCATTCAGTATGATATTGGCTGTGGGTTTGTCATAAATAGCTCTTATTATTTTGAGATACGACCCATCAATACCTAATTTATTGAGAGTTTTTAGCATGAAGGGTTGTTGAATTTTGTCAAAGGCCTTTTCTGCATCTATTGAGATAATCATGTGGTTTTTGACTTTGGTTCTGTTCATATGCTGGATTATGTTTATTGATTTGCGTATATTGAACCAGCCTTGCATCCCAGGGATGAAGCCCACTTGATCATGGTGGATAAGCTTTTTGATGTGCTGCTGGATTCTGTTTGCCAGTATTTTATTGAGGATTTTTGCATCAATGTTCATCAAGGATATTGGTCTAAAATTCTCTTTTTTGGTTGTGTCTCTGCCAGGCTTTGGTATGAGGATGATGCTGGCCTCATAAAATGAGTTAGGGAGGATTCCCTCTTTTTCTATTGATTGGAACAGTTTCAGAAGGAATGGTACCATCTCCTCCTTGTACCTCTGGTAGAATTCGGCTGTGAACCCATCTGGTCCTGGACTTTTTTTGGTTGGTAAGCTATTGATTATTGCCACAATTTCAGCTCCTGTTATTGGTCTATTCAGAGATTCAACTTCTTCCTGGTTTAGTCTTGGGAGGGTGTATGTGTTGAGGAATTTATCCATTTCTTCTAGATTTTCTAGTTTATTTGCGTAGAGGTGTTTGTAATATTCTCTGATGGTAGTTTGTATTTCTGTGGGATCGGTGGTGATATCCCCTTTATCATTTTTTATTGCATCTATTTGATTCTTCTCTCTTTTTTTCTTTATTAATCTTGCTAGCGGTCTATCAATTTTGTTGATCCTTTCAAAAAACCAGCTCCTGGATTCATTGATTTTTTGAAGGGTTTTTTGTGTCTCTATTTCCTTCAGTTCTGCTCTGATTTTAGTTATTTCTTGCCTTCTGCTAGCTTTTGAATGTGTTTGCTCTTGCTTTTCTAGTTCTTTTAATTGTGATGTTAGGGTGTCAATTTTGCATCTTTCCTGCTTTCTCTTGTGGGCATTTAGTGCTATAAATTTCCCTCTACACACTGCTTTGAATGCATCCCAGAGATTCTGGTATGTTGTGTCTTGGTTCTCGTTGGTTTCAAAGAACATCTTTATTTCTGCCTTCATTTCATTATGTACCCAGTAGTCATTCAGGAGCAGGTTGTTCAGTTTCCATGTAGTTGAGCAGTTTTGAGTGAGATTCTTAATCCTGAGTTCTAGCTTGATTGCACTGTGATCTGAGAGATAGTTTGTTATAATTTCTGTTCTTTTACATTTATTGAGGAGAGCTTTACTTCCAAGTATATGGTCAATTTTGGAATAGGTGTGGTGTGGTGCTGAAAAAAATGTATATTCTGTTGATTTGGGGTGGAGAGTTCTGTAGGTGTCTATTAGGTCCGCTTGGTGCAGAGCTGAGTTCAATTCCTGGGTATCCTTGTTGACTTTCTGTCTCATTGATCTGTCGAATGTTGACAGTGGGGTGTTAAAGTCTCCTATTATTAATGTGTGGGAGTCTAAGTCTCTTTGTAGGTCACTCAGGACTTGCTTTATGAATCTGGGTGCTCCTGTATTGGATGCATATATATTTAGGATAGTTAGCTCTTCTTGTTGAATTAATCCCTTTACCATTATGTAATGGCCTTCTTTGTCTCTTTTGATCTTTGTTGGTTTAAAGTCTGTTTTATCAGAGACTAGGATTGCAACCCCTGCCTTTTTTTGTTTTCCATTTGCTTGGTAGATCTTCCTCCATCCTTTTATTCTGAGCCTATGTGTGTCTCTGCACGTGAGATGGGTTTCCTGAATACAGCACACTGATGAGTCTTGAGTCTTTATCCAATTTGCCAGTCTGTGTCTTTTAATTGGAGCATTTAGTCCATTTACATTTAAAGTTAATATTGTTATGTGTGAATCTGATCCTGTCATTATGATGTTAGCTGGTTGTTTTGCTCGTTAGTTGATGCAGTCTCTTCCTCGTCTCGATGGTCTTTACATTTCGGTATGATTTTGCAGTGGCTGGTACCGGTTGTGCCTTTCCATGTTTAGCGCTTCCTTCAGGACCTCTTTTAGGGCAGGCCTGGTGGTGACAAAATCTCTCAGCATTTGCTTGTCTGTAAAGTATTTTATTTCTCCTTCACTTATGAAGCTTAGTTTGGCAGGATATGAAATTCTGGGTTGAAAATTCTTTTCTTTAAGAATGTTGAATATTGGCCCCCACTCTCTTCTGGTTTGTAGGGTTTCTGCCGAGAGATCCGCTGTTAGCCTGATGGGCTTCCCTTTGATGGTAACCCGACCTTTCTCTCTGGCTGCCCTTAACATTTTTTCCTTCATTTCAACTTTGGTGAATCTGACAATTGTGTGTCTTGGAGTTGCTCTTCTCGAGGAGTATCTTTGTGGCGTTCTCTGTATTTCCTGAATCTGAATGTTGGCCTGCCTTGCTAGATTGGGGAAGTTCTCCTGGATAATATCCTGCAGAGTGTTTTCCAACTTGTTTCCATTCTCCCCGTCACTTTCAGGTACACCAATCAGACGTAGATTTGGTCTTTTCACATAGTCCCACATTTCTTGGAGGCTTTGCTCGTTTCTTTTTATTCTTTTTTCTCTAAACTTCCCTTCTCACTTCATTTCATTCATTTCATCTTCCAGGGCTGATACCCTTTCTTCCATTTGATCGCATCGGCTCCTGAGGCTTCTGCATTCTTCACGTAGTTCTCGAACCTTGGTTTTCAGCTCCATCAGCTCCTTTAAGCACTTCTCTGTATTGGTTATTCTAGTTATACATTCTTCTAATTTTTTTTCAAAGTTTTCAACTTCTTTGCCTTTGGTTTGAATATCCTCCCGTAGCTCGGAGTAATTTGATCGTCTGAAGCCTTCTTCTCTCAGCTCGTCAGTCATTCTCCGTCCAGCTTTGTTCCGTTGCTGGTGAGGAACTGCGTTCCTTTGGAGGAGGAGAGGTACTCAGCTTTTTAGAGTTTCCAGTTTTTCTGCTCTGTTTTTTCCCCATCTTTGTGGTTTTATCTACTTTTGGTCTTTGATGATGGTGATATACAGATGGGTTTTTGGTGTGGATGTCCTTTCTGTTAGTTTTCCTTCTAACAGACAGGACCCTCAGCTGCAGGTCTGTTGGAGTACCTGGCCGGCCGTGTGAGGTGTCAGTCTGTCCCTGCTGGAGGGTGCCTCCCAGTTAGGCTGCTCGGGGGTCAGGGGTCAGGGACCCACTTGAGGAGGCAGTCAGCCCGTTCTCAGATCTCCAGTTGCATGCTGGGAGAACCACTGCTCTCCTCAAAGCTGTCAGACAGGGACATTTAAGTCTGCAGAGGTTACTGCTGTCTTTTTGTTTGTCTGTGCCCTGCCCCCAGAGGTGGAGCCTACAGAGGCAGGCAGGCCTCCTTGAGCTGTGGTGGGCTCCACCCAGTTCAAGCTTCCTGGCTGCTTTGTTTACCTAAGCGAGCCTGGGCAATGGCGGGCGCCCCTCCCCCAGCCTCGCTGCCGACTTGCTGTTTGATCTCAGACTGCTGTGTTAGCAATCAGCGAGACTCCGTGGGCGTAGGACCCTCTGAGCCAGGTGCGGGGTATACTCTCCTGGGGCACCGTTTCCTAAGCCCGTCGGAAAAGCACAGTATTCGGGTGGGAGTGGCCCGATTTTCCAGGTGCCGTCTGTCACTCCTGGAAAGGGAACTCCCTGACCCCTTGCACTTCCCAAGTGAGGCAATGCCTCGCCCCTGCTCCGGCTGGCGCACGGTGCGCTCACCCACTGACCTGCGCCCACTGTCTGGCACTCCCTAGTGAGATGAACATGGTACCTCAGATGGAAATGCAGAAATCACCCGTCTTCTGCGTTGCTCACGCTGGGAGCTGTAGACCGGAGCTGTTCCTATTCGGCCATCTTGGCTCCTCCCGACTTTCTGTTATTTTATGCCTCGTATTAGAGAACAAGATTATTCTTAAAAAGTAAGGCTTAGTCTTTTGATATTTGAATCTGATTTGTATTTCCAAGCCTACTTTCCCAATTTTAAGGAAACATAGAACTTTATCTCTGCCTAATATGAAACATCCTTAAAATGTGCCTCTTTTCCATCTTTGCTCAATCAATCACTTTTAATAAAACGCAGATGCGGGCAAAGACCTTCCCAGACATACACTGAATAGAAGGATCATCCAGGAAATGCTTTCTTTGATAAAGCAGATTCAAGACTTCTTTTTGGCTAGGAGAATAAAGAGAGAAGAATGTTCCTGGCCTTTAATTGGTTCACAACCACTTTGTAGCATCTAATCCCAAAGCTCTGACCTTGCTCTAGTTTGTAGATATAAAAAATAATTTATTATAATTTTTATACTTCCTTAAAGATTTTTAAAATTTGCATGTGGCCCTTTTTAATTAGACACCTCTGTATGATATCCATTTTGTGCTCTGTAACTTATTAATGTAACATAAAACAAAACTGAATCTACATATTAGACATATATTTCACAATTATATTTCAATTTAAATACCACCGAAATCCTTAATTCTATCATGAATCACACTTTTAATGTCTCATGCTGTTATAGATTTTACAAAGATCAGACATTTTAATTTTTTTCCTAAGATTTCCTGTGCATCTCAGGTGATAAATATAAGAGTAAGCAGATGAGAATGGAAGCAGTAATCAAGCGGTGATTCTCCATCATAGCTGTGCATTCCAGATCCTCCTCACCCCCACCTCCACCCCTCCCACATGGGAAAGCTTTTGAATTTACCATTGCTTAATCTTGCCTCATCTCAGATTAAATATGTCCTGGATGAGTCCCAGGCAAGTTTGTTTCACAAGTTCATTTCAGGTGATTCTAACATGCATCAGTTTAGGAATCCCTGAAATAGACCAGGATTTCTAATAGTAATATAGGAGGAGAAAGGGGAAATCCACAGAAAAATAGCTGGCGTAGGGTTAGGTGCATAAGAACTGAAACACCTGGTGAGGAGGAACACAGACTAGAGTACCAAAAGCATAATTATGGTATTTTAAAAAAGCGTCATTGTGGTTTTGATAGGGAAGTTCTACAGGAGACCATCAGATATGGATAGCAAATGGTCAAGAGGATTAAGGAATGAGTTTCCTAGATTTAAAGGATAGACAACCCCAGGAAGTAAACAGTCCTTTAAAAGATTAAGGAGCATAGTCATATTTCACAGGACATTTGGAAAGACTTTCAAATAGCTTGGGTTAAAAAGCCAGTCAGATGGCTATTTATAGTGAAATAGTGAGAGAGACTACATGAGTCAGAGATTAGAAATCAATTATTTAGGTTTGATACACAGCCCTATTTAGAATAAAAGTGCAATTGATTTGGTAGAACTTTAAATAATTTGCTACAGTAAGTACTAAAGAACTGAAAGTAAACTGTTCAAGCCATCTAGATAAAGCTCATAGGGCCTTGAAATCCTTAATTCTAACACAGTTGATTTGAAAGTGTGAGATGTTAGTTCTACAATATATTTCTTATAAATATAAAGCATAGCACCTCCAAAATCTTCTCCTCCCTCACTGTGTATTTGGTTCTTCATTTAAAACTGGAAAAGCCACTGGGGATAAACAAAATAAAATAAATGACAGAAACCTCTAGAAATATGAGAAAAAGTTTCCTGCAAGGGGGCATTTAATCTGGTGACCTGAATTCTCTGTACTAGGGGTTAAAACACCTGATTGTGCTTCTTTTTCTCTTAAACAACACGAAACACCAATACTGGTTTATTACTATACTAGCTGTAATTGTTGTTAAAAGAAAAGCCTTAGACAAATGTAATTTAACAGAGTTTAGCTGAGCAAAGAACATTTGGTAAATCAGGTAGCCTGAACCAGAAGAGGTTCAGAGAGGCTACCCTGAAGCTGCATAGTAGAAGATTATTTATGGACAGAAAAACGAAAGTGATGAACAAAAAAGGGAAGTGGTTACAGAAATGGCTGGATTGGTCACTTTTGCTATGCTTTAGGATAGAGCTTGGTTAGACTGTGCCCCTGCCTGTCAGGTCTGTGGAACATTGAACTTGAGAATGATGATTTAGGGTACGTGGTAGAGAAAATATCTAAGCAGCGAAACATTCAAGATTTGGCCCCGCTGCTTCTAACAGCAAATGCTCATGTGTGTGAACAAAGAAATGACTTTAAACGGGAATTTACATTAAAAAAAATTGCAGACTGGCTCTGTGATAGTAAAGAAAAGCCTGTTTTCTTGGAAGGAATTCAAGCAAGCTGCAGAAATTTGCATAGCTAAAAGGAAGATAAGCACTGATAGCCAAGACAATGGGAAAAAAGGCCAAGATGGCATTTTAGAGAAGTTCCTTGTACCCTCTCCCATCATAGGCCTAAAGGCCTAGGAGGAAAGTATGGTTTCATGGGCCAGGCCTAGGGCCTGCTGCTCTGCACACCTCAGGACACTGCTCCCCATATCCCAGCTGCTCCAGATCCAGTTGTGGCTTAAAGGGAACCAGATATAGCTCAGGCTACTGCTTCAGAGAGTGTAAGCCATAAGCCTTGGCAGCTTTCATGTGGTATAAGGCCTGCAGGTACACAGAGTGCAAGAGTTGAGGCTTGGGATCCTCTGCCTAGATTTCAGAGAATGTTTGGAAAAGCCTGGCTGTCCAGGAAGAAGCTTGCTAAAGGAGGGAGCCCTCATGGAGAACCTATACTAGGGCAGAGCAAAGGGGGAATGTGAGGTTGCAGCCCCCAAACGGAGTCCCCACTGGGGCACTTCCTAGTGGAGCTACAAGAAGAAGGCCACCATATTCCAGACCCTGGAATGGTAGATACAGCAGCAGCTTGCACCTTGCACCTGGAAAAGCTGCTTGAACTCAACCCCAGCCACTGAGAGCAATTGTAGGGGCTGAAAACTGGAGAGCCACAGAGGCAGAGCTGCCCTTGGCTTTGGGAGCCCACCCCTTGCACTAGTGTGCCCTGTATGTGAGACAAAGAGTCAAGGGAGATTATTTTGGAGCTTTAAGATTGAATAACTTCCCTGCTGGGTTTTAGACTTGCACGGGGCTGTAGCC
Source organism: Pongo abelii (assembly GCF_028885655.2). Taxonomy (NCBI): domain Eukaryota; kingdom Metazoa; phylum Chordata; class Mammalia; order Primates; family Hominidae; genus Pongo; species Pongo abelii. The sequence continues at coordinate 62,508,606 of NC_072004.2, read as the reverse complement.
CCTTTCCTTTGGGCTATTTATCCCTTTCAGAATGGGAGTATTTACCCAATGCCTGTACCCCCAGCGTATCTTGGGAATAACTAGCTTGCTTTTGATTTTACAGGCTCATAGGTGGAAGGGACTTGCCTTGTCTCAGATGAGAATTTGGACTTTGGACTTTGGACTTTTGAGTTAATATTGATATGAGTTAAGACTTTGCGGGACTATTGGGAAAGCATGATTGTGTTTTGAAATGTGAGGAGGACATAAAATTTGGAAGGTCCCAGGGGTGGAATAATATGGTTTGGAAATGTGTCCCCACCCAAATCTCAGGTTTAATTGTAATCCTCAAAGTTGGAGGTGGGGCCTGGTGGGAGGTGATTGGATCATGTAGGTGGAATTCTCAGGAATGAGTTAGCACCATGCCCTCAGTTTTGTTCTCATGATAGTGAGTGAGTTATTCTGAGATCTGGTTGTTTAAAAGTGTGTAACACTTCTCCCCTCACTCTCTCTTGCTCCTGCTCTAGCCATGTAAGACATGGTTGCTTCTCCTTCACCTTCTACCATGACCGTAAGTTTCCCAAGGCTTCCCCAGAAGCAGCAGCCACTATGCTTCCTGAACAGCCTGCAGAACCATGAGCCAATTAAACCTCTTTTCTTATAATTTACCCAGTCTCAGGCATTCCTTTACAGCAATGTGAGAACAGACTAACACTAGCTGAGGCTTTGATGTAAACCCAATATTGTCTCCCAATGAGCTAGATAAGGCAAAACATGCATCGCAAAAACTTATGTGAACCTATCTGAAGATTTACCCAAAGTACACTTGATTCTTTTTCTTTATGACCCATACTTCGAGTTTGTTGTTTTGGGCAGGGAAGAGGGACAAAAGCAAAGAAAGTTAAAACTAAAGGAAGCATATTAAGAGAAAAATGAAGGAAAGTAAAATGGTTTCTTCATAAGGCTGATAAAATATCTAGCTTTATCCACTCGACTTTGACTTTTTGAATAAATAGAGAATGATATCCCAAAGAAGGAAGCTATCATGAGAGAATTCAGAGAACAAACAGGATGTTGAAAGCTAATTAATTCCTCCTCCTACTCTGGCATTAATACTTTTTTTAGTATCATGGTCCCAAAATGCCCTTGGAGTTGATTCTTACACTAATGCTCTCACTACTCTGATTGAAATGGGAGTTACGATCAGGATCTCTTCAGTGGTAAGATTGCAGAATTTATATATTTTTTTCTTACTTTTGATGATTCCTTTCAGATAGATTGTCAACTTCAATTTTTGCCTTTGCTGGTCAGGTGCCATGGTTCTTATTTATCTTACCTTCATTTATGTACCAGTATTTAATCTCACAGATGTATTTGCACATCTATATCAAACCATGATTTTTAGTTCTTTGTGCCCATTTTCTCTATGCTTCTTGACTTTATGCCTGTTACACAATCATCCTGTACTTTTTCATGTCCCTAATAAGATTGAATGCCACTCATAGAATTCTAATCTTATCTTTTAGAAAATCTTACATCAATGTTTCTCAGGTATTTCTTAACACATTTCTCCCAACATCAAAGTACACTGACAGGGTAGAGGGATCAAACAGAAAGAATGAAGTTGTCATTACATTCTTCTTACTATTTTAAATTATATTAATCTGATATTATTTAACATTTGCCTTAATATAAAAATTAGAGTGATGCTTGTGTGTCTTTTTTTTACAACGAATAGCTTGAATTTGATACTGCAGTGGGTTTATCATAGCATGCTATAACTACTTTAACTTTAGCTCTTAGTTGCACTTGTATATTTGTGTTAGAGTGATGGATTGTTTGTTAGCATGTCTCCTGTATATTGTCTTTTCCATCAGATAATTTAGTTTGTTGCAGGTGGTCAGTATTACCAATTTAGAAGGAGGACTAAAGGGATAATGAGGAGTATAAATAAATAAAGGAGAAAGAGGTGGAAAAACAGGAAAAGGAAAACAGACATTTCCATAATGTATAGTCTTTGCCACTCTGATTGCAGAACATCTGTGTAATTGTTCAACCTGTGCATAGCAACTCTATAAAAACCTCTGCTGATATGCATCAAAACAAAAATACTCTGTAATAATTTCATATCATGAACAAACAATTCATTTACATCTAATAAGACAGCTTGTATGTTAATTCAGAGAAATCAGGTGCTACAATCTTAGAAGATAAACCGAGCTGATTTGTAATTAACGCAGGTTTATATCAATAAGAATATATTACATTAAAACTGAAAAAAAAGAAAGAACAATAGCAGTTATCTCGTCTGCATTAAGCGTGTTTCATTTTTCCTGGTATACACCCTGTGGATTTTACAGTACTTGTGAGATAGTGTAATTGTCAGGTCTCTTAACTTATGGCTTGTTTTCACCACAGACGATGGTTTTCTCCACTGCCACACAGACCCTTACAGATAAGACGGCTAAGTTTCAAAGGTGTGGAACCCTGGTTTCCTTTGCTGAAGGTGTTTTCTAATGATTTGTGAGTTTCAAGGCTATAAACAGAAGTTTTGAAGTACCTGAACACATGTTCCATCCAGGGTATACATGGCAGTCAAGGTCCATTAGCTTTAAGCAAGATCTAGAGGATCTTTAAAGAGAACTCAAACATCGGAGAAAATGCAAACACATGAAGATGAAATAAATAGAAAACAAGCTAACTTAATGATGAAAGAGAATTTTAGTTTATGAGTTTCTGAAACTGATGAAGAACTATAAACGGAATGCTCACAATTTACAAATGGATCAAGCAATGCCTGTGACCTGCCTGAGAAGACCAAACACTAATGCTGTGGCCTTGAGAGTTTCATTGGGATTCCTTACATCTCAATGTAAAAAATCTAAATCTAAGTGGAGAATGCTTCCATGAAAGACATCTCTGAGCCACTGGAAAATGTTGTGTTTCATCAGAAAGTGAAAGTCATCTCCTGATAATAGTAATGGTAGAGCCAATTCCCATCATGGATAAAGAACAGACCTTTTTCCTCCCAAGTTTTTTAAACCAGGTAATTCTAGGTTTCTTATGTGAACTTAGGGAGAGGGAAGGTTTCCACAGAGATTGACACTGTTGATTACACTGGTGATTAGGTGTTCTGAGTCCGTTTTAATTTACCCTAAAAAGGGTAGGTGACATTTTATTTTCTTGCCAGGTTCTGACAAAGCTTCATATTCACTATCCTTATTTTGCATCTTACATGACACATGAAGCCAAGAAGAGGACTGAAGATTCATTTTTTTTAGAAAAAAAAAAAGCATTTCTCAAAGAAATTTTGAAAAGCTTGGCAATCCCTATTATACCAATTAAGATATTCAAGCGTCACAGTAGATTCCTAATCTCACCATGGTGAAAAACAGTTGTCAGTTATCGAAGCAAGAGTCTAGAACTGCAATAGCCACACACACACAGCTTGATTCTTTTCAATTCATTCAAAAATAATTTGTATTCATCAGCAAAAAGTGTATGCTAATTCATGGAATATTTTGTTATATTAAAGTTGTCGGTCTTTCTATTGTTTTTATTGCCAAACCATCACTATGTCTCCTTTCCTATATCTTTATTTTCTTTCTGTTATTACAGTACAGAAAGTGTTTACAGTGTACAGAAAGTGTTTACAGTGTACAAAAAGTGTTTACAGAAAGTGTTTTACTTTCTGTAAAAACAGTACCTAAAGATATGTAGAAAAAGAAAGCATTTTATTTCTGAATTGCACTTTTGATATGAGCAAACCCTGTTATACTCCTCATCAAATGCATTAGACCTACCATCCTGGCTTAGCAGAGGTGCTCTTGTTATCTATGTACAGGCTCCTCCTTAGAGTGAAATCTTCTCCACTAGAAACTACATAAAGAGATAGAAAATAATGTATTGTTTTCATTATTATGTACCTGATTTAAGTTTTATGTACAAAAAGTGTTTAGTATAATGGTCTAGTAATAAACAAAATGTCAGTGTGTCTTTGTCTTTTAATAGGGAAGAGGTAGATGGAGAGATGGAGATGTGGTACTACACTGCTTCACAATCTTCATGAATTTCTGTAGAGCTGAAGGAAACCATCTAGGCTACAGTATTTAACAATAAAGATCAATAGCACAGAGTCTCTATGATATACTGCATAGCTTCATACAGAAAGCGTTTTAACCTAAAGCTTTTTAACCAATTTTATAAAATTCTATGTGCATGTGTACTAAATTTTCTCCACTGTCTTGGTGTTTTAAAAGACTCTGGTAAATAGCATCACTGTCCAAAGAAAATAAAAATACTGGAGAAAACAAAAAATACCTAGTGGTTATACTTACTGAAATAAAAATGCTTATACTCTGAACATATGGGTCTTTAATGAACGTTTAAAAAACGCATTCTTTTGAAGTTTCAATACAGCACATTTTGAAAACTATTAGTTTTATGTACATATTTGGGTTTGCTTACATATCAAAATTTCCCCCACATTAATTAAAATTGGGCATCTTTTGGATTATTATTGCATATTCTTCTAGGATTTATTTAAAATGCCAAAATAATTTTATGTACAGAGTAATGACATTATTTAAAACAATGGGGAAAATACAACTTTGAATTTGTGAAGTTGGTTTTATCATTTCATTATATTGCAAGAGAAACAATAACTGATTATGCTAACAGTACCATCATGAGAGTTTTTAAATTTGTTTTAATCAATGAATAAGAATATTTTGTACTTGGTTATTATTAATACAGAAATGACTGTTTGTAATTTTGTTTGTTTCTTAGTAGGATATGTTTTTCATCTTCTCCCTAACAATCTTTTTAGTCTTCTTACTTAGTAATTGTTTTTCACCCTAAAATGCAATTGTTAAAGATAAAAATTAGTATTCTCTAATCTAAAAAACTTAAAAAATTACTGGAGGGGAATTAATTCCATCCAATTGAAAAAAATTATGTCTTTATTACAGATAACCACTGGAGAAGAAAATAGGGACACAGCATTAATAACAGGGAACTTAAAATAGCTTAAAAGCTTTCAGAGAATTTTTGAATTTATGAACAACAATACGATAAATGTTATATTAATGTTATAAAGGATGTGTTATACAGGTGTACATGTGGTCTCATTTTGTTTTAACGTGGTACTGTAGTACAAAATGGATTGTCGCAAGAAAAAATAATGTCATCAGAGGCCAAAAACATGAGCAATATTTCTGCAGGAAGAATGTTTCCACATCCAAACTGTGGTGGCGCAGGTCCAGGGTTTGCTGTGGCAGCACACAATGCTCAGGCCCACCAGGAGCTGAATGAATTCCTGGAGGACCTTGAGTTCGAGGCTGCGGTGCGGCAGGCAGAACTGGCCATTAAGCACATCATCTTTCCCAAGCCCCATCTACCAGGGCTCCAGCAGAAGCTACTTGTCAAGGACCCTCACGGGGTTCTGGAGGGTTACAATGGACTCATCCATCATTCTCTGAGTTGTGAGCCCATTGCTATTGCTTCTTTGTTGTTCATAGGCTGGGGTTCCAGGAGAGCAGAGACAGAGAAGACTGATAACTGAGGCCTCTTGCTAGCTGCTTTGGATAAGAAAATAATTCTGAAGACTTAACAATATGAATATATGCATTTTGCTTTTTTTGCCAATAAATAAAAGATCACTGTTGTCTTCAAATCCAAGAATGAAGAGCCCCTATGGGCAACTTAATCCTAAGTGGATCAAGTGGTTGCAGAAGCTGTGCCATCCCTGCTGTTTTGGCCATGGTTCATACCTTGTCCTCAACCAGGGTTACCTCTCAGAGGCAGAGGGTGACCTGGTGGACCGAAAACTAGAATGCAACATTGTACTCCTCACAAAGGTAGTATACCTGGCCAATAAGACATTCAACTATAGTGCCATTGACAGAGTGATGTCCAGGGGCAAGCAGCTTGTGCTAGAGAAAGTGTCAAAAGTTGGGCAGTGGTTTAACCCCATCGGGCAACCCACCAAAGGTTGGCTCATTCCAGCTTTTTGTTGAAGGCTATAAAGATGCAGACTATTGGGTGTGGCATTTTGAAGCAGAACCTCTTCCTGAGAACATTAACCAGCAACTACTCCTGCAGTTCCAGCCGCTGGTGGTGCTGGATCACATCATCTGCGACACTGACGGAGACAATGACAACTGGTAAATGTGACTGTCCAAAGGATAGATCTAGCTTTCAGCACACAGACTGGGTGATGGTGAAGGAGCCTGTTATCAAGGTGCCTGCCATAGACAGTGGGTGGCCTTCCCACAAAAGCAGCCTGACTCCTAGAGGGAATATCCTTTGCACTGGGCCTGGTTGCCCCGGACAAAAGTCCCATTCTCTTAGGAGTTCAAAGATCTGATCCTTCCAAAGATATCCAACCCAACTTCAAGGACTTGCAAGAGGACCTACGTGAACTCTTCAGGAAAGCTCCTGGGTTGAGTCTGGTGGCTCATGCCTGTAATCCCAGCACTTTGAGAGACAGATCACTTGAGCTCAGGAGTTGGAGACTAGCCTGGGCAAATGGGGAAACCCTGTCTCTACAAAAAAAAAAAAAAAAAGTAAAAATTATCCCGGTATCATGGTGCATGCCTGTAATCCCAGCTACTTGGGAGGCTGAGGAGGAAGGATTGCTTGAGCCCAGGAAGCGGAGGTTGCAGTGAGCCAAGATCAGGCAACTGCACTCTAGCCTGGGCAACAGAGCGAGACCTTGTCTCAAAAAAAAAAAAAAAAAATCTGGTTTTGACAAGGACCAGTTTGATAAGCAGGTTACTGTCATGCTGGGTCAGATCCTAAATCTGACTCAGGCCTTGAAAGACAAGAGTCCCCTGTACCTTGTTCAGATGCCACCTGTGGTTGTTGAGATGAGATGGCCCACTCCCATCAGTGGTTTTCTAGCGAATCCTACACACAGAGATTTCAGAGCTTCAAAAGTCAGAGGCAGGCAAAGGAAGCACTGTCTGACACTTGTGGGAGGAAGCCTGCAGAGTGGGGTTCAGGAAAATCCAGAGAAGCCAGTGGAGAGCAGCACCTTTAAAATCCCTCCCATTCTGCTTGCCACCACCCTCGGGTCTTTCCTACCCACAAGGAGAAGCACAGTCAGGAAGAGTGAGTGCTCCTTGGCCCTTCTTAGTGCCAGGGATGCCTGGGAAGAAGCATCTCCCTTCCAGCATCTGCTGGTGGCAGGATGGGACAGTCCCTTCCTTCCCTGACACCTTGCTCTACTGTAATTCTCTATTCTGCATCAGCAAAAGCAGACAAACAAGAAAACCAATGCTTGTAGCAGAGCCCCAGTTCCCCTCATGTCGGAAACCTTTAATCCAGGCCTAAATTAGCATAGATCCAGACACTCAGCTGCCTTGCTGTTGCTTACTCCCACGAGCCAAGACTGTGTCAGAGGGCAACTGGATGGCTCACAGTGCTGGAACAGACAGAAGCCACACCTTTCCTTTGGGTTTTTGCCAAGCCTTCTTCCCCTTCTCCCACTAGTGCTGTAGGGTGGCTGCAAACCTCTAAACAGTTCTCCCAGAAGGGAGGTTCTTGCTCTACACCTCCCAGTAGTTTTGCACACAATCATGGGGAGCTCTTTGCTCACTGCCATGCTGCAGCTTGTCTGGCTGTCAAGCAGAGGCAGAAAGAGCTAGTCTTAGCAATATATTTTAATAAGAAGTTGACTCCCAGCATGTAAAAGTGATCCACATGGCTTAAATGTATGCTGGGAGCTGTAAGTGCTCTATGGGTGAACTTATCCCGCCTTGCTTCCTGAGTCCCTGTTCCCAACCATCTAATTTGTTCCTTTTGTTTTAATTTTTTCCCCCAACTCTTTTGACCTAAGAGTTCAGTTTGTCTTCTGAGTGGGTGTCTGTGAGGGTTCTGGGGTGAGTCTTGGTTTACAAGAGGACAGGATATTAGTTATTGGATTTCTTTCTATGCTACCACTGCTGATTGGTGGAAGTAACAAGACTTGTATTCTGCCTCCTGCCTCCTAATTGGCAGATTCCCTTTACTCTCTGACTTGTCTCAGGCCAGTTTCTTCATGGCTTCTTGAGAAAGACAGGGCCCAAAAGAGAGAGGTCTACAAACTGTCCCCCAGTTCCTGCCCAGCCCAGTGCACATCTTCTTGCTTCCTTGTAACTTTTTCCCCTGCTACCCAACCCCACTTGCCAGGTGTTTGAGCCCTTTCTACACCAAACCAAAGAACGGCCTGAGGAGGAAGTAAAAAGGGTGCCATCTGTGGATGAGGGGCAGCTGTATTCATATGCCCTGTACTACTGAACACTTCACAGTTCTGGCACCTTGAGATTGGTTAATCAACTCAAAAAGAAACTGTCTTGAAGGTTTGAAGAACAACCAAAGAAAGGGAGCAAGGACTAGGGCTGTGTATCTTCTGCTTACCCAGCTTTGGAGCAGAGATGTGTCAGCTGGTCCAGGCTGGTCTCCTTCCAGTCCAGCCACCAGGAGTCTGCTTGTCACCTGGGATTACTGAGGTGGCTGGCAGAGAGAAGGCCATTCCATGAGTGCCACCCAGCTGACAAGAAGAGTTTCTGTGCACGCCCTATGGAAAAAGGCACAGCTCACCTGCCTTCCTCAGCCTTGACAATCCCATGCAGCTAACTTGGACCCTGGCCTTGGGAACAATGTTTGAGAGAATACCCGTGCCCTGACTGTAGGAGCCAGTAGGGGATCCAGGTGTGCATGGCTGTCTGTAGACATCTTTACACAAACCTGTTGGTAATGCTGCCCACTTGGTGCTCAAGAGAACCTTGGGGGTCTAACAGGGAATGTGGCTGCCTTACCCGGCCACATCCTCCATGCCAGATCTGCACATTGTCTTAATCCAGAGCAGCTCTGTGATCAGAAGGAAATTGGGCCCTATGTAAGGGGGAGCTGGCCCTGGGCCTAGCAGGCAAAAGAATGTGGGTGTCTTTTCCTGGCCTGTTTCCATTCTCCCTAGAAGCCTGTGCTTACGTTGCATTGAATGTGGACTCTGGAAGAGCCAGTGGTCCAGAGTGCCACAGAAGGCTTCTGGGTGGCACTTCATAGAACGGCATGGTCCCTCTGCCAGCCATAGGTCCTACCCCCAACATCAGGGAGTGGAGGTTGGGCTGTGAGAGTGCTACTTCCCCCTGTGTTGTTTTTCTGATGCACTGTAGAAATTATACATAATATATTTAAATCAATGAAAACGTATGAATAACAAATCCAATTCTGAAACAAAAAAAGAAATTTTTAATGATGAGTATCCTGGAATGGAAGGAAGACAAGAAAGAAAATGGAAACCTGACAGCATGTATATATTAGTCCATTTTCACACTGCTGTAAAGATACTACCTGAGACCAGGTTATTTATAAACAGAAAAGAGGTTTAATTAACTCACAGTTCTGCATGGCTGGGGAAACCTCAGGAAACTTACAGTCATGGTGGAAGGCGAAGGTGAAGCAAGGGCCTTCTTCACATATTAGCAGGAGAGAGAAAGACCGCAGGGGAAACTCCACTTTTAAAACCATGAGATCTAGTGAGAACCCTCTCACTATCAGGAGAACCACACGGGGAAAATCATCCACATGATCCAGTCGCCTCCAACCAAGCCGCCTTCCTCTACACCTTGGGATTACAATTCGTGATGAGATTTGGGTGGGAACACAGAGTTAGGCTCAGTCCAGGGACACCAGCTACAATGCAGTACCTTACTTATTAGCAAGATTTATGAAGAGAGCTATGAACACATCATAAACACCTTCAGAGTGGTTTCATCAAGCGAAGTATTCAGTACTATGATCAGGGTTTCCAAGGCCACCCTCTTTATTTACCTATAGAACTCAGATGAGACCTATTATACAGCCTGCCCACAAGGTTCTGTGTGACCTCTGCCTCTTTTTTTTTTTTTTTTTTTTTTTTAGGAGACGGAGTCTCGCTCTGTTACCCAGGCTGGAGTGCAGTGGCGTGATTTCAGCTCACTGCAAGCTGTGCCTCCCGGGTTCACGCCATTCTCCTGCCTCAGCCTTCTGAGTAGCTGGGACTACAGGTGCCCACCACCACCCCCAGCTAATTTTTTTTTTTTTTTTGCATTTTTAGTAGAGACAGGGTTTCACTGTGTTAGCCAGGATGGTCTCAATCTCCTGACCTCGTGATCCACCCGCCTCGGCCTCCCAAAGTGCTGGGATTACAGGTGTGAGCCACCACGCCCAGCCAACCTCTGCCTCTTAAACCCAAAACTGACCACACCAATGTGCAGGGATGCCATCCACTTTATATCAGCCGCAATGAGTGATATTACTCTATCCCTTCACTTTCTTGCTAAGCTATTAGTAAACATGGCTTTCTTTATTTGACTCCACAAGATGGTTGCAAATGAATTACAGTTCCCTTTCTTTTTGCTAGTGCATGACCTGCTGCACTCACCAACAGATATAACAGGAATTCCAGGTCTTTATCTGCCTGAGCTTGCCCAGGTCTTTGGTGCAGCAGACAAGGTAGCAGCGTGTGACCCACATACCCACTGCTCCCTAACTCCTGCAGCTGGTTTCCACCCACAGATGAACACAAAGGGAGTAAATGAGCAGATCTTGAGTATACAAATAAAGAATAGTAGCCACTTAGAACTGATCCTCTACATAATCAAGATATCAGTCCCTAGCGTACTTCACCACCAACAATATTGGTACCCAAGAGTTATTTAAGCACTCTGAGTAGTGCACTACCAAGTTTCATGAGTTTCAACCTTCTTCCACTGATACACATAGCAGAGGTTGAAAAAAATGATATTCATGGAAGGTTAAAGCAATACTAAAGAAAAATCAAAACTCTTCTTAAACCCAGTGATTCTAGAATGCTGCTTATAAGAGAAGGAATTTGATGAGGAGTTCAAAGAGACATCAGGAAAAGCTGCACATGTCATCTTCAATTGCTCCTTTACCACTCTCAAAATTTACATCCTTTCTTTTTTTTTTTGAGACAAAGTCTCACTCTGCTGTCCAGACTAAAGTGCAATGGCACAATTATATCTCACTGCAGACAAAAAACCTGGTATCAAGTGATCCTTCCACTTCAGCTTCTCAAGTAGCTAAGACTGTAGATGTACCACCATAACTGGGTAATCTTTTAATTTTATGTATTTATTCTTTTTTTAGAGATAGGGCCTTGCAATTTTGCACAGGCTGATCTCAAACTTTCAATCTCAAACAATCCTCCTACCTCAGTGTCTCAAAGTGCTGGGATTACAGGCATGAGCCACCACGCCAAGACTAGATTTGGCATCTCTTCTATCATTTTATTTCCAATCTAACATGGTTTCTGATACATGATAAGGACTTAATTAATAATAAATTGTTGTTTTGGAAGGAAATACAGTATATTCCCGCACCATACCAAAACACAAACACTCTCTCCCCCACCCCACACACATACACCCCATCCCCTGTCCCCTCACACACACCCATCCCCCCTCACCATACACAGACACACACACACACAAACACACACACACACAATTGTTGTGGGTAGAGTCAACTTATTATGACAAGAACTCAGAATATTTAAATATTTGGAAAACCAAAGAGGAAGATGCAGTGGAGTCACTGGCAATCAAATGCTGCTGGCCATTTATTGTGATTATCTTCTACCCTGGGTTGAAGATATTTCATTAATAGACCTTAATTATGCTAACAGCCATGTCTTTGTCTTCATTGTTTACTGTTCTCTTTGCTTTATGCTCCATCCGCTGAGAGGATTTTCTGTGACCGTTGACCTTATTGACCATATCGAAAGTTGGCATAGTGAGTATGCAGACCTTGGGAGAGGGCTACATGTTTATAAGAACAAGCCTGAGGACAGAACTAATAGGAGATATATATAATGAAGGGGTGTTTATTAAGTATCAACTTACATGATCACAAGATCCCATAATAGGCTATCTGCAAGCTGAGGAGAAAGGACAGACTGTCCGAATCCCAAAACTAAAGAACCTGGAGTCTGATGTTTGACGGCAGGAAGCACCCAGCATGGGAGAAAGATGTAGGCTGGGAGGTGAGGCCCATCTCTCCTTTTCACATTTTTCTGCCTGCATTATATTTGCTGGCAGTTGATTAGATTGTGTCCCCCAGATTAAGGGTGGATCTGCCTTCCCCAGCTCACTGACTCATGTGAATCTCTTTTGGCAACACCCTCACAGACACACCCAGGATCAATACTTTGTATCCTTCAATCCAATCAAGTTGACACTCAGTATTAACCATCACACAGAACATGGAAGTTTTTTGTTTGTTTCTTTTGTTCATTCATTCATTTATTAAATCATTCATTTTGAAGAGAGGCTTTTGGTTCACATTGACAGAATATTATTATTATGGAATGTTGGTTCAATGTATGCAAATCAATAACTGTGACTCATCACATAAACAGAACTGACTGAAAAAACAAACAAAAATAATGATCAAATCAATAGATGCAGAAAAGGGCTTTGATAAAATTCAACATCGCTTTGTGTTAAAAACCCTCAACAAACTAGGCACTGAAGGAATATACCTAAAATTAATGAGAGCCATCTATGACAAACCCACAGCCAATCGTATGAACAGGCTAAAGTGGGAAGCATTCCCCTTGAGAACCTAAACAAAGCAGGGATGTCCACTCTTACCTCTCCTATTTAACATAGTACTGGAAGTCCTAGCCAGAGCAATCAGGAAAGACAAAAAAATAAAAGGTATCCAAATAGAAACATAGGAAGTCAAATTATGCCTGTTTGCAGGTAACATGATTTTTTTTTTTTTTTTTTTTTTGAGACAGAGTCTCCCAGGCTGGAGTGCAGTGGCATGATCTCTGCTCACAGCAAGCTCCGCCTCCTGGGTTCATGCCATTCTCCTGCCTCAGCCTCCCAAGTAGTGGGGACTACAGGTGCCCGCCACCATGCCTGGCTAATTTTTGTATTTTTAGTAGAGACAGGGTTTCATCGTGTTAGCCAGGATGGTCTCGATCTCCAGACCTCGTGATCTGCCAGCCTTGACCTCTCAAAGTGCTGGGATTACAGGTGTGAGCCAACATGATTTTATACCTAGAAAACTCCATAGTCCCTGCCCAAAAGCTCCTAGATCTGATAAACAACTTCAGCAAGGTTTCAGGATACAAAATAAATGTACAAAAATCAGTAGCATTTCTATATACCAACAGCATCCAAGCTGAGTACCAAATCAAGAACGCAATCCCATTCACAATAGCCACAAAAAGAATAAAATACCTAGGAAACCTAGGAATACAGTTAACTGGGGAGGTGAAAGAGCTCTACAATGAGAATTACAAAACATTGCTGAAAGAAATCAGAGATGACATAGACAAATGGAAAAACATTCTATGCTCATGGATAGGAAGAATCAATATTGCCAAAATGGCTATACTGTTCAAAGCAATTTCAATGCTATTTCTAACAAACTACCAATGACATTCTTCACAGAATTAGAAAAAAAAATTCTAAAATTTATATATGGAATCAAAAAAGAGCCTAAATAGCCAAAGCAATTCTCAGCTAAAAAAAACAAAAAAACAAACGAAAAAAAAAAAAAAAAAAAAAAACTTGGAGGCAACATGTGACTTGACTTCAAACCATACTACAAGGCTATAATAACCAAAACAACAAGGATGGTACTGGTACAAAAACTGACATGTAGACAAGTGCAACAGGTTAGAGAAACCAAACAAACAAACAAAAAAGACTGCATATACACAACCATCTTACCTTCAACAAAGTCAACAAAAACATGCAATGGGGAAACAACTCCCTATTCAGTAGATGGTGCTGGCATAACTGGCTAGTCATATGTAGAAGATTGAAACTGTGCCCCTTCCTTACATAATATACAAAAATCAACTCAAGCTGAATTAAAGAGTTAAATTTAAAATCTAAGAGGATAAAAACCCTTGAAGAAAACCTAGGAAATACCATTCTGGACACAAGTCTTGACAAATATTTCATGACAAAGATGCCAGATTCAATTGCAACAAAAACAAGTGGGACCTAATTAAACTAAAGAGTTTCTCCACAGCAAAATCAACTATCAACAGAATAAAGAGACAGCCTACAGAATGGGAGAAAATGTTTGCAAACTGTCCATCTAACAAAGCCCTAATATTTGGAATCTATAAGAAATTTAAACAAATTAACAACAAAAAAAATCCTATTGTATAGTGGGCAAAAGACAAGAACAGACATGTCTCAAAAGACATACAGACTAGTCTGTTTTCTTCCAATCAGTCCCAACTGATTGTCTGCACACCCGGTTATTTTCTATACATAGTATCAATCATTTTTTACTTCTTTATTTTTTCATACACCAACAACTTATGAAAAACTGCTCAACACCACTAATTTTTAGAGAAATGGAAATCAAAACCACAGTGAGATACCATCTCACACCATTCAGACTGAATGTTATTAAAATGTCAAAAGTAACATATGCTGGAGGATTGCTGAGAAAAATAATGTTTATATACTGCTGGTGGAAATGGAAATTAGTTCAGTCACTGTAAAAAGCAGTTTGGTGATTTCTCAAAGAACTTAAAACAGAACTACAATTCAACCCAGGAATCTCATAATTGGGTATATACACAGAAGCATGTATACTGCTTTGCTATGATCACATGCACATGTATTTTAATCACAGCACTATTCACAATAGCAAAGACATGGAATCAACCTAAATGCCCATCAATGGTTGAGTAGATAAAGAAAATAATGTGCATATAAGACCATGGAATACTATACAGCCATAACAAAGGAAGTGATCGTGACCTTTACAGTAACATGGATGGAGCCACAAGCCATTATCCTAAGTGAACTAACACAAGAGCAGAAAACCAAATACAGCAGAAGCCAACCATAGACACTGGGACCTACTTGAGGGTGAAGGATGGAAGGAGAGTGAAGATTGAAAAATTATCTATTGGTTACTATGCTAATTACCTGGGTGATGAAATAATCTGTACACCAAACCTCCATGACAGGCAATTTACCTATATAACAAACCTGCACATGTACTTCTGAAACTAACATAAAGGTTAAAAAATGTTAGAAATTACACTCTGCTCATTTCCAGGCTCAGACCTTAAGAAACTTGAGAATCTTTAAGAATTGTGCACATACAGGCTTATTTTCCCTCATGTTCTTATGTTAAATTTCAATTACAGAGCTACATGGATATGTTCACTTTATGAAAATTTTATCTGTACACTTTAGCTTTGCTCAATTTCCTGTATATGCATGATAATCGGAAAAATTTCAATTAGAATTAAACAGTTGAATAAAGTTTGACAATTATGTGAAAAATTCAGAAAAGTAAAAATCTAGCTCATATATGTTATATATATAACATAGCATAGTATATTATCTATATACCATAGTTATCAATAGTATCAATAATTTTTCCCCAATTATGTAAAAAATTCAGAAAAATAAAGTAATATAGCGCGCACACACACACACACACACACACACACACACACACACACACAGACACATATATAATGTCCACAGATTTGCAGTTTGTCTGGAGCATCTCTGCTTCAGGCTTATCAGGTAGTTGGGTTGAGCTGCAGGCTGAGTTAGATTCAGGTTTTTTCAATGCATCTTCATTTTCCTTGGACTAGCAGTTACCCAAATCATGTTATTCTCCTCACAGGTGGCAGATATCTAAGAAGTCAGGACAAACTATGCAAACACATGTGTAGACTCTGTTCATATAATATCTGCTACTGTTTATTATATTGTCTAACTCAAGCTCAAAGTTCATGGGGATAGGGACACAGACTTAACCCACTTTATTAAAAGGCACTGGAAGATCACTTAGAGAAGGCAAGAAGAATCAGAATGTTAATCAATGTAACCACAAGGCTACATAGGATATTATAGTAATAGGAGATGGGTTTAAATGAGTCATGATTGTCAATGATGTAGCAATGTGTGGAGAATTGGAAAGTATAGATTTTTGTTAATACTTACTCCTGTGGGCTGGGTGTGGTGGCTTATGCCCATAATTCCAGCACTTTGGGAGGCTGAGATGAGAGCATCACTTGAGTCCAGGAGTTCCAGACCAGCTTGGTCAACATAGTGGGACCCTGTCTCTAAAAAATAAATAAGAAAAGGAAAAGAAAAAAAAAAACATACTCCTGTGAACTATATTTAAAACATTGCATCTCCTATTCCTGAGACATGAAGTGCCTTTCAAGGCTTATATAATATTACCTGTGATACTCTGGTCTGTTTTCACTTATTACACCAGTAAACCCATAAGGGTCATGTTTGCTAAGTGGTGACTCAGTACCATACCCCGTCCTTAAACATATCTTATATCAAAGCAACAAATTTGCTCAACATGGTGTAGCAATTAGTTGTAATAGGAATAGATGAGACAAAAGAGTGTTTTGTATGCTTCAATTTTGTTTTGCTGGGGTGGGAAGAATAAAAATAAAATATTTGGTTTTGGACATATTGAGTTTGCAAGTGCTATATGACAAAATGAAAGAAGACATTATATTTAATATTAGAAAAAAAGATCAAATAATCAGGAGAGGTATGAAAAAAAAATAAATGAGTTGAAGGATAGATAGAAATATTTATCTCTCCAAAGACTGTTTTCTTAATTTCAAAGTAAAAATCAACATATTGTTTTTACTCCAACCAAATAGACACTACACAAAGGATAAAAACTCACCAGAGAAAATTGAAATGAAAGCATTGGTAATACCCTTTCCTTTCCCGCCTTGTCTAGTGATAGTGAGGATGAGTAGGAATAATCTAATGGAGATTAAGGGTGTCTGGTTCTATCATTCCAGAAAGAGTACAGGACACACTTACGGCAAAGAAAGTAAGTATGGAATCCCGTCAGCCTACAGGTCGTTGAGAAAATTATTTGCATTGATTAGTTCAGGGATATAGAGAAATTCTGCCATATTTCTATGCAATAATTTCTAGTCTACAAAAGAGCAAAATAGAGAACTTAAGTATCGGGCTCATTTTATTAGATAGTTGTAAAGGAGGGCAAATGGACCTTCCTTTTTATGAAGTTAAATGAATGTTGTTATGACATTGTTGAAAGTGGGATAGCATCCCTCTACACCTTATTTGATACACTAATTCTTCCAAATTATGTTAGCAAATGCCAATAAAAATCTTATAATTCAAATATATGATTTCTGCACATATTAAAATTATTACACTATAACAAAGTTACACCAACTATTTTATAACTTAAGACATTCTGATTTAATATATTAGATAATTTGTTGATTAAAGAAAAAGTCTCCTTAAATTTGGAGAAATTAGAAAACCCTCTCTCACCATGAGAACTTTTTCCACCTAAACAGGAAATGATAAGAAAATGGGTGATTTTTAGAGTCCAGAAAATAAGATAATATTTTTCAAGGATAAAATATACTCAAAATTTTGTAAACATTCTTATTTACAGCAAAGAAAAATAAGCAAAATTGTTAACAATGGATAAACTAGGATTTACACACACACACACACACACAGGCACACACACATACACACAGGGGTAATCAATAATGCCAAATGAAGTTAAGAGGTCAAGTGGATTTAGGATTAAAAATAATTCATGAAATCTGGTAATTACTAAATAATAAGTGATCATTGAAAGAAAATGTTTATTAGAACAGTGTTTCTAGAAATTAGATTATGACAGTTTGATGAGACGATGGGAGGTGAATAAATGAAGGCTATGATGTCAATTTTCAATAATATTGGTTCTTTCTGTCTAGAATATGCTTCTCCTATTGTTCTTCCTAGGAAAGTTTTACTCATAAATCAAAACTCAGAGGAAAATGGAGTGAAGAATGTATGTGTCCCTGATATATGTATACGTGTGTATGTGTGTGTTTGTATATATGTTTATGTGTGTATATATACACATGTATATATGTATATGTATTTGTATACACACATATGTATATTTCACTTGTATGTAATCGTATATATCTAGATTAAGCTAGACATAAGCTCATACTGATGTCTCAGTCTGCAATACATTACCTCATAGTTCATTCTACTCTTCTCCTCTCTCTTATCTGTAACCTTCCGCTCAAATAGTGAGAGACATATCTCCTGCAATCTATAATCAATTTACTCAATTGTTCATATTCTATATATATGTCTAGCTGTAACAGACTTACAACATGTAAATCTTTGGTAAGCTACTTTATCAAGTATATTACAGTACCTATGTACAGTTTCTTTTGTTTCTGGCCTTTTAGACTCCTCTCATTTATAAAGTTACTTAAGTCAGCACCTTTTCCCTCTACCTCCTTCAGTGAGGATGTTTCATAAATTTGTAATATAGTTAGATCATTTTGTCAGTCAACATTCCATCCTGGGATTACACTAAGCTCCTGCATGTATTTTTAAATTCCATACTTTAAGTTTCACTGCTTGTAATGAAAGTCCTATAGGTTCTAAAAAGTCCATCTTTGCTGACCAGTATTGTCTCAATAAAATAGATTATATTGTGTGCCGTGAGAGAGGATTACCTGGGTTGAAGATATGGTTGAAGATTTGAAGTTAGTTTTGAAAGTTTAGAATAGCTGCTACGTGAATAAGGAAAGGGGGCTGAGAAAGAAAGGTCAAACAAAGAAAAATTGCTGAGTTGCTTCAGTGCTTAAGCAAAGCTGCTATCGTAAATGTATAATAGATATAATTAAAGAGAACATGAGATTTTTCCAGCAGCACTTCTCAGCCCAGGGAAAAGTGAGATGATTAGATTGGTCAACATTTTGGCATTGCCAAGGAGAGGTCATCGGCAGAAGGTGAAGGGGACTGAATAGACGCAAAGTAGTAGGGAGAAAGTCACTGAGATGATTAACCATGAGATTGGTCCAGGATGGCCTGGGAGGGAAATGAAGTCAGATGGGTTCTATATTCTAATAGATTAAGAAGAGCTCAGTGATTAGAGGTCAGGGATGACTGTAACAGCAGGTTTGACTAAGTGGAAGAGCTGAGATTACAGGAAACGTGCTGGTTAGGGGGTAATTTCCGACTTCAGGAATACGATTTATCAATATAGAGTTTCAACCCACTGATTTTAACGAGAAGGAAAAAGCATATGTTTGCATAATAAGGAGACAAACAGAACATCTCAGTCTTCATAACAATTGAATTTGGGAAACATAAACTTGATTTATCACTCATTTAGTTTTGATTATAACTACACTGTTAAGCCTAAAAGCTGTAAATCAACTTCTTGAATAGATTTGTTAGTGACTGCAATTAATTAAAGCTAATTCAAATATACTTTATAAAATAATCAGAGGTTAAAACTTATATTTAAATTTAGTAATTAATTGATGCATGGCTAGTGTTCCTATATAAATCTTTCTGGGTTTTAACTTTAGACAGATACATAAATATGTCAGTTATTTGCACACTGACTGTTCCAAATCTCAAGTCCTGAAAAGTATTAACCTTTGATTCATCTTGATTTCTGCTAAAGAATGTAAAGAACTTTAGATGAATTATTACCTATTAAAGATAGGAATCATGATTAAAAAATTAATGAATGCTTTTTGCAATCCAAAACTGAAAAATTAAGTTATTTAAAAGAAACCTCTTCTAAAAAAATTTTTTTTTCAATTAAATAGCTCAGTGAGCTTCTCAAAAAATCTGTATCATCTCTATCTGTGATTTTGGTTGCATTTATGCCTTTGTATGCATGAAATTCTATTTACTTACATTAAGTTAAGCTTCTTGAATTTGTGTCTTTACTACCATTTTTGGCTGAAAATAATACACAGATTTCATTTATTCTTGGATGATTATAATAATGATAAGCAGATAGCAATTAAAAATGAAAGAAAACGTTCTCAATTATTATTACTAATGCACTGAATTTACATTACATTACGAATAACATTTTTACAAGATTTACTTGACCTTTAAGGTTTTGTGCATTCTAGTTATTACCTTTAAAATAACCAAGAATATCTGAAATTTTGGCAATGCTGTATGGTAGAACATGAAACTGTTGGCAAAACTGCCTACATATAGTTCCGTAGAGTCGGAGCTTTTCCATATGGAAGATGGCTTCATAAAACCTCCCCACACTGAATATGCACTTTGTCTTGTATTTTCAGATTCTAGATTAATTTGCACAATTAGTAATCATACTGACTGAAAGGATTATAATTTACCATAAAGAGTTTACCAACTGAAATACATTAATTCTTCTATATGTAAGCATATCACAATGTTAACAACATCAGTGATTAAATAATTGATGGTGCTAGCATTAGTAGGAATGATTTTATTTATACTATTTTCACATTTTAAACAAGTCTAGATGCTCCTTCATTACAGTGTGTATCTGTTAGCTCAAGACATTTGGTTTAAGACCAATGTTTTCACAGACAAAAAATGTTAAAATAGAACATGAAATGACTACAATGAGTAGCACAAAGAGACAAATCAGAAGGTTGTACAATGATGTCATATCTAGAGTGAAATTATTTCTTGGTGTTTTGCTTAAACTGTAGAAGTGACGTTATTATTTAAGAATTCTGCAAGACCTTTTCCCTCATTTTAAAAGCAGAGTATTACCTTATAAGAAATATGTAGCTTAAAAGACTGCTAACTAAAGCACATTTGAATAGCCAATACCATGAAAGATTTGTGAGAATTGTGTTTCCATTTTTAAGGAACCACTCCTGAAAATAGGTTTCAAGTTCGCAGCCATCAAGAAGAAATGTGTTTGGGCATATAGAAAGCGCTCTTTACAGATCTGTTATACTCGGGAACTTTGAAGGTTATTTGAATGGCTGAAGAAAGCTGTCAAACAGATTATTTAAACTTTACAAGTTATAAATTCAGGAGAAATCAGTGGATATAGGGTACAACTCTAGGGGACCATTGATACTTTTTGAGTTTGCTGATTCAATTTGGTGGTTTAATATTGTGTGTTTAAGAAGTGTTGGTCCAGAAAATCAGGCCAATGATAAAGTAATTTAACACTTAATGATTGCCTTTCAATGTGTATTTAGAAGGTATACAACTCTAAAATAGAAAAATGGCATTGTTTCCATCAGGAATTAAAACTCATTTCCTAGTAACATCCACAACAGTAAATTCTCAATTTGCTGGAACCAAAATTTCCGGAAACCAAATTTAATTTCTTGGCACTCAGCATTAGGATAGTCATGCACATCAAAAGAAAATGGGATTAGTCCAAAAACTGTTTAGTGTTTAACTGCCTTCAAAAACATTTAGCCTTCTCATCAGGTCTGTATGTACATGGTTATATAATGAAAACAACCGCTCAGTTCACTCCCTTTTCCTCCCCAATAAACTAAGAAAATTGATATTAGGCACGTATCATAATAAAATGGACATGAGAAACAAAAATAGAAAACCTCAAAGTTATACACCTACTGTGTACAATGGAGTGTGCTAAGTATTTTTAGGCATTTTAGATTTCACAGAATATAGATTTTTTCTCAAGCAACCTAAGAGATTAGATGGACAAGAAAAAATCCATATATTAATAATATAACTTAAGGTTGAAAATTATAAATGCTGTAAAAGGTAAAGGTAAACTAGTATCTAATTTCTGAGATGAAAAAAGTTATTTTTGTAGAGGGCTGCAGGAGGTTTTCTACACCAAGTCTCATTTACTATGGCCTTCAAATAAGTATTATGTTGATACATGGTGAGCAGAAGAAAATATACTACAGAGAGTGAATAGTAAGAGCAAAGATTTTTAAAATCAGGGCGCTCTATGGAAATACATCACTCGTGGTTAAATAAATACCTGTTGAGTCGGTTGGATCAAGATTCAATATCCTTTTTCAATTTACAAGCTGTATAATGCTGGATCAATTATTTACTCTGCTCATCTGCAGAAATTGATACAATAATAATAACACTTTTGTTATGGTTTGTTTTCAGGACAATGAGAAAATACATATAAAATTCCTGGTATATCTATTATTATCATTTTCAATATATATTTTGCATTGTGAAGTTTTTCAAAAAGTTACAGTTTAATCTATGTTTCAGCATTTATGTTGCTGTCCCATGAAATGGCTAATATGGATTTGTTAATCTCAATTGGTATACTCTTATCTAATAAGTAAGTTAGAAAAACAACTTTGATGGTGTTGCCAAGTATTTAATATTTAGATTTCAACATGTGTAAGTAATGATGTCTAACACATATGGTGCCCTGTGTGCCAGACAATGTATTTTACATGTGTTGACTGAATGAATCTTTACAATAACCCTATCAGGGAGGTACCAATATATCCCCATTTTATAAATGAGAATAAGAAAGTGAGTTCATGCTTCTAGATCCACTAATGTGTATGATAAACAACCCTAAGAACAAGGAATATAGAATTTACCTTGCCTTATTACACAACTAGGAAATCCCTAGGAAGATACAGAATTAGTCGGTGTAATGTGGATTAGTTATTTGTACGATTTAAAAGAGCATGATGCAAGCAACTTCATTTAATGAATTCTGCAGATATTTACTGGATACTTCTATGGACATAATACTACACTAGGCACTCTGAAAGGTGCAACAATAATTAAGTTTGTCTCAGTCTGTTTAGGAAGCCCTCTATTTACATGCCTTTCTTTACCAAATTGCCATAATAGAGACATAGGTGTGGTGCTACCTGAGCAAATGTAAGAAAAATATAAATTCTGCTCTGTTTTAATCATACAGAACAATATAAGGAAAAAAATGTATTTGAACTAGACCTTGAAGGATAACTGAGAACTTGTAAAGAACAGCCTAATCAGAGGGAATAGAATTAGCAGAAGTATGGAATATGAATAAAATGGTTACTACAGAAAGATGTAGGGTTAGATGTGGCTGTAAGTTAATGAGGAAGATTGTAGAGGCTTTTGGAAACCTTGCAAATCTGATACTTTCCTGCAGGTAATCAAGATCTAAGAAAAGCCACTCAATACCCCTTATATAACTACATATAAATTATCTTTATATTACAGAGCAGTAACTCTGGTGGCTTTATAAATGACAGGAGAAAAAGGAATTGTGAGAAATATTTCAGCCATCATTTCACAAATCAAGAAAAGAGATGATGAGGATCTGCTCTCGGAAAATGGCTTGAGAAACAAGTTGATGTTACAGTGATATTTAGGGTGTGATAGGGCATTGGAATCTGCAATGATACCAAATATTTCAAAACCATGTAACCGGGAGGAAAGGGTCAAACAAGGAATATGGAAAGGGTATCTGTTGGATGAAGTTGGGTGAGTATAATAATAGCAGGATAATATTTATTATAGTAAATAAATATATATGTGTCTATAAAGTATACTCAAGCATCTTGATCAGTAAAATTTGGGAAAGATGAATACAAGGAATTGTAAATAAGCCAGATGGCCTTGAATAAAATAAGAATATGCTAAGATCGAGAAAGATTGAATAGCATAGTTGTCATATAAAAGCCAGGTAAAAAGAGTGTCCAACAACATTTTGATCAGTAATGAATCGGCCAGTAATGAATCCCCTCAGAGGTCTCAACTGGCCCCTATTTTTAGGAAGATGAAACTTCTGTCTGCTCCATAAATTATGAGATGACAAGGCCTAGTAAATCGTAAAGTGGTGTGAGACATTTAGTAACAAGGACTTGATAGAAACAGAGGGCAAAAAAAGGGCACTAGCTAAGGAGTTACAGGCCATAGACTTTGTTTTATATATACTAGGCTCCCAAGAGTATTTTTTGGCTCCTTTTCTGAGCAAAAAAAGGGCACTAGCTGAGGAGTTACAGGCCAGAGACTTTGTTTTATATATACTAGGCTCCCAGGAGTATTTTTGATTGTAGGTAAGGCTATTTCTGGTGATCAACTCCCTGGGAAAATAAGGACACTCAAAGTGTAATAAAATAAAAGCATTCTCTGCTTATTATTTCCAATTGTTTCTAAGAAGATGGCTGACTACATATGAGGAACCTAGAAAATAATCAATCCAGAATTAATTAATCACGAATACTGTTAGTGGCATACTAAAGGCAGGTGTCTGGCATTGTTCTTTGTGTATTAGAGGTATCATCTCTTGTATTCATTACATAAACCTTAGAAATAAGTATGGATTCATTTTCTACAGTGGGATTCTGGTCTACTAATTAAGCAGTCATGTACTCATACTCATCACACACACAGCAAGTATTTTATTTTTCTTCTATCAATTGTGCATAACTTTTTAAAATTTTTATTTCCATAGGTTTTTGGGGAACAGGAGGTATTTAGTTACATGAATAATTTCTTTTGTGGTGATTTGTGAGATTTCGGTGCACCCATCACCCAAGTAGTATACACTGAACCCAATTTGTAGCCTTTTATCTCTCACCCCCTTCCCACCTCTTTCTCCCAGAGTCCCCAAAGTCCATTCTTATGCCTTTGCATCCGATAGCTTAGCTTCCACTTATGAGTGAGAACATACGATGTTTGGTTTTCCATTCCTGAGTTACTTCACATAAAATAATAGTCTCCAATCCCATCCAAGTTGCTGTGAATACCATTATTTCATTCCTTTTTATTGCTGAGTAGTATTCCATATATATACATATACACACATATATCTATATATATCTATAGATATATATAGATATATGTGCGCCACAGTTTCTTTATCCACTTGTTGATTGATGGGCTTTTGGGCTGGTTGCATATTTTTACAATTGTGAATTGTGCTGTTATAAACATGCATGTGTAAGTATCATTTTCATATAATGACTTCTTTTCCTCTGCATAGATACCCAGTAGTGGGACTGCTGGATCAAATGGTAGTTCTACTTTTAGTTCTTTAAGGAATCTCCACACTGTTTTTCATACAGGCTGTACTAGTTTACATTCCCAATAGCAGTGTAGAAGTGTTCAAAAATGACCATACTACCAAAAGCAATCTACAAATTCAAGGCAATTCTCACCAAAATACCAGCATCATTCTTCACAGACCTAGAAAACAAAATCCTAAAATTCATATGAAACCAAAAAAGAGCCAGCATAGCCAAAGCAAGACTAAGAAAAAAGAACAAATCTGGAGGCACCACAGCACACACCAGTGGAACAGAATAGAGAACCCAGAAATAAACTCAAACACTTACAACCAATTTATCTTTGACAAAGCAAACAAAAACATAAAGTAGGGAAAGGATACCCTATTCAACAAATGGTGCTGGGATAATTAGCAAGCCATATGTAGGAGAATGAAACTGTATCCTCATCTCTCACTTTATAAAAAATCAGCTCAAGATGGATCATGGACTTAAATCTAAGACCTGAAACTATAAAAATTTTAGAAGGTAACATCAGAAAAGTCTTTCTAGACATTGGCTTAGGCAAAGATTTCATGACCAAGAGCCAAGAGCAAATGCAACAAAAACAATAATAAGTAGGTGGGACTTAACTAAAAGAAAGAGCTTTTGCACAGCAAAAGAATAGTCAGCAGAGTAAACAGACAACCCACAGAGGGGGAGAAAATCTTCACAATCTATACATTCGACAAAGGAATCTACAAGGAAGTCAAAACAAATTAGCAAGAAAAAGACAAACAACCTGATCAAATAGTGGGCTAAGGATGTGAATAGACAATTTTCAAAAGAAGATATGCAAATGGCCAACAAACATATGAAAAAATGCTCAACATTACTAATGATCAGGGAAATGCAAATCAAAACTGCAATGTGATACCACCTTACTCCTGCAAGAATGGCCATGATCAAAAAATCAAAAGATAATAGATGTTGGTGTGGATGCAGTGAAAATGTAACACAACAAGTATTTTAATTTATTTTATTCTAATTCAATTTTTATTTTTAATTTTTGTGGATATGTAATAGGTACAAATATTTGTGAGATATTTTTGTATAGGCACGTAATGTGTAATAATCACATCATGGAAAATTGGATATCCATTCCATCAAGCATTTATCATTTGTGTTACAAATCATCTAATTATACTCTTTTGGTTATTTTTAAATGTACAATTAAATAATTATTGACTAGAATCACCCTGTTGAGCTATCAACTACCAAGTATTACTTATTATTTCTTTTTCCTTTGTACCCATTAACCATTTACACCTCCCCTCTACTTCCCCACTACTCTTCCCAGTCTCTGATGACTATCTTTCTACTCTCTATCTCTGTGAGTACAATTGTTTTAATTTTTAGCTCTGACAAATAAGTGAAAACGTATTTGTCTTTCAGTGCCTGACTTACTGCATTTAACATAATGACCTCCAGTTCCATCTATATTATTGTAAATGATAGGATCTCATTATTTTTTTTTTGGCTAAATAGTACTTCATTGTGTATAAGTAGCACAGTTTCATTTTAAACATTTTTTATTTATTTCTCACTCTGCCTTCTGGCGCTGAAGGTACCACATTTTCTTTAACCAGTCATCTGTTGATGGACACTTAGATTGCTTCCAAATCTTGGCTATTGTGAATAGTGCTGCAATAAACATAGCAGTGCAGATCTCTTCAATATAATGACTTCCTTTCTTTGGGGCATATACCCTGCAGTAGGATTCTGAATCATACGGAGCCTCAATTTTTAGTGTTTTTAGAAACCTTCAACTTGTTCTTCATAGTGGTTGTACTCATTTGCATTCCCATCAAAGGTTCCCTTTCTACATTTGCTATTGCCTGTCTTTTGAATAAAAGCCATTTTAACTGGAGTAAGATAATATCTCACTGTGGTCTTGATTTGCATTTCTGTGACAATCAATTATGTTGAGCACCTTTTCATATGCCTGTTTGCCACTTGTATTTTTTTCTTTTGAGAAAGGTCTACTCAAATATTTCATCTACTTTTTTTTTTTTCTTGTGATAGAATCTCACTCTCACTCTATAACCCAGGCTGGAGTGCAGTAGCATGATCTCGGCTCGCTGCAACCTCCGCCTCCTGGGTTCAAGAGATTCTTGTGCCTCAGCCTCCTGAGTAGCTGAGATTACAGATATGCACCACCATGTCCAGCTAACTTTTGTATCTTTGGTAGAGACAGGGTTTCACCATGTTGGCCAGGCTGGCCTCAAACTTTTGACCTCAAGTGATGTGCCTGTTTCAGCCTCCCAAAATGCTGAGAATATAGGCATAAACCATGAAGCCTGGCACTTTTGCCTGCCTTTTAATCAGACCTTTAAAAATTTTCCTGTAGAGTTTGAGCTCCTTACATATTCTGGTTCTTAATTCCTTGTCAGATAGTAGTAGTTTGAAAATACTTTTCCCATTCTGTGGGTTGTCTCTTCATTTTGTTAATTGTTTCCTTTGCTGTGCAGAAGTTTTTTAGCTTGATATTATCCTATTTGTCCATTTTTCTGGCTCTGTGTCCCTACTCAAATCTCTTCTTGAATTGTAATCTGAATTGTAATCCCTACATGTTGGGGGAGGGACCCTGTGGGAGGTGATTGAATCATGGGGGCAGTTCACCTGTGCTATTCTTGTGACACTGAGTGAATTCTCATGAGATCTGATGGTTTTGTGAGGGGTTTTTCCCCACCTTGCTCTGCACTTCTTTCATTCTTCTCCTTCTTACTGCCATGTGAAGAAGGACGTGTTTGCTTCCCCTTCCATGATGATTGTAAGTTTTCTGAGGCCTCCCTGTTCTACAGAACTGTGAGTCAATTAAACCTCTTTCCTTTGTTAATTACCTAGTCTTGGATATTTATTCATAGCAGTATAAGAATGGGCTAATACAGTAAATTGGTACTGGTAGAGTGGGGTGCTGATATAAGGATACCCCAAAATGTGGAAGCAACTTTGGAACAGTTTAGAGGACTTAGAAAAAGACAAGAAAATATGGGAAATTTTGGAACTTCCTAGAGACTTGGAGGGCTCAGAAGACAGGAAAATGTGGGAAAGTCTGGAACTTCCTAGAGACTTATTGAATGGCTTTGACCAAAATCCTCATAGTGATATGGACAACGAAATCTAGGCCAACCTGGCCTCAGATGGAGATGAGGGATTTTTTGAGACCTGGAGCAAAGGTGACTCGCTTTAGCAAAGAGACTGGTGGCTTTTTGCCCCTGCCTTAGAGATCTGTGGAACTTTGAACTTGAGGGAGATGCTTTGGGGTATCTGGTAGAAGAAATTTCTAAGCAGCAAAGTGTTTCAAGGATGCAAAGCATAAAATCTTAGAAAATGTGAAGCCTGATAATGCCACAGAAAAGAAAAACTCATTTTCTGGGGAGAAATTCAAGCCAGCTGCAGAAATTCGCATACTTAACAAGGAGCCAAATGTTAATCACCAAGAAAATGGGAAAATGTCTCCAGGGCATATCAGAGACCTCCACAGCATTCTCTCCCATCACAGGCCCAGAGACCTAGGAGAGAAAAGTAGTTTCCTGGGCAGTGTCCAGGGACCCCCTGCTGTGTGCAGCCTTGGGACTGGTCTCAGCTGCTCTAGCCATTGCTAAAAGGGGCCAAGGTGTAGCTCAGGATGTTGTTTCAGAAGCTGCAAGCCCCTAGCCTTGAGAGCGTCCATGTGGCATTGGTCTTACACGTGCACAGAAGATAAGAATTGAGGTTTGGGAACCTCCGTCTAGATTTTAGAGGATGTATGGAAATGCCTGGATGTCCAGGCAGAAGTCAGCTGCAGGGGCAGAGCCCTCATGGAGAACCTCTGCTAGGGCAGTGCAGAAGGAAAATGTGGGTTCAGAGCCCCCACACAGGGTCCCTATTGGGGCACTGCCTAGTGGAGCTGTGAAAAGAGGACCACAGTCCTCCAGACCCCAGAGCAGTAGATCCCCTAACAGTTTGCACAGTTTCCAGGTGGAAAAGCCACAGACACTCAAAGCCATACATAAGAGCAGGGCTGGAGCTGCCCAAGACCATCAGGGTCCACCTCTTGCATTAGTGTGACCTGGATGTGAGATCATTTTGCAACTTTCAGGTTTAATGACTATCCTATTGGATTTTGGACTTACACAGGGCCTATTACCCCTTTGTTTTGGCCAGTTTCTCCAATCTGGATTGGGTGTATTTACCTAATGCCTGTATCCCTATTGTATCTAGGAAGTAACTGACTTGCTTTTTATTTTACAGCTCATAGGCAGAAGAGACTTGCTTTGCCTCACGTGAGACTTTGAACTTGGATTTTTGGGTTAATGCTGGAATGAGTTAAGACTTTGGGGAACTGTTAAAAGGACATGATTGTGTTTCAAAATGTGAGGGCATGAGATCTGGTAGGGGCCAGGGGTGAAATAATATAGTCTGGCTCTTTTTCCTCACTAAAATCTCATCTTGAATTGTAATCCAAATTGCAATCCCCACATGTTGGGGGAGAGACCTTGTGGGAGGTGATTGAATCATGAGGGCAGTTCCTTGTGCTGTTTTCATAATAGTGAGTGAGTTCTCATGATATCTGATGGTTTTGTGAGGAGCTTTTTACCCCCTTTTCTCTGCACTTCTCTAATTTTTCTCTGTACTGCCGCCACATAAAGAAGGATGTGTTTGCTTCACCTTCTACCATGATTGTAAGTTTTCTGAGGCCTCCCCAGCCCTGCAAAACTGTGAATCAATTAAACCTCTTTCCTTTGTAAATTACTCAGTCTTAGGTATTTCTTCATAACAATGTGAAAATGAACTAATACAGATGGGTAGTTTGAAAATATTTTCTCCCATTCTGTAAGTCATCTCTTCATTTTGTTGATG
This sequence comes from Pongo abelii, assembly GCF_028885655.2. Lineage (NCBI taxonomy): Eukaryota > Metazoa > Chordata > Mammalia > Primates > Hominidae > Pongo > Pongo abelii. The sequence continues at coordinate 62,478,941 of NC_072004.2, read as the reverse complement.
GTTTTCTTTGTTGTACAGAAGTTTTTAACTTGATGTGATCACATTTGTAAATTTTTGCTTTGGTTGCCTGTGAGGTATTGCGTAAGAAATTTTTGCCCAGATCAATGTGCTGGAAAGTTTCCCCAACATTTTCTTGTAGTAGATTTATAGTCTGAGGTCTTAGAGTTAAGTCTTTAATCCATTTTGGTTTGTTTTGTGTGTGTGTGTGTATGGCAAGAGATAGGGGTCTAGCTTCATTCTGTTGTGTATAGATATCCAGTTTTCTTGGCACCATTTATTGAAGAGACTGTGTTTTTCCCAAAGTATGTTCTTGGTATCTTGGTCAAAAACAAAGTCACTGTAGGTATATGGATTTGTTTTTAGGTTCTCTATTCCATTCCATTGGGCTATGTGTCTGTTGTTATGCCAGGACCATGCTGTTTTGGTTACTATAGCTCCATAGTATAATTTGAAGTCAGGTAATGTGATTCTTTCAGTTTTGTTATTTTGACTCAGGATAGCTTTGGGTATTCTGAGTCTTTTGCAGTTCCACATAAATTTTAAGGGATTTTTTCTCTATTTTTGTGAAGAATATTACTGGTATTTTGATAGGCACGCACTGGACTTGTAGATTGCATTGGGTAGTATGGACATCTTAACAATATTGATTCTTCCAATTCATTAACATGGAATATTATTCCAGTTTTTGTGTCCTCTTTAATTTCTTTCAGTAATGTTTTGTAGTTTTCATTGTAGAGAGCTTTCACTTCCTCAGTTAAGTTAATCCTTGGGTATCTAATTTTACTTGTAGTTACTGTAAATAGGATTACTATTTTTTATTTCTTTTTCAGATTGTTCAGTGTTGGCATGTAGGAATGCCACTGGTTTTTGCATGTTGATTCTGTATACTGTGACTTTCCTGAATGTGTTTATCATTTATAATAATTTCATGGTGGAGTTTTTAGGTTTTTCCAAATATAAGATTATATTATCTGCAAACAAGGATAATTTGACTTCTTCCTTTCCAATTTGGATGTCCTTTATTGCTTTCTCTTGTATGATTGCATTAACTGGGACTTCTAGTACTATGTTGAATAACTGGTGAAAGTGGACATCCTTGTCTTGTTCCAGATATTAGAAGAAAGTCAACTAGTATTTTAAAATGAGCACCTGAAGCTGGGCACGGTATCTCACACCTGTAGCCTCAGCCCTTTAGGAGGCTGAGGAAAGAGGATTGTTTGAGCCTAGGAGTTGAAGACCAGCCTGGGCAACACAGTGAGACTAAGTAACCACAAACAAGAAAATATTAGCTAGGCATGGTGGCATGCACTTTTAGTCTTAGTTGCTTGGAAGGCTGACATGGGAGGATCACCTGAGCCCAGGAGGTGGAGGCTGTGGTGAGCCATGATCATGCCACTGCATTCCAGCCTGGGTGATAGAGTGAGACCCTGTCTCAGAAATAAATACATACATACATACATAAGTAAATAGATAAAAATAAAAATACCTAAAACTAGCCCATGAAATATAGAAAATTTAAAGTTAAGAAAAAACTTCTAGTTGAACCCATGATGTTAATTGAGGAGATATTATAGAGTGAGAAGAAAACAGGTCTGCGGGCAGAGTCATGAGGAATCTTCAATTCTTCTGAAGCTTTAGAATATACTGTAGAAGACAATTAGATTTTTACCATGAAATGTAAATATATTTTGGTGAACAGTTCAGAGTAGTTTATTCACTACCGTTAAAAACTTTGCTTATCTAAATATTGACTTATCCATCTGAAATTCTTGAGTAGATTTTATGACCATGCAATTTTCTTGACAATGCTCCATCTGCCATAAAAATTGGTTAAACAGTGTTGGTTATAGAAAGGGAAAGCAAAGGGAATAAGAAGCTTCCTGACAGATAAGAGGAAGCATGGAAGGGACAAACTTCCTAGAACTTGAGTGAAGAGTGCTTAAAGAAGAAGAAAGTCATCATCAATTTCAAAAGTTGCAAAGAAGCGTAGCAGGCTGAGGATAGAAAAGAAACTTTTGCACCTTTTAAAAGAAAGCTTCAGTGAAGTGGTGGAGGATGAAGCCAAGTAAAAGTGGTTTGGAGAGGGAATGATTTTAAGTATTGTCAAATACTACGGGCACTGTGTTATTCTTTATTTATTTATTTATTTTAATTCTTAAGAGGAATGATTTGTATTCAACCATTTATAGGAATTGAAAAAAATGTTGCTTATAGATATAGAGTTTCTTAGGTCAAGACACATACGCACACATACACAAACACACACACACACATGCAAACAGAGAGAGAGCACTCTCGTCAATAACTAATGGCAGCTCTAAAACATCTGGATTGATATAAAAATGTGGCAGCGTTTTCTTTTGGCCAGAAGGAAAAGCCAAAATAATGGTTCGGAGGAGTAATCTTTCCCTTTGCATCCCTTAAAACATCTTCCATGACTATCATTTACCTTTCTTAGAGAGAATGCCTGTCTATATATACTTTACACTTATATTTTGTTCATGGATGAAGGCAAAGGAAGGGCAAGTTCAAAACAATACAAATAGGCCTGGCACAGTGGCTCACACCTTTAATCACAGCACTTTGGCAGGATGAGGTGAGAGGTTCAGTTGAGGCCAGGAGTTTGAGACCAGCTTAGGCAATATAGTGAGACCCCGTCTCTATGAAAAATAAAAGAAATTTATCCAGGCATGGTGGTGCATGCCTGTAGTTCCAGATACTTGGGAAGCTGAGATGGCAGGATAACTTGAGCCTAGGAGGTTGAGGCTGCTGTGAGCTGAGATCATGCCACTGCATTACAGCCTGGGCAACAGAGCAAGACCCTGTCTTCAAAACAAAATGGGAACAAAACACAACAACATGAAATAAAATATAAATACAAAACAGTAACATTTCAGAAAATTAAGAAAAGAGTACTCATCAAAAGCAAGAAGAGTTTTCTAAGTTAAGGGAAGGTTTAAAAATTATAACGTTGTACCAAAGCTGGGTATGCATCAATATACCCACTGTTATCATACAATTAAATACATGATGATTAGAGGACAGAATTCGGAGGTGAGCAGGCATATATTCTACCTGATTGACTTTCCAGCTGAGCAAATGTTTCTCTTGGCCTGAACACAGACCTTCATTTATTTTCATTGTGAGTAGTTTTCCTAGAAGTCACTGTTGCATAAATGGTGCTTCCCTGACTCCTGATCAACTCAGACAGCCAAAATCAGTAAGTGTACAAATGAGCTCAACAGGAACATTTTTTCCCAAGATATTTCCTGTCAATTTTCTCTTCCTGGAATGTGAAATGATCTTTTCCTAAAGATCCCCAGATAGTAGTCATGGAATTCATCTTTATTATCTGTCAGTATTGTATTTATTACTCATATAACCCTGTATTCCAGATCTCCCTCGAATGTGGTGGGAAGATCTCATTCACCCTATGATCTGACAGCTTGTGTTTTTCCTTCTACTCTTTTCACCCAAAGGCAGAACCTGAAAGGATGCCAAGAACTTCTAGAGAAATGCAGAAAAAAAATTAAAAACCACTACACAAACTTTAGGGCCAGACAGAGATATTAGTACAGCCATAAAAAAAAAGTATTTTGTTATTTTACTATAAACATTTCTTATTACATTTTATTTCTTATAAAATTACAGAACAGGGGGTGAGGGCAAAAGACTGAATTGTTGACTAACCAATTCTGGAATGTACTATTATTGGTAACTGCTAGTTTCCCTTTTCGTAGGCATTGGTAGTAACTAAAGTTTTCAGAATAACCAATAATTTGACTGTGTTTTGTTAATTAAAAAAAACTTTACATAGGAAGTTAAAAACATCAGCAGATTGGTGAAATTGTGCGAACTACTGATTCATTTGAATCATACAATGCCAGATTTAGAAGCAGCTTCAGAGATCATGTCTCAATCTTATTTTACAAATGAAGAAAATGGGTCCCAAGGGACCAAAGGGAATGGCTTGTCCACTGTCAAATACTCATATTATTTTAGGCAAACATGTATCTCTTGCCCTATAATTAATCACAAACTTAGGAATATCTCTATTCTCACAGAGTTCAAGTCTCAGTTACACAGTAAGAACTGGAAACTCTACTGGTCTGAATGATTTTGAATCAACTAAATATCACCTAATATTTGCCAGAGTGCCTGACACAGAATCAATGCCCAGTGCTTAAGGTGTAGTTGAGTGTTGAATGAATGCATTATAATAAAAGCTATTCAAAAGAACTGCTATGAATCATTGTCACATGATGTATTTGTTGAAGGCAGAGCTCCTTAACTGGTGGGGAGGATCATCAGTTTGGAAACTGAGGGCATGCGCTTTCTTTTAGATGCTGCCTAAGATGAATGATGTTACTTCAAAATGGTAAAAAAAAGAAAAGGAAATAAAGAAAAAAGTACATCATAAATAAAAGAGATTGCTAACAAATTAGTAATTATGTCAAACAAATACAGCTGCCCAGTGTTATGCTTTAGCCTCATTTGACCCTTTTCAAAAAATTAAAAAGAAAAAAAGAGGAGGCAGAATGAGGAAATATATTAACCCACAGAGGCATTTCTAGCTCTGAATCTCCATCTAATTCACTTTTTACAAACTATCCAGCATAAATTGTCTGTTTCAGCATATTGAAGGATGAAAACACATGCTAATACTAATAAATTGGATCTGAGTTTGGAAAATTTATGTGTGCATACAAAAACTATTTGCATACATCCCCAGATGGAGAAGTCAACAGAGCATGAACCTTAGTTGTGAGGATAAAAATGTATACATTACATTGGGAGATGCAATTTGTGTGTAAAACAGTTCAACTGCTGATTATGAAAGTGACACATTCTAGGATGATGTGCCTTTAAATTCAGCAGTAAAAATGAGCATGGCACTCTTGCTGTTTGCCAGCACAAATTTCCACATCTGGTTCATTTCCACATATAGCATCTTAAGGAATCAAAGGTATATTTTATTTAGTAGTTGTTAATCAACTTTAAAAATAAATATCATACAAGGTATTTACAGCATATAGTTTTAAGCACCCTATAGACTGTGTTACATGAATGATAATGATGAAAGCAAAATGCAAAATGTGTTAAGAACCAAGAAGATAGGTCAGTATTGTAACTATGTGAGCTTGGACATTTATCTAACTTTTTTTTTTTTTTTTTGTGATGGAGTTTCACTCTGTCGCCCAGGCTGGAGTACAGTGGTGCGGTCTCGGCTCACTGCAACCTCCGCCTCCCGGGTTCAAGTGATTCTCCTGCCTCAGCCTCCCAAGTAGCTGGAACTACAGGCACTTGCCACCATGCCTGACTAATTTTTTGTATTTTTAATAGAGATGGGTTTTCACTGTGTTAGCCAGGATGGTCTCGATCTCCTGACCTCGTGATCCACCCACCTCAGCCTCCCAAAGTGCTGGGATTACAGGCGTGAGTGCCCGGCCTATCTATCCTTTTTTCATGTAAGTTGTATCAGTGTTTCATGGAAGTTACATCAGTTTCCTAAGTTGTGCATTGGACATAACAACGCCACATATATATATATATATATACACGTATATATATATATATACACACATATATATACACGTATATATATATATACATATATACGTGTATATATCTATACATATATATACGTGTATATATCTATACATATATATACGTGTATATATCTATACATATATATACGTGTATATATCTATACATATATATACGTGTATATATCTATACATATATATACGTGTATATATCTATACATATATATACGTGTATATATCTATACATATATATACGTGTATATATCTATACATATATATACGTGTATATATCTATACATATATATACGTGTATATATCTATACATATATATACGTGTATATATCTATACATATATATACGTGTATATATCTATACATATATATACGTGTATATATCTATACATATATATACGTGTATATATCTATACATATATATACGTGTATATATATATACATATATACGTGTATATATATACATATATACGTGTATATATATATATTCATGAGGATCTAATCAGATAATGTACATATATAACTCATTATAGCATCTAGCAAGCAGTTATCTCTCAATAATCATTATCATTTTCAGTCGTGTTTTAGAAGCTGTTATGTTAAAATTGAGTGCTGTCTTCATTGGGACATGCAGTTTCAAAATATGGTATTAGGCATTTGCTCAATATTGAAATCCACAGGCACGTTACACAGGAGAGATAGTGCTGATAGTTTGAGGTGAAGCTGATTGTCCAGAAGGCTGAATGTTACTAATTACATAATAGTGAATACAAACTGAACACAGGCACAGCGTAAGAAGAGTACATTGAAAAGAGAGCCTGAGACTCTTTCCCAAGAGAAGACACTGGGAAAACAATTTCGAGCCAATTTTCAAACCACAAGGTCAGAGAATGCTTTTTTTGTTGCTGCCTTTTTATTTGTTTTCATCCCTGAATATATCCTAAGTGTTTCATTTAACTTTGTCCTTGCCCCAGGTCCCACCCATTCAATCACATTTACGCCCTCAGGTGAATGAAGACTAGAGGTAAAAAAGGAAGTAGCTAGGTTATGAAAGATTCTGTAAGATTCTTGGGCACAAACAGCACTTCTTCTGTACTTTCTTTACTGAACCGATTACAAAAGAGAGAGAGACATAGTTTTGTCTGTTTCCCGTTGACCCCACGTATCCCTGGAATCTGAAAGGCACCCATGTATTAGTGGTCTAGCTGCTCCCCAAGAAGATGGCAGAGGGGCTGTGGTGCTTGGTAGGGAGAGGTAGGCAGGAATAGGAGTGGCAGTGACAATGCCCAGTTGGAGAGCTAAGAGTGTCAGACACATAGTAAGCCCTCAAGAAATACTTGTTTAAGACTTCCTGGTTCCTGCATTGGGTTGAATTTTGTCCGTAAAAAAGATTACTTATAACTCTAAGCATCAGTAATTGGAATGTAATATTTTTTAAGTACGGTGTTGCAGATATAGTCAAGTTAATTCAATGACTGATGTCTTTAAAAGAAGGAGATTTGGCTTGCAGTAAGCTGAGATCGTGCCACTGCACTCCAGCCTGGGCGACAGAGTGAGACTCCGTCAAAAAAAAAAAAAAAGAAAAAGAAAAGAAAAAAAAGAAGGAGATTTGGATACAGACGCATAAATAGAGGAAGGAAGGTGAAGTGGCATATACAGTGGCAATAAACAGTGGCAATGAAGGTGAAGATTGCAGTAATGTGTCCTTCTACAAGCAAGGGATGCCTAAGATTGCCAGTAACGGTGAAAAGCTGGGAAGACATGTGGAATGACTCCTCCTGGCCTGCTCAGAGAGAGCACAATCCTGGCAACACTCGCACTTCAGATTTCTAGTCTCCAGGACTATAAGAGAACATGTTTCTGTTTTATTAGGGCCCCTGGTACATAGGGCTTTATTGTGGCAGCCCTGGGAAACTAATACAATCCCCAAAGAAAAAGTATTCTGTGAATACCTAGCAAAGTCAAGGGTGCTCAGTGGGGAGTTAAAACACCTACTAGTAGGGTCCATGCTGCCTGGTAAAATGGCCATAGCTAATAGCAAGGCAGAGCTTAGCGGACTCTATAGATAGCAGAATGTATAAGATCTTCCTGCTGTTGCCATGGGAAGATTGTTCAGAGGAGTTAAAAATGCACTTGCCAAGATGACCCTCAAGGGGCTGTGTGTAGGGATTTGAATAAAAAGGGGATGATGAGAAGCCTTATAGGGAACTGGTGTTTATAGATAGGTGAAGGCAAAATTTGTCTCTCAGTGGCCACATTTTTCAGCCCTACATTGAGAAGGCATGAGGACATCCAGGCTACAATAATATAGAACAGTTTCTCCTTGATTATATTAAAAAACTGCATTAGATTGTCTCTTCCTGCATGACAGTCTCCTCAGCTTGTAAATGTTTTAGGGTCACTTATTACCCAGAAATGTGTCTTTTACTAAAATGATTATGCCAACTGTTCTATTTAAAAGGCTCTTGATCACTGAACACAGTGAAAAGTAATTCATAAATGCTGACTCAATAAAAATGTTTTGATAACAAAAGTTGCCAAGGCAAGCCGGAATGAAAGCATTCCTTAGCCTTAAATTGAAAATAGTTAAAAGACCCACAGTGAAAAACACTAATAACAAATCTTCAGAAGCTGACGATAAACATACATTAGAAGTTATGATTAAATACATTTTGACTAAACAAGATACATGAAGCTCTTATTACAAGGCCTGGCTCTATGATACGCAATAAAAATAGTTCATAGCAATAAGAGTAAGAAAAATATTAATGATGAGTTGTGTGAATGTGTATTTTTTATATCGTGTTTCTATGATTGAGTGATTTGCAGTAAATACTGTCAGCTAATACCAAAAGCATTACAAAATGTGAAGACAGCCTTCGCAGTTGGTTAGAAAGGTGACATGTGAAGAACATGACACCTAAAAACAACTGCTACACTCACAGAATCAATTAGAGTAATTTCTAGGTAAACCCAGGTACATTGGTAGAAAGTAAAGCTATGGGTACAACCATAACCATAGGGTGTACCAAAAATAACATTACTATTTTAATGCTTTGATTAACCAGGGCCAATGTGTTCTTTATGTGTATTGACTTAACCAAATTTGTGTTACCATAAAACCCAGCAGCACACAGAAGTTAGTAATGTGGGGTGGATGTTAGAGCCACACATTTTAGCTCTAGAGACCTGCCTTTCATCAGTACACATGCTGCTGTTCAGGGTGGAAACAGGCCAGATGTTAATGCCAGTATTTAGCTGGTGTCATGAAAGTCCTCCAGAAGTTATTCTGAAAACTTTACAGCTTTTATGACAACAATAAGCATGCAGCTTACCCTTCAAAAGGCAGCTTGGGCCAGGCGTGGTAGCTCACACCTGTAATCCCAGCACTTTGGGAAGCCGAGGCAGGCGGATCACAAGGTCAGGAGTTTGAGGCCAGCCAGGCCAATACAGTGAAACCCCGTCTCTACTAAAAATACAAAAATTAGCCAGGCATGGTGGCGTGCACCTGTAGTCTGTCCCAGCTATTTGAGAGGCTGAGGCAGAATAGCTTGAACCCGGCAGGTTGAGGTGGCAGTGAGCCGAGACCACACCATTGCACTCCAGACTGGGTGACAGAGTGAGACTCCATCTCAAAAAAATAAAAATTAAAAAAAAAAATTAAAAAAAAAAGGCCGCTTGGTTGGTAGTCATGAGATAGAAAATTAAATTAAACAACATCTTTTAAATGTTGGGTTTTATAAAAAATAAATTTCTGCAAAGCAGAAAGTAAAGATGTAAATTAGCAATTCTGGCCGGTGCACACAGCATGTGATGGGAAGATTGTAGGCAAACGTTATGCAGAAAGACAGTCAGGCAGGTATTTAGTTTCAAAAAGATTTGGGAAAAGGTATTTTTTATTTATTAAATAGGCAAAAAGGTGCTTTAGCCCTTCGGGAAGAAAAATAAGGCTAAACAAGAAAGATCTCAATTTAATGAGCCTTTAGATGTTCTTAGAAAGGATTTGGCATGGGTATGTGGGGTGGTCGGGATAGAGGCAGAGATTATATAAATGAGATATAAAATAAGGACCTGAATTTAGAAACAAAAAACAAGGGTAGGTATATGAATGATTGAACAAAGTGAGTGAGATTCATATCATTAGAATTTAATGCAAGTTAATGAGGTAGGGTTTCTTAAATTAATTCACTTAGTAAATATTTTTGATAATTTATAGTGTGATAATATTCTAATACTAAAGGCAGATTATTTATCAGAGTTACTCAGGTAAGTTCTGCTTTAATGCTGATCCCTCCTAGAGGAGTTAGAATAACACTTCCTGCCTTAGATGACCATGTGCTAAACACTAAAATCTATGACATGTTACCTTGCATTGCAATCAGGACTTTGCAGATGTGATTTAGTTGAAGATCTTGAGAGGGGAGGGTTATCTTGGATTTTCCAGACAGGTTCAATGTAAGTACACAAGGGTTATTTTAAGACAGAGGCAGGAGGGTCAGATTCAGACATGTGATGATGGAAGCAGAATTTGGGATGATGTGGCCAGGAGCCAAGGAGTGCAGGCAGCCTGTAGGGGCTGGAGAGACAAGATAAAAGATTCAGACCCATTTTGGACTTCTGACCTTCTAAATTGTAAGATAATTATTATTTTTTGTTTTGAACCACTAAATTATGGTGGTGATTTGTTACAGCAGCAATAGAAAATGAATACACCTGCACATTTTGATTGTTTGGGGAAAAGGGAAGCTGTATAGGCACTGTACTGAGTACAGGAGTTAGAGAAATAAATAATAGTTACAGCCATCAATAACCTCATAACACAATGTGAGATTAAAGTTGGATTGTGGTGTGGTGGGGAAGTGTAAGGCTGGTTTTCATAGTCTAGGTGATTTAACTATGTGGAGTGGTGGAATTTATGAATACAATTCCAGTCAGATCTATAAATTCAGTTATAGTTTAAGGATAAGATGAGTAAATTTTTTTAAAATTAAAAAAAACTGAAAAAATCAAAAAATTAGTTTAATTGATCTTAGTAAGCTGGACTAGATATTTCTACTCATGTCCATCTCATCTACCATACCATAGTCCAACCTATCATGATGTCTAGCCCAGACTATCAAAAAATGTCCTTATGGGGGTCCTCACTTAAATCTCCACTGACCTAGTCCAAACAGGCTTTGCAGTTACGGTGAAAATGACCATTTTAAAATTCAAATCTGATTTTTTTTAACTTTCTTGATAAGTATTTATAATCCCTTGCTACTGCCATTTGGACAATATTCCAAACACTTACCTTACCTAAAAAGGTCCTCCCTGAGCTAACCCTACTTACTATCCATATAGGTATCTGGTCTTACCGTGACCTGTCTTTCAGGTCTTCAAAAGCTCCAAGCCCTCTCTTTTCTCAGAGCCCTCCTGCACACTGTTTTTCCCAATCCTTAAAAGAGGATCCATTCCACTTTACACATATTTAAAAATAACAAATACTTATAGTGACATTGTTATGATTACTTGATGTGTATTACCTCTATTAATCCTCTCAATAGCTCCATTTAGTAGATATCATTACTTTTATTTTATGGAAAAAGATACAGTGGTACAGAAAAGCTAAGTAACTAGTCCAAAGTCACAAAGCTAATAATATATCTCAGAGTAGGCAGTCAATCTATGCTGTATGGTTTTAGAGTCCTTTAATTGCTAAACCAGTATGCCATACTGCCACATTCATTGATTGTCAACTTAGATATCATTCTACAAGAAAGCCTTCCCATAACCCTAACCTTGAGAGTGCCCTGCCTTCCCCTTATGTTATGCTGACCACACACAATCACACAAGGAGAAAAGGGTGTCTGAGACCTACAAGTACTCTGTACTGAATCTCTCTAAGATAGTCTTAAAATTATAGTAAAGAAAACTAGGTTAGCAATTCATTTATAACACCTGAAAAAAATCAAAAGCTTCATCTCTTACAGAGTTTTCACCTTGTCTGACTGGACTATTTCTCATGCTGGTGGTTATACTGATCTATTTATATATGTGATGAACTTTCAAGGTCATGGGTATCAGTAGGTGTTTGAGTTGAGACTTAAACACTTCACATCCCTGCCTTATCATTGATTGCTTCATACACATACAAAAACATTTTTTCTTGGAAAACAAATCTGAAATTTATATCAGCCTTTATTTAGATGCAATTCATATTGAGCATTGTTAACACAAATGTGATTTTTCTATCCCTGACCCTCTTACTAGCCCTGTGTTGTCCAGGGATCCATGAACTTTCTACAAATCATGGTAGTGAATCACCTCTATCCATTTGAAGAAAACAGAGTTCTAACTGTGTATTCTGACTCACAACTTGAGGTTAAGTGGAAATAGCTTTTGAGTGCTTAATTCTCATCCCTTCTGATTCTGCAGCATTGGAGGAAGGTCATTCTTAACTCTCAGCTTTTCCTTTGTTTGGTTTCTTTTGCTACAAAGTGCTAGACACAGACTACATGAGATACTGAGAATCAAGTAAGCTTAAATAGGGTTGAGAAAAAATGGCTCCCAGCTTTGGATTATGTCTTCTCTCAACTATCTTTGTCTTGTGGACTACCAGCAATTTTATTTTGTTGTTTTTACAATGCAAATATCTTTATTGCCTTTTCTAAGTTAAAAAAGTATATGCATTGCAATAACAAAAAAAATACTATGAAAAGAACCAAGTAAAATTCATTTTGAGTCTCACTTTACTAGATGACCATAGTTAACATTTTGATAAATTTAAGAGAGACAGGCAGATGTCTCTTTCTCTTGTATGTGAATGTGTGTGCACATGTGTGTCCATGTGTATGTGTACATATGCTACTATGGACATCTTCTCTGTGTATCTTCCTCTAAATCCTTACTCTGCCCCAAAAGTCTGATCTCAATAGGTGTCCTTGGCCTCTAGCTTCTAGTTAGATTGGAACAATTGAAAACTCTGAAAGGAAGGTAGAGGGATGAGAGGGCTAAAGATTTATTTCTCTAGTCCCATCCTTCTTGGCTTACCTGAAGCAGGTTGTGTTTGTCTGTGAATACTCTCTCAAAACAAATCTCTCCTTTATTCTCTTCATGTCTGGGTTCTGGTAATTGCTGTCTGCTGCCTTACATCAGGCCTAGAAATTAAAAGGGCTCCACAGAAACTAGCTCCAGGGTATGCACTGTTCTTTGTGTCCCAATACTGTGCTCACTCCTTTAAAAAGTCCTTTTATCAAATAATCTTCAAATTATCCTATTTTGAATGTGCCATCTGTTTCCTGAGGGAACTCTTATGGACAATTTCCCCTACAAAACATGCAAACACATGCACGCACGCACGTGCGCACACACACACACACACTCACCCCACATATTTACTGGAATGGGTTGATGCCTGCAACTACATTTTTTATGATGTATCATAATTTGTTTTTCTAGTTTCATCTTGGTAGATATTTAGACTATTGCATTTTTTATCATACCATAAGCAATGACATCATTAATATCCTTGTGTATATGTTGTGCCAACTTTTTGCAAGATTATTTTATAGTACATTCCTAACAGTGGAGTTTCTATGTCAAAGGACATGTGCATTTTAAAATTTGATACTACTTTTTTTCCTTTCAAATGGCTCCACCAATGTTTATTCCTACAATCTTAGTCAGTTTGAGCTGCTATAACAGGCATATAGAGTGGTTGGCTTAAAGAAGATTTATTTCTCGCAGTTCTGGATGCTGGAGAGTCCAGTCTCAAGGCAGATGTGGTGTGTTCACAGATGGCCATCTTCTTGCTGTGTCTTCACATAGTGGCGAGAGCTCTCTGGGGTTTCTTTAATAAGGTCACCCATCCCATTCATGAAGGCTCCACCTTCATGACCTAATGACCTCCCAAAGGCCCCATCTTCTACCACCATCACATTGAGAGTTAGGATTTCAACAGATAAATTTTGGAGAAACATAAACATTCAATGGTCCACTGGACCTATCAACACGGTGAAAATTTATGTCTCTCACTAGAACTTCCCGTACTTTATTTTATCGAACATTTTAATTTTTGCTAATGTAAAATGTGAGAAATGTCATTACCATTTTAATTGTTTCTTTTAATATGAGAAATATTGGACATGGTTTATATGTTTATTTAGCCATCTGTTTCTTTTCCTGAGAAGTTCCTATTCACGCTCTTTACTCAGATGAGTTACAATATTTATTTTCAAGACAAAGAGTAGGACCAATAGGGGAAAGAAATAAGTAACCTTAAAGCTCTCTTTACTTTAACAGATATCTTAAAGTCATATTAATTCATTGAACTTTACCTTCAGGCTTCTAAGTTGTGTATTTCTAACTTTAACGTAGTTGACATTCCAGGACTGGGAGTCACAGTTGATAGTCCCTCTCGTTGGTGGAGGCTGCCTTCTTCTTCTTAGATTGCGTGACGATCTCAACTTTACATACTAGTCAAAACTTTGTGTTGTTTTTCTCATGTTAGGCTTCAGGTTATTGTCTTGCATTTCTTGATCAGTACTTTATATTTCTAAAATGAGCTTTAATCGACATAGATTGTGACCATCTTTCCTGGCCCAAACCAGTTAATTTTACATGTGTATCAGCATAATACAAGCAAGGAGCAACTAAATATGTGAACAGTGGAGTCTATATTCAGAAATATCTAAAAATGTATAGAAAATGTGGGCAATCCTGATAAGTTTTAATCAATCTGATATGTTTGAATTTTATTCAAGTTTTCATGTGAACTAAGTAATGGTTTGGAGCAAAAGGGATAACATTATATCTTTACTAATGCTCATAGCTTGAGTGGAAGGAAAAATAAAGTTCATGGAAATACGTTAGGAAGGATTTCAGAAGACCTGGTTGGTGATGCATTCATTTGACTCTGATAAAAAGATGATTTAAAGCTGAGCATGGTGGCTCACACCTGTAATCTCAGCACTTTGGGAGGCTGAGGCAGGTGAATCACTTGAGTTCAGGAGTTCGAGACCAGCCTGGCCAACGTAGTGAAATGCCGTCTTTACTAAGAATACAAAAATTATTCTGGCGTGTTCCGTGCACCTGTAATTCTAGCTACTCGGGAAGCTGAGGAGCTTGAACAAGAATCTCTTGAACCTGGGAGGTGGAGGTTGCAGTGAGCTGAGATTGTGCCACTATACTCCAGACTGGGTGACAGAGTAAGACTCTGTCTCAAAAAATAAAATAAAATAAAAATAAAAGATGGTATAAATGTTAGATTCTTTATTTACATATAGACAGATATGTAGTATGTTGTGGTTCCTCTATTATTGCCAGATAACTTTAATCTAGAGTTACTGACTGTTGCACCTACTGATTCCATTATAAATCACGTTGTTTTTCCAGAAAAACTAGATTTAGCCATCCTGGGTAGGATAGTGTTGTCCTCCTCAGTGGCAAAGGAAGTATGGGAAATAAAATTAGTTGGATACCAAAGAATTACTGGTGAATAGCTGTGTTATTTACAGTCAAAGTATTCCATATGAGGTTCTCAATGATCCTCTGGGATAAATATTACCATCTTCATTTTTAAAGTTAAGAAACTCTTTCAGGATCACATGAGATAAAAAAAATGTAGTGTTAGATTTGAATCAAGATCTCTATGACTTCAAACTCCATGCATTCCTAGTATACTAGTACTTCTCAAACTATATATAATACAGAACATATTTTTTCTTTCCTGGCACAGACAAAGACATGGTCCAGCTGTGCATGATTAGTATGTAGTTCTTGCTGTGTGGAACTCATCACTCAAGTTCAAGAACCCCGAATTGGTCTAGCACCCATTCAAGAAGAGTCCACTGACCATAGGCTTAGCTATTGTGAGAATGTCCAATTGCTAGAAAAGTTTTTTAAACTTGTAATTTTTGTACTAACTGCATTCTGGTAATAAATAACTTGCAGAGCTGCCCTAGTCTACACACCATTCTCTGGGTTGCATTGTCCTGGAAAATACTGGGGTTTTGTTTTGTTTTGTTTTGGAGACGGAGTCTGACTCTGTTGCCCAGGTTGGAGTGCAGTGGCATGATCTTGGCTCACTGCACCCTCTGTCTCCCGGGTTCAAGCAATTCTCCTGCCTTAGCCTCCCAAGTAGCTAGGACTACAGGCTCACACCGCCATGCCCAGTTAATGGTGTGTGTGTCTGTGTGTTGTGTGTGTGTGGGTGTGTGGGTGTGTTTGTAGAGATGGGGTTTCACCTTGTTGCCCAGGCTGGTCTCGAACTTCTGAGCTCAGGCAATCTGCCCGCCTCGGCCACCCAAAGTGGGATTAGAGGCATGAGCCACAGAGCCTGGCCTGGAAAATACTGTTGAAAACTACTTTATCATCTGCATTTGTAAAAGACCACACATTACTATTGAATTAAAAGTATGGAAGCTAGAATTCTGCTATTTTGGTGAAGTAAACCTAATACAAAATGGTCATTCATAGCTTTTGTGGGAATAAATTATTCCCCGAGGAATGTGCTTGATAAGTAATAAACATGGAAAACCGTTTGTTCTCCATTAGGCAGAGGAAAACTAATTTCACAGTTTGTTGTAGCTGAGTGTTCGGCGTTTGTTTCTTTATTCTTATTCTGTGTTAAGGATATTTAATCTTTCCCTTGGAAAACTACTTTTTATTTAAAAAGACATTTTTCTCAGTCCATTTGTAAATAAATCAAGCATACTGAAATGATTCAGATTCCTGTGGTTCTCATTTAGATCTGATTTCCTTCCTGGCTGATCTTCCAGTCTACATGGCTTGATTATCTTCCCAAATTATCTTGCCAGGAATATTCCACAGGGTTTTTCCTATGGAAACTATATTAAACCTTTTATAATTTAGCAATGTTGGCACTAACGTACTTTCTCCAAAGTGCACTTATCTCGAGAACATTCTTCCATGAAGATCATCCAAAAAGCACTCTAGTGTCAGCATAAGTGTCAACATAAGAATGATCCCTAGGCATTTGCAGAAATGCCTTTAACTAATTAAAAAGATGTTTTAATATTTATCTTCAAATTGTGACTCTTCAATATGTCTGATCTAAACAACATGCATATATAGCAAGCGCCCTCATTTTGAAAATTATTTTCTAACTATAATGATGCACACTTTCTTTCTTTTGTGAGTTTTTCTGTTGGTGATAAAAAACAATAAAGAGGGGAACGCTATAAAACATCATATCTTTATTAAATTAAGATAGTAAGTTTTATAATAAATGTATTGCCGGGCGCGGTGGCTCACGCCTGTTATCCCAACACTTTGAGAGGCCAAGGTGGGTGGATCACGAGGTCAGGAGATCAAGACCAGCCTGGCCAAGATGGTGAAACCCTGTCTCTACTAAAACTACAAAAAAGTAGCCGGGTGTGGTAGTGGGCGCCTGTAATCCCAGCTACTCAGGAGGCAGAGGCAGAGAATTGCTTGAACCTGGGAGACGGAGGTTGCAGTGAACCGAGGTGGCGCCACTGCACTCCAGCCTGGGCAACAGAGCAAGACTCCATCTCAAAAAATAAATAAACAAACAAATAAATAAATAAACAAATGTCTTTATTGCTCTTTTTGGTGATCACCAGAGCCATTAATTTTTATTTCTTTTGAAAGGTCTAAATTCGGAATGCAGAATGAGTTGAGCCAATTGTCTTTGAGGAAGCTGTAATCAAATATTTTAAATTTGCCTAAATCATCATTTGGACTGATTAATAGTCGTGATAAGAAATAAGAAAGATATCTGAAACCATTATCTAATTAGTTAAATGATAGGGAAAAAACAGTAAAAAATAAAAATACCCAAGACTAACCAAATTCCACATGCTTTACATAGGAGATACGCTATAATCTCTGTTCCATGTGGGATATATTTCGTGTTTGCAATTGTCACCTCCTTAAATGGTTGGGGACCATGCCTATGTGAGTATTCTGTACAGCCAGGCAGAGTGCTAAAAGATATTTCCCACCTATCTCTACTACCGTATTTGTATCTAACCTTTAGGTCTGTATTAGTTTCCTAGGGATACCATAACAAAGCATCACAAATGGAGTGGTTTAAAACAACATTTACTCTTTCATAGTTCCCGAGTCTAAAAGTCCAAAATTAAGGTGTTGTCAGGGTCATGCTCCCTCTGATATCTGTAGGGAGAATCCCTCTTTGCTTCTTCCTAGCTACCGGTAGTTGCCAGCAACCTTTGGTGTTATTTGGCTTGCAGCTGCATTACTCTAATCTTCATCTTCCTTATCACACGGCATTTTCCCTGTGTCTGTCTTCACTTAATCATCTCCCAGCGATGTTAGTCACAGTGGATTAGCGACCCACTCCTACCCCAGTGTGACCTTATCTTAACTAACTATATCTGCGATGACGCTATTTTCAAATAACATCATATTCAAGGTACTGGGAGTTAAAATTCAGCATACCATTTTTTCTGGAGACACAATTCAACCCATAACAATCCCTAAATGGCATATTTGTAATTTCAGATAAACATTCTAGTGAAACAAATGATTCCCACTGTTAAACACGTATTTTTAAAAGACTGTAAAATTTCCAGAATGCCAGATTCTTTCTTTCTATTTTCTCCCACTTATTACAGCATTATCAATCTATGTGTTCTCATTTCTTCTATTCATAAGTCATAAATGACCTTGATAAAGCTTGGGTGATTTTCCCAAGGTAAAATTTGGGGCAGGGGTTATGAGTAGAAATTTCACTGCACATTGTACATTGTTTGGACACTTTGCTGGCCATATTCATTGTCCTATTTTTATTATTACCAAAACACTAGAAGGTATTATAATAATGAAGTTATGCAGATGAGAAAAACATGACTTAGTTGTGGTAAATTAACTTGCCCTGGAGAGATATATGGATGAGTCAGTATCCAAACTGTACCGTACAACCTTTTAGTTTTCTGGAACCAGGGAGAAAGTGGGAAGAGAAATAGAAGAAATTACATATGACATGATAGATAGTTCCTTTTCAACAAAGTTTGCTGTGCTATGATCTGCCAAAGCTGATAATTTAATGGGCCGCTCAGTGTTGCCCAGAGCATAGTATATATGCTGGTAAATTTTGTTTACATAGTAATGAATTGCCTTAGTTTAACATCTTATATCAGAATTGAATGAGGTTAATTGAGATTCCAGAGCACAGATAACGTTAGAAGCTTAAACACCAAAACCTTTACCCCACCTAAAGCAATGAACATATAGTTGAATCAATAATAAGAAAATGATTGCTGTGTAATTCCAACTGTGTATTAGTAATTATTTCAACAAGCTTTGTTGGCTATCTAATAAAAAACCATCAATATGTCAAAGGGTGGTTGTACTGTATAGCCTTCATAATAGCCAGCTGAGGCCACAATCTATAGCCACT